>NC_059426.1:42797766-43398554 GCF_021028975.2 Sphaerodactylus townsendi | reverse complement strand
GCCTTAAAAAAGCTTTAAAACAAATGCTCCAAGTGTGTTTGTGTGTGTATACGCACAACTGAGAGTCCTCACATATTTATGCCCGCAAATGCTGAAACCCTTAGCAAGCATCATGGTCTCCAAGCTGTATATATGTCTCATATTTTGATGCAGCTTAGGCCACAGTCATGCCATATAGTTGTTATTTATCACATAGTAGTATAACGCTGAAGCATTCAAAAAACTAAGCATAAAAATATTCGAATTAGTTTGTTGATCTCCCCTTCTTAAAATCCTTAGCACTGAGCACAAAGTGAAGGGTTCTGCAGTGCAGTCCTGAGCAGAATTACTTCTGCCTAAGTCCTTTGAGTTCAGTGGGTTTATGCTGCAATAACTCTGCATAATATTGCACAGTTAGTGTTGCACATAGTGTAGTATCATATGTTAATCATCCGTATTCACAAAGAAATAAGCAAGCAAGACTGAAACATGAGTGCTTTGCAACTGGCATGTACTGTGGGATCCTTACCAATAATCAGGGTTATCTGACCAGGGAGTTGGTTCAAAACCTAATAAATTATATTTTAAGAAAGGCAGAATAATAAGAACAGGAAAAAACATTGATTGGACTTTGTCTAACAACTGAGAAAATTAATGTTCTATACAATATGCTCAGGAGACAACTTGGTGAGATAGTTATGGCATCAGACTAGAACCTAGGAAACCTAGGTTAAGTTCCCCACTCGCACCATGAAAACCAAGGTTGTGATGTAGATGCAGGAAATGGCAAACGACCTCCGAAAGTCCTTGAAAACCCTGCAGAGCAGTGGTTCTCAACCTTCCAACCTGGGGGCCGAGGCAGCATGCTTGAAATTCGAACAACCCTTTCACAGGGATCGCCTAAGACTCTCTGCATCCGTGTTCTCCATCTGTAAAGTGGATAAATGTTATGGTTGGAGGTCACCACCCACCCAACATGAGGAACTGTATTAAAGGGTCGTGGCATTAGGAAGGTTGAGAACCACTGCTACAGAGTCACTATCAGCTGTACCTTGATGGCAAAGAAAAAATATGTTTACTGTTGGAGAATGAACATGGAAGAGTCTTTTTGGCATGGTTTGCTTTAGCAATGTTATGAATTTTGAATGCTATAACTATTTTATTAGTATAACGTTCGTTGCTGGTTTTGATAGTCATCTTGAAGAGTTTTCTAATGGTAGAAACTTAAGATGTTGTGGGGTCACTAATTTCTGAAAAGGGATTCTGCAGTGCATAACAAGGTGCAAAAGAAGTTATTTCCCAGTGACTAGGGGCCTGGAGCACCTTCCATAAGGAAAGTCTAAGGAGTTTGGTTTGACATTTTGCATATACCCAGCTACGTGGACACGTGTTAGAGATTTCTAAAGCTTGGAATTGGTGAGTAAATGAATAGGGGAATCTTTTTGTCTCTTTATCTTAAAAATCACACGGGCAACCAAGTTGATGGGCAAAAAATTCAGAGCAGGTTATAGCTATATTTAATCACTCAATGAAAAATTAACTTGTGGAATTTACTACCATGGCATGTAGAGGCCACTAGTTTAATTGGCTTTAGGAGGAGTTTTGACAAATTCATGGAGAATCATTCCAAATCTTCTGATTACCAGTCCTGTGGCAGGACCTGTGTGCTCTATCTATAGGATATGGGGAACGTCTCACAGGTGTCAAACTTGCAGCCTTCCAGATGTTATGGACTACAGTTCCCATCGTCCCAGGGATGATGGTAACTGTAGTCCATAACATCTGGAGGGCTGTGAGTTTGACACCTCAGTTTGTCACAATGTATAAGATGCTGAACTACATGGAATTTGGTCCATTCCAGCGTAGCTGTCCTTATGTTCTGGCAAGATTAATTCCAACTTCCTACTGACAGTGCATTAATTGAAAACTGGCTATTTGTGCCAGCATAGTCCTGATGATGGCAATAAAACTGTACTTATAAGTGTCTGCCTCATGTACCATTTTTATAGTAAATGATATGGAGTATAACATTTTTCCATTAAAATGACTTGAATCTCAGCCTTGGACATGTTTGCTACTGAAGAGGTCATGGGGACAGAGGTCATGGGGAAGCTCTACTGCTGTTGCTAAATATCCCAGTCAGTTGTTGTGTACAGATAGAAGCTTAGTGGTTCTCAACTGATGGAACAGGTACCATTGGTGGCATACAGTAGCAGTCTAGATGGAACACAAGGTTTTTATAACAATTACTAAGAACTTACTCTCCTTCAGCCCCCACATGTCCATCTACAAGTATGATGGACTGTTTCCTGCTAACCCTACCTGCCGTGGACTATCCATCTGTGACCTTTTGGCATGTTAGTAGTAACTTTGAACACTCTCTGTTTCTTCTGGTTTCCTTTGACCAGGGGTCTGCAACCTGCAGCTCTCCAGATGTGCATGGACTACAAATTCCATCAGCCCCTGCCAGCATGGCCAATTGACTATGCTGGCAGAGGCTGATGGGATTTGTAGTCCATGAACATCTGGAGAGCTGCAGGTTGCAGACCCCTGCCTTTGACCCTTGTCCACCAACAGCTGTCTTTAATGTGCTTCTTCCTGCTGAGCTACCTGCCAGAAAGTATCCATTGCTCTCTTGTAATTTTTTAATGTCCGTAATATTTACCATAAATTATACTAATAGAATGCCTGAAAACATATACAAGTCCTTTGGAAAAGTGATTTTTTGTTATGGTAGGACTCAGTTCAGTTGAGTGATTGATGGGATGTGAGATACAAAAGGTTGAAAACCACTGTTTTACCCCAAATTATCAGTGCCTGGAGATGTGAGTAAAGCTATTGCTATCTTAAGAACATAAGAAAGAGCCTCCTGGATCAGACCAGAGTCCATCTAGTCCAGCACTCTGCTACTCGCAGAGACCCACCAAATGCCTTTGGAAGTTCACATTCGGTATGTGAAAGCAATGGCCTTCTGCTGCTGCTGCTCCCGATCACCTTGATGATGATCTGCCACAAACCTCTGCCACTGTAGCAAGGCCAAGCTGATCTTCCTACTTTCTTCCCCTCCATCTACTAGGCTCTGCAATTAGGATGTTGTTATGGCAGATAACTTGTGCCGTAGACTCCATGCAGTTGTGGAATCCTCTGACAGGTGGGTAGAGCTAAGATGTTTGTCCCTTCCCTCCCACAACCAGAGCAGATGTGCATAATATATTTTAAATTTGTCTTGCTGGAAAAGAATCTACAACAACTCTACCCTTTCCCCCCTTCTCTGAAGTTTTGTAAGTAATGATATTTGAACACAGTACATCATCATTGAGCACCATGCATCACAGTGATAAAGGACTTCCCACACTCAACTTCTGCTGCTTTGGGGACCTGATAACCTCTTTGCTAGAACAGGAATTATGTAGCACCCTGACTGCCTTTCTATTATATTCATACTGATTATATAAAATGATTGTTACAATTTCCATGGCACAAGCGCTTCCAGTTCCTCCTCAGTAAACTCAGAAAGATCAATTTCAGATTGCTAGCTTGCTAGTGTCATCATGGAGAGTTGAATATGTTACAGGAGTTTTAATAGATATTGCTCGGTATATCCCATGATCTTCACGTTTTCATCTGTACCCTTGTCGGTTGCCATAACATCTCCATCTTTCCCGAATGATTTGGCTTCTATTTTCTTTTTAATTGTTGGAACTTTGTTACAGAGCATCGCTGTGATGACGCCTTTCTGTTCCCCCTCCCGTGACTGCCTTTCAAAATGCAGCTTTCTCCGCAATCTTTATGGCTTTAGCCCCTTAGTCCTTGTTTCCAATCAAAGCTTGTTCCCAAGGCTGTGTTTGTACACGTTCATCCTTGAATCCTCTTCATCTAGTGTTCACATTGTTTGAGGCAAGGACCTATGTCATTTGCATATGTTAATCTAGAAATTGCAGTGCACATTGGTACAAGATAAAAATTGCTAATATTTGCTAAATCAGAACTATTTTATATCCTAATATCTGATAGCCAAAGGTTTGCCCCTGCAGCATAGGTAAATTTAAGCAATGGGGTCACCCTCAACTATGCTATAGAATTCTACAAGTTCAAGGTCACCCAGGTTTACAGAATTTTTTTTCAAAATAACTAATATAAGGGTATGGTGTCTAGAACGCTAAAAGTGAAGTCTGAATGGGTGCAAACACTACAAAACAACCTCTCGTCTCAGCAGTTTTAAGGTTGCATGAAAACATAATTCCAGAGTTCTCTCTTTGCCTCTTCTACCCCCACTTCTTTCTCCCCTGCTGGCTGTGAGTTGCCTCCCTTCGCTTTTTAGGGCTTCCTTAGTGTTGGGGCTGAAGGGCACAGGCAAGGGGGGAGGGAAGCAAAGAGTAGGCTGGAGCAGGAAGGAAAGTCAGAGCAGGTGGGAGAAACTGACAGTTGAGGTAAGGCAGTGTGGAGCCACAACACAGGAAGGAGGGATGGGTGCAGCTGTGAGTAAAACATGGGGAAAACCGGGTTGATCATCTGTCATGGTTTTTCCCAGGACCTCACTGTATTAGTGTACAGTTAAAACTGATGCAAGTTCATTAACCACTTACAACGCCAAGGAAACGTGGTCTAATTTATTATTATTATTATTATTTTTATTTTTTTTTATTTATTTATTTATTTATTTATTTAATTTAGATTTGTATACCTTGATCCCAGAGATCGAGGCTCAGTGTTGAACAACTTTATTCACTACAACATCAACTTAAGGAAGCTGGATGGAGTTTACAAATATAAACACATAGGCTCCATCCCATAAAATAGCTTAAAACTCATAAAACAGCAAAAGAGCCACTAATACATAATAAAAGGCGTCCGACCCCAATTTAAAAAACCTACCCCCATGGGGAGGATGGCAGGACCCCTCAATATGAGGGGACCCTGATGCTTAACTGCCTTACAGAGGGGCAGAGAGCAGTAAGGGGAGCACCATGTCAGCTTGGCTGGATACTCCAAAGGCCCGGTGGAACAACACAGTCTTTTGAGGCCCTCACGGAACTCACCCAAGGTGCCGCAGAACCCGGACCAGCTGGACTTTGGAAGGGGTGTTCCCACCAGGCGGGGCCAATGCCGTAAAGAGTCCTGCAGCCCGCGTGGGAGGCCAGCCGCATCATAGAGGGAGCCGGGGGGCCACCAGTAAGTTAGCCTCTGCAGAGCGCATGAGGCCGAAGAGGTTGGGACAATATGGGGTGATCACTGGGTCCCGAAGGTACGAGGGTCCCAGGCAGCATAGAAAGCCTTAAAGGTCAAAACCCACACCTTGAAGATGATTAGAATTCAACCGGGAGCCAATGCAGCTGGTCGCAACCACCAGGCTGGATGTATGTGTTCTCTGTGAAGGCCTCACGCTGTGAGCAAGAGGCGTGCTGCCGCATGTTGGACCAGTTTTAACTTCCGAGATCAAAAGCTATGAGAAGGCGGTACAGCGAGTTACAATAGTCCAACCTGGAGGTGACCGTTGCATGGATCACAGTTGAAAGCCAGATCCAGCCTGGGAGAGGAAGGGGGAGCCAACCCGCCGGGCCTGGCGAAGATGGAAAAATGCAGTCCGGGGATTGTATGGGCCACCTGGGTCTCCATTGAGAGAGACGAATCCAGGTGGACCCCCAGACTGCGAACAGAATATATCCCTACTCGGCCTCTGCGATCAGCAGAGGCCAATTTGCTGGTGATCCCTGGCCCCTCTATGATGCGGCTGGCCTCCACGCGGGCCAGGACTTTTACAGCACTGGCCCCGGCCTGGTGGAACCACCCTTCCTCCAACTGTCCGGGCCCTGCAGGACCTGGGTGAGTTCCGCAGGGCCTGTAAGACTGTGTTGTTCCACCGGGCCTTTGGAGTGTCTGGCAGCGTGATAAGTGGTGCCCCCTACTGCTGCCTTATTGGCCCACTCCTTGGTTTTCAGGTATTGCTGTTACATCAGGGTCCCCTCATATTGAGGGGCCTACCGATCCCCTTTTCTGGAGGTAGAGTTTTAAATTTTGAGGTTGGATTTCGCCTGCTTTTATGGCGTTTCTTTAAAGTGTACTTTTTAAATTTGCCTTTCCAGCTGGTTTTAGGTTATTTTAGTGCTGACATGAGATGGAGCTTATGTCTTTATATTGTATATGTGTTTTGCTCCTTTTGTCTCTGAATCCTTGCTGTTCACCGCCCGGAGCCCTTCGGGGATCGGGCGGTATAAAAGCCGAATTAATAAATAAAAATAAAAAATAAATAAAAAATTAGTTGTTTGTTTTCCTGTACTTGGATGGCCCAGGCAAGCCTGATTTCCTCAGATTTCAGAAGCTAGGCAGGTCCACAAGCATTTGAATGGGAGACCTCCAAGAAAGTCCAGGGTCAAGATATGGAGGCAGGTAATGACAAACTACCTCTGAATGTCTTTTGCCTTGAAAACCCTACCGAATTGACATAAGCCAGCTGTAACTTGTCAGCACACATGCGCAGATGTTCTCTTACTGTCTCAGCCTGAAACAACTCTTGTTGTTTCAGATCAAAGCTGTGATAGGGCTGGTAGCGCCTTTCCCAAAAAGCATACTGATGTCTTGTGTTAAGCTGGAAAAAGCATCTGCAAAACAGATAAAATGTTCATGAATGTCCGAAATTTTAAAGCTGTTCGTCTTTTCAAGGGCTTCTTCTTTCATGTGTATGTTTATAAGAAATCCCAAATAAACTATTTGCAGTGTATATCTGACATTCTATTGGCATTTGAAATAAACTCTTGAAGGCAGAAGGGAAGCTGTTACACTGTGTTCCATGTGTCAGTATTTAAGAGACATGGAACAGCTCACTGTGCACACTAAGAAGGTAACTTGGGTTTTGTTTATATAACCGAAGATGCCTGTGATCATTCCTAAGGTCTGTCTTATTATTATAGAGGTAGGGAATCCTAGGATACATTAACCACATACTGTTCCATGCTTACTATCTTGGATAATATTCTGCTGACTTTATGTTGGCATAGAGTCTCAAGGATGCTTACAAACTCCTTCCCTTCCTCTCCTGGAGCTGAGAGAATTTTGAGAGAACTGAGACCAGCCCAAGGTCACTCAGCAGACTTCATGTGGAGAAGTGGGGAATCCAACCCGGTTCTCCAGATTAGAGTCTACTGCTCCTAACCACTACACCACATTGGCAAGGAAGAAAAGGAGTGATGGGTTATCTCTTTGATGCTGGGTTTTTGTAAGCAGTACCAGTAGGGCCTAACTGCTGCCATCCGCTGTTGCTAACAGTTCAGTGGGACTAAGCAGCAAATTGGCCAATTGGCCCGTCAATGTCAAATGATCACCCAATATCAGAACATTCCTGAGTATTTCACTGTGTAGGTGGCAGCCTACCACTTTTATTTCATTTAGGATATTGTTTTTTTAGTAGCATCAATAGTCAGGGCTGCTCAAACAGTCATTCTTGAAACAGCTGGAGGAAAACTTAATAGCTTTTTTTGAGGCCATCTACAAACAGCAAGAAGCAGTTGTGAGTCACAAAGCTCACTTCCTAAGTCTGACTATGACTATTCTTATCTGCTGCATGGACCAAAGAACATGTGCTTCACGTGCTCTGGGTTTCTGCTATGGACAGTTCCAGCAGAGAAAGCCAATGATGCTTGGAAAATTGGACAGCAGTCTACTTAGGATTAGTTTTCTGGGCTGTGTGGCCGTGGTCTGGTGGATCTTGTTCCTAACGTTTCGCCTGCATCTGTGGCTGGCATCTTCAGCGGTGTCTCACAGAGGGAAGTCTGTTACACATTGTGTCCAGTGAGAAGGGAATGTTTAGTGGGGTATATATTGTCCATGTCCCAGGATGAGGATACACCTCTGAAGATGCCAGCCACAGATGCAGACCACGGCCAAACAGCCCAGAAAACCCACCACAACCAGTTGAATCCGGCCGTGAAAGCCTTCGACAATACTTAGGATGAGTTTTTTTTTTTTTAAAAAGAACAAACTTATTTTTTGTAATTGAGATTACTTTATCACCTTGTTTTACAAAACGTTAAAATTAGCACAAGGCCTATTAATGAAAAAAGTATTTGTTTTTCTTGTTCTGAATAAAACTAATTCTTGATCAATAACCCTTTTTTTACCGGTCAATGTCCAACCCTCCAACTTTTCTTATTTATTTACATAAGTGCTATATTTATTGACATATTTTGTATTTATTTGGTAATTGGTATGCTGCCTTCCTACCCAATCAGGGCTACCAAGGGGGGCTACCTTTAGAGCAAAATATCACAATTAAAGCCAAAACTAAAATGTATATTAAAAACAGCATGGTATAGAGCCAGCGGGGTGTTGTGGTTAAGAGCAGGTGGACTCTAATCTGGAGAACCAGGTTTGATTCCCTGCTCTTCCACGTGAACGGTGGACTCTTATCTGGTGAACCAGATTTGTTTCCCCACTCCCACATACCTACTGGGTGACCTTGGGCCTGTCAATGTTTGGTCAGAACTCTCTCAGCCCTACCTACCTCACAAGGTGTCTGTTGTGGGGAGAGGAAGGGAGTTTGTAAGCAGCATTGAGACTCCTCATAAGAAAGAAAGGCAGGGTATAATCCAAATTCCTCTTCTCACATAAAATAGTAATTAAAATATACAAGAAGGTGATATCTCTGTAATCCATACCAAACAGAAAAGTCTTTACCTACTGATAAAAAAATACTGATTGAAGGTGGCAGATGAATATCACTGGGCACAAAGTTCAGTAGTTTTGTGCTGTATCTTAGTAGACCTCTCTTGGGATGTACCAAGCTCCCAGAGCCAGGGGCATCATTCCCCCCCTCCCCAGGCTGTTATCTTTTTTCCCACAGTGCCAAAGTCTGGTCAACACACCAAAATGTAATGGTTGCACTTGAGTTGCTTTGACTCCTTTATTATGCTTGTTCCAGTGAGGAACCGTCACCCAGTAGCCTAGCTGCTCCGTCTCTCATCGCTGCCACTTAGTAATACCTAGGAGCTGGAGTTGCTTTCCCAGCCTAAGTACTTGTTCCTGCTCATTAAGCTCCTGGCCACCACACCCTTTCTGCAGAGGAAGCCAGTCTGCCTGGGTCAGATGGGAAAAGCACCTCCTGGCTTCCCTCTAGACCAGGGATGTCGCTTTCCAAGGAGACTTGGTCCTTGTTATCATGCAAAGGCTTCAAGCCTAGTGTTCACAGTTCCTTCCCAATTGACATCCAGTTGCCTCCATTTTGTCCTTCATCTCTTCCTGAGCAGGGCTTTTATTTCAAGGAGACCTTTAGCCAAGAAAAGGACTTTGTTCCACAGGGAGCTAGTATAGGTTGGCCTTCAGCTGGATGCCCTCTCCTCTGAAACTGTGCTTCCTTACTTTGGGCTTTGGGCTACCTTACTTTGGGCTACCTTACTTTGGGCTCTGGGCCATGACAAGTTGCTACTTATATAACATGAGCATTTTGGGGCATCTGTAGTGGTGACTCAGAAGACGAACTTAGGAGTTGAGTATGTTCTTCTGTAGGGGTGCGTCAGCGAATCCAGCAGTGCCTCAGAAAGTGCACAGGAATGCCTGCGCCATCTGTCCCCTTCTGGGCGCACACGCACACCCATCACAAGACCCCTCTGACTCAAGGGTCTCAAGATGCCCCAGACAAAGGGTCACAAGACCCCCAGGTGTGGATTCGACCCAGACAGGAACGTTTCCTCATGCACGTATGCAGCCCCAAAGAGTCATGAATTGTGCAACCTTCTCCCGCTCTCCCGCCTTCCCAAACCCTTAATAAAAGGTGCCAGGGACCCCAGCTCGGCAGATTAGCCAGATCCACGGATCACGCTAGATCGCCACTGGCTTCTCTCCACCGGATCCTGATATTGCTGTGTCTTGTCTCTTCATTGCGTCGTCTGTAACGACTTCATTCTTCCATGGAGAATTCAAATTTGTAAAGGAGGATGAGTTTACCTCTTTTCTTTCTGTACAAACCTAGGGTATAGAAAAGAGCCAGTGTAGTGTACTGGCTAAAGTGTCAAACTAGGACACGGGAAACCCAGATTTGAATCCTTGAACTGCCACGAAAGCTTGCTGGATGATTTTGGGCCAACCACACACTCTCTGTCCTGATCCTGGGTAGTATTTGGATGGGAAACCTCCAAGAAATACCAGGGTTGTGATGCTGGGGCATGCAATTTCAACCTACCTTGCAATTTCTCTTGCCTTAAAGGCCCCATGGGGTCCCCATAAGTGAGCTGTGATTTGATGGTAGAAAAAAAATTAAAAGAAATTGCCCTTCATAGGTTCTGTCTGTGGGAAAATAGGACAGAGCTGGGCTTGTGCTGGAAGCCCAGGAATACTCAACAGGAGATTGCTCACTGCTGGCAAGCAGGCAAATGAATGCGTGTATCTCCAACTTTTTTTTTAAGTAAACTTGAAAGTTATTTTCAGGAACCTTTTAGGTGCTAGCCATTGGTTGCTAACAATGTTGCAGTTACTTAATAATTGTCATATTGTTATACATCCTGTAATAACTATTCTGTGAGTGACTTTTTCTGAACCAGCAAATGCAAGATCTGTTTCTAGCCTTCTATTTGCATGGTTATGGATGCTAACAAATTGCATGGCTATGGATGCTAACAAATCTATTGGCATGGCTATGGATGCTAACAAATAGGTCTTTGCCTAACTTCCATTAATTTTCTACTTGCTGAAAAACTGCCAACCCTGAATTTGTTTTTCCAATTGAATATTTCCATTCTTATCAGAGGTTTTCCTATGATTAGACAGTGGTATCACTTTTTACTGAATATAACATGTTCTGCTCATTTTTCTTGGAGGGATGGTCTTCACAACCTCTGAAGGTCAATACCTTTGATATGGAGCCTTCGGCATGTCTCTCACTCCAGGAACCCACAATATTTTGTTTTTAGTGTGAAAAGTCTATCTTTAAAAATCATTTTCATTTTTTGATTTCAGATGTTCCAGTCATAGCAAAATGTTACTTTGGTTAAATACATAAAAGAAGCAAATCCCATGCAATCTACAAAGACCATTCATTCACATGCTAAGATTGAGACAGGTTAACTTACTAGGCATTTTCTGTCTGTCATACAGATGTCATAGAAATGCTGCCAGTGACTTTATGGAATACACACAGGTAGATTTTACGTTTATCTGTTGAATACTGTCCTGGAATGTGAGAGGTGCTAGTTTCCAGCTTTCTGATAAAATGCAATGGTAATCAAATGGTAACTTGAAAATGCTGTTACAACTGAGCCACTGAATATTTATTAGTATATATTACAGAAGGCTAAAAGTAAATAATGCTGCAAATTGCACTATTATTAAACAGAAACTAAGAGCTAGTCTGTGTGTGCGGAGAAAACACACGGCATAACCTGTATGGGACTGCGCTATTCTAGAAAGGACATTGGGGGCACATGTCTGAATGCTTTCTGGCATATGCTGTTTGGCCCATTGTTATCTGGAGCAGTGGTCTTCAGTTCGTGAGTTATGAACCTCAAATAGGCAGTGGAGTCCTGCGTGATGGGCTTGTTGTCCATCTATTGCTGCTACATTGGCTGGTTATTTTTTGAGAGTGTGGGCGGGGTCTTCTATTACTGCTTATCTTTTTCTTCATTTCCTGAGAATGATGTTGTCATCCAGGAGTGGCACAGATTCCTCCTGACCCTTGGCCTGTCTATGGCATACCTATGATACTTGGTAAACTTCCTGTCCGTATAATCTCTTGATTCGTTACATTGGAAGCAGAATTTTTATCAACTTATTGTGAAGTGTAGACAAATGGGGAAGACAGTGGCAAACCACCCCATAAACATAGTCTGTTTGGTAAACATTGTGATGTGATGCCACACCATGGGTGTGTGATGACCCAGTCCTTCCACAGGGGACTACTATTATCTTTAATCACATACCAGTTTGAGTGCTTAAGTAAAATTTCATACTTGATCTCAAATGTTGAAAGTTCATGGTTCACTGAGCACGTGGAGTTGGAAGTTTACAGATGGAGCCCATGCCTTGCAGAGTGTACCACCTGCCAGTTCCTGTATCAAGTTTTATCTGTGTCATGGGATATCGACAGTGGCATATTGCTTCATCTATCATTTGGCATGATCCCACAGGGTGGCGTGGACACTTCCTGTGAAAGACAGGAAGAGCTAAAGCCAACATGGCCTATTGTCCAACTAAAGAATTCCCTATTCAAGAACAGGGTATAATTCTTACTGTCAGCTTCTGGCATGGAAATTTTCTGTGGACTATTTGAGACTGCTAACTATAGAGACAAACAGGGTACAAAAAACCAGCTCCTCTTCAAACTGTACACAAGGCTAGAAGAAAGACTTTACAGGGTGATAAGGTAAGGTTCTTGACTGTAACTCCACTGCCCACATAATTAGGGAATCCGGTAGGGTGCCAGGAAGGTGTAGCACAGTAGTGTAGGTGGTCTCCTAAACATGTGACAATGAATCATAAGCTGTTTTTTGGGAGGCTATCATGGCATGGTAAAGATAGAGGTTTTAATGATTTTGGGCCTACCATGATGAAGCCCCGCACAGACTTCTCAGCTTTGGCGGTATAGATTCATAGGTGAATTTAAAGAATAACTACATGGGTCGTTCCATCTTTTTTCCCCTAACATCACAGTGTAAGCCTACTGCTGTTCCTGCCATTATTGTCACGGTCAGAAGAAGGTTGGAAAGCTAAGGGTACCTGGCTAGGTAGACATTGTAACTACAATGTATTGTCGAAGGCTTTCACAGCTGGATTCAACTGGTTCTGGTGGGTTTTCCGGGCTGTGTGGCCGTGGTCGGGTGGATCTTGTTCCTAACGTTTCGCCTGCATCACCAGACCACAGCCAAGCATTCCCGGAAAACCCACCAGAACCAATTGTAACTACAGTTCCTTCACTTAGCCACCTGAAGTAGAAGTGTGAGTGATACTTGGATGAATATATGCATGCATGAGAGAGTGCCTGCATGCATCTAGGCGGGAAACTGTTAGAGGAGCGGTGGGCGGGGATGCAGAGGGCTGATAAAACTTTGGGTCAGTACTGTTTCAGCTTTATGATTTAGTAACCCAAACTAATGTTAATATGCGGAATGACTTTGACATTATGTTTTATTTAGTAAGAATACATTTAATTATGTTATGGCTAGTGGTGCCAGCCATCTCAGCTACAGCGTTGTAGACTGGATTTATTTAAGATTATGTCAGTTTGCCTTTTACTCCAGAACTTTTTGATCTGGTATACGAAGAGGCAGTTTCAATATGTAATAATTTCATAATAGTGTTGTAGCGCACAATGAGATTTTTCCAGTCAATATGAGCACAACTTAAATGTTATTAGTTGGTTGTGACTTTACACTCATGATTACATAGTAGATAACCAGTATAGACAATGCAGTATGATGTCCTCATATTAATTCAGACCCATAGAGAAGTTCTTGAATAAAACCACAAAGTCAATTATCTATTTGGGAAGTAATTTACATATTTGCAATCAAAACAAACACAATCCATTCATTTATGGCTATTAAGCCCTGAGTAGTCAAGAAATGTGTAGAATTAGAAATGCCAAAAAAAAAAAAGGCTTCACTTTTGGCAAATTGATGAATTCCTCTAAGCAAATAAAAATATGGAAGAAGAGACAGAGGCTATTCTATTGTAATGCATCTTGCCATAGTTGTCTACTTTTTGATGGGGTGTGCTTACATGTTTGTAAAGGCAGTTATTTGCTGTTATTTTTGCAAATAAGGTAATTAGTCATGTAATGCCGTGAAGGACAGTAGCACCTCTGACTTCCAAGTGATACATCTGAAAGTTTATTCCAGGGTCCATAACAGGGGTTGGCACCCTTTACTATCAAAGGAGCCCTCCCGCACACCAAAGAGAATACTATTTGTAGCCGCAAAATATATTTGAGCCTTATAACGAAGGTAACACCGCATATTAAGTCTCAAGTACCCTATCAACATTATTGTTAGGTCTAAGTTAGCATTAATTAGCATGTTTTTCCATATGTGGCTGCATTCTGCTGTGGACTATTTATATGTATTTGGCACTGTAACTTTGCATTTCCATAACAATACTACCATGTTTTGTTGCATTTATGAATGGCCTGTGGGCCTTAATAATGACGAACGACTTGACCAGCAGTACAGGCAAGATTGTGTTGGTAATGATTTCTTTATGTAGCAGATAATAAAGAAATTCACCAGCACAAAAAACACTGATGATCATCAACACGTGTTGCTTTAAAATGGAATTAGACATGCTCATGGGGAGGTGTGCTTTTAAACTTTACTATCAAAAGAGCCGTTTTGCCCCCCCCCCCCCGGAAAAAACACTGTCTGGGCAACTAAACAGAGCCTCCAAGTTCAGAGGCAGTATACTTCTGAGCATCAACTACCAGCAAAATGCTGCAAGGTAAGGCTGTTGGCTTTTAATCTTGCAAATGTGGAATTCCTAAATGCTGTGGGACCTTGACCTGGTCCAGTAAGGCTTTTATTGCATATGGCCAATCCCATCTGCCTGCATGCCTTGAAAAATAACATTGGTCTTACCCGTGAAGGAGAATTCTCCATTGAGCAATTGATGACATCTGGGTATTTGTCAGCTACCATTCAGGAAGGCAGGGGTTAAAGAAAAAACTTCCCAGGCTCCTCTCTGTGCTGTGGCTCCGCCCCTTCTCCTGGGCTCCAGTTCTGGCTTCTCCATAAAGCAGTATCCAGCTGAAAAATTCTGTAAAACTTGACATTACAACGTTCAAACTCGCACCCAATACAAGAGCAAAAAGCCGTAGTAACCAGTTAAAGGAAGTCTTGTTGGGTGCTAAGGGAACAAGGGGCTCCTGCAACAATATGTCCAACACAAAGAGGACCTCCTGGGCCGTTAACCAGAACAACAAACTGTTTATACTTATAACTATATATATAAGAAAGGAGAAAAATTTCTAATTAATCTTGGAGCAGGATAACGACCAATGGGAGGGCAGATGTCATCAATTGCTCAATGGAGAATTCCCCTTCACGGGTAAGACCAATGTTATTTTTCCATTGAGCAAGATGACATCTGGGTGAACTCCCCTAGCAGTGACAGACTCGGTTAAAGGGTGGGGTCGAAATCCTCTCCAATGACATGTTGAAGGACTCTGCGTCCATAATCTGCATCGGCAGCGCTGAAGACATTCAGCCTATGGTGCCTGACAAAGGTGGATAAGGAGGACCATGTTAGGGCTCTGCAAGTTTCAGCCACAGGTACATTATTGTTAAAGGCCGCCTTAGCGGAAGCATTGCAGACAGAGTGTGCCATGATCCCTACTGGGACCGACAGCTTTTGTACCCTATAAGCCTCACTAATACATTCCCTCAAACACTTACTGATGGAAGGGGATGATAGTTTCTGACCCCTGTTATGGTTGGAAATGAATATGAACATGGAATCTGATCGCCTGAATTCCTGAGTTCTAATTAAGAAGGCTTTTAAGGTTCTCCTCACATCTAATGTATGTCAGTACACCTCCTTGGGGTGTTTGGTATTAGGACAAAAAAAAAAAAGTGGGCAGACAAATTTTCTGTTTCCTATGGAAGGTAGAATTGACCCTAGGAATAAAGGTAGGGTCAATACCACCTTGTCCTTATGAAAGACACACAATGGAGGTTCATCGAAAGGACAGCTAGCTCCGAAACCCTTTCTGGCAGAAGTGATGGCTACCAAAAAATGGTCTTCATATGAAGATGCTTAAGAGAAATTTCCATTATGGATTCAAATGGTTTTCTGGTCAGGGCATGTAACCCCGTATGCAGCCTCCATTTGGGGAAGTGATGATTAACTGGTCTATCTTTCAGGGCAGCACCCCTAAAGTATCTAACTATGTGTGGATGTGAAGTGGGAATGTATCCTTCCAGTCTAGGTATTACAGACGTAAGGGCTGCCATTAGTCTGCGTAGAGTATTAGCTCTAAGACCTGATTCTATACCGTCCTGCAAAAAACCTAAAACATCCCGGAGTTTAGGTTCTGTAGGTGTCACTCTCTTCCTCCAACATCACCTAACAAACACCTTCCAGGTTGAATCGTAAATTCTTTTGGTGGAAGGTTTCCTGGAAGCCAGTATGGTGTTAAGTACAGTTTTGGGATACCCCTGAGACTCTAATTGTCGCCTTTCAACCTCCAGGTGGTCAAGGTGAGCCGCTCTGGTTCCGGGTGGAAAATGGGTCCCTGTTGTAGGAGATCTCTGTGCGATGGGAGTCTCAGAGGTTTGGGTGCCAACACCTGTAAGATGTTGGTAAGCCAAGGTCGTCTGAGCCACCACGGGGCTACCAAGATAACATCTGCTCTCTCCTCCTTTGATCTTTCAAAGTAGTCTGGGAATCATGGGAAAAGGAGGAAAAGGCGTACAGAATTCTGTGAGGCCAGCTGGAGGACAAGGCATCCATATTCTCTGCCTCCGGGTGATGGAATCGAGACATGAATCTGGGAAGTTTTGTTCAGATTGGAGGCAAAGAGATCCAAGACTGATGTTCCCAGAGTTCGGGGTATCATTTGAAAAATCTCCTCTTTCAGTCGCCACTCCCCTGGATGGATGCTCTGTCTGCTCAACCAATCTGCCTGAACGTTCAAGTTTCCCTGAATATGTTCGGCTCTGATGGAAAGCACATGAGTCTCAGCCCACTGAAAGATTAAAAGGGCTTCCTTCTGTAAATCTGTGGACCTGGACCCCCTTGTCTGTTCAGGTAAAACTTGGCTGTCGTGTTGTCTGTCCGGATTAGAACATGGGATCCTATTAAAAGATGTTGAAAACGTCTCAGTGTCAACCGAATCGCCCTTAATTCCAGCACATTGAAGTGAGGTATGGTCTCCTCGGCTGACCATGTCCCTTGGATTGGAATTCCCTCGAGTGTTGCTTCCCAGCCCAGTAGACTGGTGTCCGAGGACCTCTGTTTGGTGGCTGCAATCCAGAAAAACCCGTCCTAAGTTTAAATAGGTTAACCTGATCCACCATAACAGGCTGACTTTGACAGAACTCGGAATCACCACCTTTATGTGGGGTTTGTGGGCAATGAGATCCTGAAATTGGCGAAGAAACCTCTGGAGCGGTCTGGATCTGAATCTTCCCCACTGTATGGCCTCTGAGAGTGCCACCATTAGACCCATCAGGCTTGCGAGTGTAAATAGAGAACATCTGTTCTTGTGCAGGATCTGAGTTATTTTGGCCTTCAACATTCGTTGTTTTTCCGGAGGGACCAGAATTTTGCAGGAGGTGGTGTCCATGATGAAACCTAAATGTTCCAATCTCCGTGAAGGATTTAGTGAACTCTTGGTTCGGTAGACAAGAAAGCCATGACTCTACGGGACCTGGATGGTCTCCTGAGTGTGTTGTAGTGCCTGTGTATTCTGATGTCTCTTTCCCTGAGTAACATTATCAGATTAATGAGGAGTTTGGAGAAAACTCGAGGAGCGGTGCAGAGGCCAGAGGAATTTGTCTGGCTGGAGAGAGTCTGCGATGGACCTCAGGGTTTCTATTCTGAAGTGTTTCAGCCTTACGAAACAGTTGACATACTTCAAATCCAGAATCGGATGCCACTCCCCATTTTTCTCAGGTACCGTAAACAGAATGGAATAGACGCCCCGTTCTCTCTGCTCCTGTGGGACTGGCTCCACAGCCTCTATTTTTAATAGATGTGAGATGGCTTCTAATTTCCTTGATCTCTTTTCCAGAACTTTGGACAATGGAGACATCATAAATCGACTTGGGGGTAAGGAGAGGGACTCTATTACATACCCTGATGTTACTATTTCCAGGGACCAGGCATCTGCGTGCGAGGCTTGCCAAATCTGGTGGAATTTGAAGTCTGCATTGCAGTTGGCATCATGCCTTGGATTGACGATTGTCTTGTTGGTATCGGTCTTTTGCAGGAGGTGGCCTTCCCTGGTTCCAGTGAGGGCGACGAAAAATGTCTCTTTTAAACTGACTGTCGCTCTGTTGGGGGCGAAAAAAGGAGTGGGAGGATGACTTTTTTGTCAAACCCACGATGTGGTTTTGGAAGATGCTTTGGTTTCTCTTTAGGATCGACCAGGAACTCGTTAAGTTCCTCACCAATTATCTTCTGTCCATGGAGGGCACCTTCAGAAACCATGGCCTTGGACCGCCAGTCAGTCTGCCAAGCTCTCAACCAGAGTAAGTGACGTGTAGCCACTGAGGAAACCAAGGAACGGGCCGAAAAGTGACTGAATCAAGGTGGCGTCAGCTGCAAAACTAGCTGCCTAAGCATTCTGTTCACCCCTTCTCTGTGGGATTTGTGGGCTGTAGTAATTCCAACACTTTTCTGGCCCATACAATCAAGGCTCTAGAGATCATGGAAGCTGTAGCCGAGGCTCTAATGGCCATAGCAGCTGCTGCGGGCGCTCTTTTGCAGAACTGATCAGATCTTCTGTCCTGCATGTCTTTGATTTGGCCTCTGCCATCCTTAGACACCAGGCCTGAAGACTGTAGAGCTGCCACTGGGCCATCTATAATGGGAACTTGAAATATGTTATTAGCATAAGCAGGTAAGTCATACAATTTACGTAAAAATCGGGGCACCTTTTATTGGCCGCAGTTTGTCCCATTGATTAGTGACCTGAGTTTCAAATTATTCTGGGAAGGGAAAAAATCCTTTAGAGTCAGGATGAAGTGGAAAGAATTCACCACACCCTCATGCAGAGAAGTGGATTTACGTTTAGGAGACCCTTCACTGCTTTTGGCTTCTCCGAGATGCAAGGCAGCAACAGATTTAGATAATCTTCCACTTTAAACAGGTGAGAAGATTGTTCAGTAACCTGCATCTCCTCTATATTCTCCTGATCAGAGAGTATCTCCCCCTCCTCCTTACTCTGAGTCTCAGAACATGAGGAGTTCCCAGTGGGCTCTGGGATTAGTTTCGGTTTTGGTTTTGGGCAGCTTTAGTTTGCCAAACAGAACCAGCCCTTTTATTTTCTCTGTTAGAATGCTTGGAAATGGAGGTAATGGAGCTGAGAGAAGGACTGGGGGGACAGAGCTCCATCTGTGATTTATAAAGAGTTAACATCTCCTCTCTCATCACTGCCTTCTCCTATTGGAAGGCTCCTTTAATAAAGGCAAAAAAATTTAAACTCCTAAGGAGATCTTACCACTCTCCTCCTGTATAGTGGGAACTTCCACCGTCTCTCCTCCCTTCTCATTTTGCTCTATATTGAGCATGTTGAAGTCCTGACCTGGGAAACCAAGGTACGTTGGACTTGTGCAGAGCGTGGCATTGCAGCCATCTGCCATTTTATGCGCCTTTTCTTTTAGGCCCGAAGATGCCTGGCCGTTAGAATGGCGCTGAGTTCACGTTACCCCAGCCGGGGATGCTGAGAACTCGCTTTGCCTGCTTTGCCAAAGCCCTCCTGGGACCTTTGGCTGCCTTCACTGTCCTCTTCGGAGGACAAAAGGGTTTCCCCCTGAGGCATTGCAGAGAGGAGAAGAGGGAGGTAGAGGGATCGATCGCTTTGCCGCTTCTGCTGTAAGGCAGTCAGCCGATCAGCGCGGTCGCGAAGGGAGCACTCAGCCGCTTAAAGGAAGGCTAATCTCTCTCCCAAACAGTAGAAAGTAGTCCAAGAAAAACTTTTCTCCAGTAAAAAAAATAGATAATGGTGGCTCTGAGAGCCACCATGCCTGCTCTTCCTAAGGCAGGGAACAAACTGGAGCCCAGGAGAAGGGGCGCAGCCACAGCACAGAGAGGAGCCTGGGAAGTTTTTTCTTTAACCCCTGCCTTCCTGAATGGTAGCTGACAAATACCCAGATGTCATCTTGCTCAATGGAGAAGGACAAAGGGGAAAATGATAAATGCCATGCCAAAAGATAAATACCTTTGTGCTGTCCTTAAGCCCTAGTCCCCCTTTACACCTTAATTCCAGCCCTACACTTGCTGCCTCAACAAGATTATCAATCCATATAACTTCACAGAACATCTTGGGACCAACCACACCCCTGCCTGACAGGTGCCTCCCATTTTTCCTTGTTCTCCACAGCAGCTCTGGCTGCTAAGCATTTCTTCCTTGCCAGCCAGCCATTTTTCTCTGGCCCTTTTTCCCTTGGCCCAACAATTCATTTACTGTTCCAGCAAAGTTGCAGGCAGCCTGAGTTTGTGGGAATCGTGCTGGACTCACTCAAAATGGAGGGTCTGGCGGCAGTGGGGTCACCAGGAGAGGCGGAGGAAACCTGGCTGAAGGCGTAGACATGGTGCCTTCTTCCTCTCTGGCATTTCTGTCTGACTTGCTGGCACAGGGAGAAGTAGAGTGTCACTGTTCAAACGTTAATTGCCAGTGTAGCCAATGACCATTGGTCGTTGTAGTTGGTCATTGTAGTTGGTCATTGGCTACAGCTCTTGGGTTGTTCCTCCTGCCTAGCCCTGTGGCCCCTGTAGACAGCCAGCCACTAGCCTCCAGGCCAGACCATGCATCCTGCGCTGCTCGGTCTGACTGGCTGTCTGCATGAATAGAGAACTACTGCAGACCAGAAGAAGAGCCTTAGGCAACTCCTGAGCCACAGATCGCAGACCCCCCGCCCCACTAGAATCTGTTTAGGTTACCTAGTCAGCTCTGATCTTAAGGCATAAACCCTGTTTTCTGTTACCTGTCTTCACCCTGAGCATATTTTTATAAACCTCCACTGTGTCCTCCTTAGTCATTTCTTTTCTAAACTGGGAAAGACTCTTCAGCCTTGTCGAAGGCTTTCACGGCCGGAATCATTTGGGTGCTGTGTGGTTTCCGGGCTGTATGGCCGTGTTCTAGCAGCATTCTCTCCTGACGTTCCCCTGCATCTGTGGCTGGCATCTTCAGAGGACCACACAGCACCCAAACTCTTCAGCCTTCATAGGGCAAATGCTCTCAACACTTTAATAATCTCGACTGTTCTCCTTTTTGCTGGGAGAAAATGAATTAGCTTACAAACCCATTTATTTATTTGTCGCCTTTGTATCCTGCCCTTCTGCCCAGGAGTTTGGAGTGAATTATTCCTTCCTAATATCATATCAATTCTGGTAGAGAGCTCATCCAGAGAGTGAATCTTGGATCTCGTTGAAGAATTCTGCCGATGAAAGGGTTTTCGGCAGCAGAAAACAACTTCCTTTCCTCACCTCTTCCTGCAACCCAAATGTCCCTCCCCTAAACTGCTGCTCTTGGGTGAGTCAGCGGTCTGCCACAAGGAGGAGGAGTCAGTGAAAATCTCTTATTTTTTAAAAGAAACTGACCCAAAAAGAAACATTTTTTAAAAGAAACTGACCCAAAGTTACTGAGTCAATTTTATGACTGAGCTGGGATTAAAACTTGGATCTCCTCAGTCTAATTACTGGCACGTCATCTAATACATCACAGCGCCTATTGCTCTAGTGCCTCAATTCCAACAAGTTCATACTTTTTAAATAGATATACTGTAACTGTACATTTTGAAATGTATAGTGTTAAATTTTACAAGCATATTTGCTAGCACAAGTATATTATGGTCCTAAAACCTCTGTTCCTTGTGGCTCCTTGCTAAGTGTATACTAGGTGGCAAACTTTGTTGCTGTGAAATGTATGAAATGGTTTTGAGACAGTCAGAATAAGAAACCAAATCCATGTAATATCTTTTTATTTGACCAAACATAATGATGCAAAATATTGTACAAGCTTTTAAGTTAATCAAAACCCTTCATCAGGAAGATTCAGCCTTCCCAGCAGCAAAGTTGGAGCACTCTTGAAAATAAGAATGGAGCTTATGCAGATTGAGTGAGGATGAAGTGGTAGCTGAACAGCTTCTCTTGCCAGGATCAATTACTAAGGTATAGGAGAAAGGGACTGTATTTGAAACTATGGTACAGTGCCTGCCATACACTGTAGCTATTGGGAAGGGAGTCTTTTCCCTTTTGCTGAATCCTGGTGGAGGCATCAAGTCCATCTGTGCAAATTCTAAATGATGGTATGTTATTGGTTTTGCAAATAATATGTGAACAGTTTGCCTCATAACATATAGTGAGAATGCTTGGTACATTCATGTTCTGTCAAAGTAATGCTTATTACCAAATTCAGAAGCCCTGTGGCACAGTGTGGTACTGCAGTCAAAGCGCTGCTCAGGACCTGAGTTCGATCCTAACAGAAGTCGGTTTCATGTAGCCAGCTCAAGATTGACTCACCCTTCTATCCTTCCAAGGTCAGTAAATTGAGTGCCCAGCTTGCTGGGGGTAAAGTGTAGATGATGGAGAAGGCAATGGCAAGCCACCCCATAAACATAGTCTGCCTAGTAAACATTGTGATGTGACATTACTCCACGGGTCAGTAATGACCCAGTGCTTTCACAAGAGATTGATTTTGCCTATACTAACCAAACTGCCTTGCCATTGCATTGACCTTTAGTCATGCTTATTTGTGCTACATCTAAAAGTAAAAGCTGTGACAAACTTTCATGTGAACTCCTGTTTATAGTGGAGGAAGAAGAATAGGTTCAGCATTTTCAGCTCAAGTGGCAAACGGTTCAGCTACCTACATCATTGGCTTGGTTTTTATAGAAAAAGTTGCATACATAGTAGTCTGTCTCTGTATCAATATGTTTTACAACCAAATTTATGTTTATGTGTTGGAACTGATGTACCCCAGCACAAAATATACCCCATATTTGCTTTTTACAAATTTTGAGTGATCTCTTGACCAATGTCTTTGAGGGTGTTACACACAAGGTAGCCACGTTTATGTTTCTCTCATCCAAACTTAGAATGCAGAAAGATTGTAGCATAAAGGCTAAGTTATAATAAGCAATAACTGTACAAATCTCTTAACTTTTAAGGTTATATGTTTTTTTGCCGTCCATGTATAAGAGTTAGTTTTAAAAGCATTCGTGTTTTAATCTGTTGATCTATTATTGCTTAAATTTGAAAGGCCTATGGCTATCAAATAAAGATTGAGGGAGTGAGGGAGTGCTCTTTTTTCAGTAGGCTAGCACAGCTACTCTACCTGAGATCAGTTTATCGTTCATAACCTTTGCAGCAACACCTGGTGATGCCACGCTGGCAGAGAACTGCATCATCAGAACTGTGCAATCCAATGGGAGAAGCCAAAGCCTTGGTGGAAGGGTTGTGCTGGCGGTCATGCCACCACTACCATTCAAAGTGGCGTGGACATTGGTGCAGAGCGACATAGCGGCTGTCTGCTATAGCACCCAAACACAGAAGTTCAGCCCTGTAGTGGTGGGCCTCTGCTGCAACAGCCTCCACCGGCATGGAGGAGAGCCTGGAAGAGGGTGTCCTCAGGGGCGGAGCCAACTTTAGTGGTTCCCAAAGAACTTTCATCCTGGGAACGCAGTCTAAACTGGCAGCCAGTCTACACCAGCAAAATGTGTTGCCAATGGGATTTTTCAGACGACCGGGGTTTTAAAAAAATATTTCCCTTTTACCGCGCTGCTTGAAGCTCCATTAGAGGAGGTGTGGGTGCACTGCTGTAGATCCATCCCTGGCTGCTACTGCTCTATCCCCCTCCTTTTTGAATTGAGCTGTAAATATTATAGACCATTTCACAGTCAATGAGTATATGGTGTGATGTGAGCCATGCTTAGTTTTGTTTTTCATGGACAACACATCTCTTGCCTCTGAAATGTCCACTGGGAGTGTGTTGTATTGTGTTGCACTGACAAATCCAGCTATAAGAAATTTCCTACTGAACTGCCAAGTCTTGAAGTTTCTAAAAATGGGTTAAGTGCAATGCACCAAAAGGAGAGGTGTGACCACACAATTGCTCGGTTCTAGAGATTTTTTTTAAAAGAATAATCTAATTATCTTCATTATTTCCATCTCAAACTGATGCAAAAAAAAGTATTCTGTGTTACTAATTCAAGTAGTTAACCTACATGTTATCATAATTAGGGCAAGGTTGTTTTCAGAATTGTGGAGTCCAAGGGTGTTGAGTGCATTTCAGCTACAGTTGAGCACTTATTTTGAAGAAGAATGGTCAATTAACCACTCAAATATTGGTTAAAAGTTCTTCATTTAATAAAATTATAGTGCTCAAGTAAGAATAGCACAGAAAGAATATCAAGATAATCAATAGGCTTTATAGCCATCAAGTGTGATCAGCCTACATTCTAGCATTTTTTAAAAATTCAGATGTAAAAATGTGAATTATATGAATTATTTCCAGCTTCCTTTTAACAGATAAAATTGTGTAAGATCCAAAATGTTGCTAGTGGCATGATGATGGTGAAGTGAGACACCCCTTCTTCCCCCTTTTTGTTGCCCTCCACTGTGGCCAGCTCCAACCTTCTGTTCTTAGTGATCAGAAATACCATGGAGGGCAGAATGGGCTTTGCTGTGGGAACGGATTGACGAAAATTGGCCTTCCTTTCTCCGATCATGAAAGTGCCATTCTGTTCATATTTGTGTGTATGTAATGCCATCAAGTTGCAGCTTACTTTTGGTGAGCTGAGCAAGGGGCTTTCAGGGCAAGTGAAAACCAGTGGTAGTTTGCTTTTGCATTCTTCTGCAGAGCTTTCCTTGGAGGTCTTATTCTTCTTAGCTCTGAGATCCGATGGTCAGTACTGACCCAGTTTATCTCCAAGTACTGACCAAACTTCAATCTGAGGTCTGACCCCATGCTACTTCCTTTCCCATTCTGCTTATATAATGACTTATAACTATTGAAATGGCACCCCTTCATGTTTAGCAAAAATGGTCTTTAACAAACTCCCCAGTGATGCAAAAGAAAACAATGCCTTTTGCTGAACTGTGCTGAGAACAACTGTCAACTTAGAAAAGCTGTTCAAATACACAGGTGTAATTGGTCACATAACCAAGTATACAGGATGTATGTGTAGTCTATACAACAAGATATCCATATGAGCAAGTTGGCATTTATCTTTGAGTATAGTATGCTCTTAACATGATGAGCCAAAACATTTCTAGACCATGCCAAGAGATGTGTCACAGTAAAACTGTTGATGACTTTTACATGCATGTGTGAAAGTCTTTCACACATGTTGATGACTTTCACTTGCTTAAACACTTGACAAAACCTGAGCATAGTTAAACAGTTAATATAGTTTTTAGGACTTCTCAACCTTTACAACAGCCAAAATTGGTTGCCATGGTGGTACAGTTGAAGAAACCAAGATACATAGCTTTTTTGACGTCTAATTAAAAGTCCAGTGTGGGATAGAAGAACTGGTTCTTAAAACTTGGTTGCAGTTTCAATAATATAAAGAAAAGTTAAAGGCCGTAGCTGTTAAATATTTCTTTGCTTCAAATGTTTTCAGTTTAGATTACGTAGACTTTATTGTGTCACATTAAATCTTTAATTCACATTAACGGACAGTTCTGCAAGCATTTAGATAAGCATTTAGAAAAGCATTTAGACTTACTCACTCCCGAAGTTTCTGTTGTTGTTGTTGTTGTTGTTGTTGTTGTTGTTGTTGTTGTTGTTGTTGTTGTTGTTGTTGTTGTTAATTCTGTGTTAATAATTACTGCATGCAGGCAATTGTGAAAGAATTTCTAGTTAGCTCAACCAGATCTCTCTCTCTTTTTGAAAAATGTTAAAATGTAACGGAATTCTAGTCTGGAGGCCACGACAATGCTTAAGTCAAAGGAGTATGGTTGCTTTTTTACCACACTTCTTGCATGAATGTCAAGATCAACCAAACGCACACCAGCCTTTCAGCTGCATCACTTGAGTCCTGTCAATTCCTCCTGGTGAAGCTAACTGAAATGATATCTGTATGGTTCACAAAAGAAAACAGGCTCATTAATGGGGGGGCATAAGAGCTGACTAATTTGTCTTGAGGGGAGAATTTGCCTTTTTCTCCCAGATGGCATGATCAGTGATATACCCAAGGCAGCTGGTCAAGGATTAAACTGATTAAGCTTTTTCAATAGAGCATCTTCTCTGAACCAGTCCCTATTATCTATGCCCGGAAGACCAATAAGCTTTACCAACTGGGTTTTGCCTGAAGGATATAAGTGACAGGTGAAGTGATCTCCTCTTGATATTGGGAATGAGACGGGGGTGTGCCTCAAACTTCCTGAAATTTTTCATTTATCATTCTCTCTCATGGCCCTCAGGTTATTATGATATGCAATTCTGTGACAGTTGGCCTGAAAATCCACTAATTGCAAGCTAGCACAACAAGAGTTCCCGTTGTGTGGTCTGTCAACCTGCCAAAGTCTACATTTAAGTGTTTTTGAAAGACAAGAACGTGCAGTTGTTGTCTCATTGTATTGCTACAATATGGTGTTGGGCTCTGGCTTTGCAGAGAAGTTCTTATGCATATTTTGATATGTAAATGGCTAAATCTGAGGTCTGTAGGCTGAACAGATTTATCTCTTGCTGCCTTAGAATTCATTCTTGAATGATTTAGAACAGATATGCAAATGTTACTGTGATTCACTCTTTTTCTTATGTTCACAATATTGCTAGGAATCTAGGAGACGTTGGGGTTTTTTTGCTTATTATTGCAGGATTCTTTTCTTGTGATTGCAGAAAAATAATGAAACTTCGTATTTAGTATCTGACATGATTTCCTCCACTTTTAGAAGTTAGTCAGTATCAGTGGCAAGCAGTTGTTGAGAAAAATTAAGGGGAAATTATTGGAATCGATTGAAATACACTAACAGGGCATAGGAGCCTCTTGTCAGCTTGAATTCTGGAGATCATTTGGGAATGGTGGGTGGGAGAAGTAAGTGAGGTGCAGTTATCTGATTATTCCGCTCCATACATTGGATATTGTACGCAGGAAATTTTTTAAAAATTCAACCAGTTCAATGCTGTGAGGAAAAAAATTAATTGTGCTTATTAAGCAAGCTAACATTTTCTTTAGCCGCACTGAGATGAGGAAAATCAAGGTGTAATTGTTTAAACAATAATTTATCAATTCAGAAATATTAACTCCAAGGACTGTGTTGTTGGATAGGACTTCTCTGCTGAACTTGTATATCAGTTTTGTTTTTTAATGTGCCTCAAAATGTTTGCATTATATATTCTGTCTCTCCAGTAGACTGTGAATTCTCTGAAGTAACTGAATAGACTTGGGTGATTTTCAGGGCTTTTACATTTTTAAACGAGCAAATTGATGTATATTTGCCCATTGTTTCCCTTTTCAGCCAGAGGGAGGAGGGAACTTTTATCACTCACATTCTGGAAAGGTACAGGCTTTTTAATTATTTGAAATGTTTTCCTCAAGGGAATGTCCTCTTCATTGCAGATACTCAAATAGCTATTTGTGCAGACAAAACTTGCTTGACTGGCTCTTCATTAAATAGTTAACTCTCATGAGATCTTGCTTCAGTTCACTGAATGGTAAAAATAATAATTATTCCATTGGTTATGTGTAATGCTCATGAAAATTAATATTGCTGTAGAAAGGCTAAATGACTGAATTTGAGCATAGGATGGCAATGCTTACCAGGAATCATTACCTCAGCTCAATAAATTGAGCTTCTCAATAGTTGTAAACATAAAAACCTCCAGTATTCTGGGAAGTCATTCTGATCCTGATGCAGGGCAGATCACTACTGCAATATGTTGATAAAGGCTTATACCATTGTCATCCTACAACCGAAGTCTCATCTTCTGAAATGGCAACGTGCTTTTAAGAATTGCTTCTTCCAAAGATAATATTCACACAACTATCCCCCCCCCCCCCCGGTTATGTATGCTGCAATGGACCCCCACACTTTCCTTAACTTCTTCAGGCAGGGAAACTACTCTCTGACCTGGCTAGTAAGATTTTTCCCTCCTTTTTATTTCAGGGACTGAGGTGCTTAAGAAATGGTAGTGTTTGGTGAAAGATGCCTTCTTAAATCCTTTTTAGGCAAATCCCTGAATAAGGCACACAAAATAAATATACTGAGGCAGATTTTATACTTAAGAACATAAAAACAAGCCTGCTAGATCAGACCAGAGTCCATCTAGTCCAGCACTCTGCTACTCGCAATGGCCCATCAGGTGCCTTTGGGAGCTCACATGCAGGATGTGAAAGCAATGGCCTTCTGCGGCTGTTGCTCCCGAGCAACTGGTCTGTTAAGGCATTTGCAATCTCAGTTCAAAGAGGATCAAGATTGGTAGCCATAAATCGACTTCTCCTCCATAAATCTGTCCAAGCCCCTTTTAAAGCTATCCAGGTTAGTGGCCATCACCACCTCCTGTGGCAGCATATTCCAAACACCAATCACACGTTGTGTGAAGAAGTGTTTCCTTTTATTAGTCCTAATTCTCCCAGCATTTTCAATGTATGCCCCCTGGTTCTAGTATTGTGAGAAAGAGAGAAAAATTTCTCTCTGTCAACATTTTCTATCCCATGCATAATTTTATAGACTTCAATCATATCCCCCCTCAAACGTCTCCTCTCCAAACTAAAGAGTCCCAAACGCTGCAGCCTCTCCTCATAGGGAAGGTGCTCCAGTCCCTCAATCATCCTCGTTGCCCTTCTCTGCACTTTTTCTATCTCTTCTATATCCTTTTTGAGATGTGGCGACCAGAACTGAACACAGTACTCCAAGTGCGGTCGCACCACGGTTTTATATAGAGAGGATACGGAAAGGGAGATGAATAACTTGGCTATAAGGAATAGATGAAGTAAATAAGGCAGGAGAAAAAAAAACACGCTAGAGCTTGGCACAGAGATTCAGTATTTAGTTCTTTGCAGCACAGACTTAACAGTTTCAGATCTCATTACCGTTCAGCTTAGATGTTATATAGTTCTTTATTAGATGGCACAGTTCCTTAAATTTAAGGTGTTCTGCCTAATGACTTGTTAACACACACACAGAAAGAGAGGGGGGGGGGTTAACACTCTTGGTACATATACTCAGTACCCTCACTCAGCCCTCACAGTTGGAAAACATTCAACTAAAACCTAAAACATACTATTGAGGAAACACAAAGCAAAACCCAGTACCCTAGCGTAATTGGTGCACCGGAATTCTTTCTTCACTGGAAGATATTCCTCACTGGTATATGTCTGTGGGACACCAACAAGGAAAGTGGAAATTAACAAACTTAACCCAAAAAAGAATTACGTACTGAAAGGTCAAGAATAGAAAAAATCACAGTGAATTAACGCAAAAAGATCCTTTCTCCCACTTTTATGACCTAAAACCAAA
Source organism: Sphaerodactylus townsendi (assembly GCF_021028975.2). NCBI lineage: Eukaryota > Metazoa > Chordata > Lepidosauria > Squamata > Sphaerodactylidae > Sphaerodactylus > Sphaerodactylus townsendi. The sequence goes on along the minus strand of NC_059426.1, from coordinate 43,369,469 downwards.
TGTGTTTCAGCCCACTGGCCACCTTCAGTAGTCAAAAATGATAATACAATGTGTGTGCTACCTGACTACAAGTACACATGTATCATTTAAGTGACCGAGATCAATAATCTGTGAAACAAAAACAAACAAGAAACAAGTTAGACAATTACGTATGACATCATCAGATCCTAAATACAGTTTCAAAAATACAGACTTACTAGACAGTTGTAAACCATTCACACCCAGGTCTTCAACATGAAGCCAGTGTCCACTCAAAAGGTATAATACAGTGTGTCAATTATGCCAACAATTCTTCAAGGGGGGGTGGGGATTAAAATGTATGGAAAATGGTAGTTTAAACCTTGGTTATGAATATATATTATTCCAGCTTAAAATACATAAATTAAATACCTGTTACGGCAGCAACCTTTAATGCCTCAGTCAAAAAGGGTTTCTTTAGGTCAGGAGCATTATGTTTCGGTGAAGTGTAAGGAGCAACTTGCCTTATATACTTTCCAAAAGGAAAAAGAGGGGAGAGGTTTGCTAACTCAAACCAGTATTGCAATTTGGCAAATAGCTGTGAGGGAGAGCTGTAAATGAGGGGGAGAAAAAACTGTGTAGAACACCTGGATAGTCAGAGAAAAAAACAACCAGCGTGGCAGGGGAAATGGAGGTATCCAGAACAGAATAGGCACCACAAGAAAATTATGCAGAATGATATCAAGTACATCACCAGTCTATCTCTTCATTTAAGCCAAAAGGGGTTAAGGTCTCAAGGGTGTGAATCCAAAAAAACTTCTCTAGTCTTCAGCCTTTGAAGTCAGTTAGCAGTGGTAGCTGGAATCTTCTCTGTAATCCAGAAGTGCAGATCTGTGTCCTTATGTCTGAGAAGTGGTTAACCAACAGAGCTGTTTTTCTGCCCATCCTGGTTGTGAAACCAATATACTGAAGATCACAGGGACATTGAATACAATATATTACGTATATAGAGTTACAGTTGACAGATGATCTCATAGAATAAATCTTATATCCTTGGGCACCCCATAAGTTGTCAATGCAAAGACAGAGAGGGCACACTGCACATCTGCTGCAAGGATAATACCCAAGAGGCCTACTGTAGCCATCTATGATAGCAGAATTTGAGCGGGGCTACTTAGAGTAGAACTAGTGGTCTTGTACAGCAACACTCCCACCTTCACGAAGTAAACTCCACACAGCTTTGTCATTCAGAAGAAGGCATTTATCATTCAGTTGCTCTATGTACAAGTAGCTATATACAACGAAGAATATTCAGCAGACAATCCAAAGAGTGCTTAAGCCTAACTTACCTGTTCTCCCAAGAGCTGAACACTGAGACCAGTATCATACAAGTGCTTTTTATACAAGAGACTCCAACCAATCATGTTTAGCTAGGTCACTTGGAACAGGTAAGAACCCGGGTTTGTCAGCTCCAGTCTCATGCTGACTCACATGCTGGATAGGATATGGACACTTTAACTATCATTGACACCCCTTCTCATAATATCCTTAGGAAGCCCAGTCATTACATACCCAATTACTGAAATATTTACAAAGAAAAGTTACATAAGAACATTGACAATACGCCTTCCAACAAAGGGCAACATATACGTTCAGAATTTCCAGTTCTGGTACTGCTTTAGTAAACAAGTCGCCTTGATTGATGGCTTTTCACTTTCAATATATAAGACAAAAGAAATTGTTTTATTTTTGCACCATTTAGCTTTTACATTTTGATACCTAACTTACCAATGTATTTTGTTCTTGTTCTCATTAGCTTTCAGTTTCAGCTTTCAGAAAACTTATACAAGTTTGTGGAGATCATCTTGAATGACTACCCAGGTTCTACACATTGCACCCTTTTTAAGTCAAGATAGCAATTGCTTCATCCATTGCAACTCTGTGCATGTCTCCAGTGATAAGCAGCACAAATACTCTGCCTCAGAATGTTGACAAGGCAGTTGTTGTCTGTTTTCTCGATCTCCATACAACATGAACATCAGCAATATTTGAATAAGAGATAATAACCTGTGCAGGACTTTACTTTCAGAATCATCTGCAAAAGAACTATCTGCTGCAGCTGTTAACACTTAGGTCTTTGTTTTGGAGCTATCACTCAAGCAAAAATGCTGTGTACCTTTTTAAAATAACTTGCAGCGATACAATGTTTCACTCCCTTGCCAAGCACTCTTAGTGTGGGTTTCAGGACACCTGGAAGTCTGCTTAAATATTAGCTAACAACAAACATTATACATCTGGTCTTGTCCGAGTTTGCCAAATGAGAGCCAAGACTTCAAATGACAGAACGATATAATCCAGGACTTATCAAAGAGCACTCAGAATCCTTCTTTCCTTTAAGTAAACCTCTCAGTAGACATAGGTGTTTTTGCTACTTTAGCTTTCTCTAAGCCAGTACTCACTATGAGCTCTTCAATTTTGTCTTTCTGACTTAGCAGCCAAGGTTCCTTCTGCTGTTTTAGTTATGCTAATACTCTAAGATAGGTTTTCAGGTAGCCTAAATCTTTCACCTGGAAATGTCTTCACTCAAACTGTCTCATAGACATCAGTTGATTTGAGCATCAGTTAAGGCAGTAACACACATATCATCTACGTAAACAATTATGATGACTTTGCTCTTTTGGCCTTCACCTTTGAGTATACACAATGGGATCCGCACACTTGCCGTTGGAAACCCTAGATTTACACAAACCATCATGCAAACACTGATTCCAATTTCTAGCTCGCCTGGCATTAGGCCGTATTACAGTGATTTACATAATTTGTACACTTTTGCCTTTTCTTTTTCAACTGCATATCCAGGTGCTTGGTTTCATATACACATCCTCTGCCAGAGGAGCGTGTAAATATGCACACTGGAAGTCAAAGTGGCAGCATTTTCCATTCCCTTTGCATTGCTACAGCTAGCACCAGTCTCATAGACTCAGCCTTAGCAGTAGGCCCGAATATGTTTGCCTCATAATTTTCTAAGATAAGTTTGCCCGTCAGCCTCTGGGCAACCAAAGCGAAGCTTTGTATTTAAAGAAAGCTATCCCCCATTGGGCAAATGATTTCTTCTTGGTACACCCAACATTGAAGTCCCAAACCACTTTCTGGATCTTGTGGCAGAGTCTACAATATTTCAAAAACATTTTGGCTTCACTAAGGATTCAAATTCATCATCCATAGCAGCATTCCCACAATTCTTGTTCCTCAGGAGGTCTAGTTACCATCTCCACCTGGAAACTTTGAGGGGAAGGCTCTACCCATGTTTGACAGATCCTAACAACCTGAGTAACACCAAACGCCTTTGTGGCGGCACTCCTTTATTCTCTCTGTGTTGGACCTGCGGGGAAAATCAACACACTTGCGTTTTTCCTCTTCTTTCTCAGAGTCCTGCTGAACTACTGCTGTCCTCTCTCTCTCTCTTCACTCTAGGAATGCTGACCTTGGAGTAGAGAGGGAGGATGAATGCGCTCTGGCTACTGATTGCTGCACCTGCAGGGCTGTTCAGTTAAGCGCAGGAAACAGAAAAAACCTCTGAATTAGAAATGAACATGCTCCCCAACCTGTGTGTCTCTCAAAGTTGGCACTTCTAGAGACCACAATTCTATACCCAAAATTCAGACTGAATCTTACCATAACCTTTACGTGGTTTTCTACTGACAGATAGCCTGTAAATCTTAATCTCTTTGATACCTGGGTTTTACCTTTTAGTTCTTTGTGCACTTGGTATCAAGACATTGGCAAAGCTCCCAAACCTTCTCAGGTGTTTCAGAAAGAGGGTTTCTTGCCAAACAACATGTAATGGGGTGTTTCCTCGAATACTGGAACTCCAGGAGACGCGATTAATTACGTGAGTGGCAGCACAGACAGCCTCCCCAATAGTGAAAGGGTAAGGTTTTGCATCCCTCAAGCATGCAGTCAGTCGCATCACCTGCCAAAATTCCCAAAGCCGTCTCTCTTCTGAGTACCCCGCCAGTTCTCCCTGAGGCTTTAAAAGGGTTAGATTGTTCTGTGCACAATCCCCTTCTTTGCCAACCAGGATTGAAAGGCTTTTATAAAATCATGCTCATGCGGCTCCCTCAGCGATCTGTTTGTAGCCTCGCTACCTTGCATAGGGGTGAAATTAGTTTCTTTCAACCATGGCAACCCAATCCTGGAACTCTCCTCTCACAGGGCTTCTGCTTTGGGATTTTAACAGTAGACAATAAGAGTACTCCCTACTATAATCATCCCACAATCAACATGATGTAAGCGTGCACCCCCTTGGCTGGCTGGGGAAAGGTCCAGCAAGGTCAGAATGGACCAAAGCAAAAGGTCTGTCTGTTTGTCTATTGCTTACTTTAGCAACAGGAAAGGCTTTGGACTTTGCACAGCCACTACAAACAGAACACTCCAAGGTAATGTTTACAGGGTTTTACTTGTATGTCACACTAACTTTAGCTAACTGCTTTATAGTAGACCAACCTGCATGACCTGAGTACACGAGATTGTAATCCTTCGTGGCACACAGTTGTCGTGGTAAAAGGCTTATTAGACAGACTGGATGGATTTGTTTTACACTCCCACTAGGTACCTTTTGGGAATCATGTGAGTACAACATATCCCACATTTAGTTGTCCCTTTGCACACAAATAACACATTATTTCTGTTCACATATAGCACATGTCATTATTATTAAATGTGACTTTATACCCCTCCTGAACAAGGGCATGGAACACTTAACAAATTAAAGTCTAGGTGGGGGACTAGTAACACATTTTGAATATTTAGTCCAAAAAAGCGAAGGTACATACACAGTTCCTTGTAGCCAAGACACACTCTTGATGATGAACCATCAACCGCAAGGCTTACAGTGGAGGAAATGGTAGCAGCAGTTTCATCCTTTCACGAAGCAAACTTCTGTGCGTTTACACAATGTGCCGTGCAGGCATCATATCCATCAACCAGCTAGCTTTGCTTTTTTCTCCCACAGCACTGGACACCAACATAGCCAAAATACGTCATACCAGTGCAGGCTTGTTCTGGGCTGTAAAATCTTCCGGCTTTCGCCCCTTCTGTCGCCCTTTCATCACCTTGCCTTTTATTGCCGGGCGTCTGGACAGTGTTTGGCGATGTGATTTTACTGGACCCACAGCAGTAGCATCTCCGGACAGAATAGGCTTTTCGCAGGCACCGCTCTCTGATGAAACCTTCACCTCAGGAAGCGTTGTTATTAAGTCTCATAAGGGGGCAGCTCCAATAGCCGCGGCTCTCCTGCTGAAATTCCCTCTGTTGCTGACCTTCCAAGAAGCAGCTTAGCAGTCCACGAGAAGGAGAGAAGTGTGAGGTCTGCTTCTTTCACTTTACTTTGTGTAAACTGTAAAACCAGCTGATCCCAACCCTTGATCAAGTGGATGATAAGATGATATAAGATTTATGGGACTCTGGAAAAAAAAACCATCCCACAGGGTCTTCCCAATTGGGCGAATAGGGACCTCATTAGCTGCGTAAAATGAGTAGAAACGCACTCCACCAGCTTTCAGCTTGCAGTTATATAGCCGCCTCGCATTATCAGCATTTTAGACCCTGCTGTATCTTGCCCCTTTGATGCCATATGGCCTTGGCCGCCTCCCAACTAACATTCTTTCGCGTTCACAGTGTCCCGAACATACAGAAGCTGGGAGTTCTCCGCGGCTACAGAATTGCTTATGGAGGCACGGGCTTTTTTGATCAGCGATGCGACCAAGGCCGGCGTGTCGGCGGCAGCCGCGAGTCGTCTCCACCACCACGACCACAAATCTTCCCGAATAAAGATAGGACTGCATCTTTACACGCCTACCGACAAGTAGTTGTCCTCATTGCAAAGACGTTCAAAGCGGCATGCCGGCTGCTGAGGACCGGCCATACGTAGGACTCTGTACTGGACAGCCACACTACAGCTCACAGGAACACACAGGAACACACATTGGTGAACCACCGCCTCTTTACTCATACAGGTAAGACCACACCGCCCTGGGCCCACTTAACCCTGATAGCTTAAGAATTTGAGCCCGGGGCTACTTAGAAATTAGTGAAACTAGTGGTCTTGTACAGCTTAACCTTACTCCCACCTTCACGAAGTAAACTCCACACAGCTTTGTCATTCAGAAGAAGGCATTTATCATTCAGTTGCTCTATGTACAAGTAGCTATATACAACGAAGAATATTCAGCAGACAATCAAAGTGCTTCGCCTAACACCTGTTTCCCAAAGGAACACTGAACCAGTATCATACAAGTGCTTTTATACAAGACTCAACCAATCATGTTAAAGGTCACTTGGAACAGGTAAGAACCGGTTTGTCAGCTCAGTCTCATGCTGACTCATGCTGGATAGGATATGGACACTTTAACTATCATGACAATCTATGCCCTTCAGCTTGATTTCTCAATAAACCCCTTCAACAGTTCTCTTAGTCTATGTATAATTGCTTTCACACACACAGCTCACAGGGGTGTCACTAGTAGAGCAAGCCAGATTTCAATATACTATTTTCCTCAGAGATGTTAATCTTTAAAGCTCAGTTAAGGCATGATAACTCTTAATACCAGAAACTCTAACCAAAAGCCGGTCAAATTGGTCTGTCAGAGAGTTAACCTCCTACCCTTCTGCATCATCTAGCCATTAGGCCAATCACAGTGCAGGATGCCACAGCCAATCAGGTGGATTCTCCTGTTCCTAGGCCTCTATGCCTCACTCTGAATGTAAATATGCTTTGCTTTAGACAGACCTGCACTTAAAAAAAAAATTTCTCTGCAATTCGTCACATATGCAAATTAATGAAAAAATAGTGTGATAAATGTTAATCTTAATTTATAGCCATGCTCTTGGATGTATAGGTGAATGGCAATCTCAGCCACACTGCAAAATTCTGCTAATTTAAAGTGCAGTCCTTAGTCTGTAGCTCGTTAATTCAGAATTTTGTCTCATCTGAGAAGCTGACAGTTTTGTGCCATGACACAAATGTGTTAAACGAAATAATTTCTAGACCGCCATTGCTTGAGGCAGTTTTAGCTTTTTCCTTTATGCAAGCTATTTAGTCTTAGTGTGAAGTGCTGAACTATTACAGTGAATTTTCTAAGCTCAAGATTCTGCACCCTGTTGTATCCTAAAGTTGTATTTTATTGTTTAAAATCTAGGTTTTGGTCATGCATTGTAGTCAGAAATGGGAAGAAACACTCAGTGTGTTGTAACATGAATATTCTTTTCCCCCCATTATTTATTATTATTGTTTATTCAATTTATATACCTCCCTCCCCCTAGGGGCTCAGGGCGGTTCACATCAATAAATACATTAAAACATTAACCAGCTACCAAACTACTGAAACATTTCACCTCACAAAGTTAAAAACCTATTTTGTTGACGGCGTCAGAATTTTTCTTTTTCCCCTTCTCTCTCTTCCCTGCGTCCACAGGAGGCCAGATATTATTTGTAGCGAATATCCGATGTTATCCTGGCTGGCCAAATGCCTTGCGGAAATAGTCCATTTTGCAGGCCCTGCGGAAACTCTGTATGTCCCGCAGGGCCCTGATCTCACCTGGGAGCCTGTTCCAGCAAGTAGGGGCCAGGGATGTAAAAGCCCTGGCCCTTGTTGAGGCCAGCCGGATTACTTTGGGGCCAGGGATTACCAACAGGTCCGCCTCTGAAGAATGGAGGGGCCTAGCGGGGGAATACAGGGAGAGACAGTCCCGTAGGTATGCAGGTCCGAGGCCGCGAATGACTTTAAAGGTCAATACCAAAACTTTGAACATGACCTGGTACTCGATCGGCAGCCAGTGCGTTGGTACAGGACCGGTGTAATCTGGTCCCTAATTGCTGTCCCCGAAAGGAGCCTGGCTGCCGCGTTCTGCACAAGTTTCAATTTCCGGATCATGGCCAAAGGTAAGCCCGCGTAGAGCGAGTTACAGTAATCCAGTCTAGAGGTGAGCATGGCATGGATCACAGTGGCCAGATCGGAATGAAAGAGATATGGGGCCAATTGCCGTGCCTGTCGCAGATGATAAAAGGCCGCCTGCGCTGTCTGGGTGACCTGGGCTACCAACGATAACGATGGATCCAGAATCGCCCCAAGGCTCTTGGCAGATGAGACTAGCTTTAATACCTCGCCGTGTAGCGTAGGCAGGCCACAGGCCACCAGACACTCCCCCCGGCCCAGCCATAGGACCTCCGTTTTTGTAGGATTTATCTTCAGCCGACTCACACTCAACTAACCAGCCACAGCATCTAAACAACGCTGGAGAGCGTCAGGGGCTCTCTGTTATGATCTTTATCTGACGTACCTAGTAGGATTGAGGTGGGGAGGTCATGGCTGTGGTGGTCATTTGGTGGTCACTATCTTCATGAATGAGTTGAAGGAGTGATTGGACAGGTTTTGCAAACCTGGGAAGGATGGCAAATACGGCATAAAAACAAAGAAGAACTAATCAGATAGGGAAAGGATATTCAACAAGGAAAAGTGCAAAGTATTATGTTGTGATGAACTAAATTTACCAGTCTGAGATGGAAGAAAATCAGCTGCACAATAACCTGTCAAAGAAAGAATTACCATGGATAGCAAACTGATCTCAAGGTAAAGATATGATGCAGTGGTATCATATTTGCCTCTTTGGGTTGGTTGTGTGAGCAACTGTATTGTTTCCAAGGAAGTGATCTGATAAGGCATATGAGGTCAGAGGAGAAGACTGGTTTTGTTCAAGCTAGAGAAAAGGTGGAATACATTGACAATTTTCAAAAATTCGGGCATGTCCAACATGATGGGACTGTACTAGTTTGCTCTAATAACTGCGGGTGTAAGAAGCAGCAGCAGTTGTAAGATACAGAGAAGGTTTAGATAATTCATTACAAGGAACTTTATGTAATGAACCTCTCAGCATCAGAGTAAGCTAGGGAGGTAGAAGAATCTCTTTCTTTGGAAGATAACTGTTTGTCAGAAGTCAGGCATCCTGTTTTGCCAGACCTGTTTGAACTAGATTATTTTTTCAGCTCTTCTTCTAAAGAGAAGTTCTAAAGAGAAAAGGAACAAATGTGCAAGAAAAGATTGTTTGTGATCGTTAAGAATGTTTTTGGAGCACTGGGTATCTGCATACATTTGGGTTTTTTTTCCCTCCTTCCTTTTTAATGATTTGGCTTTAAAGTAGTTTGGAAGAACATGTAAATGAAAGAGCAGGTAACAGCTATTTTGTGGCAGATTGAAAGAGAGATTCCACTCACAGTAAGCTATGCCCAGCCTTCTCTTCGTTCTCTAACCTCAGCAAAACAGAGGAGGAATTATTATTCTCTTTCTGCACACCTATGCCTTTAATGATGTGGCTTTTTAATGAAATCTCTGGATTATGCAGCATCAAAATTTAGGACACACACAGTCCTTATTCTAATTTTTTATCAAATGGAAGGGTCTGTACTCTGCAGCCAGTTTGTATATTTTGTGGTGCTTTTGTATGCTGTAATTGATTTTTTGCTTATTACTAACGGTGAATATGTGTGAATATTCAATTTTGAGAATGTTGGTGCCCCATTTTCAGCACACAATGTTATTATGAACTACTTTTCTTCAATTTATATAAGAATGGAGTCGCTGTAGTAAACAACCTTTTGGATTAAGTAAAGCCGTTATATCCCTGCAATCCTGAAATATTTAATGCGTCCTTAACTTTTCAGTTTTTAGGACTTGAGAGAATTTTAACTTTCTGAGCTAAATGTTTTTCTTTGTGATGCTTCCTATGTCCTACAGAGCGCCCCCCCCCCCCACATAAAGTCAACTACTAGGTTTTACAGTGCTATACTAAGTAGAGGTCCACCCTTCTAACTCCATTGACATCAATTGATGCAGAAGGGTGTAATTCTGCTTACGATGGCAGAATCCCGTTAAAACCATTCTTGTAATTGGAATATGCCTATTTTAAACAATTGAAGTACTTGGGCTTCAGCTGGTTTGTACAGCAGACTATACATTGTATTGGGCAAGGGTGTTTTGATTTCATAGCTTGCGTTTATTTATGTGTCAATTTAGTTCTGCAGTGATGGTGAATGGAAGAGGATTGCTTCTCCTGGAGGAGGAATCCATCTTGCTGGGTTATTTCCTAACCCGCTTTCGGGAGGCAGGATCTAATTGTTTTTTTTTACAACTTCCTGTGAGACTCCATTTTAGGTAGTATTTTTTCCTGCCTAGCTAAGGAGTGCACGGATCTCTTCGAGGCTCCTTGTGATTTGGAAAATTCTTCCCTGTCTGTCCTTTTCCTTGTGTTCTTGTGTGCCCTTGTAGTCTTGTGGTTGTTTGTGTGTTTGTAACTGGTCTTTTGTTGCGTGTCGGAAGCAAGTTAGGGAACCTTCTCAGCTTCCCGCCTTTTTTTTTCTGCAAGCCACCATGACTGGCCGACCTTTTTCTTGTGTTCTTTTATAAATATATGATGTGGAGCAGGCAGATGTGCATTTTTCTAATGTGCCCACAGATGTGGCCTCAGTTTATTCAGCTACTAGATTTCCAGAAGCTTTGCTAGTTAGCTGTCTATTGCACGTGTCTGATGAAGAGAGCTTTGACTCTTGAAAGGTTATAATCTAAAAAACTTATACCCTACAAATTAGGAGCTCAGGTGCTACTGGACTCGAATCTAGTGCAGGTCAACATGGCCACCATTTTTACACATATTTTTAGTCATCTATACTTTTTATACTTAGACTGGGACCACTCTGCATAGGATAGATTTTTAGCATAGTATTTTTTTTTTGTCAAAATAGGAATCCAAGGCTGTCTTCCTGTATGGAGAGCAACATCTTCCCTCTCATTAAAAGAATTCTTTTGTAGCTTGTGCTAGTGTGTTTTCCAAGAAATCTAAATAAGATGTTATTCTGCTTACACAAGAGGTTGAGCAGTCTGCTGCTGAAGCATAAAAACTACTAGAGGACTTACTCCCAGTGTGCTGTGCAGACTCTTTGCTCAAATGCTTGTACAGCAGCACTTGCACCTGCTTTCTTTCTTTCAGTCTAACCCAGTGTATTTTAAGTGTAGGTACGTTTTATGCAGATTAAATCTCTATTGTGAAATAGCCTTTCTAGAATTTATTTATCTATTGGCTTTGTATGCTGCTTTTCCCTTTGCAGACTCAGGGCAGCATTCAACATATTGAGTATACAGTCCTAAAACAAAAAACGATAAACATACAATCGATTTACATTTTAAAAGACCCACATAAATTGTTCCATCAATATTGACCACAGAAGGGAAGAGAAGAGAAAGGCCGTAGAATGTGTCAGCCATAGCTGCCTCAACCATAGGTCTGGTGGAGCAACTCTGTCTTACCAGTCCTGCACAGTTGTATCAGAATATGAATAAAGTTACTAAATTAGTGGCCACTCTATATTTTAGTGATGTTGCTTTGAATGTTGTGCTAAAAACTTCCTCCTTTATTTTGTATTTTCTTTCTTTTCTTTTTTCCCTTTCTTTTTTTTTCTTTTTTGGCCATCAAGTTGCAGCTGACCTATTGCAACCTGCAGTGTTTTCAAGGGAAGAGACATTCAGAAGTGGTTTGCTGTTAACCTGCCTCTAAGTAGCAATCCTGATATTCCTTGGTGGTATCCCATCCAAATACAGCAGAGCCAACCCTGCTTAGCTTCCAAGATCTGAGAAGATTTGGGAATTGAACCTGATTCTCCAACTTAGAATCTGCCAATCTTAAACAACTGAACCACACTAGCCTATCTTTAATAAAAGTAGCAGGGCTGTGAAGTACACAGGTTCAGATCAAATGTTTGTAAACCATGAAAGAATTTTACAAAAAAAAAAATTGCATCAGAATGGTGGTTGCCTGTCTCGTGTTACGTTATAACTAATCTTCATTTTAACTGTTCATTTTTCAGATGATCATGGAAACCCTGTATTGCTGGATGATGTTAATCACTGTTGCAAATGATACTGTTTTCAAAGAAGACTTATAAAAAAGTGGATTTTATGCAGAAGAGGTAATGAAATCTGGTCTGGTAAACTCTGTATTACAATATACATCTTCATATTACTTCATTGTATTCAATACTATCACTGGCTTACACATATTTGTATATTTGAATTGTAAGTGGGCTGAGGTGAGCTTTGAACTCTGACCCCTTCCGCACATGCAAAGTAATGCGGTTTCAAACCACTTTCACAACTGTTTGCAAGTGAATTTTGCTATTCTGCACAGCTTCAAAGAGCACTGAAAGCAGTTTGAAAATGCATTATTCTGCATGTGTGGAATGAGCCTCTGACTAAAGCATATACCTGATGGTATATGCCAGTTCCTTTATAGCAGTGGTGGCGAACCTTTGGCATTCCAGATGTTATGGACTACAATTCCCATCAGCCCCTGCCAGCATGGCCAATTGGCCATACTGGAAGGGGCTGATGGGAATTGTAGTCCATAACATCTGGAGTGCCAAAGGTTCGCCACCACGGCTTTATAGTATTAGGGATTTGCTCTGTGCAAGAAACGGAGTCAAACAAACGTGTTTTGGATAAAGTTAACCCAGAGATCTTCCTTGTAAGATTTGACATGTAGGCCACGTTTTCTTTCACTAGCTAGACAGAGTAATTTACATCTTTTATGTCAGTTCAGCATCATGTACCTGCTTGATCCTTCCTCCCACTCTTTATCATTTAATATATGTTTCCTGAAAAGAACATCAATTTTAACCTGTAAAGCAGACATTAACTGTTAGCGTTTGTCCCTAAGCCAGTTTATAAGGCTAACGTAAGGCTGCTGCATATTTTGCAAGTTCTTCAAAGAGTAGAACTGCCGAATTTAATGCATGGCACATGACATGATATGTTCTAAGGATCTCATCTTCAGGTTTAAAAAGAACTGATCTTATTGATGCTATGATGAACTGGAAGGCACGTGAAAGGTTACCTAATTGAGAAGTGGAGCAGGGCTTCTTGTGGTGGTCGGTTGCAATTGTCATAGCAGCTTGTTCCCTTGTTTTCTGATTCTGCTGTTTTAAGAAACTATGGTCATAATACTCTGTTTTCATAACAGTGTGCTGTTCTTTTTAAAAGTTTGTAAATCTGTTCAAATTCAGAATCTTTGCATAGTTCAAGTCATATTTGGGATTCATTTTGCAATCCTGGAGTGTCTTCTGCTGCCGAAATGCATACATTTTAGATTTGGCTGTCACAGTAATTGTTATCCAGTTTGCTGGCAGAGATAGACAAATACTATTCCCCAAGGCTTGATTAGGAAATTGCTTTGTAATTTACAAGCTATATTGAAATGGAAAAAAAAGACTTTCAGAGATATTTTTTTCTTGAAAGTTTCATAGTCAACCATAATGCCTACGTGCCTCCTATGTCTTCCTATGTGCCTCCTACATCACTGTGTAACTTCCGTCCACTACTCCTAACCATCTACCTTTCAAATACTGTTGCAATTGGATAATGGTTCATGGAGCGACAGGTAAGCAGGCACAGAGCTCTTCTTTTTCTGCCTCTACCCCTTTTCCCTGGCACCTCGGATGCTGTTCTGACAAGTTTTCAAGATGTCCTCTGGGAAATGTTGTCTCCAGGGATCCCAGTGTTACAAATCAGGATCACTGTACCTTCCTTAGAACATAAGAACAAGCCTGCTGGATCAGACCAGAGTCCATCTAGTCCAGCACTCTGCTACTCGCAGTGGCCTTTGGGAACTCACATGCAGGATGTGAAAGCAATGGCCTTCTGCTGCTGCTGCTCCTGAGCACCTGGTCTGTTAAGGCATTTGCAATCTCAGATCAAGGAGGATCAAGATTGGTAGCCATAGATCGACTTCTCCTCCATAAATCTGTCCAAGCCCTTTTTAAAGCTATCCAGGTTAGTAGCCATCACCACCTCCTATGGCAGCATATTCCAAACACCAATCACACGTTGCGTGAAAAAGTGTTTCCTTTTATTATTCCTAATTCTTCCCCCTAGCATTTTCAGTGTATGCCCCCTGGTTCCTTTCGGGCTTCAGCTTCAAATTGAAGGTGAAATTACTAACTGCTGAAGTTTGAGTTCTGAGCTTGGAGAAAATGAACTTCAGAAATATCTCTAACCCTTGAAAAATTATTGGGCCACAAAAGCCTGATGAGGGGGAGGGGAGTGTGAATATTTGTATAGCTCTGGTATTACTTTTGGGCAGTTATACTAAGCATTTGTAATAAAATGGAAGAGCGTGAAAATGGGGTTTTGGATTTGATGGAAATAAAAGAATCTGTTTTGCAATTCACTTGTACTGGTACAAATCTGTAATTCAAGTTTACAGGTACGGAAAATATTTCACAGAATTTTAGGTTATTTGGCTTTACTTGGTTTTTAATTGAGCTGCCCAGATCCAAAGCCGCAAAACTTTGGAGGGCGAAACTCAAGGGTTTGGAGAGCAGAAGTTCATGAGCCCATCGTGCTTTAATTTTTCTGTTCTATGCTGCTGGTTTAAAGCTGTATCTTCACTGTTGGTTGGATTCAAGCCGTAATAGGAGGCATCTTTCTACCCAGGAGGGAACTGATTTTAACTCTTAGAAATCTATGTTGCTGATAGCTTTTTATCTTTACACCATTATTGTAAAAAAAATATGCCTGACTACAGAAAATGTACACTCATGATTTGTGGAGACATGCCTGGTGTCCTTTTTCTTTTTTTGGTCAACTAATAATTGGCTTGCCCAGCTGTTGCTATCCCTTGTCTTCCCTAGTTTACTTACTATGGGTGACATTGAGCTGTGCATCTTTCCTTCCACTCATTTTGTTTGGACTCTCGTTACCTGAGTTGCGTGAGTTCCACTGTCCCAACTGTTGTGTGATGTAACAAGGAGAGGCCATGGCTTTGTTGTAGAGTTCGTGTTTGGCATGCCAAAAATCCCAGTGTCAGTGTAAGGCAGCATCGTGGGTTCAGCAGTTTAAGAGCAATTTGAGCATTTTGTCAGAACAGCTGTACACAACCATGATGTCCTTCGGGTTACTGAATTGCATGTTTAAAAGGGTGACATTTTGGGAGAACCAATCAGCTATAGTCTTTGAAATAGCATCCGTCTGGTGATCGAAGTGTCTCTGATGGAGGCAAGGGTCCTTCTTTTTTACTTTGGTGAGTGTTTAAATATTATGAAAATGTCGCTGATGACAACAGGGTTTTGGTTTTACCCAGTACTACTACAATAAGCAAAATAAATCAATAAGTAGTTTGGCAGCAAAGTTAAGTCTTAATGGGCAATTCTGCTTCACTTGGAAACAAATGTAGTTCTCGGCCTAATTACATTGCACCAAGAATATTGTGCAATTTTCAGTTTCAAGCTTCATGAAGAGGGTAGCATTTATGATTTAAAAAGAAAATAAAAAATATTAATAATGCTTTTGCCATTGTATAAATGACTGGAATTTTTTCTAAAGTGCTGACCAGCAGCTCTCATTGTAATACATATCTGCAGAAGAATGAACTATCTTGCACAATACATTTTGTTTCAGGGGGCAGGGAGAATAGCTTTTCAGAACCTCTGTTTCAGGAGGTCAAAAGGTAGGATAAAATGTGCATGTATTCTAATAAGACAGCTTACAATGAAAGAATGCAAGAGCTTAGAAGGAGAGTAGAAATATGGTCACCTCTATTGTTCTATAACAAAGATTTTCCTTGTTAATGAGTCATTCTGACTGTTGTTTCAGATGAAGAATCTAAAGCATCTGAGGCTTATTCTTGTCCTTTTCACTTAGCTTGTGTTAGTGGGTCCAAACTAGTGAAGATGATTGCAGGGACCTAAGAGTGGCCCCTCCGTACCTATCCTGGTTGGCAAAACCCAGTTAGAAGGGATTATGTCCTTTGAGAATTCAAGAGAGTTCTTTCTGGTGGTTTTTACTTCTACCAGAACATGGTGGTAGATAGCTATCAGTGTTTCTTCTATGATGTTATGTGCATATTCTGACATGGGTCTCGTTGTTCTTTCCTTATCAACGTATAGATGAAACCAACAGGGGAAGTTTGTCAGAGATTTGAAATTTGGGATGTAATATCGGATATTATGCAATGTCAGTGCCTAGCCAGAGCTAGGCATATTGAGAGCCAGAGCCCCAGTTGCTGCAAATGGATCTTTCGCAAGCTCCTTTTCTTAAGAAAACTGCAAGATAGAAGTTGATATAGGAGAGAAAAATACTATTTCTAAAAGGAATAGAATGGCTGTTAGAGGTATGGCAAGACCCTTAGTTCTGAAGCTGTTCTGTTGTTTGGTGCAGAGGCATAGCAAGGGGGGAAAGTGCCCAGAGCACCGGTGCGTCCTCCATCCCTGCCCCGGAACACCCCCAGAATGCCCTCGCCACACCCCCACAGGGGTGCAAGCCCGGTGCGTCATGCACGCCCCCACCCCGCCCCCTTGGAGCTATGCCTCTGGTTTGGTGGACCATTTTGGCAACAAATCTATATTGTACTTTGTATACACCTTCAGTATAATGTTTTGTGATTGCTAAATCACAGGATTATTTATAATACGATGCAATCTGTTACATCTAGACACATTCATTAATTCTTTGTGTGTTATTGTAGAAGAAGAAGAAGAATTTGGATTTATACATGCCCTTTCTACTGGGGGGGAGAAGACATCTTGATGTGAGATCAAGTGCTCTTCACCACTTGCAGGGAGGCAGGGACCAATCAGAATTCTTTGCCATCACTTCCTGTGTGGGTCCTCTAGGTTATCTTCCCTCAGTATTGTTCCTGCCTCTGCAGGGTGTGCAGCATTAGAGCTAGGCCCAAATTGCGCCATTGTTATATGTGTGCTGGGAGTTCCTTACCTACCCATCTAGTCTAGTGTACCTATTCGCGTTGTCAGCTAGCATGCTTATTTGTTTGTCTGATAGTCAGTGGTGTGTCTTGTGTGCTCCGTGGTGTATGTCTGGGTGTAAATCAATTGGGGCCCAACTCAGAAGGAGCACCATGTCCTCCAGTTCCTTCACTCCCCCAAGGGAGACCTTCTCCAGTTCGGCAGCCGAGAGGACCAGAAGAAAAAGCAAGAAACAAGCTGACCGTTTCTCTCCCGAACGGAGACTCACGGGACAGCAAGCGCACGAGCAAAACGCAGCAGGGCACAAGGAGGGACCTCCCGCGCCCAAGACAAAGAAGACGGTGCCACGTGGGAGCTGTTTGCCTTCCCAGGGCACTGCCACAGCGGCTGGCTTCCAGCCAAACACCTCCAACCCTTTGCGGGACCTGGAGTGCTCGGTGGAATAATCGACGGGCCTGGAGGGGGAAGGAAGCAGACTGGACGGCGCCCGTTCGAACAGGCAAGACCCCGGGCCCGCTCCTAACTCAGGGAGGGAGGATGAGACTGCGCCACAAGCGGGTAATGGAGGCTTAGCAATCATTAACCCGGGCTCCTCCCTGAGAGAAAATGTGATTCCCGCCAATTCAGCCGTTTCAGCCTGGCAAGCGGCTCCCCCTGTTGCCTTTGCTGAGTTACTGCGGGTGGAGCTGGAGAAAGCCCTAGAGCAGTGGTGGCGAACCTTTGGCACTCCAGATGTTATGGACTACAATTCCCATCCGTCCCTGCCAGCATAGCCAATTGGACATGCTGGCAGGGGCTGATGGGAATTGTAGTCCATAACATCTGGAGTGCCAAAGGTTCGCCACCACTGCCCTAGAGGCTAGAGAATGCCGGTTGGTGCATCACAAAGATGCAGCACCCACTCAACTCTCCCAAAACCAACCCCCATCTAACCTAACCAGGGTGTCTTGGGCGGGACGTCACAGGGACCCCATCAAGTTCCCAGAGGAGGAGGAGGAGTGGTCAGACGGAGAAAACTCATAAACAAAGAAAAGAATTCTGATTGGTCCCTGCCTCCCTGCAAGTGGTGAAGAGCATATCTCATATCAAGATGTCTTCCCTTCTCTCCAGTAGAAAAGCCCTTCATGGTGAGTATCCAATGGACTCTTCTCTCCAGTAAGGATACTCAGAGTGGCTTACAAACTCCTTTCCCCTTCCACTCCTCACAGCAGATACCTTGTGAAGTAGGTGCGACTGAGAGAGTTCTGAAGAACTGTGACTAGCCTAACGTCACCCAGCAAGAATGTATGAGCAGAGAAACAAATCTGGTTCACTAGATAAGAGCCTGTGACTCTTGTGGAATGGAGGAGTGGGAAATCAAACCCAGTTCTCCAGATTAGAGTGCACCTGCTCTTAATCACTACACCCCACTACAATGAAAAGCAATAGTACACTGCCCATATTTTGGAGGCAGAGAACTAGCCCAAATGTGTGTTTATGTGATGAATTGTAGTGGAGAAATATCACAATGTGGATGATATTTCAGAAGTTACTTTTTCTTATTATTACTCTGTCATATAATAAAAGGTACTGTGAGATTATTTTTCAACCGTAACATGTAATATCCTCACCTAGTATTCAATTCCAGCTGAAATGATAGGTACACTGATTCCTGGTTCCACCCTATGTGACTGACTCTATAAGATAGATGCATTAAAAGATAGAATCATATAGTCTAAATTTTGTCCTTTATTTAAAATATTAAGACTAATCATGACAGATTGCTCAGATTCGCCTTTACAGCTTTGCACTTCCAAACAATGCCATCAGCATATTTTATTGGAAAGTATCCCCAGACTTCTAAAGACTTACGCTTTTGTCCATGTGGCATACCTGTTCCAGAGGTCATTCAACATTATGTATTATCGTGTTCTGTTTATAGAGCCCAGAACCAATTATGCATATGGGGTCTACTGTGCAGTGGAGGTGAATGTCTGTTGTGCAAGATTTCTTGTCTGGACATATTTCCTCAAGCCCCACTTTCACTTTTCATTCTCTCTGTGGCAAGCAACATTACTTCTAGCACTTTTAATTTGCTTCAGGGCCAGAGTGGGCAGATTTGCCAGTGAGCACAACTTTGCCTGGACATGTTCCCTCTGCCCACAGCCAGCCTACCTAGTGCCACCCTTCCTGCTCCATCACATTGCTGTCCACCCCTTCCCCCTTGCAAGGAACAATACAAGGGTCTCCTTTTGGATCCACCACACCTCCCCCGCTCTGCTTCTAGCTTCCTGATGCTTGGGAGGGCTTCTTAAAAATTTAGTTCAAACAAGCCTTCGATCCCTTCCAGTCCGGTTTCTGTGCTGGGCATGGGACGGAGACGGTTCTCATCGCTGTCACAGACACGCTGCGTATGCAACTAGACTGAGGCGGATCAGCGCTGCTGGTATTATTGGACCCTACCGCAGCGTTTGATATGGTCGATCATGACCTTTTGACCCACCGCCTGGCCGCTTCCGGGATCCGGGGCAGTGTCCTTCAATGGATTGCCTCATTTCTTCGGGGGCGAAGTCAGCAAGTGTGGTGTGGGGACCAAGCCTCCCGGAGGTGCCCGCTTCAATGTGGTGTGCCTCAGGGGGCACTGTTGTCCCCATTGTTATTTAACATCTATATGCGACCCCTTGCTCAGTTGGTACGTAGCTTTGGGCTGATCTGTCACCAGTACGCTGATGACACTCAGCTCATTCTGTTGATGGAGGGGGGAGCCGTCACCGCCCCTGCGGCTCTACAGTATTGTTTGGAGGCGGTTGCTGGTTGGTTGCAACAGAGCAGGTTAAAACTTAATCCATCGAAGACGGAGATCCTGTGGCTTGGCCGTGGGGGAGGGGTTGGGGATTTCCAGCCGCCGGTGTGGGAGGGGGCCTCATTGGCGCCGACCCCCTCCGTTCGCAGCCTGGGGGTCCACCTGGATTCGTCTCTTTCAGTGGAGACCCAGGTGGCCCATATAACCCGGGTTGCGTTTTTCCATCTGCGTCAGGCCCGACGGCTGGCTCCCTTCCTCTCCAACACGGACCTGGCCACTGTGATCCATGCAACGGTCACCTCCAGGTTGGACTGTTGTAACTCGCTCTACACGGGCCTTCCCTTGCGTTTGATCCGGAAACTGAAACTGGTCCAGCATGCAGCGGCTCGATTGCTCACAGGGGGCACCTTTCGAGACCACATACAACCTGTGTTGCGCCGTCTGCACTGGCTCCCAGTTGAATTCCGAATCGTCTTCAAGGTGTGGGTTTTGACCTTCAAGGCCTTACGCGGCCTGGGACCCTCGTACCTTCGGGACCTCATTACCCCATATGTCCCAGCTCGGCCTCTGCGTTCGGCAGAGGCCAATCTACTGGAGATCTCTGGCCCCTCAATGATGCGGCTGGCCTCCACTCGGGCCAGGGCCTTTACGGCTCTGGCCCCTGCCTGGTGGAACACTCTTCCTCCAACTGTCCGGGCCCTACGGGACCTTGGGGATTTCCGCAGGGCCTGTAAGACCGAGTTGTTCCACCGGGCTTTTGGAGAAACCAGCCGCTGAGTGCCCCCCCCCCCACAAGCTGGAATCCCAATATTAATGGGATCCATTATTAAGATCTATGGGTTCCTCATACCATCGGGACCTCTCCCCCTCTTGCTAAAGGGATCAGGTTTAGGAGGGACGCCATCTAGATATATTATAACTGCTGTTTTTATTATAATTTATGGATGCCTATGATGTTTTTATGTGTTTTATGTTGTACACCGCCCAGAGCCCTCCGGGGATTGGGCGGTATACCAAATTAAATAAATAATAAGATAATAATAATAATAAGCCTCTGTTCTAAAACAAGCTATCTTCTTCTACGGCAGCAGCAGTGGAAGGATGGGGGGAGAGAAAGTGCGTGTTTGTATGCAGGAAAAGGAAGGAGGATTTAGTTTGTGGTCTCCTTCTTCAGCAGTGTTTGGTCCAGGGAATTGCTTTGCCTCTTTCATGGGGGGGGGGGGTGGTCATTTCAGGATGGGCTAGTAGAATATTGATATAATTGCAATCACAGATATATCAATAGAACTTCAATGTGAAGGGCTTTAACCAAGTCCTTTATCTTGTTACTATAGGTGTTATTAGATTTGTGCTTTTAAGAAGGAGTTGATGGGTGGAGTTAAGAGAACCAGGAAAAGCAGAGGCACGCTGAGATTTCAGCAAGCAACTGCATGGCAGGCAGAGAATGACTCCTCGCATGTAAACAGAGTAACACGAAGTGACCACACTACAACCCCACTGCGTAATTAAGAGCCCCGAGGTAAGCGGTCCATGTGTAATGGGCCTCTATGTTATTTCTCTACCCACGGAAAACTTTCTTTTTTGCTATCAGATGATGACTCATATATTACTAACAGAGTAGCACTTTTTGCCTTAGCAGCCAGGAAGATAAGAGCCAAGAAGGTAATTAAAAATTTGAAAGCATCCAGGCAGAACTTTCTATCTTTATTAAAGACCATTTTGTTGATTTTAGTTATTTTAACACAACAGTTTTATCAGAATGGTTACCTGTTGGTCATGCACATAATCTTGTTTAGCATTTTATTTGGATTTTATGTGAAGTTTGTAGCTATGATTTACTGTTGTCATGTTTTAGATTATTACAGCCAATGGCCAGATGCAATAAATTGTTCACTCACTCGTGTAACTTTAAGAGAAAAGAATTATAGTAATGATTCTCAAACTGTGGCATGGACTCCATTGGGGTGCACAAGAGACCTTTGAAGTAGTAGTATGGAATTCCCGGGAAGAAAAGAATCCTGCCCAAGGAAGAATTTGAGACACTTTGTTCCCAACAGCAGGACAGCTAGCGTCTGTCATAAGGATGGAAATTGCAAAGAAATGAGAGAATGCATGTTTGTTTCTGGATGGCTTGTTTAGGAGAGAGGCTGAGATGCCCCATTCCTGTCATGTTTTCATGTCTGCGTATTGGATTCGTTTCCTAGTCCACCAGCCTGTCACGGATTTGGTGCTCATAATATATGTAAATGCGCCTGAGTATTCTGTGTCCTGTGCTGACTTGTTGAACAGATGAGTTCCTGAAATCTGGAGCCTTGAGACAGTACAGGAAACGTTAGAATGGGGTTTTAATTCAAAAAGTCTGAAGCACGTTGAATTCCAGAACCGCGTGACATCACCTCATGACCTCTCTCTCGAAAACTTTATAAGTCTTGAACTGCAAGTGATCATTTGTGACAGCCACAGTTTTGACCCAAAGTTGATCGAAAGTCACTGATGGAACAATGGTTTTGAAAACTGCCTGTGTTCAAAATAGCTTTATATGGAAGGAGCACTTGAGAACTTAAGGGCCAGTGTTGCATACTTATAATTAGGCACACTATGACCACGCATCATTTTATATATAGTGATTCACTTGATTACTTCATGGATTATACGGTCAGTTCTTCCACTGAGTGGACACCTTGTGGGTGTTTCTCTCCATCCAATCAGAGAGCAGAAAATGAACTTTTTTCTTCTTCCTGGTTGTGATGAGACTGCCTTTCTTTCCTCGGTTCTTTTCCTACCTAGCCAGGGCAGAGCAGCTCTTAGGTTGTCTTCGCTACTCTAATTATATTCTAGAGTCTATTTTCTCTGTTGTTTTGCTCTACAGCCTGTTTGCTCTGTTGTTTGCATTTTTATTGCCTTATTACTGATTTCAATCCTTTTGATCTCTATCGCACTCCGATTTCTTGTTTCTGTTCTCACTGATTCTCTTCTTCTCGCCGCCCCTGGGTGAGAAGAGTAGAAGTCAAGAGTTCTTTATTTGATCAGCTCGGAAGGCACTCTGACTATGCATCCAAGCATGCAGGACTCCAAAGACAACATGTCCTGAGGACGCAGGCTCATATAGCTGTCGAGCCTTTTCCTCCCTTGCCCCGCCCCTTCAGCAAGAAGAGCAGAAGTCAGGCGCTCCTTATTTAATCAGCTCATAAGGCTCTCCAAGTGGGCATCTGAGCATGCAGGGTTCCAGAGATGATAAGAACAACTTGCAGGCCCCTCCAACAGCTTCCCTGATTGGATGGTGAGAAACACCCACCGGATAGCCTCCTTAGTTCAAAGGAGAAAAAGTATCCAATGGTCATTCTGTAAACAGGTTTCAGAAGAAATTTGTGAAAACCTCTTAAACCTAAGGGTCATAACCCTAGATTAATTGTTTTATTATTATGCTTTGCTGTTAAATCTAGTTATGCTTAGGTAGTGTTGATGCTTTAGAAATTAGCTGGAATTCAGCTACTAAGAGTTCTGCTCATTAATGAGACTTTCATTTCTGCTAGAACCTATAGACCTACTCCCAACATTGTTGCCTCCCCCATCTAGCAGCCTGCAATTCAGCACAGGAGGATGTAGCTAGGAGGAAGAATGTGTAAAAATAAGCAGCCTGATCTCTGCAACTGTACATGCCTTTTTAGTTCCCTGTTAGTATTTCTGGGTAGCAGTGTGTGTGGGCAAGATGTTGGAGTACAGGGTGGACTGTAATATGAGCAGCCAATGTGATGCAGCGGCAAAAAAGGCTAATATGATTTCGGGGGTGTATCAACAGAGGTGTAATATCCAGCTCATGAGATGTCATAATTCTGCTGTGCACCACATCAGTCAGGCCACACCTGGAGTACTGTGTGCAGTTCTGGGTCTCTCGCGTCAAAAAGGATGTGGACAGAAGAGACCGAGGAGGATCATCAGGGCCTGGAAACCAAGCCATACAAAGAAAGGTTGAGGGGTGTAGGAATGTTTAGTTTAGAGACACTATGAAGGCCTAGCTCCTTGAATGAGAGCCAGAAGCTCACAAGCAACTAATTCAGCTATTGCAATATTTTGTTGAAGGCTTTCATGGCCGAAATCACTGGGGTGCTGTGTGGTTTCCAGGCTGTATGGCCGTGTTCTAGCAGCATTCTCGCCTGATGTTTCGCCTGCACCTTGCAATATTGCAATATTGTTGAATATAGCCTTGCCTCTCTGCCTCTTCCTTGGAGCGAATAGCAACATTCTGCACCAACTGAAGCATTTTGATTTCTGCTCAAGGGCACCATTAAGGAAAGTGTGATATAGTAGTTATTCAAGGCTACAAAATTGTGCATAGGCATTGGAATGTTCTCCCGCCAAAGCGATAATCTTTCACAAAATTTCACCTGATAAAAAGGCACTGCTGGCTTTTTACACATTTTCTTAAACTGAAAGTAAGGTGAGATCCAAGACTCCAAATGTGGCTGGAGGTTGCCTCTCAAACCATTATAAACATCTCATCCTTCCAAAGCCTTAGGATTCTCTATCAACATTAATTTCATCTGGTCTGGAGTCACATGCAGTAACTAGTTAACTTCACCCACAGCCTCCAGATACTGGTTCAAAGTACAGACAGCTGTTCCTGGTTGCTTAGTGAGTGAAACAGAATTAGTTGTTATAAGCATATTAACACCCAGCTTTAATCTTTAGGTAATTTTTTCAAATGGTTTCAGATGACATTGTTAAATCAAATTGGCGATGAAGCTGAACTATGTAAAATACCACACAAAATTGCCATCAGGCTGAGCTGGAATGGCTTTATTATTGAACATTGTCTTGCTACATTCAGATAAATAATAAAAACACTGGATGAGTATATAATGGAACCAGCCCAGTCACACAAATCAGAGTTCCACTTAGTTCAACAAAATAGTGTGACCTTTAGCATCGAAAAGTATATGACCAACAGATAAATATCAACCAGAGTTACCAGTACCATCTAGATTTACATATCCAGGCTAGAAGCCAATCGAATGTTTGAGATTTGCCTCGCCACCACGGTCATGTAATTTCTCTCTTAAGAAAATGGCTGGAAATTGGCCTGAAATGAGCCAGGGTATCTCATCTCAAAGCTGTGTGAGTTTTTCAGCGGTGGGCTGATCTCGGCCTTCTGCCTTTCCCGAATGACACATTTTGATGATCTCAGCCAAGAAACCCACAAAGGTCACCTCAGCTGGCATCCACCAGCAAGAATGGACTGCATGTCTCCAGGCTGCATGTGATAGCCAAGCATTCTGTCAACATTCCTGAGGGGAAACAGCACTGAACCAGTCCAAGGAGCTATGACTAGCAAATGCCCCTGCCATGTCCGACATAAGATTAATGCAGATAACCACTTTATCGTGAGACAGTTCTAGTGAAATATGCTCACTCCTTAAACAGGAGTTAAAGAATTGCATGGCATGTTGCCGTGGCTAGTTTTGTAACATTTGGCAGTGTACAACCCACCCTCATTCTTTGCCATAGGACAGGGGTGGCCAACCTATGGCACTCCAGATGTTCATGGACTGCAATTCCCATCAGCCCCTGCCAGCATGGCCAATTGGCCATTGTGGCAGGGGCTGATGGGCATTGTAGTCCATGAACATCTGGAGTGCCATAGGTTGGCCACCCCTGCCATAGGATGAAGAAGTGCTAGGGATACTGCAAATTTCTTGTCTGACATATTCAACAAGTCAAACTTACTGTGACCAAATGAGATGATCAGTTGTGAGCTAATTGTGTGGTTTAATCAATTGGCAGTGGTGTAGTAGTGAAGAGTGGTGGACTCTAATCTGGAGAACTGGGTTTGTTTCCTGTCAGGGGGATGTTATCTTGGTGGTTAAGATGCATTCCCAATACTATGTAGCTGAATGAAATAACAAACCAATTCTGTTCTGAGATATATGTAGCCAGCCTGCTATATGTAGCCACTGCCATTTGTACACTCTTTCCTTGATGGCTTCACATGCTTTGTAGAAAACTAGGCTTCCCTTGGCACCTCTGTCCCATGAGAAAAGAATTACAACCATTATCTCATAGGAGCAGGAAGCCAGGTGGCTCCCTCACTATCTGCAGCTGACCTTTGGGCCATCTTGGCTCCAAAGACTGTTTTTCACAAATTCCTGGGAAATCTGGAGCGGGGGTTTCAGCAGGGAATAAAGGGGACTGGGAAGGCCAGCTTCACCAGAACTGGCTTTCACCAAGTGTGGTCTTCGATACCTCATCAATAAACACTGCTGATTGATACTTTAGAGTCTGTTTATTGGATTAAGGTGCTGAGACCTACCATTTCCACACTCCTGCACATGAAGCCTGCTGGGGTGACCTTGGACTAGACACAGTTCTCTCAGAACTCTCTCAGCCCTGTCTACCTCACAAGGTGTCTGTTGTGAGGAGGGGAAGGGAAGGTGACTGTAAGCCACTCTGAGACTCCTTAAAGGTGGAGAAAAACTGGGTATAAATTCAAATTCTTCTTCCAAGAAGGTTTGTTCTGTTCCTTTTCGTTTTGTTTTGTTCAGAATGCAACATGTATCTTTAAAAAATCAGTGATTGCTAATCTGTATTCCCTATATTCTGTCTCAGGAAAAGATGACAGTGCAATTGTGCATTGTGTGGTGAAAGTGAAAGGATCTTGTTTCTGCTGGGAAAACTAGTTCACATTCTCTTTTAGCATTAGAGAATCTTATTTAAGCACTGCTTTAGTCAACACCGTTATTGCCTGTACTGGTAAACATCGAACTTTGAAAAAAGAGCATTTATATTGCCCTGGATGGCTATTGGCAAGATTTGCCTTTTTGAAAAGTTGCGCGCACGCATGCACGCACACACACACACACCCCAATTTTCTTTCCTGTTCCTGCTGCAGGAAACAGAATGGCAGACAGAACTTTACAAAAAAGCAAATCTTTCTAATAGCCATCCAGGGCAATATAAATGCTCTTTTTTCAAAGTTTGATGTTTAACAGAACAGGCAAGAACAGTGCTGATGAAAGCAGTGCTTAAATAAGATTCTCTAACACTGAAAGAGAATTGGGAGAACGGGGGAGGCAGTCACTAGGACCCCGCAGAGCATTTCAATGCATTGAAGGTCCAGGAAGATGTGCCAGATTAATTCACACACCTTCTGCCATCTTTCCCTGAGACAAAATATAGTCAGTTCCAATAATGTCTCATTGTTTGAGCATTTCTGTTGCTAATTCTGGGGTCTTTGTTTATGGATGTAAATGATTGTACAGTGGGTAGGTTATTTTATTTAGTGTTTACTTCATTTATACCTTTATGCTTCTTCCCAGTGGGAGACCCAAAGCAGTTTACTTTGTACTGTTCATTTTACCCTCACAGCATACCTGTGAGGTAGGTTATTTTGAGTGTGTGAGACTGGCCTGAGGCCACTCCGCAAGCTTCCAGGGCAGAGTGGGGATTCCATCCCGGGTCTCCCAGGTCCTATCTGGCACTTTTCTAAGCTGGCTGCATACTGCCACCAGCATGCATGGCACTTTTCAGAGTATTAGATGACAGGTCCCTGAGCAGAGGAAGTCACAGTCTAAAATGTGAGATGAAAAAGGTAGCTTAGAGAAGGGATGGAGGATGGAGTCAGAAATAAACAAGAGAAGAGCATGAGTCATACATGCATCGGTTTCATTTTAGCAGGGAATGCACTGCAATCCTAGCCAGAGTTTCAGCCTTATGTCCATTGACATTATTGAGTTTCGAAGAGTATAATTCTGTTTAGGATTGCACTGTGATTCATGCAAGCTCCCCTTATGCATAATGCATTCATGCCCATTTTCAACACATACTCTTTGCTTCTGTGGATTCTGCTTTTTTTTTTTAAAGGTGCACCGGTTATGGACATGTTCATACTGCCTAACAAAATGGGGAAAACTTTGAGAGAAAAACATCCATAGAAAGGTTTTATGTGCTTGTTAGATGAAAAATAAACACATATCTCATCAATTCCCAATTATGTAACACAAAAACGTAGCTTCAAACGTAAAAGTATTGCTCCTTTTACCAGCCATACCCTGCTAATAATAATATAATAGTGATATTTTATTTATACTCCGCCCTGCCACACCAAAGTGGGCTCAGGGGGAATCAAAGCAAAAATACACTGGCAATATTATGCAC
Source organism: Sphaerodactylus townsendi (assembly GCF_021028975.2). Classification (NCBI taxonomy): domain Eukaryota; kingdom Metazoa; phylum Chordata; class Lepidosauria; order Squamata; family Sphaerodactylidae; genus Sphaerodactylus; species Sphaerodactylus townsendi. The sequence continues at coordinate 43,341,774 of NC_059426.1, read as the reverse complement.
AGTACAAATAAGATACATTAAATAAAAACATATACAATTTTAAAATAACAATAGTACCTAAGCTACTACTCCCTAGTACTAGACCAGGGGTAGGGAACCTGCGGCTCTCCAGATGTTCAGGAACTACAATTCCCATCAGCCCCAGTCAGCATGGCCAATTGGCCATGCTGGCAGGGGCTGATGGGAATTGTAGTTCCTGAACATCTGGAGAGCCGCAGGTTCCATACCCCTGTACTAGACATAACTACTTAATACTATTAAAATAATGTACAGAAGAAAAAGCACATACCCAATATACTTTAAACAAAACAGGGAGGGGAAGCTGAGAAAGGTCTGGAGAAAGATGTCACAGGAGGTAGTTTAGGAGAATTTCAGGTGTCCAGGCCAACTGACGGGACTCAATGTTTCTGTGATGATGAAGCTGTGACTGACCTCCACCATAGGCCTAGTGGAACATCTCCATCTTGCAGGCCCTTCAGAACTGAGAAAAGTCCTTCAGGATCCAGGTCTCTTAAAACAGAGCGTTCCATCAGGCAAGGGCCATAGCCAAGATGCCAAGACCCTGCTCAAAGACAGCTATATGGTCTTCGGGAGATTATCCAAAGAGGAGCTCAAGGGGGAGAGTAGCATTTGCGGCAGTCCCGCAAATACAGTGGTCCCAGTTGGTTTAGGGCTCTGAAGGTATGAGTCGATACCCTTGAACCTAAAATGGAACTCAGTCTGAAGCCAGCGCAGCTAGCAAAGCACAGGTTGAGTGTGTGGTGCTTAAGGGACCCAGGAGGGTCCATGTAACTGCATTCTGGACTATCAGTATTGGAGTAGCCTTGCGTACAGTAAGTTACAGTAGTCCAGTCTGGAAGTGACCTTTGCATGCATTGCTAACTCTAATATAAACTGGAAACAAATCAAAACCACTAAAGTACATACATGAAACTTGGTACAGTTACAGTTAAATCTTAAAAGCAATGAAAGCAAATGGTTTTTAAAAATTTGACAGCACAATTTCAGGGAATATCTTCTGTGCTCAATAGATTGAAGTCTCCAGTGAGGAAGTAGGGATGGTATCTCAAAATTTCCGTTTCTTGCACTGCCCTCTCAGGCATGGATTTTTGTCAGCAAGCGAGCCTCAACATCAGTAATGCTTTCATCAGGGCTACAAGAGGATTCTGAAAAAAGCAGAAGGCAAGGAAAGACCTGCTACCGCTAACAGAATGTAGGACACAGTTCTGTGTCAGCATGGGTTATTCTTACAAACTATCCAACAGATGCAGCTTATGTAACTAAAAATGGTTAATCAGGCAGTAGTTCTGCCATTGAAGTGATAGTGGGAAACAATGGCTTCATCCTTACTGCTTTACACTGTAGGGGTATATCTGCGTGTTTGGTGAAATCTGATTAATGTGAAATTTATACTCAAACAGTGTTCCAAACTATGAAAATTATGAAAAGCTACATTTCCTTTTATTATTTTAGCATAAAGTTTTTTTTCCTCCATCATTAATTTCTTCTATATTTTGTCTCTTTACCATTTTGGCTATGTTTCAACACTTTTAATCCATTTCTTTTAAATATATACAATACATATTCCTATTTGGCAAGATAGCTGTAGTCTGTTCCCTGTTAATTGCAACACAGTGTTTGTAATTTTAAATTTAAATTGGCTCATATATATTGTATTATCACTTAGATAAATGATTTCTCTGGGAATGGTTGTAGTTGGTGTATCAACTTAACCTTATTTAAAATACCCACACACACTTCTGACTACAGTCAACATCTGAACATCCAGGAGCCAGACTGGGTCCACAAAGTCACCTAAATGGCTAACTTGTGTCTTTACTGAAAGACTAAAGTGTAAGTTGTGTAAGTAACTTCTCCAGGATAAATTACCAATCAACTGCACCCCTTTCTTGTCTAGATTAAACCTTGCAATGTCATCATTTAAATACTTAGCTTCTCTTTTTTATTTTCTTCATACAATTAAATAGCAACTAATGGGTTGTACCAGGAACGCCCAGAAGCTGTGTCTGTGCATTTTGTGTCTGGTTACACCGCCTTTGGTAGCCATTTTGTTGCTGTATCCACTATGCCGTGTAAGAATTCCAGATGTGCTTACAGGCTTAAAAAGGTTGAGGACCCCTGGATTATAAAACAGTTGACCTCCTGGATTATAACAAAAGTTGACCCCACATTTTACTAAAGTTTTCTTGTGAGAAATCTTTTAAACACAGTTGTGGCCCTAGTGTTCAACGATGACTGGAGTAAATACAAACCAGCATCTTTGCTAAATTAATGATCCGTTCTTTGGGCAATTTTTCACTATATGCCTGCTTACCTTCCAGGAACAAATGACCAAACTTTCAGAAAGGAAAGAAGTAGTAGTAATGGGAGATTTCAATGATCCTGATATTTGTTGGGAGTCAAATTCTGCAAAGGTCCAACAAATTCCTCACTTGCCTTGCAGACAATTTCATCCTCCAGAAGGTGGAAGAGGCAACAAAGGGATCAGATATTTTAGATCTGCTCCTAACCAACAGTGATGACCTAGTTAATGGGTGGGAGTGGTAGGATCCTTAGGTGGAAGTGACCAGGTTCTCCTGGAGTTTGTTATACAGTGGACAGGGGATGCCAAACATAGTCAGACATATATTCTAGACTTTAGAAAAGCTGATTTCAGTACATTTAGGAAACTATTGGGTGTGATCCCATAGTTAAGAATGCTAAAAGAAAAAAGAGTGTATGATGGATGCGAGTTTCTTAAAAGTGAGGTCTTGAAGAAACAATTTCAAACAGTTCCAGTGAGGATGGCTAATGTTGTCCCCATCTTCAAAAAGAGAAGAGAAGAGGTCCCAAACAATTACTGCCTAGTCAGCCTGGCATCAATACCGGGAAAGATTCTAGAGCAGATCGGTAAACAGACTGTAAGCACTTAGAAGGGAATGCCATGATCACTGAAAGTCTACATGGCTTTCTCAAAAACCAGTCATGCCAGACTAATCTTATCTCTTCTTTTTTTTTGATGGAGTGACAAGTTTGGTAGACAAAGGGAATGCTGTGGAAGTAACATACCTTGATTTCAGTAAGACCTTAGACAAGGTCCCCTGTGACATTCTTACAAGCAAGATAGTAAATAGTAAAATGTGGGCTAGACAGTGCTACTGTTAGATGGATTTGTAGTTGGTTGACTGGCCGAACTCAAAGGGTGCTCACCAATGGCTCATCTTCATCCTGGAGAGAAGTGACTAGTGGGGTTCCACAGGGTTCTATCCTCTGTCCAGGACTATTCAATATTTTTATCGGAGACCTGGATGATGGAATAGAAGGCATGCTGATCAAATTTGTGGATCACACAAAATTAGGAGGAGTATCTAATACCCCAGAGGACCTCACCTGGAATACTGTGTCCAGTTCTGGGCATCACAATTCAAGAAGGATATTGACAAGGTGGAACGGGTGAAGAGGAGGGTGAACAAAATGGTGAACGGTCTGGATTCCATGCCCTATGAGAGTATCTTAGGGAGCTAGTACGTTTAGTTTGGAGAAGAGATGGTAAAGGGGTAACATGATAGCCATGTTTAAATATTTGAAGGGATGCCATGTTGAAGAGGGAGCAAGCTTGTTTTCTGCTGCTCCAGAGTCAAGGAGTAATGGATTCAAGGTGCAAGACAAGAGATCCCACCTGAACATTAGGAAGAACTTCCTGACAGTAAGGGCTGTTTGACAGTAGAATTCCCTGCCTCAGAGAGTGGTGGAGTCTCCTTCTTTGGATGTTTTTAAACAGGCTGGATGGCCCAGGAGTGATTGTGTATTCCTACATGTCAGGGGGTTGGAGTGGATGGCCCTTGTGATCTCTTCCAACTCTGTGATTCAGTGATGTTTTCTTCGGGTATGTTTTTGCCTTGTAACTACATGTTGTTCAGCAGCTAATTATGTATATTGCACTGTGATTTACTGATATCTTTATTTTTCAGACCAGTAGCTAATTGAAACTATTCTCAGTCTCCTACTAACTTCACTGTGGTGCTTTATATCCTGAATTTCTTTCTCGCATTTTAGCCTTCAGATTGTATTTTCAGAAAACGTAGATGACTGCAATGAATTTAGCTAGTGTCAATATTGTGGTCCATATACAACAATATTTGCTACTTTATTTTGATTCCAAAATAAGTTAATCAAGATCTTTATGCAACTATACCTACTTGTCAAATGAACCTTTATTGACCCTTCATACCACTCAACCTTTTCATGTTAGTTGCTTGAACAGTAAAATGTTTATTTTTATTTATTTATTATTTCACTTATATACCGCCCTCCCCCGGAGGGTTTAGTATTGGCACCAAGTATTACATTATTTTATTGTGGGTTTTTTAATCTATATTTTTGTTTATTATATAAAATTGCAGGGAGAATGAAATTGCTAACAAAATTAGCGGTTTTGGCCTTGAACTGTTATTAAAAGATACTTCAAAATATTGGTCTCCTATTTGCATTGTGTAAATAAGAAATCCTTCTTTCCAGAGTAGAACACAACTGCTTGTAATGGGTTGGGTCCAAAGGTGCTCTTCTGTCAGTTAAATCACTATGAGTGGAATGGCACTTTGTGTAGCAGAGAAGGGAACGATATAACACTTATTTTTAAAACAGCAGATTTTACTGTCCAAAATTTTTGAAGCAAAATCATGCATGTAGAGTGGGACCATACTGCATTCTGCCTGCAGGTGAGCTTTCTTCCCCATTTTTTTTTCGTGGAAATTAAAAGACCCTCCTGGACAGTATGGGAATTAAGTTTCTGATCTGCATTGAGAAGGTGAGAGCATCAGCAAAACAGCTTTTCTGCTAGTTGTGTTTATGCTGTATATTGTGTATACTCTTTTTAAAATAGCTGTATTTGTTATTGTGAACCTCTTTAGGGTTCGTATAACTAAGACACAGGTAGAAGTGTTTTAAACTGAAATAATAAGTTAAATAATAAAGAAAGCTAGTTTAGCAAAACAAATCTGCAAAAAAAAGTGACTGGTGACTGAACATGAGAGATATCTAGAACTACTTAGGTAGCTGAATATGTTTAGTTTGGTGAAGAGAAGGTTAAGAGGTGACATGATAGCCATGTTTAGATATTTGAAGGGATGTCATGTTTGTGAGGGAGCAAGCTTGTTTTCTGTAGCTCCAGAGACTAGGACCAGGAGTAATGGGTTCAATGTGAAGGAAAAGAGATTCCACCTACACATCAGGAAAAATTTCCTGACAGTAAGAGCTGTTCAACAGTGGAATGCACTACCTTGGAGTGCGGTGAGTTTTGGAAGTTTTTAAAGCTGGATGTCCATCTATCAGGAGTGCTTTGATTGTGTGATCCTGCATTGCAGGGGGTTAGACTTGATGGCCCTTGGGGTCTCTTCCAACCCTGTGAATCTATGATTCTACTGCAGGTGTTCTAATTTATTCTACAGTAATCTGTTTAACTTATTTTAGTTTATTGATGCCACTTAGAGGCTAGATGAAAGGATGGGTGAATAATATTTAATAATAAACATAACTTTCATAGCTGTTACAAAATTGAAATTGGTACACATAATTTTAATAAGCTGGAAAATTAGTTGGATGTGGAATCAAATCATGCTGCTGCTAAGGGCGGAGAAGAATCTTTGCTTAGCAGTAATATTCCGCCATGTGAAAATATTGGCTGCAGCCACTTTTTTTACATTTTATGGCCTTTTTTTCAGGTAAAATGTGCATGTTCCAAAAAAAGAGGCGCCCGTTAGATTTACTGTATTCATATCCATTTTGGTATGGATGCCTTGTTGATTCTAAGGGCCTGCACAGGGGTGATGGTGAAATGAACTACCTAAGGTTTTCTTCTGCTTCTCCATTCCTGTTTTCTTCCACATCTGCATTCCTGTCCATCACAGAGTTTTGAAACTTTGAATGGTAGGGCAGTATTACTTATTCTGCATACTCAGGCATTCTGGGTGGACATTTGGACGTATTGTTACGTTAATTGACGCTTAGAGTAGGTTATCTCAATGCAATATTTTTATGCAGGCTTCCTTGTGTCTACGCAGTAAGATAGATAATGTTATATATGGGGGATGTGCAGTTTCATATAAAGATGTTGATATGTAGTATAGTGGCTAATACTATGATATGGGAAACCGCTTTATGTCTCATCTCAATCACAAATTCACTAGGCAGTCATACAATTAGCCCTACATTATAGAAAGTTGTAAGGATTCCTTAAAGTATATGAAGCCCTTCAGATATTTGTACTATTATATGTCTAGGGAATTCAACGTGTCATATTAAGGAGAATTAGGATGAAGAGAATTAAATATTTAAGAATTGTAGGATCACCGAGTTGGAAGGACCCACTCAGTCTACCTAATCCAACCCCCTGCTCAATTTAGGATCACCCTAAAGCAGGGATCTGCAACCTGAGGCTCTCCAGATTTTCATGGACTACAAATCCCATCAGCCCCCGCCAGCATGGCCAGTTGGTCATGCAAGTAGAGGCTGATGGGAATTGTAGTCCATGAACATCTGGAGAGCCACAGGTTGCAGACCACTGCCCTAAAGCATCTCTTGAGAAGTGTTCATCCAGCTGGTGCTTGAAGACTGCCAGAGACAGGGCTGCTCATCATCTCCCCAGGCAGCTGATTCAGGTTTTCCTGGAAGTCTTCTTTGTTGTTGACTCATGATAATACCAGCTGATCTGTCTTGCTTTGAGCTGGGGGTAGACTGAACCTCTGTTCTGGATAATGTCATAGCTTGAGAAACAACAGTTAGGGGATGCATATTCAGTGAAGGCTTCTTCTCCTTTCCATCTTTGTTGACAACTGTATGGATTGTCCAGGTTGGCAATGCTTGCACACATTTAGTTACAGTGAGCTAAGCGGGCAGATGCACACAAAACAATTTTTTAACTGCAAATGCAGGTATGACTTAAGCCTGGTCTACCCATGTGGCAAAATGCAATGGTAGAATGGTTTGTAGTGACCATTTTGGACTACAATCAAATGAGTGTCTGTTCCCTTATGTTAAAAAAAAATCTGGAGTTATCAAACTTATAGATCAGGAGGTATGCTGTGCTAGGAGCCTTATCCCTGGTATATTCGTTTTGTTTTTTCACGGGGAAGCATTCAGAAATGCCAGCTAGTACCCACACCCAGAATTGTTAGTCTGCTGTTCCACCTCATGATTCTGCCATCTCGTTCAGCTGTATGAAGGCCATAATATTGTTGTTAATCAATGATTCCATGTGATCCGTAGTTTAAAAGAATTTCTGCTGTTTAAAAAAAAGTTGATGTAAAACACAACCATCTCATCTAGAACAGTAGCTATCTGGTCTGATAGTAATACTATAGTTATTTATGTAAAGTGCATCAAACCACTTCTTCTGTTATTGTGTGTATGTGTGTACGTGCGTGTTGGTTGAGAAAATAGAAAAAAATGACAATATATACTGGCAAAACAGCTGCCAAAATAAATTATTTGTTTCAGGTATGCTTTACATTCTAATTGTACAGGAAACTCACTTTTTCAGTTGCAGTATACTTCGACGAGACTCGTAATTTAAAACCCTTTAATTTTCTTAAATAAAGAGTCCGAAAATCAGCTACTAATTCCTTCAGAAGAGCAGGGTTGGTAGTGTTGTGTTAATATGCAGTACACAGACAAATGCTTACCATGGCAACCAACAGTTCGTAGGGGTGAGTGTGAAGTCATAGGGAGTTTACAAGTGCTTTCTCTTTTACTAGCAAAGGTGGCATATATGAATAATTTTCTGCCATTTTGTGTTGCTGTATCGACGTGATTATCAATAGCTTATTTAAAAACGTGTTTCTCACCCTGAGTCAGGATGGCAAAGTATGCCATTTCCAGAAAACTAAAATATACCTTCCCTTGTCAATAAAAAAAGGATTTGTTTAGAAAACAAATGTCTGCTTGCAGTCATAAAATATATTATTAAAGCTTGTCAATTTTCATAGGAAGTTTTAATGACAGGTGTTTTATTGACTAAATTGAAGACTGATTCTTTATATGTGCGCATTTAAAGAAAAATAATTTCCTTTCCTCTTGCTTTTGTAGTATAATGTGGAATCAAAGGGAAATGCTGCTGCTGAGATGCTGCTAAATTTAAAGTGATGTGCTAGTCATTCTTGCCTATGCTTTGTTCTTGATCCTTCGTGGATTTAATGCAATGTTTTCTTCCCATATTGTGGTCTTCATCTCAGAGAAACACAACATACATTACAACTCAAGAGCAATTTTCACTTGGCATACGAGCAAAACAGTGTATGCATCCTTCCTAAGAATGATTAATTTCATCTGTACTTGGACGCAGATTTATCAGTCGAATTATCTGCAAATGTTTGAATTCAGACCTTCGGATATCTTGTCAGAGCAGAAGAGCATTGTGTGCATATTCTCAGATGGCCCATAAGGATAGGAAAACTCGGAGGGACAACAGCCAGATGGTTATGGGGCACAGTTACTCTATGAGGTCATGTTTATTTTTTCTCTCGCACACACCAGTAATCTACAAATGAATACTTGATACATTGTTTGGATAAAAGGGGAGGTGCATTGGTGGTGAAATAGACTATGCTGCCTTTCTTAGTAATCTCTGCCAGGAAAGCATACACTCTTTCTATTACAAGGTTTTTAAAGCTGCACGATTGAGGGAAGGGGTTATTTGATTGTAAATCCAGTTTGATTTGTTATTCATTATTTGAATCGTTCTTCGGTAGCAAATTGTACACTGTTGATTCTATCTTTATGCCAACCCTTAAATCAGCAAATGAGAATATTTGTTGGGAGATATAAACTAAGCAGGGGACAATAACTGTGGATGCCATTGCTTATTAACAAAGTTCTGGGGTGGCCAATATGGCTGCTGTGTATATAAGGGCAGATGCAGCTTTTCAGACCTTTCAGTGTCACCATGACATGATTTCTCCAGCTTCTGAAATCCTTAAAGCTGGGGTTCTTAATCTGTGGGGTACACTTACCCATGGAAGGTATAGACAGACTCCAGGGAGGTGTGAGTTGCCTCTCAACTATAAATTGTTCTATCTGTATTTTTTTGTACACAAAATTGATAAAACTTTGTTTTCACAAAACAGTTTCATTGCTTGTGTTTGTGTTCATTTCAGCAAGTATGCATTTTAAGTCCACTCCAGAGTGTAAACTTAGGCTTTAGATTTAAAAAGTTGGCATTTTGGGGGGCATTAAAATTGCAGACTCACCCTGCCTAAAGTTTTAGGACAGATTCATGGGAGGTGTGGGTCATAAGATCTTTACCAAGCAAAAAGCTTAAGAACCACTGCCTTAAAGGTGTAGGAGCCATTTATATTGGAAAGGTTGGCCATTCCTTTTCTCAAGGTAGGCACTTGGCAGCAGTCACTTTGTGTGCAGCACATTTCTTACATGGAGAACATTGCAGTGTAGGGAAAAAAACTCGACAAAGCTTGTGTAGAGTTCTGCGTGAGATTATGGTAAGCAAGTGCTTACTTTGCTGGATACACTAAGTAGACTGGAAAAATGTGTGCTCGTGCATTTTGACCATTAGGACCAAGCAATATAGCTCAGAAGCTGCATGATGGCAATTTGTGTTCTTAGTGTCATATCCATCCCTAATACTTATATTGCTATTCCTCCATTTTGTCCCTGTCACCACCACCAACCCTTGATGATGAACCTCACTTGCCTCCATGTTTTGCATTAGAATATATAAAGTAAGTTTCTTGCCAGCACAAAACACAGTGGGGGGAGAGCTGGCAGAGGAAGTAAGACAGTATTGTAGAAACTGCAGCTGAATAGTCATCCTAGGGAAGCTGCCTCACAGTTCTCCATCTCACATGGAACTGGAGTTCCTATCATTAATCAAGGATCCTCAGATCTCATGAGTGGGCCTCTTGCCACGACAGACACAATTGTCAGGGTGAATCTTATCCTATCACTCCTCTTAGCAAAGTTTTGAAGGCTCCTCCAATGTAAGAGGTTCTTCACCTGGATTCAAGAGTTACTAAGTTGGAGAAAGGCTTCAAATTTTGCTCAGTTGAGTGAGTCATATAGTAGGGAAAAGATTCACTCTGCTGTTACATCTAGTTTTTTTATGCCCAGATTTGGGGCAGCTAAGAGGCACCTGTTAGACTTAATTCTTTTTTTCTAGATATGAATTGTACCTCTTCCCCTAACCTTATGTTTACCCTTCTAAAATAATCTCAGTTTTACTCATAAACCACACCATTCTGGACACACACCCTTGTCACTTCGGTTTCTAAGCCCTTTTTGTCATATAACTGGGGAATAGAATCTCAAGCATGCTGTTTTCCTACTTCAAGACCACCTCTGCTTTGTGAGATAGAGACCTTCCAACTGGCACTTAAAATGTGTCCCTGAATCTCTTATTGGATTTATTTGCTGTCCAGATGTATGTAACCCGCCTTGTTGTTGGATTTCCCCCACCCCCCAAACAAGGATTCCCCCCACCCCCTAAAACCAGTGTGGTATGCTTAGCATTTCAGACTTAAGTCTGGGTCAGGGAGACCCTGGGTCAAATACCCATTTTGCCATGGAAACTTGCCAGGTGATCTTGGTCCAGTCATTTTCTCTCAGTCTGTTCTACCTCCCAGGGTTATTGAGAAGATAAAATGGAGGCGAGGAGAACGATCTATACTGCTTTGGGTTCTCATTAAGGAGAAAGGTAGAGCATAACGAAGGGAATAAAATTGTTAAAGAGTATATAGTCTGAAATAGAAGGTACAGGGAGAATCTGAGTAAGGTTAAGCAACAAGACAAAAGATGCAGAATAATAATACCCCATATTACACCATGGGTGTTGAACACCCATATTTTGGTATCAGATGTGGAATTTATAATCTGTACTTTGATACCAGGATCTGTTCCTTGTGCTTCTGTAATATAATTATTTCCATGTTACCTTAACATTTTGCACACTATGCCTCAACGTATGTGCCTGTTTGTTGTGCCCAGTAACTATACCTTCAGTTTACTTCATTATCTGATGAAGTAGGCCGTTGCCTTCAGAAGGTTGTGTCACAATGAATTAGTTTGTCTTTAAAGTGAAACAAGTGATATTCACTAAATTACACTATAAAAATATTTTACTTTCTTTTTGGAGCCATTCATCGATATGTATCTTTTCATTGCTCCATGAGGAAGGCATACTTAAACAGTCCAGCCTGTCTTGCTTAGAAAAAATGTTTTTAGCTAAATGCCATCTTTGTGTGGCTTTTTTCAGGACGAAAAGACATTATCTTAGCTAATTAGAAATTCACAGCACTATACTGTTAAACTTCAGCAAATGAACAAAGCTTGTGCTAACTTTTCCTATCACTTTAGTAACACTTCACTAAGTTATTCCCTTTTGTCTTCCCTCTACAATACATTATTACTCAAGTATATTTTAATCTTCATCTGTAATCGTTCTTTTAGCTTAGATTTCATACTGGTCGCCAAAAGAATAAGGCCGCCAAAAGAATAAGGAAAATGTGGTATATGCTTTTGCATCTGTTTATCAAATGATAGCTTACTTCAGCAATGGAGTAATTCTGTACTGTTTGTACTTCCCTACTGAGTGGGGAGTAAACTGAGATGACAACATGAACGATACCAAAGTGAAAGAATTCACACTGCTGTTCAAGAGCACAGTAAAAGACATTATGTTTTCTGTGTGTCTGCCATAAAGTTGCAGCTGAGTTATGGTGACCCCATTGGATTTTCAGGGCAAAAATGTTCAGAAGTGGTTTGCCATTGCCAGCTTCTCCATAGGCTGAGATACTTCTGAGAGAACTGTTCTATGGGGGAACAAAATGTGTAGGTGAGTTTTTTAGGCTTGCTCTGTCTAGGCTGCGGTTATTAAGTCTTGACGAGCTGATGTTAATTTTAGTTAATTCTCAAGGTAATTTTCAATTCCGCTGGACCGTAGTAGAACTTTTCATGGGCATACCATGTGCTGTACTTTTGCATGACTCTGTCTTAATTATGATGTCTCAGTATTCCCAGTTACAACTTTTTCACCTCATGGAACTGCACTCTGATGTGAAAACAACTAACATTGTTCAGTAATTATTAAGAAGTCGCCATCTATTTTCTAATTTATATGCTATATCAGGTTAAATAAGAGGTTGTTTAGTTGGTGATAGCATATGATTCATTTGTTATGAAATGATGTTTATTGTGGATTTAGGTTGCAGTGGTATTTGCAGTTAGGATATTGTTATGTTATATTGTTGTTGTTATGTATTATTGTTGCCTTACTATGAAATGTTATGCTATTGTTTTTATGTAATTATCCTGTTGTTGCTAAGTTGATTAATTTATTATCTGTTAACCTGATAGTATTGTTGATTGTTATTGATTTGCTGGTTTATTGTGGGGCTACTGAAATTGGTATTATTACTTATTCGGCCCTACTGTACTGTATTATTATGTTACTGTTTTTTACTATGTTGTGCACTGCCCTGAGCCCTCTGGGGGAGGGTGTTATATAAATTATCTATCTATCTATCTATCTATCTATCTATCTATCTATCTATCTATCTATCTATCTATCTATCTATCTATCTATCTATCTATCTATCTAATTACTTAAAAGTGGTCCCCCTCCTTCATTCCTCTTGCTGCTGTCCCCATGGATTTTGAAGTGGAGCCCATGGGCCAGACTTGGGTTGTCATTACTCTAGGCTTGGCACAACTTATTAACCTTCTAGCTATTGGAGAAGGACCAAAGGGTTCCAGAACTGCTCTTCATGTAGAATGATCAGTCATCAGACTTTCCTGTCTTCTGTTTCATCCTAGTTTTCTGGCTCTTTGCTTTGTTTGCTGTGGCTAGAACACCTGCCTGACAGAAATTAGAGAGAAAGCAAAGCAGAAAACCAAAAAAGATGACAGCTATTGAAGGAGAATAAAACTGGGTGAAGTGAGTTAAGGTTCAGTGGTGAAAAAAGGCAGACAGGGCATGTCTGGCCATGAATGGCACAGTTGTGTCTGTGAAAAATGAAACCGTCCTTAAAAATGTGTCTCCAATACTGAAACATTCAATTTATTTTGACAGTCAAGCATGTACAGAGTTTATCTCACCCTCAGTTGTACTACAGGGCTTTTTCAGTGGTGGTGCCTCAACTTTTGATTAACATCTCTCTTGAGGCTTACCTGGTATCTATCTTACTTCCTTTTAGACCCTAGGCTACAACATTTCTTTTTACCCAATCTGTTAACTGTTTTATCTTCTAAACATTTTGCAGTCTGCTTCTGGCCTGATAATTCTTTTATCTGCAAGATTTTAGACTGCTCAGTGTATTATCAACTGCTATGTCCTGCCTGTTTTAATTAATTTGACTTTGTTCTTAAAGGCTTTGTTTTATTGGCCTAATTGTAAGCTTCCTCGAGTAGATCATTGGAGATGCAGTGTCAATTGTTTCTAAGTAAATGAGTATTGCAAATTTGTGACTGATTTTAAGATATGTCCATTCAACAGGTAGCATATTTCTTAACTACATAGCAGCATGCATCTAGCAACTCCAGAAGAAGAATTTGAATTTATACCCCACTTTTTTCAACTGTAAGGAGTCTCGAAGTAGCTTACATTCCCACACACACACACACACACACACGCACACAACAGACACCTTGTGAGGTAGATGGGGCTAAGAGATTACTGAGAAAACTGTGACTAGCCCAAGGTCTAGCCTAGCCTAGCAGGCTTCATTTGCTGGTATGGGAAAACAAACCTGGTTTATCAGATTAGAGTCCGCTGCTCATGTGGAGGAGTGGGGAATCAAACCCAGTTCTCCAGATTGCAGTCCACCGCATTTAACCACTATACCATGCTGGAGGTACATGTGACGGACACAACTAAGCCCATCCTCCTATTTCCTTTATCAACCAATTCCCTTTTCATCCTGTTGGTGCAATGCGGAAGCCAGAAACAACCAGTTGGGGCCCCTGGAACCCTGAAGTTGAGGGAAGAAAAGGAGCATTTCATGGTCATTCTCCTCATGTATGCACTAGACTAGACATTCTAAAAGTCACTGACATGGATGGCCTGGGCCAATCTTGCCAGACCTCAGAATGGTTAGCCCTAGATCAGCGGTTCTCAACCTGTGGGTCGGGACCCCTTTGGGGGTGAAATGACCCTTTCACAAGGGTCGCCTACGGCCATCAGAAAACACCATCGTCAACCCCATCACATATACCCTGTACAAATACAGGGATCACCACAACATGAGGAACTGTATTAAAGGGTCACGGCATTAGGAAGGTTGAGAACCACTGCCCTAGATAGTACTTGGCTGGGAGACCACCAGGAAAGTCCAAGGTTGCTACACAGAGGTAAGCAACAGCAAAAACCACCTTTTACCTTGAAAAGCCTCTGGGGTTCCAATAAGTGAGCCATGACTTGACAACACTTTGCACCACTACATTCTGAAAAGCAGGTTGGAAGTAGCTTTGTTTTGTGGTCTTTCTTCAGTAATAAGTATACGGTCTAGTATGGTAGCATGGAGGGCACACACTGAAGAAGGAGTTGGAATTTATACCCAGCTTTTCTCTTCTGTAAGGAATCTCAAAGTGGCTAGCAACCTCCTTTCCTTCTTCTCCGCACAACAAGGACCTTGTGAGATAGGTGGGGCTGAGAGAGTTTGGAGAGAACTGTGATTGGCCCAAGTTCACCCAGCATGCTGGAGAGGGGGAAACAAATCTGGTTCAGATTAGTGTCTGCCCTCATGTGGAGGAGTAGGGAATCAAACTTTGTTCTCCAGATTACAGTCCACCGCACTGCTCTTGGCCACTAAACCATGCTGGTATTGATTTGTAAGCTCTCAAATTTGTAAGCTCTCAAATTTAGTATTAATGGGTAGAGGGAATGTAAAGGGCAGATTGAAGTTTGCATGGTAAAAGCTCCAGAATATCTTGAACTAGGATGGAAACATTGAGAGAAATTTGCCTGTTTTTGTTTACCTGCATCTGGCAGTCTCTGGTAACACTGTATCTCCAAGTTATGTCTCCCTCACAGCTACAAACATGTACAGCTTGTACCTAAACACCTAAACCTTTCTTTTCTACTACCGGAAAATAAAGTCCTGTTTTTGTCCTGCATGAGTCCTGAACTCATCTGTGGTATATATGAATGGGCAAGGATATAGCAGGTTAAATACTACAGAGAGAGCAAGAGTATGTCCACAGTATACCGGAGGCAGATGTGATCAGCATCTGTTATTTACCTCACTGATAGCTAGCATCCAGTAAATTACTGAACATTAACATGCCAGTTCATAATCAAATCGTTGATCTCTGTGTAGTATTCAAGTTTGTCTGTTGAAGGGGCAGATGCGGGGGGTGTCATTCTCTAATGTCCACAATCTAACATGCTGCTATTTAGAGGACAATGGCATTTTATTAAGAATGGGCTATTCCTGCCGAAATAAAGCAAGCCTTGGGGTTGCACTCATACTCACACACTACTATAAATATAACAGAAAAAATAACAAGACCCTCATAAACCCTTGCCAAATTTATCTGTCTATCCAGAAAATATTCTGTGAAGTGAATATAAACCTCCCTGTAATTCTGAGCAGAACTGTTTTCCTTCCCAAAGCAAATCTTTCATTCTACTATTTCTTTTCCACGTATTAAATGTCAATTTATAATAAGGTGGAATTTGAATTGACATTGACTACAAGATCCATGTTTTATATGCAAGCCAAGCTTAAGTCAATGCTGTGCCACAGAATAGCTTATTAGAAAATATCGGTACCTAATATTTTAGAGTTTGTCTATGACCTAGTTTTTGAAAAAGTAGGTGGGAGTCTGCTGCATTGCTGATGTTTTTCTTTCAATGCAATGAAATAATTCTGTTACCAGTAAATTAATTCTGCAGTATAGAGCAACTCCAAGAATGCACAATCACTGCTTTTATAGCTGCAATATATAAGGAATCTTATTTTATTTCAGCCGCAATCCATTGTATCCCTAGCATAAAAATGTATTACTTCTCTGTTACTATTCAGTTACTGTCGTCTGTTACTATTACAGTGCTACACTATTACATTGTACTTGTTGCACAAGAGGTTATACTGGTGTACTTTTAACATAGGATATTCACCTATAGAGTTAATATGTAATGGACTCTATCATTGATAAGATAGATTCAGATAGCTGTTACAGTGTACCATTATTAATCAGAATTCTGATGAGAATGTAGCAGCTTATATTTTTATAAATATACAGCGTTAACTTCATGCGTTTCTATAGATGCCTGTTATAGGAATGTTCATTCAGATATTTTTGATCCAAATATATATACAAAAATACTTTATTGGTATTTCTTGAATATTGACTCTCTTGTTGATATTGGGGATATTTCCTGTGTCCTGTAAAATTCTGGAAGTATTGGAGGCTCTGAGGTATGTTTCTCATCAATTTTGCTGTGTGTCTGACAGTGCAATCCTGGGAGAAGGGAACCCCAGCATCGATATAAATGCCATTATACCACGTAAGGGTCTTTTACACCAGTGCAAAGGCACTTATGCCAAATATAAGGAACTGTATGCCAGCGTGACACCCAGGTGCCAACACAACCCTGGCACCCACGTGCAGGAGCCAGCGGCAAAGGAATGTTCCTGGCGGGGGAGCCAGGTTTAGTCAGCTTGGGATCTCCCCCATCTGCCCACATCCAGAATTACACCAGCAAAATATAGGCTCAACCCACTGTGTTTCATAGAAGGATTTCACAGAGGTTGGGGGAATTTCAGTTTCTGGCCACAGTGCAGCAACTCTCTTAGGAGGCAGATGCCATCCGTGGGTGCATCACAACTAACCCCCACCCACAGGATTGTACTGTGAGTCAGTACCTTCTTGCCAGGTCTTGGTATCAACTTGCCAGATCAGATGGGCTGGAATTCTCTGGTTTGACATGGGTTGTGTTGGACTTGTTACATTGGCCCATAGTTCTGCTTCAATTCTCTAATCTGATATTGGCTTTATTGGGCTTTTGTCTCTGTTTGCACTGGAACACCTTTGGCCAATGATTGCTTGTTCCTTTGTATGTATGTGTGTCTATAGAATTATTATTATTTTTTTTGGAGAAAAGCAAGGAAATATTTTTCCCATAGAAAATATTAGAGACTAATAGATAGCTGTGGGTACCTAATTCCAGGCCCCATAGTATTGGATTGCTTGATCCACTCTGCTTGAAACTTGAGGAGTCATTAGTAGACTGAGAGGACTAGGTTCCCTGGAATGTTGTTGTTGTTTGTTTGAAAATCATCCACTCTAGATCCCTCCAGAAAGATTCTGAAAAATTTTGGGGGGAATAAACCAAATACAAATACTGAAATGAGATCGGGAACCCAAATAACCCATAATGCTACTATTTATGCCCTTCCTTAAATCCAAATTCAAAAAAATACTGAATTTTTGTTCAGATTGACATCATTAGTCAGTTAACTTTTTTCCTGCAGTACAATGGGACACACATTTTTCCAGAAAATATTTTTATGCATTTGACTGCATGCGTTTCTTGAAATTCAAATTAACAATCATACAGCTTTAGTTGTGGGAGCTAGTTTTTTTCCCAAGAAGTAGCAGTTCTGGATCTTTGTGCCTAAAGTCAGTTCCATTGTACCTTAGATAAATACTGAGAGCCAGTGTTGTGTAGTGGTATAGTGTTCAATTAGGATCTGGGGCAGTGGTGCCATGGAAGCTTGTTAGGTGACAGTTGGTCAGTCACATAATCTGAGCCTAACCTACCTCACAGGGTAAGGGTGGTGATAAAACAGGAGAGGAGAAGAAGGTAGGGGGGTCCCCAGTAGGGGGAAAAACAGGGTATAAACTAAGTAAATTAAATAAGAATGTTCTAGAAAGATGGGGATCTATAAGTTGATAAGCATCTGCATTGGCTTCACATTCTAGCGGCTGGGTAACTAGATTTGGTCCAGAGCTGATGGCTGGTTGAATTTTAATTAGAATCTGTTTACTGTATTAGTTTGTATTTATAAGTTTATTATCTATTTAAGTTTTAATGCTAAGTTTGTGTGTGCTGTGAACCACCCTGCTGTTGAGGAGAGGGTGTGGGTACTAAATACAAATAATAAAATGGAATGAATAAAAATAATGCTGAACATGTTTTCTACACATAGTTCTTTGCTAAAGCTGGGAAATAAAACTATTGAGCACTTTCAAGGGGCAAGGGGCAGAGCATTTTTACCGATGATAGAAATTATATTTTATTTCATCAATGTGCCTGTGTTTTAAAATAAGGAGTAGTATTTAGGATTACAGTTTGCTTTTGTGACTATGTAATTTGCACTCTCAAAATATTTGTTTAAATGTCAACAAAAACTAAAATGAGCTCAAAATAAAGCATGCCAATTGAAAATTATTTGCAAATACAGACTGCCAATAATGAATTTACTAATTGCTTGTGCTGCATTAATCTAATAATAGTCTTATCCAAGTACAATGCTTAAATAGCAACAGTATTTTAAGCTGCATATTCTCATCATTTTAAGAGCTAAATATTATACAAATATGCTCAATTAAGAGAATTTGTGTACAGTTTTCAGGAGTCCATATTAACTAGCATAAGGCTTATTGTTGTATATATTATTTGGTTCAGATTTTGGATTTCTTTAGTGCATGTGAAAAATACTCGACCCACTCTGTGGAGACAGTTCCACACAGTCCTGTCAGACACATTACTACAAGAGAAAGGACCAGTTCTCCTGGAGGCGGAAGCCATCTTGGTAGGTGATTTCATACCCCAATCTCCGGGAGGCAGGAACCTGAATTTTCAACTTCCTGTCTTTTCCTTGATCTCCATTTTGAGCCAGTATTTTTCCTGCCTCAAACGAGAGAGCAAGGACCTCCAGCCACTCCTTGTTGCATTTGTGGAACCTTTGTCCTGTCTTCTGGTAGTTCTACTGGAGTCGGGGGACATCTGAATGGGTGTTTTCCAGGCTTGTTCAGAGGGCTGGTGTGTTACTTTTTGCGCCTTTTTGCCTTCTTCAAGATGGCGGCCCGCTCTTTTTCTCCACAGAGGGAGACCTTTGCAAAACAGCTGCAGAAGGCACCAGGGCGGCCAGGGCTCGTTCAGCTGAATCCCTCTCAAGCAGCCATGGGGCTTGCTTTGAGGAGGGCTCTGGAACCCGTGCTGGCCAAGGATGGGACGAAGGTGCGCCAACAAGAAAAAAGCAGCGGGTGCCGGAGCAACACCACCCCTTTGCTCCTGAGCATGCTGCCCCAAGCACTGCTGGCGAGCAGAGCCTAGCAGAGTCGGATCTGCGGCAGACAACCGCTTCGAGGCTTGGCGCTTCCAGCACGTTGGCAGAGGAGCTGGAGAAACTGGCCTTTCACGCGGATGTTCCAGAACAGGCAAGCTGTCTGGAGTGAGGTTTCTATCATCTGCTTTCCCAATGTTTTGAATGGCTATCACCTTCCAAAGCTGAAATGTAACTGAGACTAAGAAGCTTCCTTTCCTACCTCAAGACAATTTTCCATTGGAATTTGACAGTATTCCATTGGAATTTTGAGGGTAGGCCATTTTCCCCAAGATTAACCACCAGCCCTAAACGTCTTTGAGCTTTTGAGAGCAGAGTGGTGTCAGAAAGGAATTAGGTGCCTGCTGGAGTTTATCATAATTATTAGTATTTCGTTTTGGATTCTGTTTCTTCAGATCTGTCTTTCCTGCATTGCAGGACTGAAAAGTGGCATATGAATAATAAAAATGTGATTTTGCAGAATGAAAGAAAATTGCTGTGTCCCTTCTCAGGTGCTTTAAAAAAAATTTGCCATGGGATTGGCATTTTTGGCTTCCTACCTTCGATTCGTTCATAACTTGCAAATCTTTTGTGTGGGCTATATGCAAGTCAAAAGAACCTTCCTTGTCCCCTGTTGGCTGCAAAAATTCTTACAGGAAATTTTTCTGACTCTTTTCTCTCTTTTCCCCACATTATTCTTTAATTTTAGCATTTAAAAATTCCCCTTCCCATCTTGTGACAAACTATTTTACCCATCGTGTTTATGAACTTGCACAAAGGGACTTCTTGTGAACATCTATTAATATGGTTGAAAACAGGAAAGCTATTCTTTATTTGTTTATCCACGTCCTGGATCTTAGAGCATTTGTAGGCCCAAGCATCTGATTCCTTCTTGTCTTCTACTTTTCTCCAAGATCTACATCAAGATTACCAGAATCTATATTAGACCTGCTTGCTTCTTATTAATCTTGAAGAGCTAATCATTGGTTTTAATTGTTGGTCAGCTTTCTCTTAGTTTTCATTAATCTGAAACCTTTATTCCGCTGAGTTGTACCTTCTTATCTGTTAAACTGTGAAAGGTTTGCTTGCTTCACATAAGGAGCTGTATGATTGAAGTGGATGAAATCAGCTCCCTTCTGCTAAGTTAGTGTTGAGATTCATGTTCATAATGATCCTATTAGATGTGTGAATGCTGTTAGATATTGATTGGAACAAAGCAGAGGTTAATCAACTTTGTATGAACCAGGGGTCTGCAACCTGTGGCTATCCAGATGTTCATTGACTACAATTCCCATCAGCCCCTGCCAGCATGGCCAATTGGCCATGCTGGCTGGGGTTGATGGCCATGCTGGCAGGGACTGGCAATTGGCCATGCTGGCAATTGGCCATGCTGGCAGGGGTTGATGGGATTTGTAGTCCATGAACATCTGGAGAGCTGCAGGTTGCAGACCCCTGGTATAAACTATATCATTGTCTCTAGTGGTCTTTTATGCAGGGCAGTTTATAGTCAGTTTGGTAGATCACAGATTATATTCTATTTCATGGAAGATAAAAGCAATATATTCTTTGCTGCCATATTATCTTTAGAATTAAGAAAGACAGTAGCTGGGAAAATTTATTTTTTTCCCTTAAGTGTTGCATTTTTGTGGAGTGATTAAACCCTGAGTTGATCGGGCAATATGACATGTACTGTTTTTTTTAAAAAAACGATTTAATGGTTGTTGTTGCAAGAAGCCAGCAAACACGACGGGTGAAATAATTTCTCAGAAAACGTGAAGGTATTTTTTTTTATCAAAGTCTGAATAATGAACAAAGTTGGTAACAATTATGCACTTAACATGCTGACATTATGCAGTCTCTTCTTTTTCAAGGCTTTTGGCCTGAGGGCAATGTTTGGTTTGTGGAGGGGCATGAAATTCCATTGGAGTTCTTCTCTTATAAACTTTTAATTAATATTACAAGTCATCCCAGCATTGCTTCTCCATATATATCCATCGGCCAACTCATTATTGAGTCATGTCTTGTATGGGATACAAGTAATCCCTACATCAGGGTTGCAGGCAAGGTTTGGCTGTATGATTCCCCAGGCTGTTCTCTTTCAGAATGCATTTACCAAATAGAGAAACCACTAAATACCATAAAATACCAGGGAGAATGCTGTGAGTTGGATCCTGTCAGTTTTTCTTCTGATGAAAAAGGAAGGATGGTTCCATGTGATCCCCCAAAAGGCTATTCTGCGGGATCAAGGGATCTGCAAGAATCTGTGTGATGGGGGCTGTGGTGAGAATAATCGGTCAAGATTCAGAGGAAGCTGGCTGAGTACAAATCCATATCTTAGCTGGTCACAAAGATCATACATGAAACCAAATTAGTTCTGTTGCTTCAACATGAATTGGCAAACAGCTAAGCCTTTTTTTTTAAGATAGCACCTATACATTTCTTGTAAAACTTCAGAACTATCAGAAAACCAGACAGACTTCCCTGACCATCCTCCATCTTGCAAGAGATCATTTTCTATGTTGCCTGTTTTCTGGTATGGTTTTGTGAGAGCTCCATCCTTCAATTGTGTCCTACCCTTGCGAGCTTGTTGGTTTTATGAGAACCGATATTCCAATTGATTTCATTGACCAGAATCTTTCATAAAGTGAAAGCATTTGTATAACAGTGCAACTATCTTTATATGTCTGAAAAAGGCTTGGGTCTCACTTATTTTAATTTAACTCATAATCATGAGGAGGGGGGGTGGCAACATAATAATGAAGGTTTAACCAGTGAAGCATTCAGTGGTGTTGCTGGGAGGACAGTGTTCTAGCCATCTGAGAAACTTATTGTGGTGGGTTTTCCGGGCTGTGTGGCCGTGGTCTGCTGGATCACACAGCCCGGAAAACCCACCGCAACCAGTTGAATCCGGCAGTGAAAGTCTTCGACAATACATTGAGAAGAGTCCATTGGATACTCACCGTGAAGGGCTTTTCTACTGGAGGGAAGGGAAGACATCTTGTCTGAGAGATGTGCTCTTTACCACTTGAAGAGAGGCAGGACCAATCAAAACTCTGTAACGTCACTTCCTGTAGAGGTCAACCCCCTTCAGTATTCCGTCTGACACAGCAGTAGATATGAGGACCACAGGACAACAGACTCAATATAGAACAGTCTAACATACTAACTTAACTTTAACAACAGAGAACTCAAACATATACTGTGATCGTATTCTGGCTCCATCCTATTCTTCCTCCCAGTCACTATAGTTTCAGAACACCATCATTGGGAAGAAATAGAAACCAGGGAGGGCCAAGATGTCTTCCCTTCCCTCCAGTAGAAAAGCCCTTCATGGTGAGTATCCAATGGACTCTTCTGCTGTGGGGGGGGGGACATCTTGTCTGGGACCTCCCAGAGCAGTGTCCCCTAACTAGGGTGGGTCTCTTTAGTCCCCAGTGATGGTTTCCAGAACCCTTTTGCCAAAGGCCACTTCCATGGCTGCAATGGAGTTCAATGATAGTTGCTTTCAGTGTTGAACTCACCGCCGCCTTAAACCTAGGGAGTCCCACCTTAGGAGGCTGGATGTTAATGAACAGAGACTCTGATTTCCTCAAACGTTCTGTCCTGATTAGGAAAGCTTTCAGGGCCCATCTAACATCTAACGTGTGCCACAAGTGTTCTTTCGGATGACTCTGATTTGGCATGAAGTTCGGAATCGTAATCTCCTGTAGTCTATGGAAGATCGTATTGACCTTCGGGATGAACTCCGGATCTGGTCTTAGTGTAACTCTATCTTTGTAAAAGATGCATAGTTTTTGGATTTGTGGACAACGCTTGCAGTTCTGAAACTCTCCTTGCGGAAGTTATTGCAATAAGAAACGTCTTCATTCTTACCCACCGTAAGTGCGCCGATTGAATAGGCTCGAACGGCTGTTTTGTGAGCGCTGTCAACACTGTGTGCAATCTCCCCAATGGGAATCTATGTAGTACCGGGGGTTGTGACAACTTAACCCCTCTTAAGAAAGTCATAACGTCCGGGTGTCTGGTGATGGGAATGCCATTAATAGATGGACACACTGTAGCTATGGCTGATATCTGCCGTTTTAATGTGGTGCTGCGGAGTCTCATGTTGAATCCGTGCTGCAGAAAGTCTAGCAAGTTCTGAACCAAAGGATGCTCCAGATCCATTGAGCAAGACCTGCTCCACCTGACAAATGCCTTCCATGATGAATTATAAATATTGATCGTAGATCTTTTTCGTGCTGCCAGGATGGTAGTTGCCACTTTCACAGAATAACCTTTTTGTATTAGGTGCCTCCTTTCGCAAGCCACGTGGTCAGCTTGAACCATTCTGGATCGGGAAAGTTGATGGGACCCTGTGATAGTAGGTCTGGTATAAGATCCAGCCGCATAGGTGGAGCTATCGCCATTTCCTGGATTGTCGAAAACCAGGGTCTCCTGGGCCACCGCGGTGCTACAAGGATTACCGTTGCTCTTTCTTCTCTTATTTTTCTTAGCATGCGTGCGATCAATGGAAATGGAGGAAAACCGTACAGAAGCTTCGGGGACCAAGTTGCGATTAGAACATCTGTGTCCATCACATAGAATCTGGTCATGAACTGCTCGGTCTGCGCGTTGTCTGGTGATGCAAACAGATCCACCACTGGCCACCCCAATGTTTCGCCGATTTGCTGGAAGACTAGAGGATTTAATTGCCACTCTCCTTCCTGAATTTGTTGTCTGCTCAACCAGTCTGTTTATTTGTTCTGTTTTCCTTTGACATGTTGAGCTTCTAGGGAGAGCAGGTGTTGCTCTGCCCATTGTAGGATTTTGGTTGCTTCCTGATATAATTGACGTGATCATGACCCTCCTTGGTTGTTTATGTACATTTTTCTTGTGAAGTTGTCTGTCTGTACAATTACGTGTTGGCCTCTGAGACGCGGTTGAAAATGCATCAATGCTAACCGTATTGCCCTGGTTTCCAGGAGGTTTATGGGTAGTTTGGATTCCTGCGTTGACCATTTTTTCTGGATAAACTGATAATTGAGGGTCGCTCCCCAGCCCATGAGACTGGCATCTGTGTATATTTGCAGTCTATGGCTGTGAAGGTACCTCTTTCCTTGAGTAAGGTTGCACCTGCGCATCCACCAATGCAGACTGTTCTTGACGGAGATAGAAAGAATCACTTTCCTGTCCTTTTTTAGGATAATGTCTCATTGATAGCATCTCAGGAACAGCTGCAGTGGTCTTGTGTGAAACATGGCCCATTGGGCCAGATCTATCACCGAGATGAAGAGGCCCAGCAGGCTTGTCAACCGAAGCAGTGATGATTGACGCGACAAAATCTCTTTCCTGGCTGATTGTTGAATTTTTACCACCTTGTCCTCTGGGATGAAGAGGGCATCGCTTCTGCTATCTATGTTGGCACCTAAGTGATTTAATCGTCGCACTGGAATAAGGGAGCTTTTTTCCCTGTTTATCTGGAACCCGTGATGTTTTAATACGTTTTGGATTGTTTCTACATCCTGAATTCCCTGCTGATATGATCTGGATTGGATCAGCAGATTGTCCAGGTATGGGTATATGTGAATCCCGTGCTCTCTGAGGAGGCTGATGGGAGCCAGCAAAATTTTGGAGAACGTTCATGGCACGGTTGCCACCCCGAAGGGTAGCGCTCTGTATTGCAGGTGGCTGTCCCCCACTGCGAATCTGAGAAACCTCCTGTGCGTGGGATGTATCATGACATGGAGATATGCTTCTCTCAGATCCAGGGACATCAGAAAATCCTTGTGGTTTAGCACCAGAGAGATGGATCTTAACGTTTCCATCTTGAATTTTAGTAGTCTGACGAATTTGTTGAGAAACCTCAGGTTCAGCACTGCTCTGCAGTCCCCTGACTTTTTGGGGACAGTAAAGAAGTGCAGATAAATTCCTGAGGATCTCTCCTGCATTGGCACTACCTCCACCACCTGAATCTTCAGTAGGTGTTCTATTGCCTCTAAGGTTCGTTTCGCTTTCTGTGGGTCCGTGGACAATGGGGATGGAACAAAGTGTTGTGATGGAATTTTTATTAGTTCTATGTCGTAACCTTTCTGAACTGTCTCCTGTACCCATCTGTCCACGTGGTCGCCCTGCCACCGTTCGCTGAATTTGGCAAGGCGACCCCCCACTGGGGGGTCCGCAACATCATTGTTTATTCCAATCTGTTTTAAAGCTTTTGCCTTGTTTGGCAAAGGGGTGGAAGTTTTGCTTGTTCCGAAAGGAACTCTGGTTGTGCCAATTTTGTTTTGGCCCTTCTCTGGGGGTCCTTGGCAAAGTTCTATGGGATCTAAAGGTTGTCCTATTTGGTCCCTGTGGTCTATCCATTTTTATAGCTTTGGGCATGGCTTTCTTTTTGTCTTTTGTCTCTACAAGCACCTGGTCTAGGTCTTTTCCAAACAGTTCTCCTCCATAGTATGAGTATGCTGCGACCACATGTTTGGATTGATTGTCTGCCTGCCAGGGACGTATCCAGGAATTCCATCTTGCTACCACGTTGGATGCCATTGTTCTGGCTGCCAGTGCG
Organism: Sphaerodactylus townsendi; assembly: GCF_021028975.2. Taxonomy (NCBI): domain Eukaryota; kingdom Metazoa; phylum Chordata; class Lepidosauria; order Squamata; family Sphaerodactylidae; genus Sphaerodactylus; species Sphaerodactylus townsendi. The sequence goes on along the minus strand of NC_059426.1, from coordinate 43,315,953 downwards.
ATCACATCCATGGTGGCATCAGCTATGAAGGCATTAGCTATCAATACTCTCTCAACCCCCTCCCGTAGAGCCATTTCCTCTGATGGCAGTTTCTCTAATATTCTCTTGAGCCACACCATTGCGGCTCTGGACACTGTAGATGCTGGTGTTAGTGATTTAATTAAGGCCGCCAGCCATTTGTGTGACCTGCGCAGGGAAAACGTCTCCCTTGGGGGAGTGAAAGAGCGTGACGACATAGCTAGTCTAACCTGTTCTATTCCCCTCTGACCTGACCCGCTGGGACAGTACAATACAGACACAACAAAGGCAATGGTACACACAGACTCACAGCTTTCTGGACACAAAGACACTGACTAAGTCAGTGGTGGTGAGCCTTTGGCACTCCAGATGTTATGGACTACAATTCCCATCAGCCCCTGCCAGCATGGCCAATTGGCCATGCTGGCAGGGGCTGATAGAAATTGTAGTCCATAACATCTGGAGTGCCAAAGGTTCGCCACCAAGGGACTAAGTAATTGAATGGAGCTTCACTACACACGATGCACTCTCTGCAGAGGCAGGAACAATACTGAAGGGGGTTGACCTTGAGGACCTCTACAGGAAGTGACGTTACAGAGTTTTGATTGGTCCTGCCTCTCTGCATGTGGTAAAGAGCACATCTCTTAGACAAGGTGTCTCCCCCCCCCCCCACCCCAGTAGAAACTTATGTTTATGGCTGCAATCCTAACTGTATTTGCTGTGAAGGAAGTCTCGCTGAAATCATCTGATAAACATGCTTACGATTGGGTGGATGCATTCAACTCTAGTTCAGAGCTTTCTAAATAGTTCATTTTGGGTTAATATATAACCAATTATCTAAGAGTACTCTTTCATGACAGACTTTTCATGAAATTGTTGATTATTTGCAGAATGTTTCAGTAAACAACTTTAAGAACAGCACTTCGGGAAAACATTCTATGCCTCTAAAAATAGCTTGGTCACATGACTTGGTACTTTAGCACAAAATTATAATTTACAGGTTTAATTTGCTATTCCCACTATATTTTTGACATTTTCTTGCACAGAGGCTTGAACTGAACGACTTAATATTTCCCCGCACGATTAATGTTTCTGGAGCAATGCAAGACAATTTAATGTAATTTTATAGTGTTTAATTCTTTGTGTGCTTCCTGCATGACTGCAGGTTTTTTTTAAACTGAGTTTTTTATTGCATATCGCAAAATTGATAAATGCTTATGAGGATGTTGAGAAAGATACTGCTGTTGTAGTAGTGGATCAGATTCAATGACTATATATCCAGTTGTCTGATATACACATTTTCAGCACGTAATTAAAAGCATGTTCTATTTTTGTATCAGGGGTTTGGGTAGAGAATAGAGTCTGTGTTTTCAGTTTCATGACCTGTAAAGAAAATAATGTATAGGAAAGCTACCATGTCCATTCAAAGTCAATTTAATTGGCTTTTATTTTTATCTCCTCATACAATATGTCATTGTGCCATTCTGAACAAGCAGAGTTGGTTTTTATACCCTGCTTTTTCTCCATTGTAAAGAATCTCAGAGTGGCTTACAACCAGCTTCCCTTCCTCTCCCCACAACAGACATCTTGTGAGGTAGGTGGGGCTGAGAGAGTTCTGAGAAAACTGTGACTAGCCCAAGATCACTCAGCAGGCTTCAGGTTAGTTCTCCAGGTTAGAGTTCTCCAGGTTAGAGTTCACTGCTCAAGTGGAGGAGTGGGGAATCAAACCCAGTTCTCCAGATTAGAGTCCACCACTCTTAACCAATACACCATGCTGGCTTTGTGGTAAGGATGGTGCATACATTGCTGCAGCACTGTGAGAGCAAATTCTCCATTTCTTCCCATTCTACTCCAGTAAGGGGAGGTAGCTTTCATATCACTTGACTACACAGGACTGTCCCTTTTTGCTACCATAGTGGGTAACTCCCAGCACACAGACCAAAGAGCAGTTCACCCAGACCATTTCGTTGCATACACAGGTCTAGTTCTTTGCCTGTACATCCAAGGCAGCTCCTGAGGCTGGGTCTGCACCATTGGATCCAGCAGGGCGGGCAAAGGCAAAGGATGTGGCTTATGCCCATCATTGTCTCCTGGCCCCATGCAGCCAGCAGCCAAGTGTGTGGCAAGCTCCTGAGACATTAGCCACACCACTGGGGCATGACTTGCTCCTGCTAAGCCGAGTACAACCCTCATCTTCTTTCTTTCGGGCGGCAAAAAGAATGTCGACCTTGGTCTCCTGCCGAAAAACTCTTGAGCGAAATGCAGCAAAAGTTAGCTGCAACTAAGTCCCACTCGAAGCAGTGAGACCAATCAACGCAGACAGGGATTAACTTGTGCTAGGAGACAGTGCAACTAAAAAAAAAAGATGAGCGTGCTTCTGAAGATGCTCTATTTTTCTAAAAAGTCAGAATGCCTTGCGTTTCATTGGCTAGGGTGGGGTAGGCAGCCTCATGCTAAGCACGCTTGCTGGTAATAATATTAATAATCCGATCAGTGCATTTAAGAATGCAGTCCTGATCATGGGCAACTTTCACACAGTTGTCCCCACAGCTGGCAACTAAATGTAACGTAGACGCGTCCTTTGAAAAGCTGTGCGACAGTGTCATATCTCGTATACTTCGTGCCTAGAATATGCATTTTTCATTATTAGTTTGGCTTTCTTGTTTTCAAATTGCCAATGAATTAACTTTGTAGTCATAATCAAAACATGACTTGAATAAGTTATTTGAGCTACAGCTTCATTTCTTCAGTGTCTGATTTATTTATTTTTTTTGCTGAGTCAATTTACTTAGATTAACAAGAGAAGCATTTATCCTGGTGACTGTTCAAGTCATATTTTATTGCATAAATGTTACCGGGGGGGAGGGGCTTATTGAACGCTGAAGGCCTAAATTTCTTCTCTTGTAATGGCAGCATTCTGTGTCAAGGTTTCTGCCATTCTGTACTCACATGTGTGCAAACTCACCATTTTACTGCTTTGAATAAAATCAGAGCATGTTTTCTTTTCCGTGCTGAGAAGTGAGTCTTCTTGGATGGTAGCTCAATTCTAGAAATCCTTTCTTCAGACAGTGAAGACAGAAGCTATGTTCCAAGCAAAGTGCTAGTGTTCAGTATTATTGTGAGTCTCTAGATTAGAACAAAACTGTTTTGAAGAGCAAGGGATCCTAAATGAGTTTTATGAAACAAAGTAGTGAAAAAAAAACTTGACTGGAGGACAGAAGATATTAAGGATAGGAAGACCTTTTTATGTTTCTCCAATGCTGTGCTTATTTCATCTGAGGTCTTGTTGTCTGTGCAATCTGATAAAGTACTATTTTGGAAAAGCTGGGTCAGAAACCACTAGTGAGTCATTCTTAGTGATAAAGTGGCGCAAGGGAGTGGGAGGTGTGGGAAGGCATGAACTATTGTCAAGACAGAGAGGTAGAACTAGTCATTAGACCCTAAGCAAATATTTTTAAAATCCATTCTAGGTCATCTTTTTAACAAATGCATAAAAAATAAATGCCGCAGTGAGATGGAATTAGTGAAAAATTTAATAGCAAAAAGTAAATGGCATCTGATTGTTTCACTGCACTGGTAATGTTTAAATAAGAATGAATGGCTGCAATAAAAATCCTTTATGACTTCTGTGCGCATGCATTAGAAAAATGCATACTGACCAATTATGTTGCATTATAGTAATTATATTATAGTACTAAGTTATCTTTTTTCCACTGTTCCTCAATATTGCTTAAAATGAACCCCCCCCCCTCTCGTGTGTATAAGTGCATTGTCATTCTTTAATAGAAAGCTGAAATATTCTTTAGGCACTGTGAACATTTCCTCTTGCTAAAATTGCCGGTTCTATTCAGTATGTTTTTTTGTGAGTCTTCGTGTGTTCTATATAGCATTTATCCCTGGAGGATGGATGGGGAAAAATTGAAATTTTAATGCTAAGTGGCTTATGTCTTAAAAGCACACACATGCTCCTATTTTTACATTGCTAAAACCCTGACTCTACTGTCTGCAGTCCAACTTCAAACACTTGTCTAGGTTAAAAGGCTTGACAGAAAGTCGACTTGGTCTGAAAATGACATTCTTAGCTGAAGCAAGCACTTTATGCCTACTTACAGTGCTAGCTAAAAAATCTTTTGAAAAAATCTCCATAGACAATTATGCAAATGACTTTTTGCTGTTTATCATATTTGACAAGTCGCATAAAATGGGGGCACGGTTGAACTTTATTCAGTTCTCTTAAATATTAGCGAAATGCCCATCCTAGCAAGCAAGATGTTTTTGAAGAGGAAGACTTTATGTGGCTAGGGCTCCCGAGTGGGCACAATCTTCCTCCGTTCTCTGACATGCAGTGATGCCATCATGTATCCATAGATTTCTCAAGGCAGGACTTTGCTACTCTAACCCGCCAGGCTTTGGATTTGTGCTGAACATTGTGCATGCGCAAACCAGGATATACATAGGCTCTTGTCCATGCCAAGTGGAAAATTGCTTTTGAAACAACAGTGCATACAGCCCTTTTCCTCTCAACTAGAACCCTCTTGCCTTGCATTGGCCACTAAAATTGTGTGTGTGTTTACTTATTTTGACAGTGATCTTTATGTTCTTATGATGAATTGAGACTTTCAAGATGCTAGGTTTATGAGCCTGTGTTGAAACAGAGACATAGGGACAGCCATAGAAATTAAAAGTGCAATGTTGATGTCTGCCTTGTTTTTGATTTGCTTAAGTATGTATATGTTTTACTTAAATTAATACTGTCTTCAGTTTCCAAATTAACCAACTACCTCCTTCCAAGGGCATTCTGGAATTTCAAATCTGTTGGAGAACACAGGCAAAAATATATTAAGCGATAGATTAGCTCCTGATTATCAACAGATTTTCTCTTTTTTTCTTATGTAGCCTAGTTCATTAGCCCAAGCCTGACTGTCTTATTTAAGTATTTCAAATCCTATGGGTTACTCTTTTTCATTCTAAATCACCGCTGACTTTGTAATTTACATTTTAACTACATTTGTCCATAAAGTAAATGAAATGCAAAACTGTTACAAATGTGCTGTTTTATTTATAGAAATATGCGATGATAGAAAATACTGCTGCTGATACTAACCATTTGAACAATAGCAAGAAGGTAACGCCATGAATCAAAAAATGTTTTGCAGTTCTTTCTTCAGTAATTCACCCAACCAGAGACATAGAGCAGCTTAGCCACCCTGAGCCCAAGTTTGGTTGGGAATGGGAGGGATAGAAATTACACGCACACAATTTTATCCCTTTCACTGTGGCTTCCCACACATACCCATACCTAGTTTTGCTGACCAAGAACATGAGTTTCTACATGGTATAGTAGAAAGGGGAAAGTGATGCCTTTCCTTGCTGGGAAGCTCCCTTAGACCAAGAATCCCCTGAAAAGTACCCTGGTAAGCCACTGCCACCATTCAGGACTTCCTGAGAACCTCTAAATCGGCCTGCTTCAAAGATAGACTTCCAATATAGGACTAAAAGAATAGCAAAATAATTTATAAGCAGTCTAGCACATTCAGAAGACAAATATTCCAGATAAATAGATTATATTAAGTGAAATAAATGTTTTTATCAACGTGTTTATTGTAAAAGAAAGAAAAAAGAGAAAGGGTGGTTAGATTAAAAAAGGGATGCAAAAGGCAAAACAAAATATAGGGGGAACACGTAGCAACAATAACATAAGCATAAGCATAAGCATAAGCATAAGCATTTTATTGTCATTGTGCACGCACAACGAAATTTACAGCAGAGATATTAAAATAACACAGAGATATTAAAATAAAAAGCAACATCATTGAGCTCATTAAGCTAAATACTTTACCTAGACTGTAGCTGGTTCCTCTGAGCCTATTAAAAACTCCTTATGTTAACAAGAAGTTGAAAGAGTCCTTAACCTGCACCCAACCTCATGTGGACCCAGTTACCACTGAAGGCTGAAAACAGGGGAAAACCCCAATTATCCAAATACTTATGCTAAATGGAGTTGGACCGAAGCCAGCCTCCTGGCTAAGAATGACAAGCTGTTTTCTCCAATCCCAAGCAAATCCCCATCTCTGATTCAGAGGCTACTTTTACCAGTCAAAGCCATATCCCATGTAGTCCCACCTCCATCAAACACCTGGAAACAATTTTGGAGTGGATGTCAGCTAATAAATTGAAGCTTAATTGTGACAAGACAGGAGTGCTACCGATGAGGAAAAGGTCTGACCCAAGATTTAACATGTCTGTCACACTTTCTGGTTGGAGCTGCATTCCCATTCAAGAAACAGATATGTAATCTGTGAGGGTTCTGGATAAGCCAATAGCAGCTGTGGCCAAGAGGGTGTTTTACTAGCTTCAACTGGTTAGCTAGCTGAGGCCTTTCCTGGACAAAATAAATCTGATTATTAGGCTGCATGTCCTGGTTACGTTTAGATTAGCAAACTGCAATGTTCTGTATTGTGGAACTGCCCTTGAAAAGTGTTCAGAAATTTAAGTTGGTTTAGAATACTGTAACCAGGATATTGACTGGTGCTTGTCATAGGGTCCATATCACTCCAGTCTTGACCCACCTATGCTGGCTCTTCAACTGTTTCTGGATACAATTCAAGGTTCTGGTGCCAACCTTTAAAGCTTTATTCAGTTTGACAGCAATGTACCTGAAAGACCGCCTACTCTCTCATAAACCTACTTGACCATTGTGATCATTAGCCAAGATCCTACTTTAGGTGTCCCTACATTCTGCAATTTGGTGGGTGGAAATCCAGGAGAGAGGGGTTTTTTGGTCATGATACCAAAACTCTTTCGCCAGTGGCTGAAGACATTTTGGTTTGGTTCGCTTTGGTTTCCCTCAGTGATCCATCCTTTCTGCCCAATATTTTATTGTTTTATTTTAGTATGTGTTTTTAGCTCTGGTTTTAATGATGTGTTCTTTCTTAGTTTCATTGTTTTTTAATAATGTGATTTTATTATGTAGGTTTTTAGTTTATTTAGAAGCCTTGGTGCCCCTGGTGAGGGCAAAACAATAGGGTATAAATGTTGTTAAAATAAACACTAAAAAAACCTCTGCTAGAATCCAAAGAGTTTATTTAGGTATGCTAAACTAATATGTGTGTTCAGCAAAATGTTGACTCTTTCCCTTGGAACAGTGTGCTTTACCCCCAAACTGCTCTTGAAACTCTCCTTTTCTTTGATGTATTTCCCCTAACTCTTTTCTTTGATGTATTTCCCCTAAAGTTTATATTAAGATAGTGTTTTATGAATTACAGGATTGCTTCTGAGCCTCTTTGATGCACATGTCCTAGAAAAAGTAAACTTTCATTTGATGATAATATTAGCTGCTTGTGTTTTCTTTTCAGATTTTCTCGTTGGAGCTACATCATCATGAGAGAATCAAAAGAGGTATCCTGCAGTAGCTTGGATAATAAATGGAAGAGGACAAGGAAACAGAAAGGATATGGCATCTAAGAGAATTTAAGACCTGGAACTCTCGCGTCTATCCCACCTGTAAAAATGGGACTAATTCTCTCCAGACAGAAATTACTGTAGAAACTCGTCAAGTTTGGAGTCATGCTGTTGAACTAGCAATCAGTGTTTTTCTGTCTTTTTGACCAGTAACGGAGCATTGATGGATTATGATTTTCCCAAGCTGGAAACATTCATTTTTGTCCTTTTAGGCAGTCCTCATGACTCCGTAAGGAATAGAACATTTCATACTTGATCTTGGTCAGGATGGGCAACTGAACTTGTCCAAACACGCAAACACAAAAAAATGGCAGATTTCGCAGACTCGGTTCCAAACTGAGCCAGAGCTTCCCGATGCACTTTTTACAATCTGGGAATTGCCGTACTGTGTGGCCGCCTTCTGAAGACCATGACGACATATAAAATAAGGATATCATCTTATTGCGGATATCTTTGAAGAGTCATAAGCAGAATCAGAAAAATGAATGGAGGAAAGGAGATTGATGGTGGGGACAAGGACGGAGGGCTGCCTGCAGTACAAGTTCCAGTTGGTTGGCAACGGCGGGTGGATCAAAATGGAGTTCTGTATATCAGGTGAGCATGTCTGATTACTCACAATTACCCCTGAAGGGCAATCTTTGGCAGGATGTCTGTTCGCAGGTTATCTCAAAAAATATAACATGTAGTTATTTCCCCCCTTTTTCCTTACCCACTGGAATAAATAGCTGAAGTGTCATTTTGTTTAACACTAAGACAAGTAAACTATAGCTCTTTATTTCAGGGGCTTGCCCAGGATTCTGCAACCTGCAGCTCTCCAGATGTTCATGGACTACAATTCCCATCAGCCCCTGCCACTATGGCCAACATTACATGGGGCTGATGGGAATTGTAGTCCTTGTGGTGTCTTGTGGGCTGAATCTGGCTGGCAGAGGATCATCAGCCTTCCCATCAGTTTGCTGTACCCTTCTAAAAAGAACTGTTCAGCCTCCAGTCAGTGTCTTTGTGGTGATATTTCAGGAGGGTGAGAGACCTGCAAGGAACATAGACTGGGCTGTGCATCTTCAGTTCAATCCATCTTATCCCCAAGCTTTGAGTGTGCTGGTTCTGGCAACAGAAAGCCACAAAGGGTTCAGTTTCACCCTGAGATACAATCAATTGGATCTGAGTTCTTGGATCATCCTGTTTCAGAATGCTTGTAAATTACAGTACATTTGTATGTCCCTCTGCAAAAACAGCCCCCTCCCCAATTCCCTCCCTGTAGGAAATGAGCCCATCAGGACTCTATTCTAGTTTCTATGGGAAAGGGGGTTTTTTTTTGTGCATACATGTTTTTGAAGATAATATTCAGATATGTACTCTTAAATTACACAGAATATAAACGCAGCTATTTGCAGTGTAATGCTGTATATTGCACAATATGACCAAGCTACTGCTGCACCTTAACATATGGTGGAATGTGTTTGCTGGAAACACTATAACTGCATGTAATGTAATTTATCTGCATGTGTGAATTGGTCCTTGGTCTCTTTTCCCTCAGTAGTCTTCATTAGACTGGGTCAGCCACTACCTTGCAATAGAAGTTCTATATGATTTTATTGTCGCCATATTAAATCATTATTTTTCAAAATATCCCACCTTTCTCCCAAGAATTTGAGATCAAGCTTTGTTGCTTATTAATTAACAACCTCTATTGAGTGATATCAGAAAGCTCATGCTGTTGTGCTGAGTATTATTATTTTTTTGCTAATGTATTACTTAAATGAAGTAGATTAAAACTAGAAATCAAATGGTCCATTTTGATAGGCTTTTTGTAGGTTATATTGTAGTGGTAAGTTGCTGTTTTTCATTATAGATTCTATTTCCTTGCCCACCCCACCCCCCACCCCCTGTCCTGGAATTATGTTTATTTAACAAACTATATTTAAGTAGGAAAGAGGCTATAAACATCACAACATTCCATTCAGGTAAAATAGAATTGTGACTGTTGCCTCTGTCCACTTGCTACAGACGCACGGGCGTAGGGATAGACAGCACAGGCAGTGATATAAATTCTGGTGTGTAAAATGTTGCTTCAAAGAGATGCGAACTATAAAGAGAACTTCTTCACGTGCAAAATGGAAAGTAGAGGAGAAACGGAAAGGAAAATCCCATCTTAATTAGCAGTATATTGGGGTATAAGAATAATGCTTCTTAGCGAATAGCATGCAACTTCTTGAAATGCCTGACTTGTTTGGTGCACTTAGCTGTTGAGCTCAGAGAGCTCCTCTCTGTATGAGACACTGGAGGTCTGTGATCCCATTTCCAGATAACTATACTTTCTTTAGAAGCAGCCATGGAGGAGGGAAGGACCGGTGTGGATTAGGACTACAGTGTGGCAGCTGGGAGGATTGTCTTTGCCCTTTCTCTCTCACGTAATTTCCTGGCTAGACACCATGCCTCCTTGCCAAGTGGCAGTTAGCCAGCTTTTCCTTTACCAGAGTTAATAACCTCTTCTCCGGGGCAAAGGATAGACCTGTCTCAGGAAAGTGGTTTGGTTAGACAGGCTTAATGCCCCCCACCCTCATTCCTGTGCTGCACCACAAATCCCTGAGACCCATTTTTACTTTTAAAGACAATTAAAAGAAACTTGATCTCAGATCTCTTGAGTTGCATGTAATTGAAACCTAATATTTTAGAAAAGGAAACAGCCATTCCAGGACCAAATCTCTATTTAAGTGTAATATTAGTTTTATTTTGGTTGCTAAAAAAGTAAAAGCAGATGTATTTCTGACAGAATTAAAGCTACCTGTCTTAAGATCCATGTCAGCATGGAAGCACAAAGAGATACATTCTCCTGGAGGCGAGGCTCAGGCATCCTGATTGGGTGATTCCTAGCTCATTCTCAGGGAGGCAGGACCTATTTTGTTGTCACTTCCTGAGGAGGGCTTAATCACCCTTCCTGGATCCAGTATTGTTCCTGCCTAGATAGGGAGTGCAGGGCTTGTCCAGTGCTCCAAGCCCTCCAGGCAAACAATTCAGTTTTCAAATATTTTTCCTTCTCAGTCTGTCTAGTCCTGTCTTCTCTTCAGTAAGTGTAAGTGTTGGGCTGTTCCCCCCACCCCCAGTCCCAACCTTCAAGGGAGAGACTAATACTCGCACAGGCCTAATGGCCTCCCTGCGTTCATTTTCTCCACCTCGAGAGACCTTTGGAAGGTGCGCGGCAGAAGGGACCCAGCGGCTGCCACCCAGCTCCGGAGTTGCGCTTACCCATTATCGCATCAGCTCGCCGCGCGCCTTGCCATGCATGGGGTCTTGTTCCCAAGCCCCGGAGACAGCCACAACTGAGGAAAACCCGCTGGCGCCATTGCCTCCGCCTCCTCCAGAGCGGAAAAAAGGCGCGAAAGCGAAAGCAGCCCCAGGCGCAAAACCGAAAGCAGCCCCGGCCAAACGGCACAAGCGGCTGGAGACGGAGGCCCCCGTCTCCACACGGAGCACCAGCGTCCTTACTCAGGATGTGGCTGGCGAAGCTCCGCAACTACCCCCACACCCCCCCAGAGCCAAACGGAGGATTTAGGCAGAGAGCGTTCCTGCTCCTCTGCAGAGGGCGGGGGCGGGGAAGACTCAGCAAACGAAGAGGAAACTCCCAGCCATAATGAGTCTGACTCAGAACGGCCCAACAGATCTCGGCCCAGGCAAAGGGGGGGGGGGCAATCCCTCTAGAACAGTCTCACTCACAGACATGAGTACCTGGGCCAATGCCTCTCCAGAACTCCTGATGCAACTTTTTACAAAAAAGATTAGACAGGAAATTTCAGATCACGATAAGAAAAAAACAAAAACACAAAAGCGTCAGTAGAGGGCACCAGAGATCCACTCACAGGGATAGGCGCAGGCGAACACACCGTTCCAGCTCTTCTTCAAGGTCCCTCAGTCCTCTCCCCTCCACCTCCAGTTATAGAGACCCACTCAACATAGACGAGGAAAGCAGTGAGGGGGAAGGGTTAGAGCCAGTAGAACACTTTTCAGAGAGCGAGGAAACTCCCATTGAACCTAATGACCTATGTAAGAGATTTTTCAAACAGGAGGACCTCTCAGCAATGATAGCCAAGACCATCTCAGCACTCGAGCTGCACGACGAAGCAGACGCGGAGGACCCCTCCGCCCCAGCCGGATCCAAAAAGCCAGTAAAAGGCTGCCCCAAGGGGAAGAAAGAAATCTTTCCTCAATCTGAAGAAACCCCTCGGGCCTTCCCCCTTCCAGAATACTTCGAAAAAAGGATGAAAAAAGAATGGCTCAACTTGGACGTTAACAAGAGCTACCCATCACTCCTTAAAAAGCTTTACGTACTCCCAGACCACGTACATGCTACGATAGAAACCCCCTTAGTAGACGCCCCGGTAGTGGCAGTCAGGAGGCCTAGTCACTAAAGACGGTGAGGGCACTCTAAAAGACCCTTTTGATAAAAAAGGGGAGGTCATACTCAAGAGGATGCCGCGATCATTACTAGGCTTGATGAATTCTTAGGGCGGCTTTCGTACTCTGCCACCACCATGGCTAGAGCCGCCATCATATGGAGCCAGAAGCCGAGATCCTTGCCATCATCCCCAGAACACGCCATAGAAATTAGGGAGAGGCATGGAGAGAATGCTACTCCAAGCAGTCTCCTTTTGGGCCGACTCTCAACCTGGATGTCCCTCAAATACAGGCTTCTCAAGTTTCTAGCCCTGGAGGAGTGTAGTTGTAAAGAGGAGACAAGAAGCCTGGCTTAAAAGGCCTGAAAGCAAAGAAAGCAGACTTTCACTCAAAACTCGTAGTCTCCACCCATGACTATCATGGATCCAGACTCTTTGGCAAGGACCTGCATGCGGTACTGGTCGAGTCCAAAGGAAATAGAAAAACCATGCCTAAGTTTGTCAGAGCAGACCAAGGATCCCTCAATAAGTCCTACACCACATTTAGGTCACAGCACACTCTGGCGCGCGCACCTAGGGACGGCCGACTATGGTCTAGCTCCTATACCTCACGCAGACGTCCCAACAACAATAACAACAGCAACAACCAGTCTTCCTTTCGTACCTCCAACTTCAGATCAGGCAGGGGAGCCAAATCCTTCCAGCCTGACCGTTCAAACCGATCCTGACAAACCCAAACCTCCGGTCGGCGCCCAACTGCAAAAATTCCACCAGAGCTGGACGGGCCCCAATGTCGACCTATGGACTCAAGAGGTGGTCACCACAGGCTACCGAATAGAATTCCTCAGAATTCCAAAACCCAGATTTCAAGCATTTCCCACTCTGCGAAATCACCAAAAAAGACTCAGGACACAGCAGGCAATCCAACACCTACTCCTAATCCAAGCCATCGAACCGGTACCTCAGTCGGAACACTTCTGCGGAGTCTACTCCCATTTCTTTACTGTTCCAAAGAGAAACGGGGAATGGCGAGCCATCCTAAACCTGAGGTACGTCAACAGGGCAATTCGGCTACGTCGATTCAAGATGGAAACCCTCAGATCCATTGTGGAGAACCTCCGACCCGGAGGTCACCTGACATCACTGGATCTCACAGAGGCATACCTGCACGTACCCATCAACCCTCGACACCAGTGCTTCCTGAGGTTTGCAGTAGAGGATCAACATTTCCAATACAGGGCTCTTCCATTCGGGCTCGCCACAGCCCCAAGAGTTTTCACAAAGGTCCTCCTAGCACCCATCACTGCCCTAAGGGAACAGGGCATTCACGTCCACCCTTACCTGGACGACATCCTCATTCGATCAACCTCCAAGGAACAGGCAGGGGCGGACGTGGACCTCGTGATGAGAACGCTGACTTCGTACCGTTTCTTGGTCAACTTGCAAAAAAGTTTGCTGATCCCAAAGACGCGCATGGAACATCTGGTAGCCACGATCGATACCCAAGTCAACGCTCTCTTCATACCACACTCCAAGGCCCTCAAAATCCAAAGACTAGCAACATCTTTCATCAAAGCCAGGAGAGTAGCCTTGCTGCAACTAGCAAAACTGATGGGCCTCTTCATCTCCATCATTGGCAGAGGAAGTAATAGCTTCCAATGGAGCGCGGCTTCCATGCACGAACACTGCAGAGGTTCTTGAGACCCTATCAGTGCGAGATCATGCAGAAAAGAGAGAAAACAGTAATCCTATCGACACAAGTCAGACACAGTCTCACGTGGTGGTCTCAGCTCAGTTAATCTTATCCACAGAGCAAGGTATATATACCAAGGAGCAACAAAGATTGCCGAGATCTTCATGCAGATGCCAATACCTTCGGGTGCTGGGGCTTCTCCTTCAGGGACCAGGTAGCCCAGGGCTTGCTATGGAGTCCCGCATGGCAAGCACGCTGCCTCCCCATCCAACCTCCTGGAGATGGTGGCCCATTAGGCTTTGCACTCCAACATTTTCAAGCACCGTTACTTGCACGGGTCACCCATGTCCTGGTCAGGGATAGGAACTAACGTGGCAGCCATAAGACCTTTCGCACCTCAACAATCAATAAGGGTCTTTATAGGTCCGCCCAGTTACATCGAGAGGCTGTCAACATCCTGACCTGGGCAGAAAAACACCTCAGATCACTCTCAGCAGAGCACATCAGAGGGAACCTCAATGTCGAGGCCGACTGGCTGAGTCGCCAAACCATTTCGGAAGCCGAATGGAAACTCCATCCGTCAATCTTCCGGCAAATATGCCAGCAATTCGGGACGGCCCAGGTAGACCTGTTTGCATCGCAACAAAATCATCAACTACCGACATTCTTTACCAGATACCACCATCCGCTTGCGCAAGAGCAGCCACGGACCGCCTCTTGACCAATTCTCCTGGCTCCTCCTTTCGGGCCTGATACAGTCTTCGCCTTCCATGCGATATCACCTGATCCTTCCCAAACTCCTGAGAAAGATCTGGAAGGAAGAGGCAGAGGTCGTCCTGGTAGCCCCCTGGTGGCCAAGAAGGCCATGGTTTTCGTCCATTCTACAACTGTCTGTTGCGCCTCCACTTCGTCTCCCAACACCTCCAGACATGCTATCGCAAGGGCCAATTTTTCATCGGAACCCAGAATGGTTCTGCCTCACCGCTTGGCACTTGAACGCGCAGCCCTAGAAAGGAAGGGATACTCCCAGAAGGTGATTGACACCATCATTGCCGCCCGTCGACCATCCACTCTCCGCATCTATGACTCCTCGTGGAGATCCTTCATCAGGTGGGCTAATAATCACCACATCGATCCCATTCGTCCCAAGGTCTCCCAAGTCCTAACGTACCTACTAGAGGGAGCCGAAAAAGGCCTCAGAAGTGCCACCCTCAGAAGGCAGATAGCCGCCCTATCCACGGTTTGGATACGCCTACAAGGCATCACTGCCTCTCAACACCCAGACATCCTCAGATTCCTAAAAGGAGTGCGCCAGACCCAACCTCCGGTAATTCATCGCTTCCCATCGTGGAAACTGAACACTGTGCTCAACGCACTAACCAAACATCCATTCGAACCCATCCAGTCGGTGCCCCTGAGATGGCTCAGGATGAAGCTTCTATTCCTAGTAGCCATCACCTCAGCAAGAAGGGTTTCCGAGCTCCACGCTTTGTCAATAAACTCTCAGCTCTGCATATTCCACAAAAACAAAGTTGTCTTGTGTCTAGACCCAACATTTCTCCCCAAAGTGGGATCGTCCTTTCACCTTAGACAAGAGATTATACTTCCGTCATTCTTTCCTAAACCAAAACATCCAAAAGAGATTCTCTGGCACACGTTAGACGTCAGAAGAACACTCAAGGCATACATTATTCAGCTGAGACAGAGGACATCAGAAAGACCTTCAAGTCCCTGTTCATCTAGCGTCTCGGCACTCCAACTTCGGAGCTCAGATGTCCAGAGCCGCCATATCAGCTCAAAGACGCTTCAGAACCTGCATCACCGAAGCCTACAAATGCGTTCCAACATCTCTGGTTTCCCCAGGAATTCACGACAAAACACTCCACCAAAAGCGCTGCAGCAAATGCCGCCCTCAGATGGCAAATCCCGATAGAGGACATCTGCAAAGCAGCTACTTGGTCCTCTGCCACGTCATTCATCAAGCACTATAGACTGCAATCCAAGGCCGATAACGACACGGCCTTCGGCCACAGGGTGTTAGGACACATATTCGGTGAATGATCACACCCATTAGGGACACTGCTCTGGGAGGTCCCGATCAGGATGCCCGAGCCTCGCCTCCAGGAGAATGGTCCATTGGTAGACTTACCCTGAAGGGGCCTTCTCCTGGACGGCGACGAGGGCATCCTGGCCCTCCCAAGAAGATCGATTCACCGTAACTGTACTGAAGAATAATGAGCACTCACGCAATCATACATTAGTCTGTTAGACAAAATCGTTAGGAGCACATGTCTTTTAGGCCTGTTGCCTCAGTTATCATGATGTTGTATGTTGTTACTTCCTAATGTTTCCTTTCATAAATGTTTTGAGTTCTTTCCCTATACTACTACGTTACTCCAAATACTGGATCCAGGAAGGGTGATTAAGCCCTGCTCAGGAAGTGACAACAAAATAGGTCCTGCCTCCCTGAGAATGAGCTAGGAATCACCCAATCAGGATGCCCTCGTCGCCGTCCAGGAGAAGGCCCCTTCAGGGTAAGTCTACCAATGGACCGTTTAGTCGAATCAAAATCATATAAAATTGTGTTTTAACACTTTGTCATGGTTCATAAATGCAGAATCAAGCCATTTTCCTTCTTTTTTGTTATTTAATTGTCTCTTCTGCATGGCTTTAACCCTGGCACAGAATTAATTTTTATCGTTGCATGTTAACATAAGGAACTAACTAACCCAGCATGGGTTTTTTTGCTTGTTTGTTTTGTGTTCTTTAATTTTGAAGGAGGGGGTTAGGTCTTAACTTGCATCATTCCATTTAACTTCTGGTCACACTATTTAAAATGAAAGCATTTTGAATGGTTATCGGACAATGTTTGTTTTCATTTTGGGAATTTATATTCCAAAATTCAGATAATTCTCTGCTTCTGTTTATTAAATAGTTCACAGGCATAATCCCTTCTTTGTGGCAAGCAATGGCACAGCCAAGACCAGAGACATGGTCACCTGGGTAGACGTCTGATACCTTCTGACGGAAATCCTGGATCTGTGTGCATAAATGCATGCACAAACAAACAACATCCTCTCTATAGGTTGCTGTTTGAGTAGAAATAGAAGTCATACTTTGAGAGTTCTGACAAAGATTCTAGTTGATAGGTTGATCTGAAGTCACCCAGAGCTTTACTTCTTCTGAGTACTTCCAGTCTCCTTTCTCTTCAACAGTCATTCAGTCTTGTTTGTGCTGGAGAGCTACAACCCAAACTGTATCATTGAGAAAGTAGCAGGAACTACTGTTTTTTATGACCTGGGCGAGAGTTAAATGGCCAAAAACTTGAAGCCACCTTGGAAAATCCATAAAAATGACTTTGCCTGTCTAAACAATTGGTGTGAGGATAATTAGGATTGCGGTAACTCAAGATTAGTACCCATATTGGTGCCCTTTCTATGGGTGAGTTAATACAGCTTACCTTGTTGTCCCAACAACGTGTAGCAAGCTTTAAGAGAGAAAGTCAAAATTTATTGTGCTTGAGCAGGAGTTTACATATCTTCTTGCCGTGTTGAGTGTTACCAGCCCCCGCCCTTCTACTGGGCTGGGAGGAGAATGAAGGTACTGTCTCTGGAGCTACATTGTGTTTTGGATGTTCCAGGAGCACCTTGACAGAGCACCTGAGGTTAGATCTGGGGAAGAAAAGGAAGAATTGTTCTACCACCTTATCCTACATTTCCTCGAAGAATCCCTTTTGAGGCTTGGGACATCTAACACAAAACCCTGCTTTACCCCTTTGGGGGAGCATGAGGATTATAGCAGCTACAAATTGGTGAAGGCCTGCTGGGCTTCCAACATCGCTTCTCGACTCTGTATATGTCTGTGGCCTTCTGTGTTTAGCCAAATCTATATGAATGCAGAACATATAACACTTATATTCCTAGCTGTAATCCATTGGCTGATCTGACACCAGTGTTGTGGCCCCCCAAATACAATGACTGTTTAAGAATATAGGCTGAATATGTCATGCTTGAAGAATGGCTTGGGTCCACTTTATGCTGCAGTGGAAAAGGAAGTTGTACTTATTTGTCATAAATTGTGTCACCTGCTGAAATGGTCCATTGGATCCAGGCCTGCTGCATGGTGTTACACATCCAGCAACTGTTCTTTATTTCACAACATTACTTCATTACCTAAGTATAGGCAAGCTAAGCAAAAATTTTACAAGGATGAGGCGCAAGGTATATCTGATAATTAGTGATAAAAGTAGTCATATCATTAAACAAGTGTTCTCTATATGCAAGCATAGTTGCTGTGAAAACCCCGTCTGCCCACTGAACATTAGCTTTCTAAACTAAATTCCTATCTTTTAGCTATGATACATTTGCTTATGACACTGTAGAAATCCTACAATCAGGTTAGGAATAGCTTGATTTAAAATCTGTTTAAATATATGAGCTGACAGATGTTTATTGGGTTGAATCCAAAATTTGGTTTCCACTAACAGAAATAATTTCCATCAGCAGAAACTAATTTTTCTGCTTCCCTCTCCTGAAGCAGCCCTTTGAGCTGCCTAAAATGCTGTTTCCAAGCCCAGCTTAAAGGGGATGGGGGGAAGTGGGAGGTAGCGACCCCCCAACCGCACACAAGACCCAAACAGGAAGAATCCGAACACTTTGTTGGATTAAAAAATAGGCAAAACTTTATTGGATGCAGCAGCTGACAGACCCTTGGCACATCATGGAGCAGTGGATCCAGTTATTGGGCATCCATCCTGTCAACTGATACACCTCTTTACCTCATCCCAGCCCTTCTAGGTGAGAAGGAGATCACACGGGATGGCTGTAGGTGGATTCCACATAGGGTTCAGCCACTCTATGGGCTCCCCTGCCACTTAGAGTGAGGGTCCCTTTACAGCCGCCAAGCTGGGCATGTCCCCAAAGCACTCACTCAAAATCCCTTAAGGCTGTGGTGGCGAACCTTTGGCGCTCCAGATGTTATGGACTACAATACCCATCAGCCCCTGCCAGCATGGCCAATTGGCTGATGGGAATTGCAGTCCATGAACATCTGGAGTGCCATAGGTTGGCCACCCCTGTCCTATGGCAAAGAATGAGGGTGGGTTGTACACTGCCAGATGTTACAAAACTAACCACTGCCTTAAGGGGATCCATGAAAATGAGGGAAAGGGTCATGCATGCCGCTCCTGCCTCTGCGCCCCGCAAATGAATCTGGCTCTATGTTGATCTAAGGCCGTGGTGGCGAACCTTTGTCACTCCAGATGTTATGGGCTACAATTCCCATCAGTCCCTACCAGCATTGCCAATTGGCCATGCTGGCAGGGGCTGATGGGAATTGTAGCCCGTAACATCTGGAGTGCCAAAGGTTCGCCACCACTGATCTAAGGGTTGGGCAGTGCAGCCCAGCTCCTGCCAAAGTTCCTACAGCTGCAACCAAACCCAAAGGCAATAACATACACCGTGTAGCCAAATGTCCTAGCTCCAGTTCAAGTAGTGGACTCTATTCGGGCAGAACAGCACATTGTACTGAAAAGAGGTCCAGATGGTGGATCCGGACGCTGCCCATGGTTTCATTCAGCCAGTCCAACTTGCAGGTGCCCTTCCTCCTCACCAAGTCCAGCTTTTTTGGAAGGGCAGTCCACTCCATGAAGCCTCTCAAGCCAGTTAGACCAGAACAAAAACAGAATGGGGAAGCTGGCTTTCAAGGTCCACAAATCTTCTTCCAGTCACAGAGCAAAGTCAAGTCCAGTTGAGAGCCCAGTGTCGTTCTCACCTAGTTGAATCACCAGTGCATCTGGAGGGCCCTCTTGTCAAATGCAGCAAGCACAGTGGACAGGAATACATCCCAACGTATACCCTTTGGGCCCATCCAGATGAGCTGAAGATCCTTCTCCCAGATGCTGTCCCCAGCCAGAAGATGCCATGCATATGCCAATGATGTTGTGGTCACAGATCCATACCAGCTTCAAACAACGATGAGCTGCAATTAAAGGAAGAGCATTAGCAACCTGGTCCTGGCTGCAGCCTAATATGTGCCCTGTATACTGCTGGTTTACATACCAAATGGACTGGAGGCCAGACATGCCCACAAGATGCTGACAAACTGGTACCTGGTGAGGGGGGAGCCATTGACATGAATGAGGAAAGTGCTGGGGAGGGGACAACAAAATGCCAGGAAGGCCATAGCCGCTCACACAGGGCAAGGTTTGGAGCCTTGCATAACTCGTAGCTATACGAGTGCCCTTTGTCCCTCTGATCTATCTTGAACCTAGAAATGATCAGGTGCACTTCCAAACTGAGGATGGTCACATCCTGTATGCCCAAGGCCCAATCTGAGCAGTTCAACTTTGACCTAGCCACCTACTCTTCAACCCAGAGGACTCCAAAAAAGGCAGGTGTGAACACCACCTCAAAGAGAGATGTCTCGAAGGAAGACCCTCAGATCACAGTGTTATGGCAAATCAACTGCCTCAACATAGCAAAAGTGATAGGTCCTCAGGGGTTGGGGGCCTGGGGGACAGCCTCTTTCAGCCCTCCACCACCTGATAGGCAGCAAACAACATGCAGGGGTTGGGGAAGCCATGGGCTTTGCTGGGAAAAAAGAGACTGCCAACAAGTGTCCCATCACAGACCTGAGTCCAAAGGCCAGATCCCGCAAGTAAGCCAGGTATTACAAAACAATTCCCTGTGGTGTTGGCAAGGAGCTGAAACCCCCTTCCTGTGAACAAAAGGTTAAAAATCCCGCCAAGGCTGAGAAGTAGGAACAGAAGGCTGAAGGTGCCACTGAACTAAATGCTCCCTGTATTATGGTTTATTCCTAGAGGCCCAGAGTTTATCCGGGAATGGATCTGGGTAATGATTCACCTCCAGTGCCAGGCTGCAGAACCTCCCCTTCTGAAGGCGATACAATGCATCTGCAATGCAGTTATTGACACACACATACATACACACATCCCGCATTGAGAACATTCTGTTTACTGATAGACAAACTGATAGAGCAGGTTAAAACACTGATAGACAAACCAGGCACATAGTCTGCACTGGCTGTGATGTCTGCCTGTTGACAACCTGGACTACAGCTAGATTGTCACACCAAAAACAGACCCTTTTGTTCCAGATATGTTCCTTACAGAAGATAACGCAATTAATATTTATTTATTTATTATTTTAATTTATTTATTACATTTCTATACCACCCTCCCCCGGAGTAACGCCCAAGAATGTGTTGCCCCACAAAATGCCGACTCAGCTCATGGAGGTGGCCAAAGGCTGTACCCGTTCATGTATTGCCCTTTGCATTGTGTTTGAAATATTTTGTCTAAAAATATCAATTAATCCATATTTGTTACTTTTTTTATTCTTTCAGTCCTAGCGGGTCTTTATTGTCCTGTTTGGAGCAGGTTAAAACATACCTGCTGACTGATGGAACATGCAAGTGTGGTTTAGAATGTCCTCTCATCCTTCCCAAGGTAAAAATGTGAATATGCTGTGAATATCAAAGTAACATTTTGAACGGAATGTCTTTCCATTTTGATATAAGCTGGAGCCTTTCAGATCTTGAGCTCAGGCTCTGTTTCAGTGAATACGGTTTTAATAGCTGCTGTTTTGTAGCTGAATGGTATATGTAAAAAGGCTGTATGGCTCAGAAGGCTAAGGAGATAACTTGATACCAATATGATCCTTTTATTTTTTGTTGTCTTGATTTTCAGTTGTAAAAAAGCTGTTTTCCACATTCTTCTGTGGAGCTTGGAGACTATTAGACCCCTAATAAATATCAAAGCAAAAAATGCCAGTTAGGTGTTGTGTAAAAACAAACCTATAACTATTAAGGTATATTATGGCTTATGTATAACTATATATAACAAGCACTCACCATAAAAATAATGCAAGTTTATTGAGAATGTGGTAAAAACCATGAATGCGTTGACATACTATGCACGCCTGTCTACTTTTCGAATGAGAGATTACTTTCCACCAGTCTTTTGGAATTTTCCTCCTTTGGGCTAGCTGCTGAATGTTCCCTCATTTTAATTTCCCTTCGGTTCCGATGCTGTCTCCTACATTGCCTCTTTCAAGAGGTAACTAGTTCTGTGAACTCTTGGAGCAATTAAGTTTGCTGCCTGGAGAGTTTAAGGAAGGGGTGTATGATGACCCAGATGGAAAAGGTCCAAGCCCTGTAGTAAGGCACTGAAAGCACAACCCAGCAGGGCTTCAAAGAGAACTGGCCATCTTGCAGTTGTTGAATCCTGGGTGGGAAATGATGTTCCCAGTGCATTTTTTTTATTCCCTCTGAAATGCCAGTGACCCAGAGAGACAAGAAAGGAAACTTGTTTTTAACGTGATTGGGTTTCCAACTGAAGAGGGGAAGTGGGTATTTGAGACTTGTAGCAAAATGTTATTGGTAACCTGGTTCTGGCATTGTTTTTTTTAAGGTATTTAATTTTGATCCTGGAGTTGCTGTGACACAAAGAACAGCTGAAGATGTTAAAGCAGATGAAGATGTCACTAAGCTATGCATTCACAAAAGGAAAATTATCGCAGTGGCTACGCTTCATAAAAGCATGGAAGCGCCACATCCATCTCTGGTTCTGACGAGTCCTGGGGGTGGAACAAGTAAGTGGGGGGGGGGGGGGGTTTGTTTGTCTTTTTGCAAAAAGAAGAAAATGGTGCGCTTCTGACTTACGTGCCTTTAGAAATGATTGATGTTTTGTATAAATCAGTTACAAATGATATCTGTCGAAACTACATAAGAACGAGCCTGCTGGATCAGACCAGAGTCCATCTAGTCCAGCCCTCTACTACTCGCAGTGGCCCACCAGATGCCTTTGGGAGCTGACATGCAGGATGTGAAAGCAATGGCCTTCTGCTGCTGCTGCTCCCGAGCACCTGGTCTGCTAAGGCATTTGCAATCTGAGATCAAGGACGATCAAGATTGGTAGCCATAGATCGACTTCTCCTACATAAATCTGTCCAAGCCCCTTTTAAAGCAACTGTTTCAAAATAGTGTGCTTATGAAAATGTAATCCAAGATAAAGCAAGCAGTTCAATTGTGTGGGGTGACTTTGATTGACCAGGCAGTTTACTGTACCATGGTAGCTAAAGCATGGCACATGATAAATTTTACAGAGTAATTCTGCTTCGCCTCATTAGTCATTAACTTTCCTTTTGCTCCTAGCTCTGGCATCGTGTTTCTTATTGATAGCCCACATGGTTTGTATATAAAAAAACTCTGGCTCAACCTCTTGCATTTCCAACTTAAAGGATCGAAGGTAGTTGGACACCATTCCCTTTGATGAGCTACCGCTAGTTGAAGTAAATAGTGCTGGGCTTGCTGAACAAGAGACAGCAGGGAGAAATGCAGTGCAGAACTTCCATCTGTTGGTGAGAGGCTGAAATGCTGGGGACATACATTCTAAAATGTTGAACAACACTGAAGACTGGAATAAAACCAAGCCAGTAGAAAAGAAAGGATGTCCCAGACGATGCATTAGCCTTTCACATGTATTTCCTTGGCGTACTACAGGGCTCCAAGCCCAGCACTGCTGAGACCTCATAAGCAGTAGTACATCTGAATAGTGAACAAGAAAGAATCATGCCTGTATTTGCTGAAAATGTATTGGAATTGAAAGCCTTTGATTAAATTGCTTGATAACCATTGTTCTGCTTTGATATCTGGCTCATTTTGATTTGTTTCTTATGTATTTGGAGTTTGCTTTAAAGGCAGATTCAGATAATCCATGGACAACCAAATTTGGATCCAGTGGAAAATACCCTCCAGGCCACTTCAGTGGCGAGATGGCAATGCAGCAGAAGTCAGCCTAGCACCTTCTTCAGATTGTAAATAGTGTAGGAAATGTGTTGCCTAGACATAATCTCTGATTCAGGGCCCCTGCACACTATATATTGTTCTGTATCTAATCCTCCCATTCAATGCTTTTTCCAGTTTTGTTCATATGAAAGAATTAGTTGAATGATACTAACTCATATTTTCTCTGAATCAGGTGCAACTCCAGTAGTATCTTCACGTGCTGCAACTCCAAGATCAGTGAGAAACAAATCACATGAAGCGATTACAAATTCTGTGATGCCGGAATGTAAGACCCCTTTCAAGCTGATGATGGGGGCCTCAAATGCCATGGGTAGGCTGTATGTGCAAGAGATGACTGCAAGCCAGCAACAAGAACTTCATTCTATCTACCCCAGGCAGAGATTGGGCAGTAATGAACATGGACAGAAGTCTCCATATCGGGGCAATCATGGAGGAATGCCTAGTCCAGCTTCATCAGGATCACAAATCTATGGAGATGGCTCAATCTCTCCTAGGACAGACCCACTTGGAAGTCCAGATATTTTCACGAGGAATAATTCTGGTTTTCATGGAGCACCTAACTCTAGTCCTGTTCATATGAACAGAACCCCTTTATCCCCACCTTCGGTAATGCTACATGGTTCTCCTGTGCAGTCATCTTGTGCAATGGCTGGAAGGACTAATATACCTCTTTCCCCAACCCTGACCACAAAAAGTCCAGTAATGAAAAAACCCATGTGTACCTTTTCGGCTAGTATGGAAATGCCACGTGCAATGTTTCACCACAAACCACCCCAAGGCCCTCCACAACCACCACCTTCTTGTGCTCTTCAGAAAAAGCCATTGACATCAGAAAAGGACCCACTTGGCATTCTTGATCCTATTCCTAGCAAACCAGTGAATCAGAATCCTGTTATCATTAATCCAAGTACTTATCACTCAAATGTCCACTCTCAGGTACCTGTGATGAATGTAAGCATGCCTCCAGCCGTTGTCCCTTTGCCAAGTAATCTCCCCTTGCCAACTGTAAAACCTGGTCATACAAACCATGGGAGTCATTTGCAAAGAGTTCAGCACACTGCTTCAACCTCTCTCTCACCCTCACCAGTAACATCGCCAGTCCATATGATGGGATCTGGGATTGGACGGATTGAGGCTTCACCCCAAAGATCACGCTCATCTTCCACATCATCTGATCATGGAAATTTCATGATGCCTCCAGTAGGGCCACAGTCATCTTGTAGTAATATTAAAATTCCTCCTCGATCACCGAGGTCAACAATAGGATCTCCTAGACCATCCATGCCATCAAGTCCTTCTACCAAGACTGATGGACTCCAACAATATAAAGACATCCCTAATCCATTGATTGCTGGAATGAGTAATGTATTAAATCCTCCAAGCAATGCAGTTTTCCCATCCGCATCTGCTGGAAGTGGGCCCATGAAAAGTCAGCCTGGCTTGCTGGGAATGCCTTTAAATCAGATCTTGAACCAGCACAATGCTGCCTCTTTTCCAGCTAGTAGTTTACTCTCAGCAGCAGCCAAAGCACAGCTAGCAAATCAAAATAAACTTGCTGGTAACAATAGCAACAGCAGTAGCAACTCTGGACCCGTTGCCAGTGGTGGCAGCAATGATGGACATAGCACTTTAAACACCATGTTTCCTCCTACTGCCAACATGCTTCTACCATCAAATGAAGGGCAAAGTGGTCGAGCAGCACTACGAGATAAACTGATGTCTCAACAAAAAGACCCTTTAAGGAAAAGGAAACCACCAACCACTACAGTGTTGAGTTTGCTTAGACAGACTCAGTTGGATAGTTCTGGAGTTCCTAAATCTGGGCCTGATTTGATAAGAAAGCAGAACCAAGGTTCATTTCCCATCACTTCTATGTCCCAGTTACTTCAATCCATGAGTTGTCAAAGCTCTCATATGAGCAGCAATAGCACTACTGGTTGTGGGAGCTCAAATACTGTTTTGCCTTGCTCTGCTAACCAGCTGCATTTTACAGACACTAATATGAGCTCTGGCACTCTTCAGAATTCACTGACACAGAATATACCTCTAAGAGGGGAAAGTATGCACTGCCAGAATTCAAACACTAACTTTGGCCACGGAACTAGCCCCGGTCCAAACAACCATCTTACAGGCTTAATAAATCAGATGCAAGCCAGTGGGAACTGTGGGGTGCTCAGTCAGTCTGGAATGGCTTTAGGAAATTCATTACATGTGAACCCAGCTCAGCCAAGAATCCAAACGGCCTCCACTCCAATGATACCAAACAGCATTGTGAGCAGTTGCAATCAAACAAGTCCTGAAACAGGTATGTTTCTGGCAGGTATCTGTATAGCTGAGAGGCTGAATAAGAGTTTTTTTCAATGTGAATTTTGTTGCCCCTCTTCAAGACAGAGGAATGAACATTTCTGTTGCACGTTTTTGGCATCTTGGTACACAGGAATGGTGTTCTCTAAGTGTCACTGGAGTTTGTTCTGCAGTGATTCCACTCAGAAGTCACTGTTTGAGCTTTGATTCATATTGTTGTCTGTCTATGATAGTGAAGAAATTCCTTCCAATCACTTTGCAATAGAGCTCATACATAGTAGATGCATATTTAGACTTTAGAGTGACACTTTGTTGATATACCAGCAAACACCTGTCAAATAGTAGAAGATGTGAACAAAAATGTGACTGTAGATTGTTTGACCAATAACTGTTCATACTTAAATGGCATGTTATCTTAAATTGACACTATAACATGTAACCCTTATTCAGTAGAAATCCCAAATATAGCAGCCAGATTCAACCGGTTGTGGTGGGCTTTCCAGGCTGTGAGGCCATGGTCTCGTAGGCCACGGCCACACAGCCTGGAAAACCCACCACAAATAGCAGCTCATGTCCAGCTGTTCCTATTTTTCCAGGCATGGAAAAGTGGAAGGCAAAAGGACCGATCACTCAAAAAATATTTTTTTTCAAAATTGGCAAAATTGCTGATTATAGGGGCTTTTCATTTTTTGAGTGAGTCCAGAAGAATAAATGATTTTCCTCTGGATCTCTATGGATTCTGTTGAGGTTTACATGCTGTTTCAGATCTCAAATAATATCACCTTCACTTTTGTTCTTGTGGAACTAGAACCTGTCCAATGGATTTTTTGCTTGATTTTCTGTTGATTGATAAACATTTGGTTAGAGGGAAAAAATCCTAAGGGGTGTGTGTGTGTTTTGTGTGTGTATCTGTGGATAATTCATTCCATTGTTGGGGGTATGAAATTACACATGGAATACCACACTTTGTTTTTTAGAGGGAGATTTCCTCAACAACACACTCCCCTCTCATTTTCTGGCAGTTTTAAATCTTTAATAGTAGTCCAATAATGTCTTACAAATCAGAACCAGAGAATCAGAGATATGATTTTTCCCCCGGAGAAAATAAAAATAAAGGGAAAAATTTTAAAAGGAAGCATGATATGCTGCTGTATTTTATCTCCAAGTAAGAATACTTTCTTGCTAGCCCCTCTGTATATTACTTTTGCTTTCATAATAGGATTTCTGAGCAAGATGCAGCTGACAACTGTGTCTAAACTAATCTCTAAAGGGCTGGAATAATCTTATTGCTTGTAAAAGAGGTAGTTGGAAACTAAACTAAATAAAAACTGGAATATCTCTGGGCCAGAAAAGGAAGCATTTCCTGGTACATTTCGTGGTTCATTCTATGGACGTTTCATTTGACTTTCGCAGCATACCTTTTTAAGGCCAAAAAAAACTTGTACTGCCACAAAGTTACAGAATTAGTATGAGTGTTAAATGTTTCGGCCTTGATGTTCATCCCAATAAGATAGGGGCGCTTAGCTAATAGATGTAATGGAAATGCATTGGGCCTTGGGGATAGATAATCTCCACAGGCTGGTTCAACTGTTAGCAACTGCTGCTTTCTTGAGTCATAAAGGCATAAGAAGCCAGAGCTTGTTCATTTCAGGCAAGGCAATTTCACGTCCTGGAAAGTATGCTTTGAGGTATCTGAACATTTTTGTGGCTAGAATCTGAGCTCTTGGTTCATGGATCACAAAATGCACGTGACCCTCCCTCCCCCCGGCTGTTGTGGGGAGTAAAGTATATGCTAGTCCTGAACGATGGTCATTTACCATCATGGTTATTAGAAATGTAGTTCTATTGACTCTTTCAGCTTCTGGCCCTTAAAAATCACCTTATGTGCAGCATGGCAAATGTTTATCTGACAGAGAAAACAGACAACCATTTTGTCCTTGGTTTGCACTAGTCTGCCTACCTTATTCTACCAGAGGCCATGAAACATTGGTACATTCTCAAGAGAATTCAAAATTTGGCAGTGGGTAAATGGATGGGCTGTTGCATTTTAGACATTCCCTTTTTCCCACTTGCAATAGTTTCTGATAGCCCGTGGAGGAAAGTTTTTATAACTCTCTCGCCACCCTCAGGATAAAATCAAAGATAGTGGATTTATTCTCCAAGTCCTTAAAATAACATGCAGCAAATAGGAATCAAACCTGAACACCACAGAGTTTGCTGACGACTACAGGCACCAGGGCTTCTCATATGTGCCTAGAATTGGGATACTCTGTGCATCCATTACAAATGTGTCTATATAAATAAAGTTGACTTCTCTGGAGTGCTGTTTTGATGTACTGATTTTTAATTTGTATTTTAGGAGAAGAGATGGGAAGGCCTTTGGGGTAAAGGATCTTTCCCCCAATTTTTTTTTACATTTTTTCTATTTTTCTGAAGGAAAAATTGGGAAATTTGGAGGACCACTGAAAATAAAGCTTGTGAAACATTCAACTATGTCAAATGCTTTTTATGTCAAGACTTTTCACATTCAAAATATGTGTACAGTTTTTCCAGAGGGAAAATTGGGGCAAAACTGGAAAAAAAGGCTGATTGTTTTTCCTTGTAGGATGAGTTAACTGAAAGACAAGGTTTTACCCTGTGTGCAGTATAGAAAATTTTTATCTAAGACAACCTGCACCATTAGATAATGATCATTCCTAGACACGACCCCCAAATCCAGAAGTTGACTCTTCTGCTGGAGGAGGCTGTTCTTGCATGGAGGGGGGTGTTCCCAGGGGTGGGATTGACTTTACTCAGCTTCCAGAGGAGTTTTGGTCTGGGATTACCCCCCTTTTCTGGCATTTGGGTGGTAAGTGGTTTGCCTCAATGGAGCTTTTCAGTGCCATTCAGGTTTTTTTCTTTTCCTATCAGCCACAACTCAACCACTCCCTCCCTTTGGATCAGTCTGCTAATCAGATTCTTCATTCTTTCTTACCAGCTGATTCCTACCATGTTCCTCCAGATGGCTCCAGACTTCATGGTTGGGTTTTCAGCTTAGATGCTGTTTTGAAAGGGATGCCATAACCAGCTCCAAATTTTCCCATGGTTTGGGTTGATCAAAAGGAGCCATAACTGAGCTCCTTGCCTTTTTAACATAACCTCTCGTAAACTCAGAATTGCTTTCACTGGTGCACATTTTCAAACTATGCTAATAGCTATGCTAACAAGTTGCTGACTACACGTGAAAAATGTCCTGCACCTGTGTTTCTGAAGAGCTTTCGAATTGAAGCTCCTTCCTCATTGTGTTATGTTCTGCCTTCTTTGTGGGTAGCCTTGATGCACCTTTCTTGGGGCTACCTTAGCTCTTCTTGAGCTATGTTTATTTTCCTTGTAGCTAATGTAGACCTGCGCATCAGCCTCATGATTTCATCGTATGCTTGGGCCACTTTGAAAAATGAGCCACAGCCAAGCTCAACGCACAACTTGTTGTAGCTTAATTTACACATTTATTATGATGTTTTTTTTTCCTGGTTGGGGATGCAAGTAGGACGTTTTATGTTTGTTTTTCTTCATTTTTAGCTAACATTTTTTTACCCCCTACATTTTTATGTACTTTCAGTCCTATCTAAGATAGTAACAGCCCTTTGGCTATTTGCTGCAAATTAGTACTACTGTATAAACTGCCTGACCACAACTGTTGTAAAGTCCCAGCACAGGACTGCAATAAGACAGGGTCAGAACTGCTGCTGAGGAATGCACTTGTGAACACCTGCCTGTAAATAAGACACTGGGTTGGATTGCAAAAAGTGCTGATGGCCATGGATGTGTCCATGTTCTCTTCATTCCAGTAGTCCCATCCAGTCCCAGGAAAGTTAAGAGCCTGTTTGATAGGGAACAGCAACAAGGGTTGGTGGGCTTGGCAGGAAAGGGATGAACTTATCTTCCCTGCCTCTTCAATCAGAGGAGCTATGCTGCCAGGGGAGGGCAATTTCACCCCTGTCCTCAGCAGTGCAGCACCCCTCCCCCCCCCAATCACATGGTTGTTATTCCATTTGGGTCCCATTGCCATAGGAATCAATTTTCCTGATGTTGAATGGTGCTGCTGGGAGGAGGGCACAGTAGGAAAGATCACCGATCCTTGTACTCACGTTGCAGAGGTTCCACCCAGACTGTTGACTTAAAACAGGATCAGATGGCTGTATAGAAGGTTAAAACTGTCACAGGCCTAGTTTACCCTTACAAAGAAAGTTTTCCATTATCTATAGTGATGATTAGTTATCTTTGTGCGCCATTTTGAGCACCATGAGGAGGAGCTATAAGTACTCTTGATGTAATTCTCCTTTTTTTCATAATGAATGGGAAAGATTGCATAAACATGTGTACATAAAGCCAGAACAACCTATATATTACTGCAAGGACGTAAACGTTTACCCATCACCATCACGTGTATAGAGAATTAAATCAGATAAGAGTCCATCAGGCCATGGTCATCCTTGAAGTAATGTCCTAGATCCGTGGTGGCGAACCTTTGGCACTCCAGATGTTATGGACTACAATTCCCATCAGCCCGTCAGCATGGGCAATTGGCCATGCTGGCAGGGGCTGATGGGAATTGTAGTCCATAACATCTGGAATGCAAAAGGTTCGCCACCACTGTCCTAGATTATTTAAAATACATAATCTTACAAAAGAAGCAATGACTTGAATTCTATCTAGCAGGAACAAATAGGGCTCACAATGCTAACTTTCCTGTCGGATCACAGTCTGTCATGCCTACTAGGACTGTACCCTGGTGACAGGAGTAGATTGGCATTACAACCACCAGGGAAAGTTCCAGCTAGCCAGTGGCTCACACCAAGTAGGCGAGGGCCATTGTAAAGAGGAGTCAGCAGACCTGCCCTTGGATAAGGTGGACAGGAGGTGCCTGAACAAGCCAGCAGCCTCTGTCTTGTAGGAGCCAGTGGTTGCTGCCACCAGAAGCTGGTTTGCCCATGCCGAGTGCAGTGTAGATGGGAGCAAGCCAGTCAGAAGCCTGCTTTTGCCCTTCCCCACCTCCATTGAGATACAGCCAGAGATGAAGCTTTTTCCAGAGCTAGTTTGCCTTTCAGTCTGGCCCCTTCCGCACAGGCAAAATAATGCGTTTTCAAACCACTTTCACAACTGTTTGCAAGTGGATTTTGCTATTCCGCACAGCTTCAAAGAGCACTGAAAGCAGTTTGAAAGTGCATTATTCCGCATGTGCGGAAGGAGCCTCTGATTCAGCCCAAGAATTAGTAAAATGTGACAGGAATCTTCAGTTTATTTAAATATCAACATGACTCCATCTGTTGGAATTTAAATCCAAAGATTAGCGTCATAAACAAAGATCTACAAACCATGGGAACCCCCCAGTTTATAGAACAATGTTAAATCTTTTTTAAAAAAATTGAAAGGGGGGGTTAAAACACCACAAAATAATAGAAGTAGCATCAGTATATTTCACAATTATCTCAAAACTGATGTGGAAAAAAAGCAAATGTAATTAGTAGTAGCACAACTAACAAAATAAGACATGATAGTCATGTTCTGAAGCATCATTGGCTGGTATTACAGATCACAAAGTAACTAAGAACTTTATGGAATTACCTTTAAAATCTAGGTTAACTTTTATATTGTAATGGAAATAATGTTTTTGCTATATATCTGTCAGCATTTGCAGTTTTATACAAGAATATGACTGGAATAAAATTGGCAATCACTTGCACATATTTAATCGCAACTAAGCTACTTTTATTTTTATCTTGACTTTAATTTTATTTAAAGGGTTAAGCACCCCCAAATTTTCTGTGCCATCTTTTTTTTTTAATTATATACTTGGGGTGGCATAGGAAACCATGGAGAATCAAGTTCATAGTTAGCATCTGTCACAGACAATCAAAACAGATGCATTTAAGACAAGTGATGTTTCCTGTGGGTACCATTTAATCATCGGGGCAAAAGTCAAGATTCTTGGATGAGGTTTTTATTTTGAATTAGTATTTACCCACTATAACGCATGTCTCTAAGAACGCCTGTCAAAATGGTAATCTTTATATGATCTTTATAAAATATAATCTTTATTTATATTCAGGCACTTGTTGTAATGGCATGTATCCAACAATCCATGCATGAAAGGCGCACATTTTCCTGTTGACTCTCTGTTCTTACCGCCCCTCCATCCCTTAGTAATATCATTCCTGGAATCGTAGGACCCATGTGAAAGAACAGCCATGCCGATCAAATGGACTGAGAAAGGACAATGGCTGCTCAGGACATGGATCCCATGACTGTCAGCATGATCTTACCAGATGTGCCGAAAGGAGCTGCAGGAAAAAAAGTGTCCTGGCCTCAGGTCTCCAAACCCACCATTCTTCTCAAGAGTAGGGCCTTATTCTGACAGCTATAGCTTCTTAGGGTCTGGAGCCCAAGGGTAATGGCCTCACAATCCAGTTGATCCCTCAAAGCTTTCTTCCTTGCCCTCCTCTTAAATAGCCTGGGGCAGTGGTGGGATTCAAACAATTTAACAACCAGTTCTGGTGGTGGAATTCAAATAATTTAATAACTGGTTGTTTATAAGCACCATTTTAACAACCAGTTCTGCCGAAGAGATGCGAACCGGCTGAATCCCACCACTGGCCTGGGGGGACATAGCCCCAGCTATTCTAAAGGCAGTGTCCAAAATTCACTTAGGTCTTAATGAGGCCAGAATTCTTCAAGGGTCTGCAGTAATCTGGCCTAGTGGCTAGAGCAGGGGTCTGCAACCTGTGGCTCTCCATATGTTCATGGACTACAATTCCCATCAGCCCCTGCCTGCATGCTGGCCATGCTGGCAGGGGCTGATTTATTTATTTATTTATTATTCTACTTTTATACCACCCTCCCCCGAAGGGCTCAGGGATTTGTAGTCCATGAACATCTGGAGAGGGATTTGTAGTCCATGAACATCTGGAGAGCCGCAGGTTGCAGACCCCTGGGCTAGAGCATGGGATGCTAGCTTGACGGTGTGTCTTCTGTTGGCTGCATCTGTGTGAACCTACTGCCTCCAGTGTTCCTGTTGGAAGGGGGAGGGTTGGTGGTCTGGGCCCTCTCCACCACGACTGATGCATAGCTGTCCCAGGATCTGGGAGCTCACAAGGAGGTTCTGGTGGTGGAGGTTTCATAGTCAGGCTTCTCACGGTGGGTCCCTGCAGAAGATTGGTCAGGGTTTGCTATATAGGGAAATATTCTCTCCACTTCCTGGTTCCTTGCAATCCTTTTCTGAAGATGGTGAGCCTGTGGACTGTTCAGTGAGGTTCATGATCTGAGCACAGGGAAACTCCACATTTCATGCCTGTGTGGTAGGATACACACCAGTCTGTATAGCACAGTGATTTTGTACATAATCTGAATTCAATGCATAACTAGTCCTAGCAGGGTTGCTTTTTATAGCCTCCTGATTTTCTGTGCTTCTGAATAACTGAATATTTCCCATTTCTGAGCCCCTGACCTTCAGAAATGGCTTTTCAGAGGCCACAATGGGAAGGGGACATTGGTCGGAAATCCCTTCCATCTTGTAGCTCTTTAGGATCCAATCTTATATGTTGGCATGGAAATGTTCAATGTAAGTCAGTTAGCCTTCCACTAGGCTGCACCTTACAGTTTTCTGATCTCTCTTGCTAGGCTTAATTAGAGATGATGAATCTTTATACTAGAATTGATGCGGGGGGAGGAGTGGTGTAGCTCAGTTCTGAGCTATTAGATAGTAAGTAATATTGGATTCTGTCTGTACTTTGGTTTCATCTTTCCAATGCTGTGACTGTGGAGTTGCAAAAAAATGTGATTGATGCCTTCTTCTGTCAGCAGTTTGCTGCCACTTATTAAAGAATAAAATAATGCATTGGTGGCACTAACTTCCATTTTTTGCATTTACATTTTCTTGGAACTGCAGAATGTCTTCCTTTTGCTGTGCTAAAATTTAAAAATGCCCTTGAAAGCTCTGTTTATTTAGGAACTGTTTATCCTCTTGCCTGATAAACACTTGTTTAACATGCTGTTTTCACTGCTTCAAGTGAAACTACCTCAATCAATCATGAGGAAGTAAGAGGGCATTTTTTTCCCCAGGCTTTAATAATGGAATACCAAAGTATTGAAAAGCAAAGTAGTTTACTTCCACAGAAAATTATTCAAAGAAATGGAAGCGGTTCCCATATAATAGCTGTATATCCATTGATCTCTGTAAATATGACCTGATGT
The DNA here is from genome assembly GCF_021028975.2 of Sphaerodactylus townsendi. Taxonomy (NCBI): domain Eukaryota; kingdom Metazoa; phylum Chordata; class Lepidosauria; order Squamata; family Sphaerodactylidae; genus Sphaerodactylus; species Sphaerodactylus townsendi. Next base: position 43,282,029 of record NC_059426.1, on the reverse strand, counting down.
TCCTTTGCAATATATATTATTGTACAAAGTGCTTTACAATTCAGAATTCGTTATTAGAATCCAGGCTCAAACCTTTCTCAGATTAACAGCCTAAGGCCATTGGCTTCAGTGGGCCTGGGATGGTACACTTTCTATGTATGACCTTTGACACCATGACTTCATGCAGTTTACATGGGTGAACACAATGGATGCCCCTTGGAGCTGGGGCGGGGTGGGGGGGAGCTGGATGGTTAGGAAGTTACAATCCTAACCTTGTTTTATCTTTCAATTGTTCCTTCCTTGAAAAGAATGCCTTAAGCCTTATGAATACTGATACCTTCAGTAAACTGTTAATGAACTTTGATATTAGTTCCCAGTCTTTTTCTGCTGAAAAACTCCAGAGCAGTGCTTTGTGTAAATGCATCTTCCAGCTTGTAGGACAGATACATTTATCACTATGTCCTAGATGGAGAAAGCCACATGGTGGCAGTCTTGAGAGCAGAATTCACTTCCTTTAATTGCTAATCTCCCTTCTTAACCTCCGTACTCTTTATCACTAGAATTTAGACTTGCCGCATCTTCCATTAGTGTTGTTAGTTGTTACAAATGTAGTAAGTGCGCGGTCATGTTGTAGGTGTGTTTTTAAGCTGATGAATGAATGCAAAATATATTTTTTCATTTGAAATTTTCCAACTGCATCTTTCCATTTTTGACATCCAAACTTGTTTATAGCATTTAGAGACAATTTAAACCAGAACTTCTATATTAAAATGGATGTTATAAAACTCAAAACCGGAACAGAAATCAAGGGAATCATACCCAAAAAAACATTTATAACCAGAAAGAAAAACTAAGGCAGAGGCATACTAAAGGCCTTGACCAAACAGAACTGCCTTTAACTGAGACCTAGATAATATCAACCTTGGTAAATGCCTCTTCATCCCATTCCAAAATGCCTGGATCTAATGGATCAAGCTCAATAGTCTTTGAAATAAACTTCTAGAAGGAAATGGCAGGAGCTCTTCATACCATTCTCAGTGAGTTTAAGAGTGAAATTACAGTTAACACAAATACTGTAATTACGTGACATGCCATTTAATTTACACAAGGTTAAAATCCACGAGTAAAACCAGAATTGTTTTTATACGGACTGTTGAAAGCATGTTCTGTTAATTACCACGGCTCTGGATACCTTGCATTTTATTATAGTGCATTTTCAATGTGGAACATTTTAGAAGATTATTTTGCTGTGTTTGTGAACCTCGTGTAGTTTTACGGACAAGTGTATTATCAATCCTCGTTGTCATGTTTATCTTTTGAAACTTTATTTTACATTTATAGGGAGGACCGGACCATCGTCATCCACTACAATAGCTGGCACCAGTCAACCAGCCATCACCAAGACCACCTCGGTTCTTCAAGATGGTGTCATTGTCACAACTGCAGCTGGAAACCCACTCCATAGCCAGCTCCCCATTGTGAATGACTTTCCTTTTGTCGGACATGAACACGCTCTGCATTTTCCACAGAACAGCGCTTCAAACAACAATCTTCCGCACTCTTTGAATCCAAATCTTTTTAGTTCTCTACCTTTCTCTTTGCCAGTGAATCAGCAGCACCTCCTAAACCAGAATCTATTAAATATACTGCAGCCTTCAGCAGGAGAAGGCAAGTCTGAGGTCAACCTCAATCCTTTAGGTTTTCTCAACCCAAGTGTAAATGCTGCTTTAGCTTTGCTCTCCAGTGATGCGGATGGGCAGGTGCCGCAACCTGTTCATTTTCAGCTGCTGGCAGCCCTTCTTCAGAACCAAGCCCAAACAGCCGCCATGTTCCCTTTAGCACCTTTCAATCTATCCATCTCAGATCTTTTACAGCAACAGCAAAACAATCCGGTGCCCTCAGTTACACAGATGACAGCCCCTCCACCAGATCATTTGCTAAGCGGTCAGTCAGACACCAACAGAGCTGAGACCCTGTTAACCAGCCCCCTGGGAAACCCTTTCCCAAGCTTTTCGGGCACAGACACTACTCCAGATCCCCTCTTCCTCCCAGCTGTCACTGGGGCCTCAGGATTAATGAGCTTGAATCCCCAGCTGTTGGGAGGTGTTCTGAACTCTACTTCGGGAAACACTGCTAACCATCCAGAGGTTTCCATAGCAACCTCCTCCCAGGCAACCACTACCACAGCCACTACATCATCAGCAGTGGCAGCACTGTCTGTCTCAACCCTTGGTGGGACATCAGTGGTGTCAATGGCAGAAACATTGCTGAGCATATCTAATAATGCTGGGAGTACATCTGGTCCAGCTAAACTCAACAGTAACTCTGTGGTGCCACAGCTACTTAACCCTCTACTGGGGACGGGTATACTTGGTAAGTTAAATATTTTCACAGATTTTGAAAAAGAAAACAAAAAGTGGTGGGGGGAAAGCTTCTATTTTCTACCTTTTTTTCCCAAAATTCCATTTCATTGCGCTTTTTCCCCCTAAAAGGTTTATACTATGTCATCTTGTCTTAACCATTCCAGAGAAAAATTGCAAGTACAATTGACAGAAAATTTTAAATAGCATATTTGAAAACCCTTATCGTTTTAGAAGGTTTGATGTCATCTAAATTAATTCAACCAGTTGGAATGGCTTTTGCAATTTTCAAATCTCATCCATGTGCAGGTGCCTCTTTGGGATGCAGCGTTTTGTTTAAAATCTCTACGGCATCACAGGGTTAGTACGAGTAGCTGTGCAGTAGATGAGAACCTTCCAAGTCTGTCTGAATCTGAAATACTCCAACATCAATACACCCAATCAGATTGCTGTGAACTAGTACACAACGTAGTGTGATAGGCTTGCGCAGGTTCAGAGTAATCCTTCTAGCGCTGTAGCTTTATATTCTTGTGTTTGTTTTTCATTGTTTGGTAGCTTCCAAACCAAAGTTTTTCAAACTGCTTGGGAAGCTGGGGTCCCAAGTCACATGTTGAAACCCTAAGCAGTAATGTCCTCTACCAGTGACTTTTGATGGTGAGCCTTGTACTGTAGAACAAGTGCCTTCAAAATGACTATATAAAAGACAGATTTAACTATGAATTGGACCCAAGACTCTGCCAAGTCCTTTTTTATATTTAAATTTATATTCCTATTACTGTCATAAGGCATTTAAGGCAGCTTTCAGCTAATAATTAAAACATCAGTCATGCCATTTATAGTTCTCAGGTCAATCCAGTCAACAAAAATAGCCTGAGGTAATCACGGTTTAAAACATCATTCTTTATCTAAAATAAATTATTTTAAAATGCAAGTGTATTGATTTAAAAAAAACAAAGTTTTAAAACAAGATTAATGGTATTTCCTCTAGCAATATGGTATTTTGTTATGTGAATATTCCTAGTTGTATATTGTGTTTGCATGTGTATTTTCGTGAATTAGTGTTCATCAGACATAGTTCTATACAGCTGTTTATCCCTCGTTTAAGTATAAATCCCACCCTAATTTGTTAAAAATATACCAGAAAATTAATCTGACATCAGAATTGTTACATAAGACTCAAAGAACTGTGTACAGAACTTCTATACATCTTTGGAAAGGCAGTAAATTGCATACATTGTATGTGGAAGATCCTAACTGGAATCTCCAGTTAACAGGATCTAATGTAATAGGCCCTGGAAAACTGCTACATAGATGACTGCGAGCTAAGCAGACCTGCAGTCTGATAGTCTTCAATATGTAACAAATGTTCTGAGTTATCTTTTCCCCAGTTCCTTGAAAAGCTGTACCTTTTGTTTGAATAGACTTTGATGTATGGCTGCCAGACTCCCACTGGGTCAGCGGATCCCCTGCTTTGAACCCGCTCCACCTGGCATCCTTTATTTGACTAGCAGGGGTCTTACCAGGTTTAAAATGAAGCCTAGACGTCAACATTGCAATGATGAGGCGTGAAACACTCTGATATTTGGGCAAAACACTATGGTAAAAGCAGCTTCTACCATTGAGTTTTTGCCTGTATACCACAGTATTTCACTCATTGTCAGCGACATGATGATGTCACTTCTGGAAGTGATGTCATTGTGATTAGGCTTGGTAAATATCCTAAAAATTCAGTAAAATTTGGATTCAGATTTATTCAGACATAAAATTAGCGGTATGCCCAAATAAGACAAATAACATATTCGAATATAGCTGAATTTTCGGGTATACCCGAAAAATTCTGGTTCGTTTGAATTTTTTGTATTTTTTGGTGTTTTTTCATGTTTTGACCTGCAGGGGGTGCATTTTTAATGCTAGCGGCACCAACATTTCAGCGTATGACCAGAGACTGTCCTTATGATACCACCTGTGTTTGGTGAAGTTTGGCTCAGGGAGGCCAAAGTTATTGACCCTCAAAGGGGTAGCCCCATCTGTTAGCTCCCATTGGAAACAATGGGGGATGGGCCCCCTTTGGGGGGTACATAACTTTGGCTCCCCTGAACCAAACATCACCAAAGTCGGTTGGTATCATCAGGACAGCCTCCAGGTTTTAACCTGAAATTCTGGTGCCGCTAGCTTTAAAAATGTGCCCCCTGCAGGCCAAAATGTGAAAAAACACCCAAAAAAGGCCGAATACCTTGCATTAGTTTATATTTCGGTAGGACATATTCGGCCAATTTTTGCCTGAATATGCCCGAATTCACCCAGATTCAGGCCAAATCTGGTATTTGTTTTACCCGAATCTCCAAGCCTAATTGTGACATTTAAGCCTAGGCCTCATTTTATGCCTGTTAAGACCCTTCCTCCTTCCCTGTCTGGCAACCCTACTTAGATGCAGTATTCAGAACAAGAAACTGTGCAGTCCCTAGTTTACATGAGAAAACACTTCAATATCTTCCAATCCCACTTATAAAAATGAATCTTGCCTGTATTGTCAAAGTGTTTTTGCTGTTGTCACCTCTCATTTTTGTTTTCAGGCTGCAACTCCTAAAACTGCTTCTTTAAGAATGTGCCAATTTGCATTAATATGCGTCACCAAAATGTTTACTTATCATTATTGGTTTGCATATTTGTGTTTTGACAATTTTTAAAATAACATAGCACACATCTTAAAGGGGCAATTTTGTAAAAATTTGCTGATTGTGAAGTCAAGTTTTCTAACACTGTTTTGGGTTCGATAAACTGCAAAGAATGTTGCTTCTGCTCAAGAAACATTGTGAAAAAAGTGACCACTTTAAAGAACACATTATTTTGACAAGTGAAATCCATAATTAGATTGTCTTGCAGAAAAAGTTCAGATAGGCTATGAGCAAATCTGTGCTATTGCAGTATAATCCCAGAGAACTAGTTTCACTAATAGCAGAGAAATTTTATTCATGCATTGCTTCTGATACCTTGTACAACACAGCTTGATGCTTACCCTTGGAAAGCCGCTGACTTAAATATCCCTGTGTTTGGAATTACAGGTGACATGTCATCGATAAACACTGCGCTTAGTAACCATCAGCTAACGCAACTGCAGTCACTGTTCAACAACAATCAGATGTTTCCTCCAAATCAACAGCAGCAGCTTTTCCAAGGCTATCAGAATCTCCAAGGTTTTCAAGGACAGCCCCCAATTCCTGGGCCACCTAACAATCCAAACCCTATGGCTTGTCTGTTCCAGAATTTCCAGGTAGGGAAAATTTTATGCCTGGTAAGATATATATATCTATCTTTTCAGACATTTGAGTGTATTTCTGTAGAGGCAGAAGTAAAATCAGAGCTCTTGCAGAGGTGTACATTTCTTTAAAGTAGGTTCATAACTAATATATATATATATATATATATATATATATATATTAGTTTTTCACTCTGGCAAGTGAGGTAAGCAGATAAATGCATTCCCACCCCACTCCCTGAAAAACATCTTCCCAGTGGTTTTTACCGAGCTAATGCTGTCACATTGAAAGGCTAAACCAAGGAAGTGTAATGGTTAAGGGCTGCAGAAACGGGTTCAATTCCCCACTCTCCAGATTAAGCCTGCTGGGTCATCTTGGGCCCGTCACAGTTCTCTTAGAACTCTCTCAGCCCACTTAGAAGACAAATCGCCTCCTAACATTTCTTGCCTTGAAAGCCCTATGGGGTTGCCATAAGTCAGCTGTGACTTGACAGAATATACACATACACACAGATTCTGAAAGGAAAAATGCCTCATGTATTTAAACTCATAATGAAACCACCAAACTCAAAATCTGAACACATGACTACTTAGGTGGAACACAAGAACAGCTTTGACGCCTCAAGAAAGGTAAACAAAATGCATCATTCTGGTAGTATAGACTGCCAGTCATTTCCCTGATTTGTCAAAACTGTAGCTTACAATTAAATCGAAGTTGTGTTGCTTTCATTGTGCATGTGTTTCTTTTTTAGAATTAATTATGTAGATATTTTAATTGAGCTATGGCAGGTATTGCTGGATGGCTTTCCTTATGATGTTTGATAGACAACAGAGCCCCTTGGGGATGGGGCGGTCTACAAATCTAAAAAATAAATAAAAATAAAATAAGTTTATAGATCTTAGCCTATGGAAGATGTACATACTTGGTATAATAATAGTGAAGCCTACGACCTTGTGCAAAATTATATTTGCTTTAGTTCAGTTGGACTTTAAATTCTTATAACTATGCACTGGATTGCAGCTTGTGACTGAGAATTGAATAATAAAGGGATTGCTGAGAGAACCTTTTAAAAAGTTCTCATTCCCCCACAAACCACTGTTTGGGGAGCACAATGGGCTGTAGCCAGAAAAGGAAGGTGGAAGCTATCAATTTCAAGAGTAAAGTTCTCTTTTGAGCTGACTAAATAGTCCTGCACATAATCTTTAATAAATCACATTCATTTCAATTGAATTTAAGCAACGTGTGCAGTACTGCAACCCAAGGGATTAATTCTGTGGTCTGCATGTGCAATAAAGGCCATTTTCATAGCATTTCTGATTACCATTGTGCTTTCTTTTTACAATCCCATCCAGAAGTATAACGGGCAGCTCAATCCGGGGGAGGGGAGGGCGAATCCCGCTTTGGAGGGAAAAGAAAGGCATGCATGGAAACTTTAAGATACTCTGCTTGGTGTTAAACTTGCTACTTAGCGAAATGTTTTATGCTGTGCCTACTACTTGCTTGTGGTACCCTATGGTGTTTACAGGCTGGTATAAGAGTTGCAGGTGGAGGATTTCTCTATGGGCTGGTGGGAAGTTGGTTATGTGTTTTCCCAGAGTCTTTTCAGACATTTGAGTGTATTTCTGTAGAGGCAGAAGTAAAATCAGAGCTCTTGCAGAGGTGTACATTTCTTTAAAGTAGGTTCATAACTAAATTTTATGTAACAAATTATGATTTTCTTAGAATGAAATGTACGCTGCATTTCACTTACGTTGTGTCCTCAAAGCTAGCTAAGGATGAGAACTACACAAGGAGATGTTGATAGATAGCAGTGAGGAAGATCACTGCTTGCCTCTTCCACTAAGCAAAAGTAATTAGCACTAATATATTTTGTTCATTTGTTTATTCATTCAGTGTAATATACCGCTTACCCCCGAAGGAAATCCTGTTTTTGCTTAAGTGTTAAATTCAGGTTTAAATGAAATATTCGTTATCAGTAACGCAATATTTTTTCCTCTTATATTTTTTTAAGTTGAGAATGCAGGAAGAGGCTGCTTTTCTAAACAAGAGAATGCTCACTCAGATGGGGATGCCGCCAATTCCTGAAAGTCCCAACGCCTCACTTCCACCTTTTCAGGATTCTCCCTGTAACTTGCAGCAAAGGACAGAGCCGTCTGTTGGCCAGCAGACCAAGGACAACCCCAGCCTAGGTGCCCAGGGTGATGCTTCAGTTGACGCTATCTACAAAGCCGTTGTAGATGCCGCAAGCAAGGGGATGCAAGTAGTAATCACCACTGCTGTTAACAGTACCACGCAAATGAGCCCCATCCCCGCTCTGAGTGCCATGAGTGCCTTTACAGCTTCAATTGGTGATCCATTAAATCTCTCCAGTGCTGTCAGCGCGGTAATCCATGGAAGAAACATTGGCATGTCTGATCACGAAGGTAGGGCAAGGAACTCTAGGGGGGCACGAATACTGAAGAACTCAGAACATCTTAAAAATTCCAGCGAGGGGGATGGCTTGGAATACTATAAACCAACGGGTTGCAACACACCCAAAAAACAGTGGGAAGGGGAACAAAGCCCTGGAGGGGACATGAACAGATGGAAGTGTGAGGAGTTTTTAGATCATCCATCCCATATCCACAGCAGCCCTTGCCACGAAAGACCCAATCATGTCTCCACACTGCCATTGGTCCATGGCAAGCAGCATCCAATACTATTACCACAGCGAAACTGTCAAAGCGATAAAATGTTGGAGGAGAACTTCAGATATAGCCATTACAAAAGAACTATGATGAGTTTTAAAGAGAGACTAGAGAACACTGTGGAACGATGCGCACACATAAATGGAAACAGGCCTCCACAAAGCAGAGGGTTTGGAGAGTTGCTGAATGCGTCTAAGCAAGACCTGGCAGTGGAGGAGCAGTCTCCGAGTTCCTCCAATAGCTTTGAAAGTTCTCTCGTTAAAGACTACATCCATTATAATGGAGACTTTAATGCCAAAGGCATTAATGGGTGCGTGCCTAGTCCTTCAGACGCTAAAAGCATTAGTAGTGAAGATGACCTAAGGAATCCCGATTCCCCTTCTTCCAATGAGTTGATACATTACAGGCCAAGGACGTTTAATGTTGGGGACTTGGTCTGGGGCCAAATAAAAGGACTGACTTCATGGCCTGGTAAATTAGTAAGAGAAGACGATGTTCACAACTCATGTCAACAAAGCACTGAGGATGGGAAGGTATTTTTATACAAATGTATATATTTATATATATTTATTAACAAAGGTGTTTGCTTTAGTCACAAGTTTTGCTTGTGTCTTACGTTAAAGGGGGGGGAGTCATGTCTTTTGTTAGTGTTGCTGATGGATTTTTAGCTCCTATTTCAAGATTATATGTCACTATTGCACTTTTTATTAGTTTCTTTGGAAATATTAGTCTCTTTCTTAGGATATAGGATCTATCTAAAAATTTAAATACATAAGATGCTGCATTAATTGTTTATTTTATTTAAATGCGTATGCCTCTTTATTTAAAGAGGTCAAATAATACCGTGCTATTTGATGCCACTTGAGTATACCATTATGTGTATGTATTGCTTTAATTTAACCCCCCTTCGACCATATGTTTTGCAATAGGACTTAGTTTACTTCAGAATATGCGTAGTAACATAGAGGGAGTAGTAATCAATGTGCATATTTTACATGAAGGAACTGGATTAGGATCAGCTGATAAAAATAGATCCTGGCTGGGTCCCAAACACCCTTGTGATTGAGTAATTCTGTTCATACGTGGCAATCGGCCATTGGTTGTATCATCTGTGCATGTAATTCTGAACATACATAGCAATGGCCAACTGGCCATTGGCTGTATCGTCTCTTGCCACATTGAGCCCTGTGGAGAGTTCCCTGACCTTCTGGAGCAGCTGCTTCAGGACTCTGAAGTGGACTTCAAATCACAAAAGTCCTTTAGATCTTATTCACCTTACTTAACAAAACTGTCTGAAGCAGAGTAAGGAACTTGTGGAATGTTGGGTTTTTTAAATCTGTGCTTCTGTATTGACAAAGGCCATGTAACTAGAAGAATAAAACTATAGATTTGTCTTTCTCCTTGAAAAAAGGGAAGCTAAGAACTGGATCACATGTTACTGGTGCTTAGGAAAGACTACTGAAAATTGCCTTCTCGTGGAAAGTCATTCCCATCCTGATTGCAAGCTACAGACTACTTAGGATCATCACCATTACTTTCTGGGTCTTCCACAGCTATCGAATATGTGGAATGGGAAGGCATTTATGCATCTATCTAAAGAATGTTGAAAAATGTCAGACTTAAGAGCCATCAACTTTTTCTAGGAGATAGACAGCAAGAGTGAAAAGGTTGTGTTCTCACTGAGACCTTCTGGTTTGTTCCCTTGTCCCCTTCACCTGTCTGAAAGAATTAGAATTCCAGCCACCATGGAAAATATAGACCATTCCAATTAAATAGCTGCTGGTTGTGATGAGTAGGGGAAAAGCTCTCTTAATATGCTTACAGCCATTCTTCCTTAGTACTGGACCCTTCACTTAGGTGGGGGTTTGCCTTCTGCCACCTTCTCCAGGCTCAGCATTTGATACAGCATTTTAGCTTCACAATGAAGATACTGCACCTACGACTGCAGCCCGTTTTCTTCCTTTCATCGTTTCCAGAGGGATAACAACATACACAGGGGAATCATAGAGACTTCTTGTGTTAAAAGATATCCACTGTTACTCTCCTGTACAACTATGCACTTACAAACACTGCAAAGTATTTCCCTGGGGAAATTGCCATCATATTGAAGAATGATTAGTATCAGTTCAGTGTAACAGGGATCCTCAATATCTGTTTAAACAAATGCCTTTAAAGCTTGCATTTCAAAGTTGCTTCAGTCTTTCCATTCTTATAAAAAGGGGTAAGAGACAAAGCTTCACAGTCAGTCTGAAAAATCAGACCTGTTTATGGTGCAGATAAATTTACTAATAAATTGTTGCATTTGCATAAGCACAAAACACTGTTGAGTTCATATTACTGCCATGCCATTCTTTCCTTGTTTTTAAGTCCTATGTCTTCTTTCATTCAATACTTTGCATTGGATTTTGAATCTAAACATTTTAGAAAAAGGAGATCCCAAGCTTTTGGGGGAAACTCTTTACATTCATTCCCAAGTCATTTACCAAACCGCAGAAAGGAACGTTCATACAGATTTCATATTGAGGACTCTGGGAAGTTAGCCTGCATTAAGTATCTGCATGGTCAAAACCAAGAATGGGATTGTGAAACTCCTCAAGGTGGAACTTCTGCATCACTTCTGGCCTTGCACTTTGATGCTTAGATTTTAAGATTTTATGTTTTTTGTATGACTTTATGTTGTTCACCGCCCTGAGCCCTCCGGGGATAGGGCGGTATAGCAAGTTTAATAAATAATAATAATAATAATAATAATGTGATAACGAGCATGCATAAATCAGCCATCGTGGGTGAATCACCACAAATGGAACATTCATATTTTCTAATATCAGCTCAAAGATAAAACTTTTCAATAGCAATTATTCATACTTTCAGTTGAGTCTTAAAGTGACAAGTCAAATAATGAGCATGCATGTGTAAATAATCTTCTTGTCACAAGACAATCTCAAATGCTTGCCTCCAATATCTTTCTTATATACTTTAACAAATTCTGATAGTTCCTGATAAATGAACAAAGTAGTTTACTCAAGCTGTATTAAGTCTACTCACTAAATGCAGTTTTCTGGGAGTAAGCCCAGAGAGTAAACCTGGGTGGGGTTCTGAGTAGACCTGCTTAGGATTGTTTTCTTTCTGCTTATTTCGATGTCTTCTCAAAATCTGTCTTCATGACTGTCTTCTGCAGACTAGAAAATCCAGTGGTGGGATTCAGCAGGCTCGCACCACTTCAGCAGAACTGGTTGTTAAAATGGTACTTGTAAACAACCAGTTGTTACATTATTTGAATCCCACCACCGGAACCGGTTGTTGAATTATTTTAATCCCGCTACTGTAGAAATCCCTCAGTCTCTGGATTGCAAACATCCTCTTTCCCTCACGAGTGTATGTCACCCAGATATGCTAATTAGAATCGGTCACACAATGGAAGAAGTGCAGTGACTGTGGGAATAAGAGAGATATTCTCAAACAACTTCGTATTAATAAATGCTCAAGGAGGTTTCATCTGTTCTAAAATTACTTTTTATCCAGACGAAATTCATTATGTTTCCACATTCTTCATTTCAACTACTGTATTGAACGACTGTATTGGTTCCATTACTAGCTGCTACTTCGGCGTCCCATTCTAGCCTCGTTCAAAGTGTTTAAAATCAACATCATAACCACCATTCAATCCACCATTCTCTTCAATGAGAGACTCTGACTTCCTTTCAGCATCCTTGTAAGGAGTCTCTGACCTTCCTTGCAACTCAGATCACTGAGTTTTGACCATTTTAAGATTAGCAAACGTGATTGAGTTCTTCACCTGATTTTTATTCATTCTGGAGTGCCTGTCTGATTCTGCCACTGCCCAAGAAATCTACACTTTGTTTACCAAAGGGACTGGAAGTACTATTCCATTCTCAAAATACCTCATGTTCTGAACAACTAGGAATAAAAAGCTCATTGCTAAGAAAAGACCATCTGTGTTGATTGATCCACAGTGGAATGAACTGCTTAAATCAGGCTGTTCACACTTGTCGTGATGCACAGGGCTCTCTTCACTACTTTGATTCTTCTCAGATACCCTTGAGGAGTGCCCTTGAGAAGTGTTGGTGCATTGAAACACAACCAAACAAGAAGGTATGGCCTCCAAAATTCTCTGCATGTGGTCTGTCAACTATAGAAGTGACCCATGGACTATCACATCTTCCCCTGTTGTAATCCATGTGGTTGCTACAGGCACCTAACTTGTTGATATTGCTGGGATCCTTATTGCATCATAGTAACAGCTTTAGGAGTTCACAAAACTCCATGTCATCTCATTCACATACCAAAAAACATACATTTGCTCTCTCACAATTAATGACATATACTGCAGACTATCTAGTATTCACGTGTTGCTAAATGTCTGTGTTTTTATAGTGTATATTTTGTTAGGATATGACTCTAGATCTTTGTGGTTTTAAGCATGTTAGATTCCCAGCCTGAATTCAAAGTTCATTCCAAGTCTTTTCTGTGGGACTTCATATCTCTTGTCTCTTGGCTTATCAAAGCACATTGAATAATCACCCATAGCTTTTTTAGAATTCAAGGACAATAGGAAATGCATATTGAATGTCTTGGGTGTTTGCAGGATTTGAGGATTTTGTCTATGCTGAAATTTTGTTTTGGATGTTATGGTCCCCTTCACAAGGACAAACGGATCATTCCAGAAGCTATTAATGGATGGTGTCCAATTAACCAGATAGAATCTCTCTTCAGGCACATTGAAAATCTGGCACAATGCAGACTGAATTATCTTTGCCATTTCTCCTATCTAATGGATACTTCTTCAATATTCTGACATGGAATACTTCTTCCTGGTCTGTGTGAAACTGTCACATGGCTTGCTCCATCTAAGTTCATTCGGCACTACTATCTTGATGACAATGCTAACCCAGATATGTAATCCAGGAGGACAATTCTCTTTCAGTAATACTATTACCTGCCTGTCTGTAATTGATTCACACAGCAGTAAAATCAGCTTGGATGGAATAGCCTATACTCTGCCATGCGATTAAGAAACTGTGCAGTTAAGTTTATTTAAATTGGGTGGTTTTCAGATGCATCTCTCCAGATGCAGCCCACTGAGCTTACTAAAATGTTGGAACTGGGGGGTAAGCAGGCTCTTAGGAACAGCATAGTAGGGGTCTGCAGTAGAAGGGGGTATTTGCAGAAATTTCCACTCTCCCTTAAGGAAACATATCCTCATGCTTTCAGATACAGACCAATATTAACAGGTGCCAGGAAGCTATTGTATTTTGGTAAGTTATCAGGGCGAGTGGACTAATATTCAACTTGTCATATAACGCAAAGTGATTTGGGGGGCAGAATGGTGTTAGATTATAAACAAGTCATTAAATATTCTGTTTGTTTCCTTAGCTAAAGTTAAGACCAAAGGGACCCACAACTTGAGGCAGAGGTGCTTTGAGGAAGCTTAGGGGCAGTTTGTCAGTGATGGCACAGCTGTGTTGTTGCATATAAACTGCCTTCATTCAAATTTCTGGGATTAAGGGTATCCGCAGATCGATTGCTGAGGATACAGTAGACCAAGCACAGCACGACCTCAGTACTGCTGATGGTGCTGTACCGCTGTTGGAAGAGTCCCGGCACAAATGGGGACGTCTCAGTCCTGCAGCTATTTTCAGACGTAAATTATGCAGACCAGATTTTTAAAAGTTTTTTTTTTTACTCCAGATAGTTATTTACTTTTCACTGGCTCTTTTGAGTTTACGGGTTCATTAAATGTACAAATTGGCTGCTGTTTGTCTACGTGGAGGTTTTTTTTATATAAAAAAACAACGTAGCGCAAAAGGGATAATAAAAGATTTTTTTAATGGGGCTATTTAAGATTTTAAATGTTAATCTAACTATTTTTATTGGTGAAATGAAGTGTGCAGTTTCTGTAATAGAATTTAAAAACAAAGTTATCTAAAGATAATAATTGTACTGTCATTTGTATCTGTGACTGCACAAAGTGAACAGAACGCTTGTTTTTGCAAAGTTCAATTAGGAACAGAATTGACTGGAGCCATCTGTTACTGAAATCTATAATTTTTATTATTTATTTCAGCGCAGCTGAAGTCTCGTAACGTTGCCCAATTTTGTGGCTTTGTTGTTAATTACACCAGGCTAAATCATATAGTGGTTGCCAAAACAAAATTTCTGTTTATTCACAGTCTTTAATAACGAACAGCACCAAGATGTTGTGCGTGTTGAACAGCCCACTTTCTGTTTAAATCATGTGGACATCCCAATTTTACTCAACCTGAAGCTGATATTTTATGGGCTTTGTTCAGAAGAACTTAACTGATATCTCATATGTGGCAAATCTATTCTACTATAGCTTCGTATGCTAACGGTCGGGTATGGGGTAATTCACACAGTCCTTAAGATGCCCCCTCAACCCTACAGTGTAAAACTCCCTAAGCAGCATTCCTGGGCTACTTTAGAACTTTTCTCTAAAGCCAAAACAAAACAAGAATCCCGTGGCACCTTAAATATTTGACTTATTTGTTATAGCTTGACATCTGGCACGTCAAATTAAAGGATTGGGATGTAAGAAATGTTGGAATAGTGTGTTTGAAAATGGCTGGTTTTGAAGCATTCCTGTGTAAATTTAATATTTAGGAAAATGTAAAGTCATCAGCAAATTTTATATTTTAATGGGAGCATGGAAAATATGTAGGGATTGAAACCAAAGGCACCATGAAAGAAGTCTTCCTGTCTCCTTGCATTAGAAGACTGTGGGAAAACAGAAGTGCCAAATCCAGATATAATCTTCCACTATCCTAAGAGTTTGACAACTTCTTGACCTGATCTATTATAGCACTACTGATAATCTTGTAGAAGACTGCTAACATTCTTTCTCTTTGGTTGTAGCTCTTTGGATATCCTCTACAGTTTTGGATGCACCTACTATTTCCTTGTGACAGATATATTTTTATGTATGTGGGTTGGTTTGCATTCAGCAGGGTGAACTACTAAAGGGTATTTTAACTGTGATTTTTAAAATTATTACTTTATTCCTCAGAAATGCTTTGGTTGTCTTAGCATTTTGGATCACACAGTTATTTTGTGCTTAGGTTGTGCCTCTGAGCTGCTTAAGAATTGCTCTTAAGGACCAGAGAAGTTGTATGGATGCAACAGCCACTAGACTTCGCAAATGTAGTCAATGCCATGTCCATCAGTGAAGTCGCAGTTAGTTAATTATATATATGAGTAATATGCTTTGATCTTTCTGCCTTTCCTCAGGTGGAGCCCGCCAAGTTGAAGACACTAACAGAAGGTCTGGAAGCTTACAACCATGTCAGAAAGCGGAATAGAAAGTAAGTAGCCTTTTAATTATTTTTTCAGGCTGGTAATAAGTTGTAATTTTTGTGGGAAATGGAAGAATGGTTTGAGACAGTTTGCTGGTTGTGATGTGTAGAGTCATCTCACTTTCACTTCTGGTAAAAAGGTATTACAGGGTTGACATGGTTTCAAAAACCTGCAAAACCTGTTTGATTGCAGGCAACAGGGAAGAATGATGCTACTCTCAAAAATTATGTCTGTCTCTCTCAAGCTTACCGTTAACAGAAAGCACAGGAGCAGTGTTTTGATTATTTTAGGTATCACAAAAGCCTTGAATGATTTTAGAAAAATCCAAAATATAATCTTTTTAATACATTGCGTCTTCTTACACAACTTGCAGTCAAATCTCGTCAGGATCCTTGCAATGTTGTTGCCTTTCTTTGGTCTTTTAACTGTGCAATCTGGGAGGGGGGCTAAATCCACATTGGAGAAACAGATCATCCATATCCCCAATGCTGCGTAAAGTGGCACTGGCTCCTGCACCAAGGGACTTAACACAGTGGCCAGCTGCTGCAGCGCCCAAACCCAGAAGCTGGCGTCTGCATTGGCATTTGGGGGCATTCCTGGAAGCGGAGCTGATTTTGGCCAATTGCAATCCACTTTTGGCCCAGGGATGCCCCCTCCCACCATTTCAGACTTGTGCCACCAAACAGGTGACATAAGTCATTTTTTGCTATGGGCTTCCCCAGCACCCACACTACTGATTGCCTCTTTGGAGATAGCACAACAGCGCCATTCCTGGATGCCACTTTGAATTTTGACTGCTAATGAATCAGTAAAATTAACCTATTGTACTGCTACATGACAAGCAAGATGTTTTCTTTATATGACTGGCAAGTAAAAAACATTAATTCAGCAGTAACCACTAAGTAACTTGCTGTGTGCTGCTCACCCAAGTACATTAGTGCTACCTGGATGACTTGATTCCACACAGCTTGCCCCAGCAGCAGACACTACCCAGTGTACCTGAGTGACTTGATATGGCACAACTTTTGCAGCTGGGCCAAACATTTTTCATAGATAGGCTGACAGGAGAGGGAAGGAAGAAATCTAGCACGGTGTGGTGGTTACAGCGTCAGACTAGGACCTGGGAGACCCAGGTTAAAATCCCCACTCTGCCATAAAGTTCACTGAGTGACCTTGGGCCAGTCATACTTTCACAGCCTGATCTACCTCACAGGGTTGTTGTGAGGGGAAACTGGAGGGGAAGAGAATGATGCAAGCAGCTTCAGATCTCCATGGTGAGAACGGTGGGGTATAAAGGGAATAAAGAATAAGTAAAGTTCAAGATGGAGGAGCGCTAAAAGGGTGATTGTTGAGTGGAAAGGAGAAAGGGAAGCAGGAATAGGATGGAAGCTATTGGACTCCCAGGAGGAGAGAAAAAGGTCCGGGGAAATGAAATGACTCCTCCAAGTCCTAGTGATTTTACTATTTGTAGTATGTAATATTGAATTTTCCCAGTAATCCCTGTGGTTTTAATAATACATGTATTAGTAATTCCAAGGATTTCAAACTGCATCCCTTTGGTCAGGAATCATATAATATCTTCAGTCAGAGGCATTCCTCCCATTGGGCAAAGTGGGCAGTTGCCCTGGGCGCAGCCTTGTGGGGGGGCGTAGGTTCATTTGTGGGATTTTTTGTATTTTCAGTGTTTTTTCCATTTTTGGCCTGCAGGGGGCGCAGTTTTTAGGCTAGCAGCACCAAAATTTCAGGGATTCTTCAGAAGACTCTCCTGATGATATCACCCAGGTTTGGTGAGGTTTGGTTTAGGGAGTCCAAAGTTATGGACTCCCAAAGGGAGTGCCCCCATCCTCCATTGTTTCCAATGGGAGCTAATAGGAGATGAGAGCTACACCTTTGAGGGTCCATAACGTTGGACCCCCTGAACCAAACTTCACCAAACCTGGGTGGTATCATCAGTAGGGTCTCACGAAGATACTCTGAAGTTTTGGTGCTGCTATCTTAATAATTGTACCCCTGACATCAGGCACCCCCTAAATTTCCCAAGATTCTCCTTTTAAATCCACCCCCTTCATGCCAATGCTTCTTTTCTTTCTTTCTTTTATTCTCTCAATGCCTAATAAAGGTTATTATTATCATTAAATCCACCCCCTTTGCCTTGGATTTAAAGGGAGAATCTGAGGTCCCCAGTATAAACATTGGAAGTAAAGCTGTTTCAGGGTGAGGGAGAATCCACCCCAGAGTAGCATCACTTTCAATGTTGTTTAAACTGGGGACCCCAGATTCTCCCTTTAATGTGGATTTAAAAGGAGTAATCTGGGCTCCCTAGTTTTAAACACCATTAAAAATAATGCTGTTTGGGGTGGATTCCAGCATCACTTGTTTAAACTAGGAAGCCCAGATTCTCCTTTTAAATCCACCTTAAAGGGAGAATCTGGGGTCCCCTGTTTAAATAACATTGAAAGTGATGCTGTTTTCCCCAATTGGGGGGATTGGATACAACACCATAAAATGTTTTCATAGCAGTAATAAAACATTTTGAAAGCATTTTGAAAATGTTTTCAAAAATATTTCTGCTGTGTTCAGATTTGTGAGTTGGGGCATGTTCTATAATGTGATGGTGACTTTGAAACAACCTGGTGGAAAAAATCATTGTTTGGTTACCGTGGGAGAGGTTGGCCACACGTGGGGGGGGGGGCGGGCGGGCGGGCATCAAACTCAGGTTTTGCCCAGGGCTCCAGTTTGTCTAGGTACGCCCCTGTCTTCAGTACATTATCTGAGGGAAGAAGCTCGCAAGCCCTTCTCATTGTCTTCTGTTCGAAGCCTTAAGAGATTTGGAGTGCCAGTTACAAACTATGTAGCCACCAGCTGTCACCAGTAACTCTTAGGAGTATCTGCTGCTAGACAGTCATAAATGAGCACTCTGAGCACTCTGTTATCTCTATTTTTGTGTAGAGTCCCCACCTGATTGCTACACCACCCACTGCCCTTCTGCAAGCAAGCACAAGTGTCATCTGTCACAACTTTCCATTTTAGAGTTGTACTCTAGGAACAGAGAGCTTTTCTGCTGCTCTTTCCCAGTACATGCTCCTTATAGCAAGATATGCGGAGTTTCCAGCATGGTATAGTGGAGAGCCCATGTGGCATAGTGGTTAAGAGCAGGTGGACTTTAATCTGGAAAACTGGGTTTGATTCCCCACTCCTCTACATGAGCGGCAGACTTTTATCTGGTGAATCAGATTTGCTTGCCCACTCCTACATTGCTGCTGGGTGGCCTTGGGACTAGTCACAATTCTTCAGAACTCTTTCAGCCTCACCTACCTCACAAGGTGTCTGTTGTGGGGAGAAGAAGGGAAATGAGTTTGTAAGCCCCTTTGAGTCTCCTTTTGGGAGAGAAAGGGGATTTAAATCCAAACTCCTACTCCTATTCTTCTTCTCCTTCTCCTTCTTCTTGCAGAGCTCAGTCTTAGAGCATTTAAAATAAAGGAAATTTAATAAATGAATAGGAGATTATGCATGTTCCATTGAAGCAATTCAGGCTTAATGAGGGTATAAAGAAACAGTGAAAGCTAGCAGTCTTCTGTCCCTACACTAGATGCTTCCTAAATAAAGTTGAATTTTAGGATAGGCAAGCTTTCCTTGCAGTAAGTTACAGTTCATCTTCCTGTCCCAAAGGAAGATCTTTCTTTTGATCTCTTAAGTCTTCCCAGCTTTATGGCTCGAGGTGTGACCTAGTAGCAAGGGGTTCAGTAGAAAGCCTTTAGAATACCTAAGAGCTTTAATTCTCTGTTCTGGGAGCCCCATGGCTTTTCTCTCCAATCCCCATCCTTTCTACCAACTGTTGTTCTGCAGCAGGGTTCATGTCCATGAATAATCACGACAATTGAAACTTTGAGATGGCTTCTTGGGTACTGCTTTCATACACGCTTATTGTTTTCATTGTATATCAGAGGGAAAGTGCTGTCCATTCAGCACCACTAAGTGCTGTCCTAAAATATTCTGTGCTGAGTAGCTACAGCCAGGGAGATGTTGTTCAGATATTCTATCTAAGCTATTGAGTGACCTTGGACCATCAAACCTCCCTGACAGGTTTGCTTTGAGGATAAAATTGGAGGGAAGACACCATTTGTGTTGTGGTCGACTCTTTGGAACAGGGGTGGGGTCTAATTAATTAATGTTAATTATTTGTGCCCACTTTCCTCGCTGTTAAGCAATAGCTCAAGGAGTTTATAAATGCAGATATGCATTCCATCACACAGACACTAAAACACTGTAAGTAAATATTTAAACATTATTTTTCCCATACATACCTACCCCAAACTAGGAGTCTCCTTTTCCCAATCAAGCATAGTTTCTGGGTTGCAGGTGTGGGAAATATTCCTCTTCAGGGTCTGGACACACGTTTGGTTCAGCAATTCAGATTTGGTCTGGAGATGCAGCTTTAGTTTCAGGAAAGCAAGTTGGCCTTTCCTGTAGCTTTGCCTGAGGCGGTGGACTCACTGATGGATAAGCCACAAAGTGGGGGAAGGCTTTTAGGGAAAGTACCTCCATCGTTCATTGATTCCTCAATCAGATGTCTCTTTCTCTGCTCCTATGACTCTGTCACTAGCCAGCCCTAGCTGAGCAAAATTCCTTCCTAATCCCAAGTACACCAATAGCTAGTTTCATCCCAAAGAATTTGCTAGAGAATGTTAAATTAACCAGCTCCCTGACAGGCTAACAAGCTGATTAGTATCACCCATTTGTAATTACCACACAGAAAAAGTAGACCACATCTTTAGAGGCACTGTGCAGCTTGTAGAGAAGGAAAATGATACACCTCGCCAGATTAAAAAGCAGTAAGTAGGAGACCAATTAAGTGAGTTACCTGTGGAGAGGGCACTGCCAAAAAAAAAGGATGCAATTAGCACCCTTTCACTATTAGTGAAACAAACACTCCCTTTACAAATTTAGCACCACACAAGCAGCCGGGTGGGGTGTTGAAAACTGGGCCAAGCCATTTATTTATACACGGTCAGTAATTATGCCAAGAACATAAAAGAACATTATTAAGTAACTGCCATTGTACCTTCAGCAGTGTTGCTAATACAATTTTAGTTCTTCCCCTTTATGAACCTATGCTATCCTAATACATAATTACCTAAGGCTTGGAATGAATCGACGAATCACTTCCCACCAATTGGTGTGCAGAACTCACTTCCAACCGTCCATCACAAATCCTCCACTCACCTTCCACCCCAGGCCTCCGGACTTCCCTACTTGCACCAGCAGTGGCTCACCTGCAGTCTCCAGCAGATTGTGGTAGTGAGAATCAGCAGGAGAGCAACATTGGTTCCTGGGGTAGGCCACAGAGCAGGCAGGTGGCTAGCCCCATCGCAATGTGGGACCACCCAAACTAGTAGAGCACTGGGGAGGAGAGCTGGTGGGACAAAGAGCCAGCCGGCGACACTTGGCCAGAGCCGGCTTGGATTGTCAGACTGCCCACAGAGAGTGAGGCAAGCAGGAACACCTCCAATTGCCCGGCCGGTTGGTCTGTCGCCAGCTTATCCAGACTGAGGCGGCCCACAGCAACAAATGCCTGGGAGTAATGGGACGTGCCCCTTCCTCTCAAGGACAAAGGAGTGGTACAAGCAGACCCTTAAGGGCAAAATCTGCCCTCTAGCTGAGCACACAACCAGCCTCCCCATTCTCTGCCCGCCTTCTGCCAACCCCCCAAAGATAAGCTGGGCTGGCAGGGCAGGGCAGCCTTGCCACCCGCTGAGCCTGCCACCAGCCTTGCCATCCCCCTGCCCACTCTCTATCACCCTCAAAAGATAAGGAAAGGGCCAAGGAGTGACTAAAAAGGCTTTCCTTCCTTCAATCCTCCTTTCCTCCCCACCAAACGTCAGGGTGTGCCAAGGCTCCACCTGGCTGGTGGCCTTGTAGCCCTGTGCATTCCCTTCCTTTCCTTCCCATCGACAATGTTCCTACCTTTCTCCACATCCCCCTTCCTCACCCCTTCCACAACATGTTTACTTCCCCCCCCTTTCTACCTATTCACAACATTCCTTTCTCCCCAACCCCCTTCCCCGATCCCTATCCCAAGCACAACGGTTTTACTTATCCCCCAGTCTCTCCTTTCTCCCCATTGACAACGTTCCTGCTGTCCTCTCCAGCTCCCTTCCATGATCCATCCCCCCACCCACAATTTTTCCCCTCCCGCCCATATCCTCCTTAATGCAGTTGGCCCTCCCCATGTAGTTGCCAAATCCACATGCAGCCCCTAGCTATGAGCTTACCTCATAGACAAGGATCTTCCACAATACTGTAGCAACATGCGAAGGGAGCCACAGCATACAAGCACTGCCACTGGAAGTTCAGTAAAAACGTGTCTTCAGCAGTACTAGGCTGCAAATATTTACCCCACTTGGTACTCTGGCGATGTAACACTTTCTCCTTACAAGTAATGAACGATGACTTCAATGTATTGTCGAAGGCTTTCACGGCCGGAATCACTTAGGTGCTGTGTGGTTTCTGGGCTGTATGGCCGTGTTCCAGCAGCATTCTCTCCTAACGTTTCGCCTGCATCTGAGGCTGGCATCTTCAGAGGATCCTCTGAAGATGCCAGCCACAGATGCAGGCGAAATGTCAGGAGAGAATGCTGCTAGAACACGGCCATACAGCCCGGAAACCACACAGCACCCAAATGATGACTTCAGTTTGGTTTTTGTTCTAGGTTTCGGCAGAATCATCAGTTAGGAGTGTAGCCAAAGAAGACAGTAATACTTGGACCCTTCAGGGAGTCTTTTAAGAAAAGGAAGGAAAATGCATGCAGGTTTTATGGGTGAAGGGTTCAGATAACTCTTGATCCAGTTTCACTCCTTCAAGAGCTGTTTCGCCACGTTAAAAAATAGTGCATACTCCCTTTTTGTGTGATTTCTAGTAGAGGTTCAGCCTGACATTTTTCCTGCTGTAAATTCTATCCCATCATGCAGAAATTTCAGGCAGACTAATCATTCTTTTGTTTCTCCATTAAAAAAAGAAGTACTGGTTGCAGATGAAACATGGAGCTGGAGGAGATCTCAAGGGTCATCCTGCACAATACAGGGATGTCATAATCACCTTCCTCCCCTGAACCCCCAGTGAGCCCTGCTCTATGTCCAGAGGAAGGCAGAAAACTTCTTGGATCCCTGGCCAATCTGGCCTGGAGGAAAATTCCTTCCTGACCCCAAGGTGGTGATCACTACTACACTGGACATGTAAGAAAGGGCTGCAAGAGCCAAACACTGACTCAGCCCTTTTTGTCCTCTCTCTTATGATCTGCCTAAGTTAACAGAAACAGCATAGATGTCAGATGGCCATCTAGACTCTGCTTAAAAACCTCCAAAGAAGGGAAGCCCACCACCGCCCAAGGAAGTCTGTTCCATCCAATCAGAATATTATTCTTTGTTCTTTTTATTCATTCATTCATTCATTCATTCATTCATTTATTCATTCATTCATTCATTCATTCATTCATTTTATCTGCATATGTATTTTCTTCCCATCACTGAAATCCCTGGGTGGAGTATAGTCATAAAACACATAAAACAATCTTAAAACCTTCATAAAATCTACTTGAAAAAACCATCCCCATCCCTCACCCTTATAAATATACATATTCATCCCTCCCGCATAATACCCCCCCCCCCCGAACATTTCAAAAATTCAGCTAGGCTGCCCCAATAGAGTGCTAATACAGCAATAGCAGGTACCAAATAAAAAGGGAAGTATGGAGGGGGGAAATTGCCCAGGAGGGATCACTCATATGCCCAAGTACAGCAGGTGGTCTTGACCAAGTGCCTAAATTCTTACAGAGTTGGTTCTTATAGAGTCTGGCAGATCTCTAGGGGGGAGAGTTTTCCAAAATGCTGGATCCACTGCAGAAAAGGCCCTCTGGGTGGCCCCCACCCCCAGAATCTTGGAATTCAATGGAGTCACTAAGAATGCCTCCCCTCACCGCTGACCTCAGTGCCCAGGCAGGTCTGTATGAGAGGAGGCGTTCCTTCAGCTATATAGGGTCCAGGCCATGTATGACTATGTATGTCAGTATCAGCACCTTGAATTGATTCCAGTAGCAAATAGGGGGCCAGTGCAATTGCCACAGGACAGGTGTTATGTGATGACATCCTGAGATATCCACTAGCAGCCTTTCTGCTGCATTCTACACCAGCTCCAGCTTCTGGACTGTCTTCAAGAGTAGCCCCACACGAGTGTGTTACAATAATCTAACTGGGAGATTGCCAGCGCATGGATGGCTGTAGCCAGGTCTTCCCAGTCCAAGTAAGGGCAGGTCTGGTGAACCATCCGGAGAACCTGGTAGGTCCTCCTCGCCACCATTGCCACATGGAATTCCAGTGACAGTGATGGATCAAGAATAACCCTACAGTGACAGTGATGGATCAAGAATAACCCTACAGCTTCCTCCCTACAGTGCACCCAGAGAGGAAGCACCTTGGGGCAAGACTTCTTGTCCCAACGTGCTTCCTTTGCCCCGCCTGTTCTTCTTGCTTTCCTCGCTGAAAGCAAGAACACTTCTGGTGTGAGCTTTGCACCAGAGCCAGGCAAGGGTGGGGCAGAGCCGACCATGGGTAATTGGGCCATGATTGGCTTTTGATTGGTTTATTCTTGGTTGTGCAATTTGTCTCCTTAAAGGAATAATGGTGTTCCTGGATTGCTTTTACAACTGTTTATTTTGAGTGTGACTTATGGCCTTTTTCAAGGATGCCATTTCTGTATGTTTTTTGCATCAGAGATAGCAACGTTAAGCACACCATTAAGCTGAAAGACTGCTTTGTTCATTGTATGTTCAGAATGGTCTTTCATTGACAGGCTGAATTAAATGGAGTCACCCTTGTTACTTCAATTTGCCATACATTTCAAAGCAGCAGATTTCTTCTATCACAAAGTCTTATGGGCACTATTGTAAACTTTTCTGTCTGCTTTTATCCTAGAAGTGGAAAGTTAAATAACCATTTAGAAGCTGCTATACATGAGGCCATGAGTGAACTCGACAAGATGTCTGGGAATGTAAGTTTTCAGTGCATACG
Source organism: Sphaerodactylus townsendi (assembly GCF_021028975.2). Taxonomy (NCBI): domain Eukaryota; kingdom Metazoa; phylum Chordata; class Lepidosauria; order Squamata; family Sphaerodactylidae; genus Sphaerodactylus; species Sphaerodactylus townsendi. The sequence continues at coordinate 43,257,352 of NC_059426.1, read as the reverse complement.
GTAATATTTTAAAAATGTTAACAACTGCTGTTCCATAGTTTGCAAACGATACAAAATAATAAAATAAGAAAACATTTATATTTTCAGTTTTTTTCTGAGAATGAAGACTATCTTTTAAAAACTAGGATATATATTAGTCCAGTAGACATGCAGTGTGGGTGGCTGTTAAAGCTAATGCTTCTGATTGTTTTGCCACCTTAGGGTGTTCTAAATAAAATAAAAACACATGCAGATTCTTAAAAACTGGGATATGTCTTAAAACTGATAGACATGCAATGTTACCAGGGCTTTCTGTGTGATTGCTCCCAGGCTCTGGGATACTCTCCCCTCGGAGATTCACCTGGCGCCTACCCTTGATGAGTTTAGGCATATGGCGAAGTCTTTTCTCTTCCCCTGGGCATTGGGCTAGCCTCCCTGGAAGCCCCTCTACAACTGCTGGTCTGGGGCGGGGGTAGCATTGAGGAAGTGGCGTTGGGTCATTTAATGATATTTTATTGCTATGCTTTATTGTTACTTTTATTTATGACTTTATTGATATGTTTTATCATTAAACTTTGTTGTGAGCCACATAGAGACCTCTGTATAAGGCAGGGTAACAATATTCGGAGGGAGAAAGGGAGGGAGGGCATTAAATCTCCCAAAGCAGAGGAGCACTTCTCTGCATATGTGCACACAAAGCTGCCTCATGGTGGAGCCAATGGCACTGTCGGTAAGTCAGGGAAGGAGGTAGGGGTCAGGCAAATTGGAGTATTGAATTGAATTGAAACCCTTAATGGCATTTTAAAAACTGGTACAAAAAAACTCTAGCAAACTGGTACAGCTAAATGGCTGATAGTGGGACTCAACACTTCTAATCACCCCTCAGCCATGAGCTCACTGGGAAGCCTGAAGCATGGCACCCTCTTTCAGTCTTAGTGTCAGATCTTCATTACCAGGATGATAACATGGTTCATAATACGCAACTGCTATAAGGATGACTGAGATAATATACGTGAAATGTTTTGAAAAAAGTTTTATGAATATCAAGTATTGTTCTTTGGGAATTACTGAAATTCCTTTCCCCTTGTTACTTTCCTACCTTTCAGGTACACCAAATTCCACAGGGAGACAGACAGCTGAAGCCTCCAAAACCGAAGAGGAGGAAGATCTCTAGATAACATTGAATGTCTTTGTTACTGGTCCAGTACTTATTAAAAAAATGCACATAAATATAAATATATATATATAAATATATATAAGGATGGATAGAGTTCATCACCACAGGGTGCTAAACAAAACAGTGGTACAGTATTCTCGCTGGTAAAGAGGAAGACGTCAAACCCGATCCTCAAAAGATTACAGTGTGTCTATAGAACCTTTTTTTCTATCATTCTAAAATTGTGATTATAAGAAATAGTCCAAATGTTTCTGCAAAAATTTTCATTGTGTATATAGATAAAACGGAATTTCATGGTGATACCTGAAATGTAAATAATGTACAATATTGTCATGTACAAGCGTACCTAATGCACACTTTATCTTTTATTGTACAAAAAAATAGTGTACAAAATTCTTTGGTTTCTATGAGTACACATACAAGAGACTACCAGTGTAAAGTGATAAATAAAAATACAGCCTAAATGCTTTTATATAATAATGTAAAAGATGCTGTTTTTGTATTTAACAGCAGTGAAAAAGGCATGATTATGTAATACCTTAATTATGACATAACACTTCTCGCCACTGAGTGTTCATTTATAGTGTCTGTTTGGAATGAACCTTGCCTGGAAGTACTGTACTCCATTTCAGGTCTCTGTAGGAGAGTGCAACCTTGCAGATTCCTAAAGGGATGTGGGATTGCAGGTTTAATTAACAAGTCAAACACTGCAACTACCAGTTGCAATTCTTTCTTCTTCTTTTTTTAATTTGCCTGAGTTTTAAAGTAGAGTACTGTAGATTTTTAAATTAAATAATATTTAGATAGAATATTTTTAATCCGCGATTGCTTTGACAGACTTTCTTAGCCAGCTGCTTTAAAATCACATTGGGAAAAAACACGTTCATTTTGAAATCCTTTAGAGCCTAAATTGGCGAACCCGATCGGTCGATGCCGAGAACACAACCCTTTATAATTTTCAAGAGCAATGGCATAGTCTGAAACTCAGTTCTCATTGCTAATGTTATTAACCATCAGACCTTATAGTACAGGAACATAGGTATTCTAAAACTAAGGCAGCTCAGTGATCAGTTGTGCTTATCTGTTTTCCACTGAATTAGTGGTATTCTCTCAGCATAAGTGGTCTCTGAGTCACCTTATCTGCCAACACTGACACCTGTCATACAGTATTAATAAACTAGGTGGCTTACAAAACGACTAGCAGCAATGGCCAGGATCCCAAAGAACTGCACTAGTTCTGTCTGTGAAGAGCCCTGTCCCTTCCTTCAACATGACGTTAAAAAAACACATTTGAAACTGAAGGGACTTCAAAAATTAGGGTGTTTTTTTTAATATGGAGTAGGGTCTCTGCTTAAAAGGAAAGAAAAATCCCACCAAGCTATAGCAGCTCTTTGGATCCAACCAGTGATGTTATCAGTATTATGTAACATATCAGATTTATTTTATTTAATAAGAATTATTTATACCATTAACAGATTCTTATATATAAATATATAAATATATATATTAATGTGGCAGAAATGTGCAGGTTTGAATCTATTAACCAGATTATTTATGTTATGTTAAGTTGAAAGAAATGTGAAACGTATGTTAGAAAGGTGATCGTACATTACAGATACACAAACCTAAAGCTGTGAGCCATTCTCTAAATACCAGTATCGTTAAAACAACGTGTAGCACAATGTCATTTTCAGTGTTGGTGCTGCCTATGGTGGCAATGGCCCTCCCCCTCTTCCAGGCATCCCAAAACACAGTATCAGCTCTCTTTGCCTAATTCCAAGATGGAGTCTTTAAGGCCATCTACTACCTCTTCATCTGGGAGCCACCATTTTGTTTTATCCTGAAGCGTCATTCCTTTCAATGGCTTAGTTACCTCTCCTAGCAAAGACTGCTTGTAGTCGGCATCGTCTAAAGCTGATAACAATGCCAGTATACTGATAACCAAAACATAGTACTTATATACAAGGAATATAATTCCCTGCCCAGTTCATTTTCTCAGGACCCAAAGCTTCAATTTTTTAACCCCCCCCCCCCTTGTGTGATGAGCACCACTTGCCCCAGAGGACAAGCGAGCTGAGGGAATGACATTCCTGTGTTCAGGTCTTCTGTGCCAATGCACTTAGCACTATCACTGGGCTGGATAACTTGCTCTTCTCTCATGTGGTTCGCTCTTTTTTTCCCACACCCCAACCTGATGGAATGCAATTAGCTACACTAAGCTACAGTGGCCTGGAGACAGGAACCTTTCCTTCTACTGGGTAGGTTCATTTTGTCCTTTGTGTAACGGCAGGATCGCCTGCCACAATCCTACATGAAAACTCATGTGAAGTGATCTTTTGTGTAGTTTAGTTAGCACACTTTTTTTTGTTGCAAGTTGATGTGTTTGTTAAGTTTAAAGAGTTAATGTTGTCCATTTTTCGTACCAGCCTGCTTTCTGCTTTGTCTAAACAGATGTTTCTATTCATGAATACTCATGCGTGTGTGCGCGTGTGTGGGTGGATGTGTGTTTATATTCAGTTTTTTTAAGTTTGCTCTTTTTTTGTCCCTAAAACTGAATTTGTATTGACCAACCCTTCTTTTGACATTTTAACTAATTAGGTTTGTTAACTTTTCTCACCAATGTATACTTTACATTAGTAGACTATGTAAAGTATTTCTGTGCACTTGATTTCATTGGTTAATATTGGCATTGATGTGGGTGCTAGGAGTAGTTTGCTTCAGTCCATACAGATTTTTTTCCTCCTCTTTAGAGTTTTTATGGTTTTATGTAAGCAGTTAATGTAAATATTGTGAGCATTACAGGTCATGCAGTGTTGTAACATTTTAAAAAATGTTGCACCTACTTTACGATTAAAAAGCTGGTCACTCGTACTTGAATTTTGCCCATAGAGCCATTTCTTTCTCTTTGCATTAATGCATAAATTACTTTTTTTTAAAATCAAGGCCCGACCCTTCTTTCTACGCTTATTTTTTTGTTTAACAAATCTCTATTTTTCTAACAGAAGATTTTAACATTTAAAACAATTTTTCAACTTTCTAACTTATGAAATCCTCCTATATTTAGAGAGTGAGAAAATACCCTCATTTCAGAAAGTGAAATAATTGAATTCTTGGCACAATGAAAGAAATCACACAAGAGGGATAGTGAAGTTGAACCCTCATAAGATTAATTAGCCTCTCATTAGACAGATTAGTGGATGTTTGTGTGGTGTTTTGAGGATATAAAGTGCTAACTATCCTCATGTGTCTATTTATTTATTTATTCTTGGTGGGTTGTGATAAAATTATATAAAAATCAAAGGAATTATTCTTTCTATCATGGAGAATTTATGAGCACCATTTAGTAATTTTTATTTATGAAAAAGCTTCCTATATTCAGTTATTTAGACTGAAAAGTGTTACTGAAACTAGCTTTGAAACCAGTATCCAAAAATAATACATTCTCATGTCCCATGTCAGTTATGGCCACAGCCTCAGTTTGAAGTTTTGTTTATAGTTTTATAATTAAATTTACCAATGCCATTGTGCAGAAAACTTGCAAGTAACTCAATATTATTGTGGATTTCCCAGAATTTAATGGTTTAAAGTATCATGGTGGACTGAATTACCTTTTATTAGTACAGTTTGTATTTTGCTACATAGGGTTTTTAATATGAATATTCCGGAAGAGCAGTAGCATAATAATGCTTTTCTATTTTAAAAGAACCCCATTCTAGTCTTACTAAGAATTAGATTTTTTTAAAAAAATATCAGTTTTGTAAAATTTGATAAAATTGTCAATATTATGATTAAATCACAAAAAAACCTCACTGTGATGTTCTCTTCCAGAACGGGGCCATGTTTGCACAACACCAGTTTGGGAGGGGGTTACATCCCTGATTTAAAATGGGGTATGTTGGCACTATTGTTCTTTTAAATAGCCGTAACAGTAAACCAAAGTAATTTGGTTATGGTAGAATGTCTGGGACTCAGCCCTCGACTTACCAGTCACGTCCAGATAGTAATACAAACGCTAGGTCATGAAATACTGTATCCAACAGATCCGTTTAGAGTGCATGGCCAGTTGTGCATATTGCACAGGTCAGTTTATATAGTAATTCCTCAAACTTTCCTTCAATTCACTTTCCTGTTGAGGTACTTACCTCTCTGAAGATACAGTTATCTTGTAAACAAGCTATTATATTTGAAGATCGTCACTTTCTCTGTGCAGTCTATTGCATTTTATGTATTTTCATGGCATCCTTGACAACATGGTGTTACGCATGGGCATATTTAGCAGAGTTGTACAGCGAATATTTGCTTATTTGGTGAGATGAAAGATCCACCTAGTTCTGCATCCTGTCTTCAAGAGTAGCTTATCCAGATGCCCATGGAAAGCTCACAAACTGCTATTCATGACAATTTTCTTGTTGGTCCTCAAATACCTTGTAAGAAGATATAATATTTCTGAAGATCTACATGGTTGTTACTGCTTACGACGTGCCTATTTTCCATGAATCTGTCTGATGTCATCTGTCCCAATGGCTAGTGCCAAATCTTTTAGCAACAAATTGTGCATTGCTTGAAGATTTTTTTTGTCTTGAATCAAATTCACGGAATGGCACCAGGTTGTGGTGTTTGATGCTCTTAGGGAAAGAAGATCTAGAACTGACAAGAATTCTATTGGTTAAACAAACTTCCAAAGTTATATTCAACTATGTCCTAAATAATCTTCAAGGTGTTTGTTATTCCTGATGACATCTCCAAGAGAATGGGGATAACCAAGAGCCCCTGCTATAAAGTCCTTTGACTCAATAGCATTTTGGTATGTCCTTTCCCAAGTCATTGGTATTAGCCCTGCAGCTGCATTAAAGGCATGCTACAAAGGATACATTCTGTCACTAAGACACTGGATGCTTTCTAAGGGTGTAATTAAAACTCCTGTGATAGAACTTTCATGAGAACGGTTTGTTTTCCATTGAAAGACCCACGATTAGCGTGATGGTTTTCATATGCCAATGAAAAAAGCAGTATTTTCTTTCTTGTCCAAGTGGTGCAACAGAATGAGATCCCGCTATCTTGTTCTCTCAAATGAACTGAATTTCAATGTATTGTCGAAGGCTTTCACAGCCAGACTCACTGGGGTGCTGTGTGGTTTCCGGGCTGGATGGCCATGTTCTAGCAGCATTCTCTCCTGACGTTTTGCCTGCATTTGTGGCTGGCATCTTCAGAGGATCCTCTGAAGATGCCAGCTACAGATGCAGGCGAAACGTCAGGAGAGAATGCTGCTAGAACATGGCCATCCAGCCCGGTAACCACACAGCACCGCCGAACTGAATTTCTTTGGGAAAACATATTGTGTTTTATTGGGTGATTTTTATTGCAAGCCCAAAGAGTTTGATCCAGACTTCTTCTCCCCCTCCCCCCACCCCCTTTAAGATAACAAATTACAAAATAAGAAAAAAGCAACAAGACTTTTCATAAATAGCTGATCATTAATAATGGATTACATTGCTGTATAAATAGTGGATTACATTGCTAGTGAGGATATCTGCCTGTGAAAAAAAATTCCAAACATCTGTTCTCAAGTTCCTGGTACTCAACAATTACAGACACAAATGTTCATCATAATTTTTGACCTAAAGCTTTCCAAGATGAGCCCCATCTCCCATGTTCACTATATTGTTGGGACAACTCGCTTTATCCAGTGGAGATTCACATGCAAAGCTGTTCCAATCATGACATTAATAAAGCCATATTCATGCCAAATGTATCCAACTGGGTCTTGCAGAGATTTGGATCTTCCCTCAGACAAACGAAGACTAACCAAACTTTTGAAACTTGTAGTATACATACACGCAAACACATTTTTATGCAGGAGTGTTGAAATTCCAGAATGACTTCAGCTCAGTGTTGCTTTGGTGCCTCTTGATATCATTAGATGAAAACAGAATAATTGCAGGTAAGTCCCTCTGAGTTATAACAACAGAAAAGTTGATACCGTATTTACTCAAAAGAAAGATGACCCCTTTAAAGGAAGGTATACACACACGCAAAATACTACTGGACAAAACTCCAACTTTTATGTGAATGCAAGAACACCCCTTTCCCCTCTTATACTGTAAGCATACCTGGAAAAAATGTAGTCAGCAAATATTGTATTCGTCTCACGATTCTTCACCATTGTTAGGAAGACATGAGTTCATTTGCCTCATCTGCTTGATCTCTACCTTCAAAACACTGGGCCTCATTTCCCACCAGAAGAGAAGCTTTTGGGGGATGCATGGAGCCTCCACTGCTGCAGAAAAGGAGTTCAACCTCACAAAATAAGGGTGATGTGTATGTGTTGGTTGAGTGAATAAAATATACTCATCAAGGGAGCTAAGTCTGCCTCATTCTTCCCTGCCAAGATGGTCCACTGCAGAGGTCTGCAACCTGTGGCTCTCCAGATGTTCATGGACTACAATTTCCATCAGCCCCAATTGGCCATGGTGGCAGTGGCTGATGGGAATTGTAGTCCATGAGCATCTGAAGAGCCACAGGTTGCAGACCCCTGAGTCCACTGACTCAGTCTTATTCCTATTCAACTGGACTAGCTCCTTTTGAGGATTTCACTGGAGCCCTTTCAAGTCTCCGTGGCTGAGCTTGTGGCATCCCCCAGGCTTATCATGCCTCTTCAACTGATAGGAGCAACTGGGTCTGTGTCTTTAAGCGTCAAAGTAAAGAAATGCCCACGTAAGTATACTTTTGGGCAGATTTGGTTATTAATGCTGAAGAACTGATCACCTTAGCAGTTTAATGTCATGCTATTCACTTTATTTTAGTCATAAATTGATTGAGATTGCTATGTATATATTTTATATATTTGTAGATTTGATTACTATTTCAGCTAGAAGACCAAACCTACCATGCACTGGCCTCACTGTCACTTGTGCTGCCCAAATGGCATGTATGCCAACATTGGAGCAGTTACATCAGCGGTGGGGCACAGCATGATTCCATGGAGATCAAAGGAAGATGTCCCACACAGGAAGCTGTGCTAACATGGATAAGGGTATTCTGGGGGGGGGGGGCAACTTTAACTAGCTTCCAGAGCCTTTTCCGGGCACAGATTTATGTCATAAAAAAGGTGGTGGAAGCTATTACCCTGAATGGGAATTTTCATGGCTGGAGGGGTTTTCCTTTGTTTTCCTGGTGGCCATGCCACCCAACACCTTTTTGAAGGTGGCACTGCTGCACCATCATACACCTCCCCACCCCCCCACCCCCAGATGGTGCTGCTTAACTAACAGCCCAATCAAGAGGACTCCCGTGGTGGTTGGGGACGGTACTGCTTTCATGAAGCCTTACTGCCTCCAGAGAACTTCTAAGCAGCCCAGGAAGGCAGCAAGCTCCAGAACTCCTCAGCACCTGAAAGCCCTCTATGGAGCTAAACAGACTTTTGGGTGGCATAAATCCAAGGCCTACGATGGGGACATTCCCAGCTCCAAAACTTGGTGGAAGCCTACTAAAGTCAGCTCCACTCCCAGGCTCCCAAGAGTCAGTTCACCCTTCCCCCCATTGGGCTGCCCCTGTAATTTTCCCACAAAAGTTAAAGGAACTTTTAAATGCTTCTCTTTTGGCTTGGCCATTTTCAATTATTTTGACTAATCAGTTGTTCAACGTATTGTCGAAGTTGTGTAATCAGTTGTTGCAGAAACTTTTTTTTTTAAGAAATAAAGCAAATTGAGCAATTAAGGGGAAAAGACAACCTAGAGATTGAGAAACAGGTATATTGACTGCTGTTCCAAATACACAATCTTACCTTTTGCTAAGGAAATGGAAATGGACGTAGACCTTACAACTGAGAGTAGTGTTGAGATAATTGTAAATTTAGCCCAGCCCTTTAAAGATGTTTGAGGAAGAGGCTTGTGTTAATGAGCAATTTCTTGGTAGTTAGGGAATGTGTCACAATGAAACAGAGTACTTTATATTGATAACTGGGCAAATCTTGCAGAAGATTACTCTTGTTAGTGCCACAGAGCACTGGCGTAATGCCCATTGGGCAAGGTGGGCAACTGCCCAGGGCATCACCTCGGGGGGGGGGCATCAAAATGCTGGGTTCGTTTTTGGGTATTTTAGTGGTTTTCCATTTTCGGCCTGCAGGGGGCGCAGTTTTTAGGCTAGCGGCACCAGAATTTCAGCGTATCATCAGGAGACTGTCCTTATGCTACCCCCCAGGTTTGGTGAGGTTTGGTTCAGGGAGTCCAAATTTATGGACTCCCAAAGGGGGTGCCCCATCCCCCATTGTTTCCAATGGGAGCTAATAGGAGATGGGGGCTACAGTTTTGAGGGTCCATAACTTTGGCCCCCCTGAACCAAACTGCACCAAACTTGGGGGTATCATTAGGGCAGTCTCCTGATGAAAGCCTGAAAGTTTTGTGACTGTGCCTTCAGAAATGTGCCCCCCCACCTGCAACCCCCATTGACAGCAATGCAGAAAACTCAATGCAGAACAAAGATTCTTGGGCAAATTTCGGGATGTTCTTGTGGGGAGGGCATTCTTGGACGTATCAGCACCAACATTTCAGGGTATCATCTGGAGACTGTCATGATGGCAACTCCAAGGTTTGGTTCAGGGGGTCCAAAGTTATGGACCCTCAAAAGGGTAGCCCCCATCTCCTTAGCAAAGAATGTGGGTTGGGGTACCTCATTTGAGGGTCCATAACTTTGGACCCCCTAAACCAAACTGCACCAAACTTGGGGGGTCTCATTAGGATAGTTTCCAGATGATACCCTGACATTTTGGTGCTGATACATCAAAAAATGCGCCCCCTTCAGGAACATCCTAGAAATTTGCCCAAGAATCTGTGTTCTGCATTGAGTTTTCTGTATTGCTGTCAATGGGGGTTGCAGGCTAAGGGGGCACATTTCTGAAGGCACAGTCTCAAAACTTTCAGGGTCTCATCAGGAGACTGCCCTGACAATACCCCCCAGGTTTGGTGCAGTTTGGTTCAGGGGGGCCAAAGTTATGGACCCTCAAAACTGTAGCCCCCATCTATTAGCTCCCGTTGGAAACAATGGGGGATGGGGCACCCCCTTTGGGAGTCCATAACTTTGGACTCCTTGAACCAAACCTCACCAACCTTGGGGAGTAGCATAAGGACAGTCTCCTGATGATATGCTGAAATTTTGGTGCTGATATGTCTAAAAATGCACCCCCTGCAGACACCAATGTCTTGGTGCAAAAAAAATTTGGTCGTGGTGGAGTGGCCGCCCATGGGGGGGGCATCCAACTCAGGTTTTGCCCAGGGCTATAGTTTGCCCAGGGCTGCCTCGTTACACCCCTGCCACAGAGACTGCTGATACCCTACTAATATACCTACAGAAAGGTACTGTGGGAGGGAGAGAATAAAATAAATTAAGGTGATTTGGGAATGGCTTGAGCCTTTAGAGAATCACATGATATTGATATTTTGATAAAGTTCAAAGAGGAAAATGGGGTAGAATCCTCAGTACAGACAACGGATGCTGCAAGGCAGGGAGTTCCTAAGGCCGTTGTTTTGTCACTCCCAAGCAAGGTATACCCATTCCCTCCTGGCATGCTCAGCACTGGGTACTGAAGCACTATGCAATCCATGAGGTGATGCCAGGAATGCCCCTTGCTGCCTGGGAGCACACAGAGACTTTGTGGTGCATCAATTCCCCCATTATAATTGTGGTATCCAACAGTTGCATGTGTCTTAGCTTGAGAACGGGCCCTGCATGCTCCTTGACTAAAGAGGTGGTGTAGATAAGGCAGAGCCATTGATGACAGTAAGTAGCATCCATGTTGTAGTTAAGCAAATTATGACTGGGGGGAGGGGTTTCTTCTTAAGACCATTACATTTATTAGAATTTTTTCATTGAAGTGTGTAGTGGACAGTTTGGAAATAGGCTACAGCAGTAAGAGCCTTGTAGGAGCATTCCTTGGGGGAAATGATAGGTTTGTTGGGAAGCAGATATTGCAGAGCCTGGTAAGGTGCTGCTATCCCTGATGAGGCAGGAAAGTAAACTGGAGATCAAGATGGGTGACCAAGTAGTTCACAGGAAGTGACAGATTTGAAGTTTCTGCCTCCCTGAGAACGGGTTGGAAAATGCCCATCAAGATGTCCTCCTATCCTTCCGGTAGAAGGCCCCTTCTTGGTAAGTAACCAATGGACCGGTTTGTTGGGAAGCAGATATTTCATAAAATATGAACCCATGACACAAGGTCCATGATAGTGGGACATCCTTTGATATAGAATTAAGTCGGCATAGACTGAGAAAGCCAGAAACAGATACCCTTATGCTAAAATAAGAATGTGAGAAATATACCCAGCGCCTGTAATGAAGAAACATGTTGGACATATCCTGTTTTTAAAATAAACAGGAGCATCTCTATATAATCTATATTGCTTAATTTCAGCTCATGAAAAAAGTATTGACCGAATGATGAGTTTGATACAAATAACTTTTCCCCAAGCTATTTGAATCAGACCGCAACCATCCCCTGTGGGCTGCAGACAGCTGTGTAGCATGAGAAGGAAATGGCCAGCATTCCTGGCCCTCTTGTGACTCAAATACTGAAAGTCATCAGAGGCATCCACCTTCATTCTTGGCTCTGAAGTTACCCAGCATTTGTAGTATCTCTGTCTGTTCATTCTGTGAAAGTGCAGCTGATAGATCCGGAAAGTGGTGGAAGCAACAAAACAGATGAGTTGGCAAGCAGCTACTTGAGTGGAAAGAGGAGGTATCTCAATGTTCCCATGAGCCCTCAACCTCAAACGATTATGTCATTTCCTCACTGTTGGAATAAACAAAAAAATCTGTGTTGAGGCTAAACATCTATTACGTTACAAAAGTCAATTTATGTAAGTACTTATGGTTGCATCTGCATGAATATAGTATTATGCACTACCAAAATTGTTTTCGTCAGCAAAGTAAGCTTTCAAAAAGTATAGGCAACACAACGAACCATCTATATGGTGCTTATATATCTGAAGCAGATGTGTTTCCACACTCCTACATTCCAGCTGGGTGTCTTTTGGCTATTCACAGTTCTTCGGAACTCTCTCAGCCCCACCTACATCGTAAGGTTCTGTTGTGGGCATAGGTGGAGCTAACATAGGGTGTGGGGAACAAACGCCCCAGGTGCAGGCGTGGGGGCAAAGAATTGCTCACCCCTTGCCTCAGACAGCCCCCCCCCTCCAGCCTGGAGCAGGCTGCTCTTAGCTTTTAAAGATAAGTGAGGCGTGAAAGGGGTGGGGAGACACGGGCGCCATTTTGCCCTGGGCGCCAGTCCCCCCCCCCACACACACACACACGGCATTGGTTGTAGGGAGAGGAAGGGAAAGGAGCTTGTAAGCCACCTTGAGTCCCTTGCAGGAGAGAAAGGTGGGGTATAAATACAAACTCTTCTACTCTTCTTATATTAGCAAAAATGTGGTATCAGTCACAGTCAAACTGTATACAGACAACTGGCATGCATCAGCCTTATATCCACTGTATATAGGCACATAGACAAACACACAGATAGCTATACACTGTTTCATAAGTTTCAGCGGTATTTACCAACAAAAATGCCAGTTTAGTTTCTGACGCAGAGAAGGACAAGCGTGTGTGCTTCCATGAAGAGATCCTTTTCCTGATGCACATATGGGACCGGTCATCAAAATAATTTTTTGGTTGATGTAATATGATATTCTAATCCGGGTCTATCTTAAAGCAAACAAAAATGCTGACACCTAGGCACAAGGTTTTTATGCACACATGTTTCTCTGGAACACCCTTGGAAATATGTTTGTGACTGCTGCATTCCGGAGAACCATGGAAGCATAAAGACCTTGTGTTTAGCTGTCAGTATTTTTGTTTGCTTCTAACCTGTGGTTTTCAATGTGATAGATATTTAACCTCAACCCAGATTTTTGTTATCCTGTGTTGCCTTTTTTGGGTTTTCATCTCCTCACTGTTGGTATTCCTTGTACTGAAGCTGCCCAATTGAAAAAAATTATTCTAAAAAAGATTTTTTAAGAATTCAAAAGAGCAATTGTTTACAGGCCTCACAGCTTTTGTTTCACTTGGTATCCCATGATAGATCATACAGCTGAGTGCTGTGTATTTTCTGGGCTTTGTGGCTGTAGTCTGGTAGCTTTTTGTTCCTAAGATTTTGCCCGCATCTATGGCTGGAATACAGTAATTTTTATATTTTATACAAGAATTAATTTCATGAGTGTCAGAATGAGTCTGAATGACTAGATGGTAGAATAAATGCAAAACAAGGGTATTTGACTGTCCAAAAGGTTTGCTTCTCTGTACCCACTTTCCTCTTTTAGAGGAGGAGGAGTAGTTTGGATTTATACCCCACCTTTCTCTCCTGTAAGGAGACTCAAGGCAGCTTACAAACTCCTTTCCCTTTCCTCTCCCCACAAAGGACACTTTGTAAGGAAGGTGGGATTGAGCAAGTTCTGAAGAACTGTGACTAGCCCAAGGTCACCCAGCAGGAATGTAGGAGTGTGGAAACACATCTGGTTCACTCAGAGATGTACAGTCTATAGCAGGGGTAGGGAACCTGCGGCTCTCCAGATGTTCAGGAACTACAATTCCCATCAGCCTCTGTCAGCATGGCCAATTGGCCATGCTGGTAAGGGCTGATGGGAATTGTAGTTCCTGAACATCTGGAGAGCCGCAGGTTCCCTACCCCTGGTCTATAGGGACAGAGGGTCACCCATATCCCCAGGTACATGCCTTTCTGTCACGTGGGGGGTGGGTGCTGGGCACCCCCCACATGACAAAACAGCGTGCACCCCAGCCACATACCACCAAGTCCTGACCCTCAGGGGGCAGGGCTTGGCAGTGGCCTGCTGCTGCTCGCTGCTGCCAAGCCCTTTGAATTGTATTTCTTTATGAAAGTTTAAAACTGTGTTTTAAACATTTTTAATGATAATGCCAATAAAGGCTTCTGCCTGTCGGTTTTAATGTTTTATATATTTATTTTATTATTGTATATTATGTGTTGCCTTCTGGCTTTATTGTTCACCGCTCAGAGCCCTTCGGGGATTGGGCAGCATAGGAAAACTAAACAATAGCAATGACAATGACAACAACTTGAAGCATCTTCGAATTGACAACATTAACATCTGTCAAATTCAGAAGGCATCCCTGATAGGATCCGCACGAATACTACACCGATACATTACAACCTCCTAGGCCTCTGAGTGAGGCTCAAATTGTAATGAAGGTCAACAGCCAGCTAAAGATCTGGCAGCTGTGAAATCTACCATAATAATATGGGACTTTAGCATTCAAACAGATAAAGTACTGGCGCACAACACACCAGATATTACCATCATCGAGAACAATAAAGTGTGGATTATTGACGTTGCGATACCCAGTGACATCCGGGTCAAAGAAAAACAACTAGAAAAAATTACAAAATATCAAGATTTAAAAATTGAACTGCAGCATCTATGGCACAAACCAGCAGCAGTAACCCAGTGGTGATCGGCACACTGGGTACTGTCCCAAAATCCCTGAGACAGTACTTGCAGCAAGTTAACATCAATAAAATCACTGTCTGCCAAATCCAGAAAGCTGCTCTACTAGGCTCTGCTAACATTTTATGCCGATACATCATGTCTTCCTAAGTTCCAGGGTGGAACGCGAAGCTGATCGAAGGCCAACACCAACCAGTGATCTGGCGGTTGTGATACAATGTCTTTGTTGTTTTTGTCGATGATGATGATGATGATAATTCTGAAAAAGGAAACTGAATCCCCGATTTTAGCCGCTCAAGAGCAAGCCATTAGTACAAATTCGATCAAGGCCAAAATTAAAAAATCCTTGGATGATGCAAAATACAGATTGTGCAGATCATGTCCTCAGCTACTGCAAAAAGATTGCCCAGACTGAGTACAAACAGAGACACAACTCAGTGGCCAAGATGATCCACTGGAATTTATGCAAAAATTACAACATAAGAACAGCTAAGAACTGGTGGGAACATTGTCCAGAGAAAGTAATGGAAAATGAGAAGGTCAAGATCCTGTGGGACTTTCGAATCCAAATGGACAAAGTGTTGAAACACAATACACCAGACATCACCATGATCGAGGAAAAGAAAGTGACTATCATCGACATAGCAGTCCCCGGTGACAGTAGGGTCATTGAAAAAGAACACGAGAAGGTCACTAGATACCGCGATTTGAAAATCGAGCTTCAGCGTCTATGGCACAAACCAGCTGAGGTCGTCCCAGTGGTAATCGGCACGCTGGGCACCATCCCAAAAACACTAGGGCAGCACTTGAAACATCTTCGAATTGACAAAATTAACATCTGTCAAATTCAGAAGGCAGCTCTGCTGGGATCCGCACAAATACTACACTGATACATTACAACTTTCTAGGCCTCTGGGTGAGGCTCGAATTGTAATGACAGTCAACAACCAGCTAAAGATCTGGCAACTCTGAAATCTACCATAATAAAGTACTTCCCATGTAGGAAAACCATTCCCAAATCTAAAGCACTAGAGAGACCATCTACACATTTTATGAATAAGCTGACCCCCACCCCAGTAGTTGCGATGCTTCTTTAAGTCTTGTGGCAAGGTGGCTCACCAAATGGTAACAGTTTGATGTGAAGAGAAGATTACTATCTGCCGCTCCCATAATTGCTTTCCATTTTCCAAGAAGAAATTTGCACAGAGTTGGACATGGGCCAGGAAGACCTGGGCTTCAATTCCCTTTTGGGTCATGAAGCTTACAGGACCAGGGTCAGCTCTGTAATGAGGCGATCCAAGAAGTCCCATCAGGTAGAAGATTAGGGGATGGTGCAACTTCCCATTCCACTGTCTCAGCTTGTCCAACTGCTGGCTCTGCATGAGAACCAGAGGAGATAATTTCTTTATGGATTTGCATCTGCAGACCTCTTTAAAAACAGCCTGTCAAGCAGTACAAGTCAGTTCTCAGACTCTTGCCAGCCTTTGGCCAACATACTTGAGTACTAGTGACCTGTGTGACCAAAACAGTAGCTTAAATTTTGCTCAAGGAATTAAGCTTGAGAGTTCAGGAAAACCTATCGGGCTCATGAAGCTTGCTGTCCTGTCTTTCAAAGGCAGCAGAGGCAATGAAGATGTAGAGGGTTATTTCCTCTGGCTCCTGGTGGGAATGGCACCAACAGAAATGCATTGCAGACACAAAGATGGTAGTAACAATTGCTGTTCCACAGCTAGCTGCACACTTGGAGCTACGGATGAATTGAGAGCTGGTATGGTATAGGGACAGAGTGGCAGAGTAGGATCCTGAGAGACCTGGGTTTAGATTCCTACTTCTTCCATGGAAACTTGCTGGGTGACTTCAAGCCCATGATGAACTCTCAGCCTGGTCTATCTCTCAGGGTTGTTGTGGGAGAATGGAGGCAGAGAGAACAACTTTCTAAGCCACTTTGAGTCCCAGCTGGAAAGAAAAGCAGGATATAAGTAAATCAGTGCAAAAATAAATACACTGTATGTCCTTGGACCGCCCATTCTCTGTCACACATACCTCACAGGGTTCTTAAGAACATAAGAAGAACATAAGAACAAGCCAGCTGGATCAGACCAGAGTCCATCTAGTCCAGCTCTCTGCTACTCGCAGTGGCCCACCAGGTGCCTTTGGGAGCTCACATGCAGGATGTGAAAGCAATGGCCTTCTGCTGCTGCTGCTGCTCCTGAGCACCTGGACTGTTAAGGCATTTGCAATCTCAGATCAAAGAGGATCAAGATTGGTAGCCATAAATCGACTTCTCCTCCATAAATCTGTCCAAGCCCCTTTTAAAGCTATCCAGGTTAGTGGCCATCACCACCTCCTGTGGCAGCATATTCAAACACCAATCACACGTTGCGTGAAGAAGTGTTTCCTTTTATTAGTCCTAATTCTTCCCCCCAGCATTTTCAATGAATGCCCCCTGGTTCTAGTATTGTGAGAAAGAGAGAAAAATTTCTCCCTTTCAACATTTTCTACCCCATGCATAATTTTATAGACTTCAATCATATCCCCCCTCAGACGTCTCCTCTCCAAACTAAAGAGTCCCAAACGCTGCAGCCTCTCCTCATAAGGAAGGTGCTCTAGTCCCTCAATCATCCTCATTGCCCTTCTCTGCACTTTTTCTATCTCTTCGATATCCTTTTTGAGATGTGGCGACCAGAACTGAACACAGCACTCCAAGTGCGGTCGCACCACGGCTTTATATAAGGGCATGACAATCCTTGCAGTTTTATTATCAATTCCTTTCCTAATGATCCCCAGCATAGAGTTTGCCTTTTTCACAGCTGCCATGCATTGAGTTGACATTCCCATGGAACTATCAACTAAGACGCCCAAATCCCTTTCCTGGTCTGTGACTGATAGCACTGACCCCTGTAGCGTGTATGTATGTTCTTGTCCTGAAAGGATTATATTGGCCATGTATGCCACACTAAGCTCCTTGGGTGAAGGGGATACAAATGCAAGGAATTAATATTTTAATTTGTTTACTTTGCTTATACCCTGCCTCTCTCCCAAAGTGGCTGACATTGTTCTTTTCCATTTTATGCTCACAACGACACTGTGAGATAAGGCCCAAGGACTGGCCCAAGGACATCTAACAGGCTTCCGTGGTAGAGTATGGGTTCAAACTTGGCTCTTCCAGATCCTTGCCCAGCACTCTAACCACCGTGCCACAGTGGCTCCCAACAATCATCCACAAACTACTGTGGCCAGAAAAAAAATGTGCTGAAGATCTATAACCCCTCTGTGATGCATTTGGCTTGACAAATGGATTTCCAAGACGTTTGTCAGGAATATAGCTGAGTTTCAGATGCCTGCACTGTGATTCTAAGCCATTTTCATGAAAGCAATTCCACTCTCATTGCTGGGTCTCATTTTTGCACCAAGCACTTGATTGAAGTACAAGAAAAGCTTTCATAGAATGATGTTTCATGCTGAAAAAAGGAGGCCCCCGCCCCAAAAAATCCTATATCCTTATCACAGAAGTATAGAATCATAACCATCCACATTCTGGAAAGCAAATTGAATTCTATGTATTATGAATTGCCTGCAATTAAATAACACATTTGCATTCCAGTATATTGCTTTGGAAAATTAAGTCTGTGGATCTTTAGCCTTCCTAGTATATTTTTATTCCATCTTTTCTCCAAGGAGATTGGGGCAGCATCCATAGATCTTCTTTCCCCATTTTATCCTCGTATCTTGTAAGGTACATTAGATTGTAATGATGCTGCTGGATAAAGGTGACCCCACAAGTTGCATGGCAGAGTAGAGATTTCAATTCAGATCTGCCAAATCCTAGTCTGGCACTCTGATTTACCCTGTTGACTCAATGCTGCTAATGGTCCAGCTGCTAAAACAATGGTGGAGGAATACTGAAGCAGCTATCATGGATTAGAGCTTGAAATTTGACCGGAATACGTACAAAACATACAAGAGTACAGGAAGTTATCAATAAGAGGGGAAGACAATAGTAGCCAGTGGTGGGATTCAAATAATTTAACAACTGGTTCTGAAAGGACTCAGTGATGGGATTTCAACCAGTTCTCTGAATTGGACAAAAAAATTAGCTACCAGTTCTACCGAACTGGTGCGAATAGGCGGAATCCCACCACTGGTGGTAGCCCAAAAGCCAGGGAGATAAGAAAGTAAGTTAAAAGCAGAATGGGGGTGTAACTATTTTTATCAGTGGAAAATGACTATCTGAAGTCTTGGTGTTCCACTGTCCAGAGGTCAAAGGCATTAACAGCTGCATTTTCACTGTGCAGTTTTGTTGTTTGTTTGCTTGCTTGCTTTTGCCATTGAAGTCTTGGTTGCTGCTTTTACTTTATCCTGTGAGCTTTCTGTTGAGCTGGGAGTCACATATATAAGACTGACTCTTGTGGCCACAGAGAGGACAATCAGCAGTAACACCAGCTGGCATCTCAGTTCCAGAAATGAAAAATTTTAAAACAGAGGGAGGTGAACTTTGGTGCAGATGTTGATCCTTCCCTGCACAAGCCCAGAAAGAGAGGGGGCCACGTGAATATGTGTGTTTGCTATTTTTCAAGAGCAAAAGAGTTTCGTGATATGCCACCATATGGCTTCACAGGATACATTTCTTTCCATCCTTCGGGTTTATTACCTCCTAAGACTGTGCTTATGTTTTCTTACACTATGCAGCTTGTCAGAAAGTTGTCTGGAATTCCTCACAGATACAGAAACCCAGATGCTGCTGAAATTATGTCAGAGGCACAGTGCAATAAGCACCATGAGACACAATTAAGCTTTCCTGATAGAAACGAAACAGAATTACATATCTCTGTGGTGTTGGGTTTGGATCCTAAACCTTGTTTCTTTTAGTGTGCATGAACTGCTGTCAAGCCTCAGCTGACTTATTGCAACCCATTAGGGTTTTCAAGGCAAGAGATTAGCAGAGATGGTTCACCATTGCCTTCCTCTGCAAAGCAATCCTGGGATTCCTTGGTGGTCTCCCATCCAAATGTTGCCAGGGCAAACCCTGCTTAGCTTCTGAGATCTGACAAGATCAAACTAGCCTGGACCCAGAGGCATAGCTCCAAGGGGACGGGGGTGCGATGCACCAGGCGTGCGTCCCTGCGGGGGCCCAGCGTGGCGTGGCGGGGGCGTTCTGTGGTGGGCCATTCTGGGGTGGGGCAGGGGCGGAGGATGCACCGGTGCACCAGGCCCTTTCCCCCCTTGCTACGCCTCTGCCTGGACCATCCAGGTGATGGCTTGTTTCCCTTCAGAACATTCCAATTTCTGTTGTAGAAGATTGGCCTTCTGTCTTGAAGTGCATGCCCTGAACACTAGGAAAGTCCACTCACGCATGAGTAGCTACTTTCAATGAGCCAAATACCACCCTCTGCCAGAGGAAAACTCTGAACGGCTGCAGACTGCCTCTGCAAGAAACAAAGAGGGATGCAAAGGAAAACAAGACTTAAGACTTTTATGCTCCAATTGTATTGTTTAAAATATCTTTGAAATTGCTTTCAAAGCGGCTAATTAGACTAGATTATCCTGAGCTGGATGAACCTATGATCTGAACTGTATAAGGCGGCTTTATATATCTCCAGTTATGCATAAAGAATGAGTGCACTAGAGTTGTTAAAATGTACTTATTTATATGTAAGCATTTCTACTCAGGGCCATAGGCTGGGAGGCATATTCTAAGGAAAAAGAGTCTTTTTGCCTTTCACCTTGTGTCTCTGACCATGGTTAGTCTTAACTACCTTCAGTACATGGACCCATACCTTCTTTTTATCCATGTAATAATTTTGGTAGCTTTAAAACTGATTTCTGCTCAGAAGTTTGTCTCATCTAGTTTGGAAACTAGTTCTATAGAATCATTATTTTGAACTTTGCTTCTTTTTGCCTTCCTTGGAAACCTGACTGTTAAATGTCCTGTTGATAGGAAACAGGATCCTGTCACAATTTTTGCTGGAGACTGGAGCAGTAACAACTTTACTGAACTGCCTACTTCAGTAATCTGTTGCCATTTTGTCTTCTACTCATCTGTTCCAGCTTGTGAAAGCGTCATTCTCTTAAAGTGACAGGCAGACGTTCTCCAAGATGTATAGTGGAGATCTCAAACTCTATCTTGTACCTCACAAGTGAATGGTGACTGCCTTGTAGGTGCATTGCAAGGCCAGGAGAGAGGAGTATGAACAGCATGATCTGAATTTCAGAAGAAAACATATTTCCAGATAGCTTTCCTCCGCTGTTCAATTGGTCTGAAAATCTCTCCTCCAGCAGAGGACCAAATTCCACATTACAAAGGCATGTTCTGGAGTTCCATTCCTCTCAGCACTGCATGGGTCTAATGAAGATTGAAATAATAGCATGTGCGGAGAAGCGGCTTAAGCCTTTTCCCTGCACCATTTTCTAAACCTGAAATGGCCTCAGAAAGCTGCCATTTGCCCACAGAGCAACCAGCTGGGAAAATTTGGGGTGAGTACAGATGTTTCAGCATCACTGCACAAGTGTACCATCTAATTTCTGGCAAAAACTGAAAAGTGATGTCATGGTTTTGGGGGAAAGATTCTAGGATTCACCCCAAACTCTATGGTTTAACCCACATTTTCCCCTATTTTTCCACCTAGACCTGTGAAATGCCAGCAGGGAACAAGAGGAATTTCTATTTTTCTATTTATTTACATTTATTCCCCACCCTTTGCTGCAGTCTAAGGGCAGGTTACAATAAAACCTGTCCCCCATCCTGTACTGATGGTTAAAAATAAGTTTCCCCAGGAGGACAAATAGAAGCTCTCTGGGACCAATTAAGATGAGGAAATATGCTATCCCCCCACCTTTAGTACACACCAGGATCTGATCAGAATTGGGCTTATGCTAGGAGACACAGAATTTCAGTCAACATCTCTGTAACACAGTGGTTCCCCACCTTCCTAATGCCGCAACCCTTTAATACAATTCCTCATGTTGTGGTGACCCCCAACCATAACATTATTTATGTCTCGGTTCCTAATATGTTGTTTTCTGATGGTCTTGCGCAACCCCTGTGAAAGGGTCATTCGACCCCCAAAGGGGTCACAACCCACAGGTTGAGAACTGCTGCTGTAACATGTGATTCAGGAATTGTTCCTCATTCACAGAAATTTAGACAGATAAAGGATCCCCTTTTTTTAAAGGCAGAGGGGGGCATTTGGCAACCCAATAAATCAGGTAGCATGGTGGAACATGCACAAGTATGTATGTAATAAAGTTAATGGCATTGGACCCCAAGTTCACCAAGCATGAAGTAATAAAATGAAGCTACAACTAGTAGAATCTCTGCCCATTTTACGACACTGGTGTGTGTTTTCCTCATTTTTCCTGTTTAGTTGTTTGTTCGTTTAATGGTAGAATCAGATATTATAAACAGAACCACAGGGATCTGCAGGAGGCATTTCATTTTCCCTTCCCCCACTATTTCCTCTTTCCCTTCCCTGAAAGGACCTTTTCCTACTTCCCTCTACCCTCACACCCAGCAGCCAACCTTTATCTGTTTCCCCATCCTCAGCTTTCCCACTTCCGCCCTCCTCACACCCAGCATCTTTTATCTAGGAAAATTGCAGCCCAATTGTGTGATGCCAGCCAGGTGCTCACATATACATGGAGCCTCACACTACACATTCTGGCTTGGTAAGAAATTAGAAAGACTAACATAAGATAAAAAGAGAGAAAGAAAAGGGGCGAGTTGTTGGAGGCCAAACTATAGAATGACTCATCAAGAAAGATTTGGTAATTGGACATCCAAAGTTACCCAAATTCAAATTTCAATATAAGAACCATTTTAAAAGATACAAAGTGCAAACTTCTAACAAGTGAAGTAGATTTATTACAACCCTTTGCTTGTGTTCTATACCTCCCTCCTATTAAATTGGATCTTATAACTGCCTTCTGTTTTCTCCAATAGAGAAAACCTGGTGGTGCAGTCATAGAATCCAAACCTTGGTTACTTCTATCAGTCTTCAGTTGTCACACAATTGATATAACAATCTGGGTTCAAGAAGATAGCAGGTGGTGCAGATGGTCAAGCAATTATTTAATTCTATCGTGGTTAAGTATGGAGTATATTTTGAGGGTGAGCTTGCATACGGTCCTAAGGTAGGTGAGTTGAACAATGCTGGGCTTTGCTAATTGTCAAGAACTGAAACAATTTGACGTAATCACAAGCCAAATGTATTGCCAAGTTCCTAGCGTACACTTGATACCTTACCAATAATATACAAATTGGCACTAAAGCTTTGAGGATTATAGGCACAGCTTCAGTGTTAAACATGGCTGGCAACTCCTTCATAACATATTTCCCCAGTTATAAACATTTGGTTGCTTTCACTAACAGAGCAAATGATTGGCAAAACTGCACATGACCCAGCTGAGAAAGAAACCCTGAAACTTGACCTTATGGAGAATAATGATCAAAATGAAAATCCTTCCCTAGACATTGTGTGTCTTTAGAAAATCCCTATAACAGATTGCACCATACTATGAAACGCAAGTATAATAGAAAGATGACAGTGTGGTGTAGTGTTTAGAGCATCCTTCTAGGATTGGGGATACTTTTATTTAGTTAGTTCATTATAACCCGCCTTTCCCCCCAGCGTGGACTCAAAATGGCTTACAACAGTGTGTTGGACTAGGATCTGGGAGACCTGAGTTTGAATCCCCACTCTGCTGAGGAAGCTTGCTGGGTGACCTTGGACTAGCCACACGTCTCAGCCGAACTTACCTCACTGGGTTGTTGTAAGAGTAAGATGGAGGAGAAGAGAACATTGCATGCCACTTTGGGTCTCTACTGAGGAAAATGGGATATAAATGAAGTAGGTGAGGGATGGAGAGGGTGATTGGCCCAAAGTCATCCAGCAAATTTCTATGACAGAATGCCACCCAGCAAATTTCTATCGCAATTTGATATGAGCCTGGGTCTCCTAGATCCTAGGCTGATGTTTTAAACACTATATCCCCTTGCATCTGACATTCTCAGTCATTAAATTCACAGTGTGACTGTAGGCTAATCTCAATTTCAGCGTTTTATAATATGGGGCAATCTCAATTACAGAAATGTTCTAAAGACACATAACGGGGCATGCAGGGAGGGAGGGAGACTGAGTTCCATGTTAGAAGGTAACATAGCAATATAACTACTATTGAATAGCAAGAATGTGTTTTTCAAAGGCTTTCCTTCTGTAATAATAATTGAGAATAATTATTGGGAGGCGAGGAATTCAATATAATTTAAGAGTCAAATAGGAAATCACATAAATGATACTTTGAATGTTCTGCTACGATTTGTGCAGCAGTTATAAATTTCCGGAGTACTTCACAATCTTTACTTTTCCCACTCGCAGCAGTTCATTTTACAGGGGATGCGAAAGGACATTTGAAGCCTCAAATGCATCTAAATTTGGACCTAAGCTTGCATGGATACATGGTCTAAGTTTAGCAAAGTCTGAAAGCATATTTAAGAAAGACGCTGGCCAAGAGCATGCAGACTTGGCTCAGTATTTACATATGTTTCTGTAGAGATTTTCTGAGAGAGGAATCCTATCTCCTCAAGGCAATTTGACTAAGTACACACCACAGCGCTCATTCATGTTGTATGTTTTTCAAGTCTTGCAGATTTAAAAAGATTGATAGCAACTGTTACTTGATTCCAGTGCATATAGAGCCTGCCATGTAACTCCCCAGTAGACTGTTTTAATTAGACTGTTTAATTAGACTGTTCTTAAATTTCAATTAATTTTGGAGGTATTCCCTACAGAACACGATTAAACAAAACTGAGCTCTTGGAAACTGTGAATGGCTCTGAGATAACAGGTCTTCCTCTACCCCCACCCTCTAGAGTCTAGACATACTGCTTTCCTTTGAACTTGAGTGCTGAACAGGAGGCGTGGCTTGTCCAAATAAGTGAATTCTACACAGTCAGAGGCAGAATGTTTCCTCTTACAATGTCTGTGTCTGCATTACGATGTGCCTGTATGTACAATAGCTATTCCTCTGGGCTAGGGGGAATGGGAGTGATTGTGGCTCAGTGGCAGAGCACCCAGTAGGCAAGCAGAAGGTCCCCAGTTCAGTCCCGCCCATCTCCAATATCAGGTAACAGGCCATAGGAAAGAACTTGACATGAGATGCCAGAGAGCTGCTTCCAATCAGAACAGACAGAATATGCCTAGACAGACCAATGGTCTAACAGTATAATAAGCTTCTTGTGCTAGTGTGTGTGCACCAGCTTGAATGATGGTTATATGGTAACGTATTCCTTCCTGGGACAGCCAGTGTGATGTAGTGGTTAAGGTGTTGGACTAGGACCTGGAAAATCCAGGTTCAAATTCCAACTCATGCCATGGAAGCCTGCTGGGTGACCTTGAGCCAGTTACACACTCTTAGGTTTGACCCAGGTTACAATTTGGATAGGAGACCTCCAAAGAATACCAGGGTTGTGACACAGCAAATTACTTGTGAATGCCCCTTGTCTTTCAAACCCCATGGGGTTGCCGTAAGTCAGGGGTCTTCAAACTATGGCCCTCCAGATGTTCATGGACTACAATTCCCATCAGCCCCTGCCAGCATGGCTAAGTGGCAGGGCTGATGGGAATTGTAGTTCATGAGCATCTGGAGGGCCATAGTTTGAAGACCCCTGCCATAAGTCACCCATATGTCAGTTCTTCCTGACTTGGTTTAGCTAGATAGTGAACTCTCAGAAGCTAGGTCAAATCAGCCCTGATTAGCACTTAGATGGGAGAGCACCAAAGAGGTCTGGGGTTGCTACACAGAGGCAAATGATGCCAAACCACCTATGAACCTCTTTTGCCTACAGGGTTGCCATAAATTAGTGGTGACTTAACTCCAAAAAAAAAGTCCTTCAAAAGGAATGAGTAGCCACTCCTAGCATATGGCCTGTTGAAGAGACACTGTACAATATATAAAACTACTCATTACTTATCCTCCTTGTAATATGAAAGAGCAAGCAAAAGAAAACATCTCACTGTCTTCTTAGTCTCTATGATTCTAGTAGTGTGGACTAAGAAGAATGCAGTTCTGTCAAAAGCTAGAGAAAGAAACTGCACACGAAAGGCAGGTAGCATTTGACAGTGTTCCAAGTTAAGGGTAGTATCTAAGAATACTTCCAGTAATCTCTAATGACCCTTGAGAAATCTGTATGCCCACAGAAATAAACATAGGCCGTTTCTGCACGGCCGTTGAGGCGCCTCCACGCCGGCAAGAATTCTGCCGGCGTGGAAGCGGAGGCCGTTCGCATGCAAGCACGCGGATCGGCTTCTGGAGAGGCCGGTACGGCGGCAGGCTGCTCCGCGATGGAGTCGTTCGCCTCGACTCATTTCGCTCGCAAGTTGGCCTGCTTGTTGAAGTCGAAGCCCATCACGCTGCCCTCCGACCTCCAGGGTCGGAGGACAGCGTATGGGCTTCGGTCGCCAGCAGGCTAATTTAATTTGCGACAAGGTGAGTCCGGAGCGGTATCAGCATGTTCCCAGCGGTGCTGTTCGCATCCCGGGAACACGGCGCTGTTGAAGGAAAACAACCCTTTAAAGGGTTGTTTTTTTCAGGGCGGCTTGACATCGCCTCTGGGGAGAGGGAGCGAGTCAGGTCGGCGCTGCTGCGCTGCAGCAGTTCGCCAGTGTTTAATGGCTCCTGGGGCGGCGCATTCCCGGCCCCAGGCCATTTACGTGGCCGTATGAAACGGCCATAGGAACAGCCTGATGGCGATAGCATATTTACATGTTTCAGCAGAACTCAATACTCAGTGCTGAAAAAGGGTGAATTAATTTGCCAGAACTCCCTAGACATATTGGCAGCCATCTGATAGGTTTATCATCTTCCAAGTTTGCCCGCATTGACAAATATGATATTAAGAGAGCTTTTTATTCACAGAGCTGATTTGTGATTAGACATTTCATTCAGCCAGACTATCACATAATTAGTTGCTGTTATCAAGAGATAAAACAAAATTGCACATACTGGCCCAAGTTCTGCTAAATATGCTCCTAACGAGATATTTCTGTCTTACATGATGGGCTAAGACTTGAAGTGACCCTAAATTGACAGACTATAACGTATGGAAGTTTTCAAATTTTCTGATTGGCAATTTTATAAACTGCCTTATCTTTGGAGAATGACTATGTCAGTATCTATCTTTTTACTGAGTTATGCCATCCTGCTGGTAGATCATTAAGGTCAAAAAAGTTAATAACGTCAAGGTAATTAATATTAACCAAGTGACCTAGGACATCATTAGCCCCTGAAAAGTCAAAATTCAACTGTATCCTGGATAATGAAAAAAATGTAAGAAAATAATCATTGCCTATTAAGAACTGTTGACATCTGGGGGAAAAGACCAATGGAGTTGTTATAAATTAAGCTGTTTGTGCTTCATAGGCTAGCTATATAAATGTGGTAGAATAAGAAAATGCTATTACTGTGGTAGTTACATTTTAATGTCCAACATACAATTTGACAATATGTTTAAATGTTCAAGGTACAGGTAAGTGTGACAGACATCAGTTCTGAAATGTTATACGTCATACTAATAGGACTCGTATTTTGGTTGTGTGTTCCTGCATGGCAGGGGGTTGAACTGGATGGCCCTTGTGGTCTTTTCCAACTCTATGATTATGATTTTAAGTCAGATTATTTTTATTAATTGGGGCAAGGAAGCCTACACAAGTCTCTTGACTAACTGAGCATACATGCAGTGAGTACTCAAGATAGGACAAATTAAAATGGTTGCAGCATGAAGTACTAGCAAATACTTCAGATAAGGTATTTGTCACACAATTCCAGTGATTACATCTAGAGTAAAGGGAATTTTCAGACATGTGTTCCAGAAGAGGAAAATATAAATCATGTGCACATTATAGGGAATGCACATACATCTTGTCTCACAGAAAGACAGAACCTCAATGTTGAATTAATCTACAGCCACTCCCTGGACCTTCTTTGTATTTAAAAAAGATGGTAGCAATCTTAGGGGACTAGGAAAAAATGACAACATTGAAAGGTTTGAGTTTTCACGGCCAGGCGACCCCAAGCAGAATGCAATTAAAACTGTTTTGATAACTTAGGGGACTGCAAAAATACACCCATTTTTATCTGTGGTGGCTAATGATCTATCAGCAGGATGGCATAACTCAGGAAAAATGGGGGGTGGTGGTGGTCTGAATTTAAAAAATGATTAGTGGGGGGAAATTCTCAAGGCCCTCTGAGCAAAATGCAGTTAAAACTGCTGTGATAGCCCAAGGGTTTCCAGAGATATGGGTTGTTTTATCTGCAGTGGCCATTTTAACATCAGGACTTTTTTTCTACAGCAGAAGCACACTACTTTCACTTCTTCTGAAAAATGCACGACCACATTTTTATCGTATTGTCGAAGGCTTTCACGGCCGGATTCCATTCTTTCAGGTTGTGCGCCTGGTTGTATGTATTGCGCTCTAGCAGCATTCGTTTGCATCTGTGGCTGGCATCTTCAGAGGATCTGATGTTGGAAAAGCAAGTGGAGTATATATCTGTTGGAGTGTCTGGCGGTGGGGAAATTCCGTTCGTGAGTGGTCGAAGTAGCAACCAGGTCAATAGTTGAGGGCATCTGAATAGAAGTATGAGTAACAATGAAGACTATAGCCTGGGAGTAACCTCTGGGTAGATAGCAAGTGATTCGACATATCTTGGCCTTTGCTTTTGTCTATGGATCATCTGGAGTTGTTTGACGACACCCGACCCAACACTGGCAGTTGTTCATAGTTTTTCCTTCCTCAGTTAAAATTGTCCATGCTTATGGATTCAATTGGCTTTCCAGTCTGACGGTAGTGGCTTTCAGAGTGGTCCAGAATTTTCGTTTTTCAAATAATACTTATGTTCAGGTTGGTTTATCATGTAGCCCAGTTATTGCTGATTTTCCGAAGGCTGCGTGTTCTCGATTGTCGCATTGCAAGGCGCTGGTTCCTATGTAGACTTGCATGGCGCGAGCAGACTCCTGCAGTAGCTAAAGCGATCCTTCTTATTCTTTGCTGAATCTGTTGAATTTTCTTAGTGGGTCTGTAGATGGTTTGTAGGTTGTGCTTCTTCATCAGTTTTCCTATGCGATCAGTGGTTCCCTTGATGTATGGTAAGAACACCTTCCCTCTAGATGGCTCTTTATCTTTGTTCATGTGGCTTGTTCTTGGTCTTGCAACTTTGGTACATCGCGCAAACAGAATCTGTGAACCTCACCTCCTACAAGATGAATTGAATCACCTAAACAGGGCTCTACAGGCTAATGGTTACTCTAATACAGAAATCAGAAGGGCTGCAAGACCAAGAACAAGCCACATGAACAAAGATAAAGAGCCATCTAGAGGGAAGGTGTTCTTACCATACATCAAGGGAACCACTGATCGCATAGGAAAACTGATGAAGAAGCACAACCTACAAACCATCTACAGACCCACTAAGAAAATTCAACAGATGCTACGTTCAGCAAAGGATAAGAGGGATCCTTTAGCTACTGCAGGAGTCTATCGCATACCATGCAGCTGTGGACAAGTCTACATAGGAACCACTCAAACGCAGCGCCAAGCAGGACACGTATCAAAGAACACGAAAGGCACTGCAGACTATTTCAGCCAGAAAAAATCAGCAATAGCAGAACACATGATAAAACAACCTGGACATAGAGTATTATTTGAAAAAACAGAAATTCTGGCACACTCTGAAAGCCACAACGGCCGACCACACAGAGAAGCAATTGAAATCCATAAGCACATGGACAATTTTAACAGGAAGGAAGAAACTATGAAAATGAACAGAACTTGGCTGCCAGTGTTGAAAAATACTAGGGTCAAGACTGTGTCAAACCAGCTCCACACAAACACAGGATGACCATAGACAAAAGAAACAAAGGCCAAGATACTTCTATTCAGATGCTCCCACCAGTGACCTTGCTATCTACAGGGTTACTCCCAGGCTATAGTCTTCATTGTTACTCATACTTCTATTCAGATGCCCTCAACTATTGACCTGGTTGCCGCCTTTGTTACTCACAGGCAAGGTTTCCCCACCCACCCTGGACACTCCAACAGATATATACTCCACTTGCTTTTCCAACATCAGATCCTCTGAAGATGCCAGCCACAGATGCAGGCGAAACGTCAGGAGAGAATGCTGCTAGAACACGGCCATACAGCCCGGAAACCACACAGCACCCACATTTTTATCTTTTGGTGGGACAGAGTCTAGGCAAATGTGAAGTTTCTAAAAAGAGTTAATTGTAATATGTGAATAGGGCTACTATGACCATAGGGACCAAATATATATATTGGAGGGAAGAAGTTGTGGGAAAACCAACAGAGAACTGAGACCTAGTGCAGCAGCCATTTTGTAATTGTAGCAAGATCTAAAACTGCAGTAAGATATATAAGATTAAGCTTAAATTCTTATTTAAAAACATTATTTTTACAAGAATTCACAGCAGCAAATATTCTTGGCACCCCAAACTGGGTAGAAGTTAAAAACAGAGGGACATGCTATTCTTGCAGTGCTGCTGTGTAGAAAGTAGAATTTGATGCTTGATTTGTGCAAGTTCATAGTGCATTCTTCAAAATCAGCCTATTTGTTCAGCTCGGGGGGGGGGGGGGGGCTGCACTGGATTGATAGCAATATCTGATGTCTCTTGGTCTTCCACAAATGACCAGAACCGGTTAGATGGATGGATATTTTGTTGTGTGTCTGTGGCAGGTATAAGTAATTATGGAGTAGCTCACCTAGTGATATGTATTGTCGAAGGCTTTCACGGCCAGATTCAACTGGTTCTGGTGGGTTTTCCGGGCTGTGTGGCTTGGTGGATCTTGTTCCTAACATTTCGTCTGCATCTGTGGCTGGCATCTTCAGAGGTGTATCACAGAGAAAAGTCTGTTTCACACTGTGTCTAGTGAGAAGGGAAAGTTTAGTGTGGTATATTGTATGGTTAGCCTGTGGGGATTTAAAGAAAGGACACCTGCTATGCTCTTTATCCTTTCTTCTGCGTTGCAGAGACACCAAAACTATTCCAGCCTTTCTCACAGCAAAAAGGACTTTTAAATCCTCACAGGCTAACCATACAATATACTACACTAAACTTTCCCTTCTCACTAGACACAGTGAAACAGACTTTACACCTCTGAAGATGCCAGCTACAGATGCAGGCGAAACGTTAGGAACAAGATCCACCACACCATGGCCACACAGCCCGGAAAACCCACCAGAACCACCTAGTGACAGTTTACTGTATTATGATTGCTTTGGTCAGATGGTCATTTATAGATTCTGTGATTGGAATTCTAGGGAAATTCATCAGAAATTCATCAGAGAAAGTAAAATTCTCTTCACACTTAGCAGGGCATTACAGATTGTCAGTTTGTCAAGCAATTATATACACAGTTGGGGTAATTTGTCACTTTGTAAAAAAAAAGTATCAGGATTCACCCTCAGATTGTACAATTAAATGTATTTGGCCATTTTAAAAATGTAAATATTATTACAGTTTGCAGTCATCCAACAACAATCCCTCAGCAGGAAGGAATGGTCTTCTAAGATCATTTTGGCTTCCTGCCAAAAAATCTTGATAGTTTTTTTGTTGTTGCCACATCCTGTGTTTTAACATTACCTTTCAATTGAAAGGGGGGTGGTTAGGAAGGATTTGTGCTTTTGTGTTAGTTTGCTCTGTAATAGTTCTAACACTTTTATTTGGAGTTGAGTCTTATGTGTGTTTACTTGTATGTCAGCCCCACTGTATGGGTGATTTACTCCCAAATAAGGTAGTATAGAATTTAACCTTAAATTATATAATTTTGTGATGGATTTTGTGTTTTTGAAAGTTAATGTGGTGGGAATGGACAGAGGGATGACCTTGGTACCTGTCAGTGGTCTGGCAAGAAGTCAGCGGTCTCTCTCAGTCTAATCTACTTCATAGGATCACTTTACTTATTTGTTTAGGATGACTCTGATATCCATTAACTTATAAAGCTATAAATGTGGTTTTCTCTAAAAGGATTGTTCCAAAACTTAAATGTAGGCATGAGTGTTCAAAATATTACATTCCACTATTTCTTGAAGGAACTGAGTTATGGGATTATTTTCTTTTCTCCTCAGAACGCTCCAACCAAAAGTGTGGGTTTTTTGTTAGTGACAAGAATTTCAGCATATTGCTATTACCAAACATACTGTTGCCATGCATCCTCGTCAGGTAAAAAAAGACAAATAGAAGATTTCTGTAATATAAGAGCAAGGAACATACCTACTGGTCACACCAAGGAGGGACAGGATTATATACTTCTTGTGACCTAATACTGATTTGAACAATGCATTCATTCATTCATTCATTCATTCATTCATTCATTCATTCATTTATTTTATTTGAACTCCACAAAGTCAAGCTTCATTTTTGCTAAGTCACAGGAAATGGGGGGGGGGGGGGTTGCAATTAGAACTCCTATTTCTCTTGTACCCAAGAATACTGAAACCTTCCTTTGCATTCAAAAACCTTATGAGAAGAATTAAACCTGATAGTGTAATCCTCAGTGTTTAAGTGGGGTTGCCATACTGTTGAAAGCTAATTATCAATAATAAGTGCTTGCAATATACTTCAGCCTGAGCAAAAAGGGGATGGGAAAGGTATGTAAAGTGTGGATTAGATGTATCTTTTTCAACGGAATGAACCTCACAGTTGATTTGCGAAGTTAAAATACAACTCATAGCTCCGTGGAAAAGAAGTACAGGATACAAATTTAACCAATGCTCAGACCTGGCTGATTCCCCACTCCCTTTTCGGAACCCTAAGCCTGATTAATGTGCCTTATCCCCTACATAGGAAATTCAAGAAATTCATGAAATTCATCTTCAGACATCTGGCTTTTGTAGTTTATTAATTTTAATTATTTTATCATAGTATATTTTGTCAGCTGCTTTGAACATGTCTGCAGAGGGGCAGCATGTAAGTGCTCAAAATAAATCAAGGTGGTCTAGCAAATATAACTGTACATTTAAACACAATAGTTCAGCTAGTGGAGCAAAACTTCTACAGTATTTGTATTCTACCATTTCTCAAGGACCTCAGAATGGTGTGATATGTTTAGGTTAATATGCTGTAACAAAGGCCTTTTTTATACTATTATCTGAAAATGTCAGGTTGCTTGAAATCTTCTAAATGCCAAGCATATGTTCTGCTTCTGAGGCACAGCCCTTCCTTACTGTCCTCCGCCCTCAGATATATGAATGTAGTGGCGTAGCGCCAATGGCATGGCCAGGACGTGGAGGGGGTATTCTGGGGCATTCAAGGGCGGGGTGGGGTGAGGTTGTGCGTGGCAGGGGCAGAGGACACAGGCATGCCCCGGGCGCAGTTTCCCCTCACTCTGCCCCTGTATGAATGCATTGGTTTAGTCTTATGAGGTGACATCCCTGCTCCTTAGTTCTGTTTGTTAGTTGGAATTGTAGGCTGCATCAGCTCCCTTGCCTTGAAACCACTTGCTCCCATCCTGATATCACCTTGTAAACAAAATAATGTTTTGAATACACCTGTCTTTGCTGAGTAAACATAAGAATAGGAAGCTGAATGAGTATCCTAAGTCTGAGTTGCAAGCAAAAGAGAACATCACATAGTGTCAGAAGTGGTCCTGTTACTTCTTTAAGTTACCAGCACTGTATAAGAGGGTTTCAGATGATACCCTTTATTCAATAATAGAGCATTTGAAGCCTCCATCAGATTTATCCCTTGAGGGGGATTTAGAGGAGATTATAAGAAATTGGAACTGTACCTAAAAGTCGCAATGATCAGGGAAGGGTCTGAAGATTATAAAATTGCAGTCTTGTTTCACTGCATAGCAGTGAAACCCTTGCCATGTTGTGAGCTGCCTCGAGCCCTTTGGGGATGAGGCGGCCTATAAGTTTAATATATAAATAAATAAAATAAAATACGAGAGTGTGCAGTCCCTGACAATAAAACTTCAGTAGAGTTTTGAACAATAAAACTCTAGCAAAAGTTTCATCAGTATTCCAATCTTATTGTGAATCCACAAAAAAATCTTGTGCTTGAAATGTGCCTGTTCTGGCAATTAAAATATAATGAGGTTGCGACCAGAAATGATTTTATCACCAAGCTAAGAAAAGCCCAGCATGGTGAATTTAGGCCATCTCAGGACCTTATGCTAAGGGGCAAAGTTGTGTTCAGCATAATTGATGGCAACTTTAAGGAAAAACTTGTGGGAAAATCTGTCCTTGCCATTGAACAAATTATGAATATTTGCAGAACAAAAGCTCTCACTGGTGAACAGGCTAGAGCTATATCTGCAGAAGCCACACTGTAAGCAGTTTAGCAAAAGCAGAACTACCCCAGCTCCCTGAACAGGGAAGGCAAACTCTCCGCAAAATGTCCGCTGCAGACATTGTGCCAGCAAACACAAACAAGATTTCCGATACATATGGAACTGCATACAGCCTCAGGCAGTGTCCAACCTTTGGTGCTCTTTATTATAAATACTCCTAGAAAAACCATTATGCAAAAGCATGCAAGGCTGAAAGAAAACAATGAAAAGCTAGAAAAAAGTTATGAGTATTCTATTTTGGGGTTGTACGCCCGATCTTTCTAGGAACAGTGATCATTTTAGTGTATGGTTGCAGTAATAGGTCTACTAGTATCTTTTAAATTGGACAATTGAGCAGAAGCCAAAATCCTGAAGGAATGAGTGTTCCATATTCAAATGCAGGTTACACTAACTTCTTCTGGAGGTGCCCATGTCAAATGAAAAAAGGCAGTTCTGACAAATTGAACCTGCCCTAAAGAAGCTGAACTGACTTCCTCCTAAATAATTGAAAATCATGATGCTCATTGCTTGGAAGAGATGTATGCATTGTTCTAGATTTATTGTGATGAGTTCATGCAGTACCTCACAGAGAACCTGCATTCAGAGATGCAGTTTTTAAATGGTAAGCAGATATTTTTGAAGGATTGGGCCAATTTCCTGGCACTTGCCATATTTGTGTCCCTGGGTATGGGAATATCCCCTAGTTTACACTGGAAAAATTAAAGACCACCATTCAACGTTTGAAAGCTCGGGGTGTCATCACCACTCATTGGTTTAGCAGCCTGGTGATCACATAAAAGAAAAATGAATTGCTCCAACTTTGTATTGAACCACAGATTCATTGTTGTGTCCCAATATAGTCCTGCATAGGATTATGCAGGTGCAGGCCAGCCATGGACGAGTGACCAGAAAGCTTTCAGAAACTTCCGAGCGCTTGGAGACCCCTCCCTCCCACTCTGGAGCAGAAAGTGGGCTGGTTTCCCACCAAATGGTCACATGAAAGGAAGCAGGGAGAGTGTTCCTCTTTCAGTTCTCTCTTTGCTGCTGTGGAGAGAGGACCTGCTTTAGATGAGCACTTCAGTTTACCTTAGAAACTTTTTCTTCTCAATAACGACAGTGTTGTTCAAAACGTGTTCCAAATGTGGAACAATGATGGCTCAGAACAATGAGCGTGATGAATGTCTTCTCTGTCTTGGTGAGACTCAATCTCTGAGACTGCCTTTTCACTCCAAAGGCCAGACATGAATGGGCTTCAAGGCTTAAGGCCACTTTGTGTGAAAAGCAGCAGATACTCCATCTAGAAAATCTTTAAATAGGACTCATATGCCTTTGGCCTCTTCAGTCCTCATGGTTCAGTCTGGGCTGTCTTCTGACTCAACTTTGGCAACCACACAGACTGCTTTGGATCCCCCTGTTAAAAAAGCCAAAAAGAGAGTTAAAATACCTCTTAGGCCAAGCCACTGGCTCCTCAACCCCAGTGATTGTTGCTGGCATGTCCACAGTCAGATGCCCTGGTTTGTCCACTGGAGGTCTCGTCTTGATGTTGATTGAATTAATTTCCTCATCAGGGCTCACTACCGATGCATCAATCTGACTGGCTCGTTGGTCCAGTGTCTCTTCTTGACACCAAAATCCCATCTCGTCCACGCTCTCAACATTGTCTATTGCAATATCCTCCTCCTCTGAATCCCCATTGAAGTCAGAGTCCTGAAGTCTCTCATCAATCATCATTGTCTTCTGTCATTGACTTTGGCCCTGGTCAGTCTACAGCTCCTCCATCATTCGAGGGCATCTTCTCCTGTGTTCAGCAGACATTCATCTCCCTTCTTGGAAGATGATGTTTTCAAAGTCTCTCTACCTCTCTTGGATCAAGAAAAAAGGCTGAAATAGGAACACTGGCAATGATGACAGAAACCTTGAAGTTGACAAGATGAATGAGTTACCATTGTCAGCCTTTTTTCTCATAGGTGCCTCTTTATTGGTTTGGGAGGCTTCCTGCAACTTTTTGTGAGTTTGGGATCATTGGTCATAAAGAATATCTAACATGCAAACAAGCCTTTTAGAAATCAGAGCTATCAGGTACATTCTTCATCTCTTTTAGTCACAGTCAAGGCAAAGTAAATGCTCATTGCTATGGACAAAGTAAATGCTCATTGCTATGGACAATACAGCTGCCAAAATGGTCAATACAGCTGCCAAATTAACAAGCAAGGGGGTACAGGTTCCAGGTCCCTCTCCAGCAAGGTGTCAGGAGGCCTGTTATTATGGGGATTTTGCTATTGCTGCTTTCTGTATGCTGGGGTGGAGGAATGGGTTAATTGCATTTCTAACTGACTTTCAACTGTCTTCCGTATGATGTTATACTGTACCAGGTGCTGCTCAAGGTCAGTGCCTGGCCATCTCTTCTGTTATCTCTTTCACAGTTCCTTTTGGGCGCGCTTTCCCAGGATGGGGGGTGCTAGTGTAACCTCTTTCTGTGGGGCAGTACTTGGAAGGAGTTGCAAAGAACTAAATTTAAAACAAAACAGTTTACTTCTCTTAACAAATAACACTTTGAAAACATTTAACATTTACACTTTACAGTCCTGTTAAGTTTGCATTTTCAAGTCCTTACATTTACAGTCT
Organism: Sphaerodactylus townsendi; assembly: GCF_021028975.2. NCBI lineage: Eukaryota > Metazoa > Chordata > Lepidosauria > Squamata > Sphaerodactylidae > Sphaerodactylus > Sphaerodactylus townsendi. The sequence goes on along the minus strand of NC_059426.1, from coordinate 43,220,753 downwards.
ACTGATATTGCCAAGTCCAATTCTTCTTTGCTGGTGGTTGGCTTTTGAAGACTTCAGAGGCTTGGTGAACGGGATTCAAGATGATGAAGGTTCCCAGAAAACTCTCACCATTTACATACCCAAAAACCCTGAAACAATAAATTCTAACATTTACAATATAGCAAAAAAAAAAAAAAAACCCTCCCTTCCCACTAGTTCCCAACAACATTGCAGTTACCTTAAACAAGGTGTTAAGAGCTTAATAAAATCAATCAAGGTCCCAGCCTGGTAGCCTTGCTTCTTCCAACCTCATGAGTTCTGCAGCATTCTGCTTCTTTTCAGACTCCACCCCTTTCTGGGTCATCTCATCCTTACACAGGGGTTACACTAGCTACTTTAACTACTGGGTTTTGCACGGGCAAACCTCAGTTCTGGCATGACCAGAGAAGATCCCCAATACTCAATAAACTGCTGTTCTTATACATGAGTTTGTTTCAGTTTTTGGGATTCTGACACAAGGTCTCCTGATTTTGGCAATGGGCTACATGACATTTCCCTGTTGGCCATCCATGTTGCTGGAAGGGCCAACACCACTGTGGCCTTCCTAAGCAGTTGGTATCTTCCATTCATGAGAGGTCCCTCAGCCCAACATATTTAATTCCCATTTTCAAAGAATGGGGATTCCCTCATGTAGGTCAATTTGCCACCAAGATCAACACAAAGTGTCCCCTGTTTGGTTTCAGGGCGACAATAGGTAGGAGTCCCTTGGAAGATCCGTCTCAGCTACACATTGGTTGGGTCGCCTTTACTATGCTGTCCCTCCAGTCCCTCTTATTCAGAAGACAATAGTAAAGATGGTCTCAGATTGGTCATCAAGAATCCTCATAGCCCCTGTTTGGCAAAAAAAAGTTTTTGTTCCCCACTGTTCAGAATGTTTCAAGGGAATTTCAGGACCCTTCCACTGGACAATGACATTCTCATAATAAGAACTCTACCACAACGTCTGCATCTAATGGCTTGGCTAATCCATCCCTGGCTTCAGGTTTAGACAAAGTTGCGGAAGTGTTACTAGCATCATGCAAACCCTGCGCATGAAAGTCTTATAATTCCATGTGGCTATGTTTTGTTCATTGGGATTAGTCACAGGTTATATGCCCTAATTCCTATTTTTAACTGATGTTTTTCACTATTTGTTATACTTAAAAGAAAAAGAAAAAGTTTGACTACCACTTCTATTAAAAGTTCACCTTGCTGCAATTTCAGCATTTCACCTCCCCATGGGTATATGCACTGTGTTTTCTGAACCTGATTCCAAAAGATTTTTGAGAGGCCAATCTTTTCCCTGCGTTTAAACCTTTTCCTGTGTGAAGTTTGTCTTTGGTCCTATCACAAATTATTCATAAACATTTTGAACTATTGACAACTTCTGGCTTGTCATTTTTGTCTAAGACAGTTGCCTTCGAGGTCACTGTCACATTGGCCAGGAAGGTAGGAGAATTATTGGCTTTCTGGATTGGCGGCTCTTTCACCAGATTCCATCCTAATAAGGTGGTTCTATGTTCTAGCCCAGAATTTAGACCTAGGGTTGTTTCCCAGTTTCATATGTCCCAGATATTACATTGCCTGTGTTTTTTTTCTGAATCCCCAAGTGAACAGTGACTCATCACACTTGATGTCTGAAGGCCACTCCTCTCATATTTCAGTTGTATTAATGAAACTGTCATGATTGAACTAAGGTCGTGATTGTAGTACTGCAGCTTACCACTCTGTGCCTGGGGGTTCCTATCTTATTCATGAGGAGAAAATAATTTTACAGTCCAGCTAGGATGCCCCCGAAACACCTGGAATAGAACATTTGAGCAAGACCTGAAGACACTGAATATTGCATGGGAAGAGGCTGAAACACTCGCCCAAGACCGGAACTGCTGGAGAGCACTTGTTGCCCAATATGCTCCTTAGCATGGTAGGATCTAACTAACTAAGGGGACATGGAGCTTCTCGTGACTTATTATTAAGGCATACAAAAAATGACAGGCCATCAAAGCCCTGCTAGTCCAAGGATGAACATGCAGAAGGAAGCTTCTTAACCCAGATCTTAGATCTGACTGACTACTTAGAGACCAAATCAGGAGGGTAGAAGACTTATTTATTATAGGTTCTAAAATAATAATTCTAAAAGGGGCATGGCCTCACAAGCTGAGCCTGTTTCATTCCCCCTGTTTGACAGGTAGATGTCAAAAGGGTGGACTCGCCAAATAAAAATTAACACTTAAATCACTGTTGAACACTAGGCACCTTATCAGGAACTTATACTTGGCGACTGCTAACAGCCAATGACCTCAAAGAGTACCTGAGACCAGTGGTGGGATTCAAATAATTTAATATCTGATTGTTTACAAGCAGCATTTTAACAACCGGTTCTGCCAAAGGGGTGCCAACCTGCTGAATCCCACCACTGGCTGAGACTTGCCTTGGTTCAAACTGACAGCTGATCATTTTGAACACAATGAGCTCCTATCTTAGGCCCTTTCCGCACATGCAGAAGAATGTACTTTCAATCCACTTTCAATGCACTTTGAAGCTGGATTTTACCGTATGGAATAGCAAAATCCACTTTCAAATAATTGTGAAAGTGGATTGAAAGTGCATTGTTCTGCATGTGCGGAAGGGACCTTATAGTAGCTAATTATTCAAAATATCGTGGAGCTATGTTATTGCCAGATAAAACAGCAAGCATTTTGTAGCCAAGATGAAAGCATTATTTCTGCATCATAGTATTCCAAGGTCGTTTCCACATGGCACAATTATACCGGGTTACAATCGGTATCTTACAATCTGGGTCTATTTTATCCCGGTTTCTCCCTTTGCATGGTTGCCTGTTTCTGTGAAGGAATCGAGATAAGACTGGGAGGAAACACTCCGATTTCTTTCACACGAGCTCAGCTTTTTTCGTTTTTATACACATGCTCGAACATCCCCAGTGTGCTGCATGCTGATTGGCTCTTTCCCCCTTCCAAAGACAATGCTTTTGATTGACAGAACAGCAGCAACTGCAGGAAAACCATTCAGGACCACACACACCTTTTCTCTAGCTTTGGAAATGGTAAGGACATTGTGCTATACAAAGTAAAAACTTTTGACCAGTTCTGGGCAGAGAACTATGTCCCATCCACATTTAAATGTGTGCAGGAAACCATGAGACATTCACCCCACCCACCCCCCAGATATACCAAATAACATTTGGCTGGTCTTTGGGGTTGTCAAGGAATGAGAGCATCCTGCTAGGCAGGCGCTTCCCCACCCCTCCCCTCCCAGGATCCCATTGGGAATGTGAGCCGGGAGCTGCAGGGCTGGGCTGGCTGCGGCTCAGCTAGTGAGTGGCGCTTGGTGAGAGTGAGCTGGAACAAAGTGAGCATGATGTAAGGCAGGGTGGTGGAGTGGGGAAAATAAATCAGTTTTGCTCCCGTGGCCTTTGCACAGAAGCGATTCAATGCAGGATTTTGGAAAAAGATCAACATTTTAGCAGTTTTTGAAAAACCCGGGATGAGGGAAATATTGCAGGAGAACCCCGCTTTAGGATTGGGGACCATGTGAACTTCTTGGCCAAACTGGGATATTTCCCTTGCTCAACCCGGACTATTTGGACCGTGCAGAAACAGTTCTAAAGATCTCATTCGTGACTATGTTCCTTTTGCTAGTTCAGTGATAAAACAACGTGCTTTTGATCAGGGCCTCTCCAATAAATACTCCAATTGTGGCTATCTCCAGTCCAATGGTCAGGCCAAATATATGGTCCAACAATCAAACATATATTCAAAACACAACTTTAAATAATGGCCGAGATAATCAAGTTGGCTTTACTCAACCTGAGAAACAATATAAGTTGAAAAACAAATAAAGAGATTGCTGTAATTATGCCACAATTTACCTTAAGAGTGTAATAGCAGCAACAAAGGCTTTACTGTGGGTTGGTATGTTTGCAGAAGTTGCAGCATTTTCTCTCTTTTATAAGTGTGGGATGACAGTAAAATTCATCTTGGGAGGAAAGCAACTCTTGCAAAAAATCAGGATGTTTCCAGAGTAAAGTGTATATTATAACTCAGAGATGCTAATCCACTGGGGTTTTCTTTTTTTATTTATTCTTTCTAACACATTCATTTTCTGGCATCTTATAGAAAATTTTGAACAATAAGGTCTTTAGAAAGGAAAGGGAAGAGAGAGTTCCAGTGATGGTTAGCCCTCTAAACACTTGAAGTTACTTCAAATCAAAATAGTTTGAAACAGCTGAGAAATTTAATTCTGACTAGGCACCACTCGGCATGCTTAGTAGCTACTTTGATTAAGCTTTTCATAAATGACAAAAACCCATTGACATTGATAGGACAGAGGATCCTTTCATTTCAATGGGGAGTTTTCAGTGGAAAGGGAGAAAGGAGGACTTCATAGCCTTTAAAAGGACTCTGAGACCATTTATCTCTTTATCAGAATCCTCAGCTCTTTCTGAATGTCTATACTGAAGATGTTCCTTTTGGCAACCGCAGCACCAAGTTCCATCAAAAGCACAGCTTCTGTAATAAGTGGTGAACACTTTTCCACAGTTGTTGGGATTTGTTTTTACTGCTATGATATTTAGAAGTGTCATTAATTCGGGAATAGTTGTTTATTTCATAGGCTAATGTAGAGCTAACACTGTGCTGACATGGAGTGATATGGAAGTTGCAACCAGTTAAGGTCCCTGCTTAAAGATAAGCCTGGTTTAACATAGCTAGGAAAAATATCCTATGTATTCATATTTGAATCTGCCTTTCACTTCACTGTAAGGTATCCTGAGAAGCCCCCTCCTTCCCTTTCCTTCCCAACTGTGTTTACATCTAGGGTCCCTTTACCACCACTGGGACCCATCACCTTACTCCTTCCTTTTTTCTTTGTTGAGGAGGTTTTTTTTAAAAAAAATGGGTTATTTGCAGGCCACTGTTTTTATACTGTTTATTGTATTGCACTGAACGCTGCTTTTAATGGGGTTTTTAGCACTTATGTTTTTGGAGTTTATATTGTTTTATAATCTGTATTAATTTGATACTCCATCTGTTTCGTGTGTGTTATGTTGTGCACCGCCCAGAGCCCTTTGGGGGAAGGGCGGTATACAAGTCTGATTATAAAATAAAAATAAAATAAACCAACCTTGGTTAAGAGTTGAAAGCAGGGACGTAGGTAAGGGGGCGTGGGTTCTCGGTTTCAAACCCCTCCCATTACATGTTCGGCTTGCTTGAAATAATGCGTAGAATGGAACGCTGAAAAGTCCTCAGTCACCGAACCCACCCCATAAAAAGTCTATACCTACATCAAAAATATCTCCAGTAAATAAAAGTATCATAAATACAGTCATGTGTACTTGCAACTCACTACTCTTTACCTTTTCATCTTGGTTACCATTTCCTTTTCTCCATTGAAGGGTTGCTAATTCTGGTTTTGGACATTCCTGGAAATTTGGGGATTGTACCTGGAGAAATTTGGAGATTGTACCTTGAGTTTCAGGAGCTCAGCAGGGATGTCATTCCATAAAGTCGATAAAGCTGCTCTTTCTCCAGAGGAACAGATCTCTGTAGTCTAGAAAGCCATTGCAATTCTAGAAGAACTCCACAGATTAAGCCAATCATGAGATGCATTGAAATATTTTACGGCAATGCAGTCAGATCTGCTCATGGAGGATAGCACCAATTAATATTGAATTAAAAAATGCATTCTGATGTATAATTCAGTTGACAGACTAGCCATTATAATTAATCCTAAAATTCAAATTGGTATGACATCTACTTCTTGACCTTATTCCTTCATCCTCTTCCACACAAGCAAATTTATTCTGTAACTTATACTGAGTAGAAACGTTATGAAATAACTAAATATAATTCCTGATACACTGTTGTCCTAAAACTTTAAAAGTCTGAAGCCAAAAAAAATGTCTGAGTGGTCTGAATGAATGTGTTAAATCCAGTCCTTCAACATAAACACTGCTTCTTGGCTCTTGTTGCCCCCCTTAGGTTGTCAAGTTACAATGCTGTTGGAACTGGCAAAATTCAGAGTTTAGACTCCGGATCTGGCAGTTCAGCGACCTTAGCTCTCTGGTCCAGTTCTGCAAATCTTCCAGGCCTGTCCACTTTCTAATCTCCAGTAGTTATTGTTCTTCTTGTACATACATTCCACAGGAAATTTTGCTTCAGTCCTGTTTTCTCTTGGGCTCCTTTTTTCTCCAGCTTTATATTTTACCACCTGTTATTTTGTAGGAGACCTATTTATCATTCCATTGTTTACTTGACCTACATGCTTTGGCTACCTTATCTCCATAGCACTACTGTCGTCCTGCCCAGGCAAGAGTATATGGTCCCTTTTGGGGGTTAAATTTTAACTTATCCCCACAGCCCCTTATTTTATAAGCCCCCAACTGCCTGTCTTTTTTCTTCAAACCTTTTCCTTTGTCTAATGGACTTTTAAGTTCCTGTTTTTCAGTTATTTGTGCATCAACCCATCCACCTTACCTCTTCAGTCTCTTAGCTTCCTTTACTGCCTCAGTGCCTCATTGAGGAATACCTTACAATGATACTTTTCTTCCTAGGAGCTGAAGGGTTTCGATCCCAGTTAAATTAACAACTTTCCTTTCCTTCACAAACTATTAGCTATGGATATGGATATTGGATACAAATTTTAGTCAATGGGAATTATTCTGTGGGAACGTACCATAAGGCTTAGTCCTATCCCCCATACTATTCAATCTGTTAAGTAGATCCCTAAGCATAAATAGTTTGCGGTTTTGGCGTGGAGATGTTACCAATATGCCAATGATATCCAGCTCTATATTTCTCTATAGAAATCATCTAATGATGCAGTAGAGGTTTTGACTGCTGTGGTTAAATTACTAAGAATGAACAAGTTGAAACTGAATCCTGACAAGACAGGGGTATTGCTAGTTGGGGAAGCCAAAGCCTTGAAGGACACTGTACTTCCCACATTTGACTGTGGTCATTTGATCTTTTCTGACTGTTAAAAACCTAGGAGTTATACTGAACTCAACATGATTGCAGAAGAATGAAGTTAATGCAACTGCAAAAAAAATGTGCTCTAACATAATAGGTGGCTCCTTACTTTGACTCAGATGTTCTGGGTACATGGATCCATGTCCTGCAAACTGAGGGTTATGGTTTCCTTTAGTGAGTCAGTCTATCTCATATTGAGTCTTACTCTTTTCCTGCTGTCTTCAACTTTTCCTAGCTTTATTGTCTTTTCTAGTGACTCTCTAGGCTTCTCATGTGACTAGCATATGATAACCTCAGTTAAGCCATTTTAGTTCATGTATGGGTGTAAAAGTTGAATAAGGAAGTTGACAGGAAGAAAGTTGTGTTGGAGGAGAGTTTTAGGGATATTGTGATCTGCCAAAAAAAGACAAATCAGTGGGTTCTAGATCAAACTCTTCCCAGAAATTAAAATTACTCAGTTGAGGCTATCATATGTTGGTCACACATATTTTGTTGCTGACAGCTTTGTTCCCTGAGCAACCTTCATCAGCATTCCTCGACATCACCATTTAATTTCACCCATTCACCTTACCACCACAAGCACCATTCACTATAGATTTGATGTTTGTGCAACAAGTCTGAAAATATGACCCTCCACCATAATTCCACAAACATTATACAAGCATCAAAGGCAGACATGAATAGTTTGAAAAACATTACACTGGTAATTTAAATCACACTTAACGGCATGGAGGTTGCTCCCCAAAAGACAACAACCCTGAACCAGAAATCTTAGCCAGTGGATAAAGTTCTGCCCCTCCCCCCAAGTAACTCAGTTGGAGGTGCTCTGTTCTCGGCTGGGACAGAAAGGTCGAGACACAAGCCAGTCTTAACAGTTCTAATAATGGCTTTATTAATAGAGAAAAACAAGACTCTAACTCCTCCCTGGCTCTAACTAATGGGAGTACTTGCTTGTCTTCAGGATGATAGCAGCTGCAGACTGTGTCCTTTTCTAGCTGCTTTCAGATGGATCACCGTCTCTTGCTTCCTCACAGCTCTGTTGGTCTTGATCTTTGCTCTAGCTGCTGTTAACTTGGCTTGCTCTCTTTAGACAACCATATGAACATATGGACTTCTCTGTTGACCACCATATGAACACATGAACGTCACGAATATTAAGGGACCCCAGCTTCCCTTAGCACCTCTTTGAGACTGACTGACTAAAAACAGGGGATGCTGGGTAAGGAGAGGAAATTGCCTACTGGGAAAAGTCTTAAAGGGGCAGGGACTAACTAAAATACCCTCCCAAGGAAGACATAACAATAAGCAAAACCATACTGACTGTGGGGAAACTAAATCTTAAAGGGGAAATAACCAAAGGCTCAATGGGGGCATGACAGATAAATTATTTTTCCTTTCCTTATTAAGGTGTTTTTAAATCTTAAATCAATTCCCAGAATATGCACTTTCACTTTGTGCTCAGTGGAATATTTTCCAAGATATGCATTTATATTAAAATACTCAGCCTCTGGTTTAAACCTGCAAATCAGTATTTAATTTAAAACCATACCTCCTTTGCTCAGGGAACAAAGCTCCTTATATCTCCTGGCAACAACTGTGCACTGGCTCCAAAATGATCTGTCTGAGAAAAGCAAGCAAGCAAGCAAACAAACAAAAACTGAAGTCTACCAATTAAAAAATTAAATTAATTTAAAAGCTTTGTGGTAGTGAAAGTCAGGTGTGACTGACAAACACATGGGATGTTACTGAGTAATGTTGATTGAGGGGAATGCAGATCCCCCCCCCACCTCCACTGTTCCAAATTCTAACACTTAGTCAATTGCTCAGCCTGGTTCAGTGTGGCACCGCTGCATCAGTGAACCAGCACAATATGTAACATGGCTGGTAACTGAATACTGGTGAAAGTCATTCTGAGTCAATGTCTGTTTGATGTTTCTCCTAAAATAGTAAATGGATCATTTATAGATGTGGTCTGAAGGCACAACTGTGCAGAAAACTCTCTTGATACAGCAGGGTCACAATTTCAGAATAAAACAGTAAAAAATAGGAAGGAAGACATCCAAGTGTCATCCTCAGAGCCCAGGCACTGGGGTAGGTAGGGGTAATAGTACCCTTTACTGATGTTGGGGGCCCAGGGGGAGACCTGAACCCGGTTACAACCTTGTAATTATGATATGGTCCATTTACCACTCAGAAATAAAACAGATTTTCGTGGGGTTCCTTTAATGACTCAAATTCAAGGACAGCCAACAAAATAAAGAGTTGGAAGAAATGGTGTGACTCAGTTCCACAAAAGGATGCTGTCCCTCCGGGCAAGGATTGTTCTGCTTGTGTGTCAAAAGAAGGCTCTTTGGACCAGGGGATGGTGTTGCTATTAGAGGAATGCTTCCATGAAATCGGACCCAATGTGTCATGTGAAGTTGTTGACGAGGAAGCAGCTAGTGGTCTTTCTTTCTAAAAGTTAACAGAATGCTTGGAAAGTATTTAGTGTCGTAAAAAAATCTCACAGTACAAAACAGAAATGGTACGTACGCACATGGAAACTAGAGAAAAGTTTAAAGAAATATAATAGGCAGAGGTTAGTAATTGGGGGTGGGGGCATAATGGCTGTCCTAAGACTACAACAATGAACAGAAAGCCAACCCAAAGGTTTCCAATAGCCTGCAGAACACAGCTGTCTTCCTCCTTCACATGACGTCAAAGCTCAAATCTGTGGATTTGATCCCTCCCTGAGTGCCTCTGGTTGCAATCCACGATGCTGATTTTTATCTCCTAAAACTACCAATGGCCTCTCTGTTCAGTGTTTTGATTTTATTTCATCTGGAATTTGACTTGAGGGTGAATTTGGTGTGTTGCTTTGAGTTGCTAATTTGGGATATTTTGGACATGTTGCCTGTGGCATTTTACTGTCTTGGTGACTACGAGGCTGTATGGCATTATGTGGGCATAAATGTTAGGAATGCATTGGCAAGAAGTGTGGGATTAGATTACCTTCATGATTCTGCTAGTGCTGCTCTAATTCAAGGATTCTATGTTAGGCTTACGGTGTTCTACGTGTTACTGTCATCACAATACATGCCACTATGCTGGTCATGAATGAGTCGTGTCACATTTGAATCTTACTCTGAGATACAAAGCTGGAGATACAAAGCTTCAGACTGGCTAACAGACTCTTTGATTTATCGATGTAGTTCTATGATATGTGATCATGGGATATTTTTGCATGGTTGGGTTTGTTTGAGAGCAATTATTATTTATTTTAAAAGTAACACATAAGTTTTTGAAAACAGGAGGCCATTCTTAGACTGTGTGATGCGGCATTCACCATTGATGCCGACACTGATTTTTCAATTCATATCTTGCTACAGTTTGCTGTATGAAAAATCAGTAACTGTAAAAATGTCTCTGCGCAAGTATAGGATCATTATTGACCCATGAGGTGATGTCACATCACAACGATAACTGGGCAGACTATGTTTACAGGGCAATTTGCCATTGCCTTCCCCAGTCATCTACACTTTAGCCCCAGCAAGCTGGGTGCTCATTTTACTGACCTTGAAAGGAGAAAGAAGAGGAGTTGGATTTATATCCCCCTGTTCTCTCCTATAGGAGATTCAAAGGGGCTTTCAAACTCCTTGCCCTTCCCCCTCACAACAAACACCCTATGAGGTAGGTGGGACTGAAAGACCTCAGAAGAACTGTGACTAGCCCAAGGTCACCCAGCTGGCGTGTATTGGAGTGCACAGGCCAATCTGAACTCCCCAGATAAGCCTCCACAGGTCAGGTGGCAGAGCAGGGAATCAAACCCGGTGCCTCCAGATTAGAATACACCTGCTCTTAACCACTACGCCACTGCTGAGTCAACCTTGACCCAGCTACCTGAAATCAACTTCCATCAGGATCGAACACAGGTCAGGAGCAGAGCTTTGACAGCGGTACTGCAGCTTACCATGCTGCATCATGGGGATCCTATCTTATATAACAGTGCATAAAGGCAAATAAGACCAATTCTGACCTCGGTTAAGTTAATACTGGCGGTGGAAAGTGTCATTAAGTCACAGGTGGATTATCGCAACCTCATACGGTTTTCAAGGCACATTCCGAAAATTTCTGCCTCATGACCTACTGTTCTTTGGAGGTCCCCTATCCAAATACTCACTGGGGTCCCCGGGCCACCTGCTTGACTTCTGAGATTTGTCAAAATCAAGCTAGCTCAGGACTATCCAGGTCGGGGCAATTTTGAGAGGTTCAGAATTAAACCCGATTCTCCAGATTAGACTCTGCTGCTCTTAACTACTATATCACACTGGCTCTCTAATACACATACTACTTGGTGCCAAATCTAATTTCTTATAATTTCAAAGGCTCTTACTTCCATATAAGATAAGTAAATACTTGTACCACACCCCCAAATTGCCTAAACCTAATCTTTTTCATTTGTGCCTTTATGTTTCACTGCTTCTTTCTCATACTACCTCATATCTTTATCACCTATTAAACTGTCACTTTGATAATTTCTTATTCACTGTGTTTTTTTCCCAACCTAAAGTGAATCCAGCCAAATCAGATTTTTGAGCCCTCCCAGCCCTTTATCTTATCTTGTTTTCATTGGTAGTAATTATCAATACCTTTCTAAGCTCAGTTTCTGGCCATTATCTTTATGGCAGGGGGAAAAAAACCAGTTTGGTGGCATCTTGCAGGTTAACAGACTTATTATGATATATGAAAATGAATGCTATTCCTCACGGTAATATTGAATGTACTAAACAATTTTAAAAATGAAATCTGCTATTCAAAACAAAATGTCATATGACAAATTGAGAAAGGTAGCTGGATTCTCACATAGTTATACTGGTATTACCTTAAGTGTGAATTGCAAAAGGATTGTGTTGATAGGACTGTTCTAGATAAATTAAAGGTTAGAGTCTATGGAACTGATTCTAGAGTAGTCCCCATAAAGTCAATGCAAACTCCTTTAGAATAGTATCTGTTTCATTTTTGCTTGTTTTTTCTGAACATGTGTATGTTGGGAGGGAACAACCAATCCCATTTTACCAATAGGGATTTGGAGTTTAGTAAGTGGTTTGCTCAACACTATTGAGTTAGTTCACAATTGGGCAGGAATCTGAACCCATATCCATCTCTATCCACTGGATCACTGACATCTGAAGACATTCGCCTAATTTTTTTCATCAAGAAAATGAGTAATTAGGTGTCCATCTACATTAACAATCTTTCTATTGGTCAGTCTGCTTTGAAAACCATGCTTTTGACAGAGGTTAGGCAATCAGTATGCAATGGTTACAGGATTTCATACTAACCAACGTTACCTCCCAGTGCATTCTTTTTATCCACATATTATATATATCTGCTTCCGTTACAGCTGGTAACCTTTTTTTGTGTCAGTGTGTATGTATTTTTTTGGTGCTGAGCAGAAGGTAGATAATGCTACTGCGGCAGCTTGAAGTAATAAATTGATAATGTTTGCATAGGTATAAGCTGTGAATATTTAATATTTGGACTTGCATATGCATATAAATGTAAATAGGGGACCATGGAGGAGGCACGATTATGTGTCATACATAGACACATACTCCTAGTAGAAGTAAAAAATAAAGTCTGTTTATGCAGATAGATGATGTTTTTAGATATATTTTTTCAAGCACACTTATTTTAGTGATAGTTTCCAAAGGGATTGTCATGTTATTCCATTGCAACAAAAACAAGCATCTAAGAAGGTCACAGAGCAGACACAGACAAAACTCTTGATTTATCTTAGGTTAATTTTCAGATGGTTATAGCTATGCATTAACCATACCTGTCAATGTTGCATATACCCTAGTGATAATAGAGCCTAATATGTGCATTCTTCCATCATGCTCTCAGGAAGCACTTGTCATCCTTTAAATCAGAGGATAGTAACCTGACGTCACAAACTGTTGTTCTGTAATGTCTCCATTCATACATGTAGAAAGTCATTTGGAATACTACACAAAAAGACCATTGGTCATAAAGGAGGTTGCTTGGTATAAATACATGCACATGAACAAAGATGAAGCCTTGTGTTTCTTTCTGTCCTATATAGCAAAAGAAAAGAAAAGAAAAGAAAAGAGAAGGAAGGAAGGAAGGAAGGAAGGAAGGAAGGAAGGAAGGAAGGAAGGAAGGAAGGAAGGAAGGAAGGAAGGAAGGAAGGAAGGAAGGAAGGAAGGAAGGAAGGAAGGAAGGGAGGGAGGGAGGGAGGGAGGGAGGGAGGGAGGGAGGGAGGAAGGAAGGAAGGAAGGAAGGAAGGAAGGAAGGAAGGAAGGAAGGAAGGAAGGAAGGAAGGAAGGAAGGAAGGAAGGAAGGAAGGAAGGAAGGAAGGAAGGAAGGAAGGAAGCTCTCAGTTTGGATTCCCATACACACAAAAGCAATAAACAAGTAATTAAAAGTTGAAATGGAGCTACAACATGTCTTATTTGTCTAAGTTACATAGTGGTAAAAGGAAGATTTGCCTGCTTATGTCTCTCTATTACAAAGGGGTGTGTTGGATTCTTATTTGGGAAATATTCTTTGGACATGAAGCAAAACATTTGTGTGCCTGTCTGAATACATACCTTTAGACACTGAGATTTCTGCCTAAACATGGCAATGTCAAAGATGTTCATTCTGTCTTTTAAAAAGGCTCCAATAAATATTACGTTGTCCTGTATAGGCAGAATGTCATTTACATGACTGTATATACAAAGTGAAAGGACCTTAATTTTTTTGTAGATTTATTTAAAACATATATAAACTCACGTTTCTCCAAAAATAATGGGATCTGAGTTTACACAGGCGTACCTCTAAGGCGGATTCTGCATGGGCCAAAAACAGAGTTGTGAAAACGGTGTGAAAATGGTGTAAACCCTTTTACACCATTTTACACCATTTTCACACTGCTGTTTTTGGCCCGTGCAGAACCTGCCTAGGCGTTTGGCAAATCCTTTCTGGGGGGGAACAATTTTTGACAAAAAAATTAAATAAAAATAATTAATTAGGATTAAGGGAAGGGAAGGGACTCAGGCTTGCCTTAGTGTTACCTTGAGTTCAAGGGCGCAGTCCGAGAATAGTGCTATGGTACGTTTTAGATTTTGGGTGTTAGTTACAATTTTGGGAACAATTTTTGACTGAATAAATGAAATAAAAATAATATGTTAGGGTTAGGGTTAAGGCAAGGGCAGCGGTTCAGGATTGCCTTAGCGTTACGTAGAGTTCTAGGGCACAGTCTGAGAATAGAACTATGGTCAGTTTTATGTATTGGGGTGTTTGTAATGCCGTTGTAACACCATTATAAAGCCATTATAACACCATTGTAACGCCATTATAACGCCATTGAAACGCCGTTGTAACGCCGTTATAACGCCATTGTAAGGGTTAGAGATAAGGCAAGGGGATTGGCTCAGGGTTGCCTTAGTGTTACGTAGAGTTCTAGGGCACAGTCCAAGAATAGAACTATGGTCAATTTTATGTTTTGGGGTGTTTGTAATGCCATTGTAACGCCATTACAAAGCTGTTATAACTCCATTGTTGTAACACCATTACACCATTGTTGTAACACCGTTAGCTAATCGCCTTACTTGTAACGCCGTTCGCTAACGTACCGCTTGTAACGCTTTCATACTGTAACTTCGCCACAAGCTAACGCTGCATTAAGAACGCCGTTACAACGCCGTTGTAAGGGTTAGGAATAAGGCAAGGGGATTGGGTCAGGGATGCCTTAGTGTTACGTTGAGTTCTAGGGAGCAGTCCGAGAATAGAACTATGGTCAGTTTTATGTTTCGGGTTTTTGTAACACCGTTGTAACGCCATTATAAAACCATTATAACGCCATTTTAACGCAGTTATAACGCTGGTGTAAGGGTTAGGGATAAGGCAAGAGGATTGGCTCAGGGTTGCCTTAGCGTTATGTAGAATTCTAGAGCCCAGTCCGAGAATAGAACTATGGTCAGTTTTATGTTTTGGGGTGTTTGTAACGCCATTCTAACGCCATTATAAAGCCGTTATAAAACCACTGTAACGGCGTTATAATGCCATTATAACGCCGTTGTAACGCCATTATAACGCCGTTGCAACGCCGTTGTAATACCATTGTAAGGCCGTTGTAAGGGTTAGGGATAAAGCAAGGGGATTCGCTCAAGGTTGCCTTAGTGTTACGTGAGTTCTAGGGAGCAGTCTGAGAATAGGGATATGGTCAGTTTCATGTTTCGGGTTTTAGTTACAATTTTGGGAACAATTTTTGACTGAATAAATGAAATAAAAATAATAAGTTAGGGTTAAGGCAAGAGGATTGGCTCAGGGTTGCCTTAGCGTTATGTAGAATTCTAGAGCCCAGTCCGAGAATAGAACTATGGTCAGTTTTATGTTTTGGGGTGTCGGTAACTGCTGCTAAAGCTTCATTGAGTAAAAGCCTTTTATAAAATCCATTGTAACGCTTCATTATAACGCTTACATACTGTAACGGGCGCTATAACGCCAAGCTGGTAACACTCGGTTGTAAGGCCGTTGTAAGGGTTAGGGATAAAGCAAGGGGATTCGCTCAGGGTTGCCTTAGTGTTACGTTGAGTTCTAGGGAGTAGTCTGAGAAGAGGGATATGGTCCGTTTCACGTTTCGGCTTTTAGTTACAATTTTGGGAACAATTTTTGACTGAATAAATGAAATAAAAATAATAAGTTAGGGTTAAGGCAAGGGCAGCGGTTCAGGGTTGCCTTAGCGTTATGTAGAGTTCTAGGGCACAGTTCAAGAATAGAACTATGGTTAGTTTTATGTTTTGGGGTGTTTGTAACGCCATTGTAACGAAATTACAAAGCCGTTATAACTCCATTGTAACGCCGTTAAAACGCCGTTGTAACGCCGTTGTAACGCCATTGTAACCCTGTTGTAAGGGTTAGGGATAAGGCAAGGGGATTGGCTCAGGGATGCCTTAGTGTTACGTTGAGTTCTAGGGAGCAGTCCGAGAATAGGGCTATGGTCAGTTTCACGTTTTGGGGGTTTGTTACAATTTTGGGAACAATTTATGACTGAATAAATTTTTAAAAAATAATAAGTTAGGGTTAGGGTTAAGACAAGGGCAGCGGTTCAGGATTGCCTTAGTGTTATGTAGAGTTCAAGGGAGCAGTCCGAGAATAGAACTATGGTCAGTTTTATGATTTGGGGTGTTTGTAACGCCGTTGTTACACCATTATAAAGCCATTATAACTGCATTGTAACGCCGTTATAATGCCATTGTAACGTCGTTGTAACGCCGTTGTAACACCGTTATAAACCTGTTGTAAGGGTTAGGGATAAGGCAAGGGGATTGGCTTAGGGTTGCCTTAGTGTTACGTTGAGTTCTAGGGAGCAGTTGGAGAATAGGACTATGGTCAGTTTTATGTTTCGGGTTTTTGTATCGCCATTGTAACACCATTATAAAGCCGTTATAACGCCATTGTAACGCCATTGTAATGCCGTCAAAAGGGTTAGGGATAAGGCATGGGGAGCGGCTCAGGCTTGCCTTAGTGTTACGTAGAGTTCAAGGGCGGAGTCCAATATTAGTGCGATGGTAATTTTTAGGTTTCAGGTTTTTTCCTTTTTGGGGGGAATAATTTTTGACAGAATAAATTAAATAAAAATACTAAATTAGGATTAGGATTAAGGAAAGGGAGGGGGCTCAGGCTTGCCTTAGTGTTATGTAGAGTTCAAGGGCACAGTCCAAGAATAGAACTATGGTCAGTTTTATGTTTCGGGGTGTTTGTAACACCGTTGTAACGCCAATATAAACCCATTATAACGCCGTTGTAACACCGTTGTAACGCCGTTATAATGTCGTTATAATGCCGTTGTAACGCCGTTACAACGCCATTATAACACCGTTATAATGCCGTTGTAAGGGTTAGGGATAAGGCAAGGGGATTGGCTCAGGGTTGCCTTAGTGTTACGTTGAATTCTAGGGAGCAGTCAGAGAATAGAACTATGGTCAGTTTTATGTTTCGGGTTTTTCTACCGCCATTGTAATGCCATTATAAGGCTGTTATAACGCCGTTGTAACGCCTTTATAACGCCGTTGTAACGCTGTTGTAACGCCATTATAACTCCATTGTAATGCCGTTGTGACGCCGTTATAAGGCCGTTGTAAAGGTTAGGGATAAGGCAAGGGGATTGGCTCAGGGTTGCCTTAGTGTTACATAGAGTTCTAGGGCCAGTCCAAGAATAGAACTATGGTCAGTTTTATGTTTTGGGGTGTTTGTAACGCCGTTGTAACGCCATTATAAAGCCGTTATAATGCTGATATAAAGCCGTTGTAAGGGTTAGGGATAAGGCAAGGGGATTGGCCAATATAAAGCCATTATAACTCCATTGTAACGCCGTTGTAATGCCATTATAAAGCCGTTATAACGCCGTTGTAATGCTGATATAAAGCCGTTGTAAGGGTTAGGGATAAGGCAAGGGGATTGGCCAATATAAAGCCATTATAACTCCATTGTAACGCCGTTATAACACTGTTGTAATGCCATTATAAAGCCATTATAATGCCGTTGTAACGCCGTTGTATGGGTTAGGGTTAAGGCAAGGGCAGCAGTCCAGGATTTCCTTAGTGTTACAAAGAGTTCTAGGGTACAGTCCAAGAATAGAATTATGTTCAGTTTAATGTTTTGGGGTGTTTGTAATGCCGTTGTAACGCCATTATAAAGCCATTATAACTCCATTGTAATGCTGTTATAACGCCTTTGTAACGTCGTTATAACGCCGTTGTAACGCCGTTATAAAGTCGTTGTAAGGGTTAGGGATAAGGGAAGGGGGTTGGCTCAGGGTTGCCTTAATGTTACGCTGAGTTCTAGGGACCAGTCTGAGAATAGAACTATGGTCAGTTTTATGTTTCGGGTTTTTGTACCGCCATTGTAACGCCATTATAAAGCCGTTATAACGCCATTGTAACGCCATAAAAAGGGTTAGAGATAAGGCAAGGGGAGCGGCTCAGCCTTGCCTTAGTGTTACGTTGAGTTCAAAAGCAGAGTCCAATATTAGCGCAATGGTAAGTTTTAGGTTTTGGGTTCTTTCCTTTTTGGGGGAATAATTTTTGA
Organism: Sphaerodactylus townsendi; assembly: GCF_021028975.2. Classification (NCBI taxonomy): domain Eukaryota; kingdom Metazoa; phylum Chordata; class Lepidosauria; order Squamata; family Sphaerodactylidae; genus Sphaerodactylus; species Sphaerodactylus townsendi. Next base: position 43,202,670 of record NC_059426.1, on the reverse strand, counting down.
CAGAATAAATTAAATAAAAATTCTAAATTAGGATTAGGATTAAGGAAAGGGAGGGGGCTCAGGGTCGCCTTAGTGTTACGTTGAGTTCTAGGGCACAGTCCAAGAATAGAACTATGGTCAGTTTTATGTTTCGGGGTGTTTGTAACGCCGTTGTAACGCTGTTGTAAGGGTTAGGGATTAGGCAAGGGGATTGGCTCAGGGTTGTCTTAGTGTTACGTTGAATTCTAGGGAGCAGTCCGAGAATAGAACTATGGTCAGTTTTATGTTTCGGGTTTTTCTACCGTCATTGTAATGCCATTATAAGGCTGTTATAACGCCATTGTAAAGCCGTTATAACGCCATTGTAAAGCCGTTATAACGCCATTGTAACTCCATTGTAATGCCGTTGTAACGCCGTAAGAAGGGTTAGGGGTAAAGCAGGGGGAGCGGCTCAGGCTTGTCTTGTTACGATGAGTTCAAGGGCACAGCCCAAGAATGGTGCTATGGTCAGTTTCATGCTTCAGGGCTTTGTTACAATTTTGGGAACAATTTATGATTGAATAAATTTTGAAAAAATAATAAGTTAGGGTTACGGTTAAGGCAAGGGCAGCAGGTCAGCACTGCCTTAGTTACATAGAGTTCTAAGGCACAATCTGAAAATAGGGCTATGGTCAGTTTTTGGTTTCAGGGTTTTGTTACAATTTTGGGAACAATTTATGACTGAATAAATGAAATAAAATAATAAGTTAAGGTTAGGGTTAAGGCAAGGGTAGCGGGTCAGCATTGCCATTGTGTTGCGCATAGTTCTAGGGTGCAGTCTGAGAATTTGGCTATAGTCAGTTTTAGGTTGCGGGTTTTTTTTTTACAATTTTGGGAACTATTTATGACTGAATAAATTAAATAAAAATAATAAATTAGGGTTAAGGTAAAGCCAAGGGCAGCAGTTCCGGATTGCCTTAGTTTTACTTTGAGTTCTTGGGCACAGTCTGAGAATAGAACTATGTTCAGTTTAACGTTTTTGTAACGCAGTTGTAACGCAGTTGTAACACCATTGTAACGCCACTGCAATCGTGTTACAATGCCGTTGTAACTCCGTTGTAATACCGTTGTAACGCCATTGTAATGTCATTGTAATGCCATTGTAACGTCATTATAAGGGTTAGGGTTAAGGCAAGGGAAGTGGCTCAGATTTGCCTTAGTGTTACGTTGAGTTCTAGGGTGAAGTCCAATATTAGCTCGATGGTCAGTTTTAGCATTCAGATTCTTTCCTTTTTTGGGAACAATTTTTGACTCAATAAATTAAATAAAAATAATAAATTAGGGTTAGGGTTAAGGCAAGGGCGGGGGCTCAGGCTTGCCTTAGTGTTACGTTGAGTTCTAGGGCACAGTCCAAGAATAGGGCTATGGTACAGTACAGTACAGTAAACCTTTATTAGGCATAAACTATGGTCAGTTTCACATTTCGGGGTTTTGTTACAATTTTGGGAACAATTTATGACTGAATAAATGAAATAAAAATAAGTTAGGGTTAGGGTTAAGGCAAGGGCAGGGGCTCAGGCTTGCCTTAGTGTTACGTTAAGTTCTAAGGCGCAGTCCAATATTAGCGCGATGATCAGTTTTAGGTTTCGGGGTTTTGGTACAATTTTGGGAACAATTTATGACTGAATAAATTAAATAAAAGTAATAAGTTTGGGTTAGGATTAAGGCAAGGGCAGAGGGTCAGCATTGCCTCAGTGTTACGTAGAGTTCTAGGGTACAGTCCAAGAATTGGGCTATGGTCAGTTTTAGGTTTTGGGTTTTTGTTACAATTTTGGGAACAATTGATGACTGAATAAATTAAATAAAAATAATAAGTTAGGGTTAAGGCAAGGGCAGCGGGTTAGCATTGCCTTCACTACAACACACTGTAGCAATGTGGTAGAGAACATTTTTACATACAAAGATTAAATTGCCTGAGAACTTCTTGCGCTATTTGGCAAAGGTCTGATCATTGCTAATGTAGGACAGAAATTAGTAATGCTGATGCACATTTTGGCCAATATAGGTTGCACATTGGCACAAAGATTGACAACAGCAAGAACTGCCTGAAGCCTTATTTAGGAAGCTGTGCTTCCTAAATGTCTGTCTCTTGCTTATCCAAAGTTACATACTGATGATCAGAAAGATCTTCTGAACATAGTGGGACTTCCTGCAGACTATATTCAGATGGATAAGAAATATGAGCTGAAAGTCTCTCATTCAAATTTCACCACACTCCCCAGGTGGCATGAGGGATTGTTCTGTCAGCTTTTACCATGCAAGATGAAGATAATTTATCAACTTTACAAGGCTGTTAGAGAATGCAAAGTATTATTTGTAGGGCCTGTTAGGGTGACCAGCAGCATGGAGGAAATGGTTCCCCTAACTTGGTATAACAAAACAGTGCAGAATGGTATTGTGGTAGCGGTAGAAAGTTCCATCATGCTGATGCATGGTAATAGGTTTTCAAGGCAAATGATGTTTGGAGGTGGTTCATTATCGCCTGCCTTTTCATAGCAACTCTGGACTTCCTTGGTGGGCTGCTATCCCAGTACTGATGTATCCAAGTACTGATGGGGCTGACCTTGCTTCGTTTTTGAGATTTAAGTTTCTGGACCGGCCATGTCAGGACAAACATGATGGTAACAGAACCTAAACCTGCCACTGTTGAAATTCTCTTTCCATACATGTAACATGTCATTTTTAGTGTTTTAATATGGCAGCAAATCAAGGTTTGCTCCTGATCGTGCTGGCCACAGCAAGCTGTGGCTAGTATCTGCTACCTTATAAAGTGCACTTTTGCATAGGATATGCTTTCTCCCCTTCCCACTTCCCAGTCACATTAAGAGAATTTTTTAAAGTGTGAAGAATTTGTAATGTGTTGTCTTCAAGTGTTTTTTTTAGCGGAAAAGCAGATCATTCTTCTTTGATGTGCAATTTAGCAAAATTTGGTCAATTGCTCGTATGTCTGCATCAATATTTTAAGAATATTCTAAGAATGAGGAAAAACTAATGGGTGCTGTGTGGTTTCCGGGCTGTATGGCTGTGTTCTAGCAGCATTCTCTCCTGACGTTTCGCCTGCATCTGTGGCTGGCATCTTCAGAGGATCTGATGTTGGGAAAGCAAGTGGAGTATATATATCTGTTGGAGTGTCCAGGGTGGGTGGAGAAACATTGTCTGTGAGTAACAAAGAAGGCAACCAGGTCAATAGTTGAGGGCATCTGAATAGAAGTATGAGTAACAATGAAGACTATAGCATGGGAGTAACACAGGAGATAGCAAGGTCACTGGTGGGAGCATCTGAATAGAAGTATCCCGGCCTTTGTTTCTTTTGTCTATGGTCATCCTGTGTTTGTGTGGAGCTGGTTAGACACTGTCTTAACTCTAGTATTTTTCAACATTGGCAGCCAAGTTCTGTTCATTTTCATAGTTTCTTCCTTTCTGTTAAAATTGTCCATGTGCTTATGGATTTCAATTGCTTCTCTGTGTAGTCTGACATAGTGGCTTTCAGAGTGGTCCAGAATTTCTGTTTTTTTCAAATAATATTCTATGTCCAGGTTGGTTTATCATGTGTTCTGCTATTGCTGATTTTTCTGGCTGAAAAAGTCTGCAGTGCCTTTCGTGTTCTTTGATACGTGTCTGCGTGCTGCGTTTGGTGGTTCCTATGTAGACTTGTCCACAGCTCCATGGCGAAACGTCAGGAGAGAATGCTGCTAGAACACGGCCATACAGCCCGGAAACCACACAGCACCCAAGTGTTTCCAGCCGTGAAAGCCTTCAACAATACAAAAAACTAATGGGTTGATATGCTGCAGGAAAAATGATTTCGTTTATTCTCACTTGCAGTATGAGATGTCAGGGGCATATTCAACCACTAAAAATGTTATGAATAATCCTCATATAACCCCTCCTCTAATTATAGACATTACAAGAATTATTCCTGAAGAATGATAGCTGTAACTTTATTTGTACTGTTTTGAATTACTTCATTTCTGAAGAATGATAGCTGTGCGGACCTTCATTTGTGTTTATCGTTTTGAATTACTTCTTTTGGTGGTTATTCATATAACCCCGACTACACACATTACAAGAATTACTTCTAAAGAATGATAACTATGTGGACCTTCATTTGCATTAATCATTTTGAATTACTTCTTTTATAATTATGCACTTATAAACGTGTGAAGCAGGCTTTATATTTCTAGGGGGAGGGAAGTTTTATGGGGTGTCCTTTACGTGGAGGAGAGGTTGGAGGGGACCCGTGTCGAGCACGAGAGTTTTTCCTCTCACTTGCTGCCATCCCGATGCGCAGTCGCAGTTTGAGCGGCACACTGAGGTAAGCCGACAGAAAGAGACACGGATTCCGAATCTCTTCGCTTGCCGCGGATTACCCGGCTGGGGTTGCGCGCGCATCTCCATCTCTCCCTCCCCACCTCTCTCTTCCCCCCTCCCTCTCCGCTCTCGCTCTTCTCCTCTCCCCCTCCCTCCTTTCCCCGCTCTCGCGGTGGCTGCCGGGATCGCTGGCCGCTTTGGTTAATGTCCGCCATGTTTGCCATGGCGCAGGGAGCGGACCGAGCGAGCCCGGCGCGGATCTAGGGCTGCGGGCGGCTCTTCGCGGGAGCTGTTCCGGGGCGTCGGGGCTCTCCATGGTGTGTCGGGCCGGGTTCGGGAGCGGCCGGGAGGCGGCGGCGAGGCCGTAGTGAGGGTCCCCCTCGCCCCCCACCTCCCCAGCCCGGCCGCGGGGTGTTATTGTGAGGGGGAGACAATGAGCAAACTCTCCTTCCGCGCCCGGGCGCTAGACGCCGCCAAACCGCTGCCCGTCTACCGCGGCAAGGACATGCCCGACCTCAATGACTGCGTCTCCATCAACCGGGCCGTGCCGCAGATGCCCACGGGGATGGAAAAGGAGGAGGAATCGGTAAGGCTGCCGCGCAGGGGGGGCCCGCCATTGTTTATCAGACATCCCCCCTCCCCTCACGGGAAATAGGCCATTGGCATTCACCAAGCGCCGCTACGCACGCTTGCCGCCGCAGCGCCGCACGCTCCCTATGGGGTCCTACGCAAGTAGCGCAGCGTAAACTCTCCTCCGATGCCGTAAACGGGGCCTTGCTCCGCCATCTTCTTTGCGTCCCCAGGACTCGCGAAGTGTTTTGATTAGCGGGTGGGGGGAGCGAGGGGAGGCCTTAACGCTAGCGTAAGAGGAGGCTAGCGTAAAAGACGTCCTTGAATGAGAGAGTGTGCGCGCCGTACGCTCGTGGCGGAGCTTGTCTTTAGCGATTCAGTTCTGGATATTGCAAGGGTGATGGGAGCTGTTCAGCAGCAGTTAGAGTTCCTAGATATCTTTTGCTTTGTGGGAGGGCCTTTATCGTAGCACATCTGTTTCCGAGTGACAGACCTTGTTTGCATTACGGAATTTAATCTTGCTACTGTCGAAGTGTTGTTTATTCTGCATAAGTAGCAAAAGCAAGCAGAATCCTACTGCAACCTGACTTTTTAATGGAAGAAGATTGTGTCCAATCTGCCGGATGTAATATGTCCCAAGCTTGGAAGCTGGCTTTTTATTCTGATAGCATACGCTTCTCAGTCCAAGTTGTCAGTGGCTTTGGCTAATCTGTGAGCTTTGCAAGAGGAAATACTTTTAATTTTTGTGCTTTTATGGTTAAACATGTATTGTGACAGTATTTTACTATTCTTTTTTTCCATCGCTAAAGCACAAGGTACAGTTACTTATTCAGTAGAGAATTGTCTCTAAAAGAAGAATTACTTCCAATTGTAAATGAAAATGTTCTTATGTAGTGACATTCTTATGATGATTGATGTAATGTGCCACAGATGTGAAATATCAGAGATGTGAACTGTTATATTGTGATGACTTTTAATGTTGAATGTGTAAAATTATATAATTATTTGGTGACTATTTTTAAGTATTGCAGAGCATTCATACAGGAAGAGATTATTAATACAGCCCTGTAACAAGAATTGGCGCTGTCCATAATGTGGTTAACGTGTCGCTGTTGAATTTCTTAGAATCAAACTTGTATTTATGAGATTTGAATCTGATTTATGGTGTACTAACTCTTCCCCAGTGTGACTTCCTGCAGAGTTGATAGTAAATATACCTCCTAGAAATTCTTCAATGAAGAGAGCTCTCCACCTCCGTTCTAGCCCACTGTGTATTGGATTGGATATCTTGAAGTTGTGGTTGTCAGAAGAGACAGAACATCTTTGTGATTGGCTTTTTTGCTTCCCTGTTAAAATAGAAAGGCATCTGGGTAGTCTTTGGTTGATCTCATGATTCTGATCTTGCATTTTCTGCTTGAGTTGCATATTATAATGCAATGTAATTGATGCTGTTAATTCTCTGGCTGTATTTTGATCTTCCTAGAGGGTGATTTAATGTGTGTGTGTTTGAAGCTGACCATAAATTAAATGTGACCATTTTTCTCATTTTTTAAATTGTGCAGTTCATACAGTTTCTTCCAATCTGTAAATATTAGCTTGCGGAAAGTGGGACTGTCTAAAACTGCAAACTCCTACCGCTATTAAAATTGTTCCCTAAAAAAACTTGCTGTAAAATAAACTTGGAACATCCATCCTGCATTTTTGTTGTTGATAATTTTTAGCTAATATAAGTTAGAAACCACTATGAGTTCAAAATATCTGATTGTTTACTACAGTAGAAAATTTCAGTGCTGCCTTCCCAGCAGCATGGTGTGCATCCCATAATTAACCGCACTTATTTTGAAATCTCTTTGGTAGCTGTGGCGTTTACTGTGGGATAAGCATGGATCTGGAGGTCACAACTTTGGCTTCTGTATAACAGCTGGCAAATTAGGCATGACTGCATCCATATTGTATCTTATTAGGTGTTGCTTTTTGACAGATGACTAATAGAGTTGATAGTTGATATAAAGAGGAAATACATAACAGATATTTTGAGCTAACATCTATTCTAATTTTTGAATGAATTGATATACTGAAGACTATTAAAGTTTTATTGTTTGTAATTATTATTGGTGGTAATGTGCACATTTAACTATCCACAGGATTGTATTCTAAGACAGTGCTTTGATACAGTTGGATAAGGAGAATATGAGGGAATGTGGGACGCAAATGTTTGAGAATTTTCAGTCTGTATCTGATCTAGGGTGAAACTGAGTATGACTACGTCAGGGTTCCACAGTGAGGTGCAGCGGTGCCCACCAGTACTGGATTTTTCAGAAAGTGGATAGAGCTGTAAGGTGGGGATTGTTATTGGCTACCGTAATTCAGAAGAAAGGGGTTTCATGGCTGCAATAACAGGCAGCCGCTGAATGATCAAGAGGACTGGTAGGTACCTGGACTTTCCTTAGCGAGTGTGGGTCCATTCTTCCTTCAGGCATTCTTTCTTCCAAGGAGTTACAAGGAAGGAAGCATTGCATTTATCTCCACATCCTGTGGCATCCATTTTGCAGTGGCTATCACTGCACTCTCAAATTTCCAAAGGTGCCCCTCTCAACATTCCATAGGCTCAAAATGTGTCTACCCTGTTTCCCTGAAAATAAGACATCTCCTGAAAATAAGACGTAGTAGAGGGTTTGCTGAAGTGTTAAATATAAACCATCCCCTGAAAGTAAGACATAGCAAAGTTTTTGTTTGGAAGCATGCCCGTCGAACAGAACACCAGAGCATGCAGCTGTGGAGCGGAAAAATAAGACATCCCCTGAAAATAAGACAAAGCGCATCTTGGGGAGCAAAAATTAATATAAGACACTGTCTTATTTTTGGGGAAACACGGTAGGTGCATCTTGCTTGTTTAGGGACTCTTACTACTCCCCCCCAGCAAACAGGGAAGTGGCAGATTGCAAAGCTGTTTTATGTTCTAAATTACGGCATCATTCTAGGGATAGCAAAACCCAATTTAAAGTTAATTGCTGATATCTTTGTTGTTCTCCTTTAAGCAGCCATGCCAGAAATAACAAATGGTAGCCTTTATTTCTTGCTCCAGTAAACAGATATGAAAGCAAACGGAAGAATGAGAAAGTGCCTTCAGTCAACCCCAACAAAAAGAATAAAAGTTGAAGGAGTGTTGAAAGAGATTATAAAAAGTCAACTGTACATAAGAAAAGAATGAATTGGTTACAAGCTATAACTCATCCCAAAGCAAGGAGTATGTTTAGTACATTGTCACCACATTTTAAAACAAAATATAAAAGATGAAACGTGTTTTCAAAAATTGTAAAATATAGTGCATTTTGACTGAAAGTTCTTTCTCAGTGTTGACAACATGTTGGGCAAATATGTACATCAGCCTCTAACAGTTTGTAGAAAATTATTACAATTAAATCCCCACACAGACAAGCCAAATAAGGTTATCAAATAATTTAAAGCTAGGTTTCATAGTAAAAGTTTACACTGGCTTTTCTAAAAATGCAAATTGCCCATCTCCAGCAAAAATATTTATAAACTAAAAATGTAAATGTGAAGAGATTAATGGAAATTTATCCCTGTTCAACTAACAGGGAGCAATTCTAAGCAGGTCTAGTCAGTAGCAAGTCCCATTGTATTAAATGGATCTTATTTCTTGGAGAGTCTTAAGATTGGATTTGTAACATAATAACTATCAAATTATACTTTCTCTTTACATTAGATGATGAATACATCAAATCATGCAACAACTGTTTACAAATTCATATTTCCATAGGATTATTTATTATCTTGAAGGCCTTGGTGGAGAAGACACCAATAAAACCAATAAAAATATGACCTGGTAAACTTACACTAGGATGCTTCCAAAAGAATTTAAACAACCAAAATGGACAACTTGTTTGCTGAAACAAATGTGGTCACAATGAAGCTCTTTATATTCTTGTAAAGGACCGAAAAGTCCTACTATTCAGTTTAAGAATGGATGCAGACAGGAAATCTAAAGCAAAACCAAACAACATGCCTCTAGGCTTTGAGAGCTTTAAAAAAGTTGTAAGTTACAACTCCTATGTCATTTACAATGCAGTGCACCAGGGGGAGGGGTGCTGACATGAGCACCCCATATTCTGATATAAGGGGCAGATATGCCAGTGGAAAGAGCATTAGCTCTGACAGGGGGGAGGGGGGCGCTGTGCAGCTCTGTGGTTCCTGAACACAGAAGCTATTGCTGCACTGACACTCGTCTGCCTCAGGAGTTGATGCTGGTGGCAGGGGTTCTTGAAGATGGAGCCAATTTTAGTCAGCTTCCTGTGACCTCTCAGCCTGTGAACTTAGGCCAGCTAAAGGTGTGGTATATGCCATTGGGCTACATAGGGGAGTTCGTGGGGATTTCTTCAATTTTTCATGCTTCCTCCACTAGCTGAATCCCCTTTGGAGGTGGCGCAGTGGCAGTGTCCCCAGATACCATGAAACTTCACCCCAAAATTCAGGTGTGCAACCACAGAAATACATAATGACAACTAGTTCCGATTATACTAAAAGTTTTTCATATCCCCAAACACACATTCAGTCATGACTCTCAGTTAAATCTGACAGGTGCCACATTTTTCTGGTGTAACTCAAAAGCACCTATCTTTTCTTCAGTCTTTGACACAGGAATCCTTTTTTCAGTCCAGATTTTAAAATTCCCCTTTGTATGTCCCAAGTCAGAGTAATGGCCAACGAGACTTGCTTCTTCTTGGTCCTGATACGGATTTTGGAACTTCACATCTTTGCATATTCACTTTTTAACAGCTTACATTGCCAATTCTGTATTCATCAGTTTGAGATGGCATTGTACAGCATAAATGACTTTTTTCTATTACAAGATAAAAGAATAGTTTTAAATACTATACTAAGCAGAATTACCACCCTTCTGAGCCTGTTAAGGTGTCTTAAAAGTGTGTATCTCTGGGTAGAAAGGCACTATTAATGTTATATCTTTTTGTATCAAGAGGATTTTTGAAAAATTGATATTGTGGCAGTTTTGTTACATTAATTCAGTCCAGATTCCCCTGACATTGCTGTCGCCTTCCCTCCACATCATGTTCAACATTACTGTAAAACTGGTTTGATTGTTTGAACTATTTCTTTGAGACCTCTCAGATGGGATCTTAAAATATCCTGTATCTGCCTTTTTTTTTTTAAAAAAAAGGGTAGTTGGCTTGCTGTCAAAGTATGAGAAATATGGAACATTATATAGTGAATTTCCCACTTCTCCACATGAAGCCTGCTAGGTGACCTTGGGCCAGTCACAGTTCTCTCAGAATTCTCTCAACCCACGTAAGGCAGGCAGTGGCAAACACAGTCTGAACCTCTCATGCATTGAAAACCTTATCGGGTTGCTATGAGTTGACTGTGACTTGATGGCACTTTCCACAACCATCCTAAGAGTTTAAGATACACTGATCCTGGTGATTTCTTCTGGAGGTGGAGGACATCTTGCTTGGGTTATTCCTCACCCCATTGTCAGGGAGGCAGGAAATAATGTTCTGTCACTTCCTGTCCTGAGGCTCAGTAGCCACCTTCTCTCAGTATTTTTTCTGCGTCAGCTATTCACATATGCTCCTAGTGTGAAGTGTTCTTATTCTGTGTTTTTTGTCCTGTTCGTTGTCCTTTTCATCACTGTTTGTTTCTTTCTGTTCCCTTCCCTTGTGTAGTTTAGTCAGAGTCCGGGAGGGGAGTTGTGAAAAATTCTCATACTATCAAACCTCAAGAAAAGATTATGATGGGGGAGAAGTGAGCATATGATGAAGTTGGAAATTGTTACTCAGGCCTATACAAAAGGGATTCCCTTGTAAAACACAGCAAAGGAAGTTAAGGGTAACTGTTAGTCTAAAACAGGGATGGCCAACCTATGGCACCCCAGATGTTCATGGACTGCAATTCCCATCAGCCCCTGCCAGCATGGTCAATTGGCCATGCTGGCAGGGGCTGATGGGAATTGTAGTCCATGAACATTTGGAGTGCCATAGGTTGGCCACCCCGGGTCTAAAATATGTCCTCTACTCCTAAAGGAGTAGGAAGTTAAGGGTAACTCTTAGTCCAAAATATCTCCTGTACTCCTAAATAAGCACTCTGATTATAAGCTTTTCTAAGTTGTATCAATTATCTAAACTCTTCTTTCATTTAAACAGCAACAGTCAGAAAAAATATAAGCAGATGGACATATAACCCTATTCCCAGTAACGGTGCTCTAGCTGTGGATTCACAACTCTGAAGGAAGCTGTGGTCAATGATGAATAGAAGAGAATACAAGTGGGCTGCTAAGCTGCAATTTTTCCTGCCTAATTTTTCACTCCAAGATTGTGGCTCGTTCCTTCTCCCCCCATATAGAGTTCTTTGGTAGATCCTTGGCTGAGGGGACCTGAACTGCCAAGTTAAGGGACCCGCAGATATCAGCAGACTCCCAGGAGCTTGTCTCCGAGCGGGTTCACAAGCCTACCAGAAGGCAAAGCAAGCCCCCGGCTCTAAACAGCTCTGCACTCCAAGAAATGGCACCTAGTCGATGAACTCGAGAGGCATCAAGCTCGGGCCTCTGGTTGGCGGAACCACCAGAATTCCATATAGGGGCGCGGAGTGCTCTGGACAGCCCCCAGCTGACAAGAAAAGCGGGCCAGGCCCATGCAGGGCACAAGCAACCCATATAGGACCGTGGAGTGCAGGGAACAGCATGGCACTCTGCCTTAAGGAGCCAGCGTTCCATATAGGGCCGCGGAGTGCGAGATGATACCCCCCATGGAGCCATCGATCGAAGCCTCTGATTCCAGGCAAGATCTGGGGGTGGGGGAGTGATGGCAATTCAGCATTCAGCCTCTAATGTCTCTGAGACATGGCAAACTGCTTCTCCCAGGGTATTAATCAATATGCTGAGACAAACCATGAGGAAAGAGTTTCGCTATATCATCAGGAAAGTGAGTCACCTGGGCACCTTAGGCACCATTCTAGATCTCCCTCTTCTCCCAGTTCCTGCAAGGTCAGGATCAGGCCCCCTGGCTGGGACCCTCTCCACATTCCGGAGGAGGAAGAAGTCAGCGAGGGGAAGGAAGGTGATTTGTCCAAGAGAATAAGGAGTTTTTCCCCATCAAAATAGCATCCAAAAAACTTTTCCTCTCCCAGAATTTTCTGAACATTGCTTCAGAAGGGCATGGGCCAATCCCACCTACAACAAGGTGATTCCTTCTATTTTTAAGCACTTTATGTGGTCCCAGAATATGTCTATCTCATTCTGCAGGTTCCTCTGGTCGATGACCCAGTTGCAGCCCTCCAATCAGGAGGGCTGGTTTCCAAAAGTAGCAAGGGCAACCTCAAGGACCCCCTTGACAAAAACCCACTCGGGCAGCCGGTAGGCTGACCCAGAGCAGGGCAACCAGACCTGCCTGGGATGCTGTCAGGCCAACCATAGGGTTGGGAGCGCGCCTCTGGGATGGAAGAAAAGGTGTGTACCTGATCTTTGGCACCTGCTGTCTTACTGGGTGCACCACCGCCTTACCCCCAGGTGGAAGCTGCAGACTTGGAGGTACCAGAGCCTTCCACCTCATGCAGGCAAGATCGGGGCATAATGGGGGAATGGAAAGGAAGCAGACAATGTGCAAACTCCCCTACTCATAAGTGATTCCACAGCCTAACAGAACGTCTCTCCAATGGATTTTGCTGAATTCCTAAGGAGAACAGTGCGGGATGAAATACATAACTACAGAGACTGTAGTTATGTACTCCCACCAATGTTCCAGATTCCCTCCCAGGTCCTTTGGAAACTGATATCGACTGTCTCAACTGGACCCATTATGCCTCCTGGAGGTGGAGGACTGCAGTGAGGGGGAGAAGAGAGAAAATTTGGATCATTTCTCTGACTCTGAGGATATTCCTGCTGAGTTAACTGAGCAGTTTTTTGTACCTCTTCAAGTTAGAGGTTCTTCAGTTCCTCATTTCTAAAACCATAGTGGCACTAGACCTACAAGATCCTGAGAATGCAGGAGCCCTTGGGCTCCACTGCTACCTCATCCAAACCTATTTAGGGATGCCCTAAGGGGAATAAGGAAATTTTCACCCATAAGGATGCCAACCAAGATTTTTTCAGGGCTGCTTTAGAAGGGAGTGGGCTAGCCCCACCTCCAGTAAGGGCCTGCCATTCATACTTAAGAAACTGTATGTAGTTCCTGAATATGTTAACAGGATGTTACTGGTGCCCCTAGTAGATGCCCGGTGGCAGCTCTCCAACCAGGGTGTCCCTCTGAAGGGATCATGAATGGCTGGCCTCGCCTGTGAGAGCTCTTGCCCCATCCTCCTCAGTAGCCAGGGCAGTTATAGTCTGGATCTGCAGGGTCCTGGAAATGCTTCCACCTGAAGAATGCAAAGGATTTCTAGCTTTATCTTTTGGCTTGCCCACCAGCTGAAGAATGCAAAGGATTTCTAGGTTTATCCTTTGGCTTGCCCACGTAGGACAGGATTGCAGAACTCACAGATGTCCTTCCCCATGTTAGGCCAATAAATTCTAGCTTGCAGCCTCTCTCTGGTTTTGTTAATGCCTAAGTGGGCTGATGTTGTTTTGTGGGCTGACTCTGACAGTTGCGTTTTATACCTTAAGAACATAACACCTTCTGGGGATGACTAGCTGTATTCTAGTTTCCCAAACAGCATCACACCTTCTCCTCATAGACCAGTGGTGGCAAACCTATGGCACGGGTGCCAGAGGTGGCACTCAGAGCCCTTTCTGTGGGCACACGTACACAGAGTTCATCATGTGGGGGAGGGCGGAAAATCACACACCCCTCACACACACATCTAGGCTGGCCTGGGCACGATCCTTTACCTGGGAGTAAGCTCGGTTGCTGGCAATGGGGCTTGCTTCTGAGTAAACCCTCCTAGGGTTGTGATTCACCCATTCAAAGTGTTGCACGGTTGCTTCACCAAGCTTACTCCCAAGTAACACGAGCCTCGGAGCCAACTGTTTTCTCTAAACTAAAATCTCAGTATTAAGGTTAAATTGCTGTGTGGCCCTTTGCGATAAATAAGTGGGTTTTCAGTTGCAATTTGGGCACTCGGTCTTGAAAAGGTTTGCCATACTGTCATAGACACTCTGTATAGTCTCTGTTCTATGAGTTGGTATTGAATAGGTGGCTCCATGGTCACTTCTCTGGAAGCTACGGCTACCTTCATCATTACCGTTGGCAGAATGATCGTTCACTTCTGCATTCTCCTCTAGGTGTCCCTGTTCAGGCTCCACTGCATTTCTGGAGATTCGGGCCTAGTGTTAACTTAAGCCTTCCTAAATCTCTGGAGATTACATTTGTAGATTTAGCTTATGAAACTATATCATTCCCAACAGAATTGGGATCTCAGTACCTCCATAGACTCCCTCAGTCCAATTCCCATGGAAGTCCTTGTATGTTATTGGGACTTCAGCCAATTTTGCCTCAAAGTCTGGGCCACTGATCCCTCTAATCTTAATTGTTTGGCCTAGTAGCCTCTGATCTTCTGTACAAACTGGGGGTTTATCAGAGTCACCTCAGCCCCTGTATCTCTGAGACTCCTTAATTCACTGTCACAGACGCCATAATTTTACTGATCTCTTCCTGAGCCCTGAAGACCTGTAACACTTTAGCTGCACTGACAGGTTGGGCCTCCTGAGTTTCAGCAACTGGCTTTGGGTCAGAATCTGCCCATTTGACAGTTTGGATCTTGTTGGCAGGGGACTGAGCGTGAGGTTTCTGTAACTTGGGACGGTGATATTTGAAGTGTCCTTCTACCTGCCAGTGGAAACAGATTAACCACCCCTTCTTCTGTTTTGTGGGAGTGTGCCACTTTACAGGGTTATCGTTAAGTGGTTCAAACTTTAAAATATTTGTTTTTTAAATAAGGATACTGGATTTAGGCTTGTTCACATCCCAGCGCTTGTCACCACTGCTATACAATCATACAGAGGGAGCGAGGTCTTCTCCATGGTTCTCCGTGGTTCTCAGTGATTCAAGGATTGTTGGAAACACCGCTCTTAACCCTTTTGATGGTTCCAGATTGATTGCCCCAGGGTCACCTGTGGCATTTGGACCCAGTCTGGTTCAGTTTATGAAGTTCTTGTGAGGTTCTTGAACGGAACAGTAGGAGAAAGAAGGGCTATTCAGACAAAGTGACCGAGACGTTGCTAGCCGCATGTCTGTCCACCACCAGGAATCACAATTCTTCCTGGAAAACATTTTTTCGCCGAAGCAGTAAGCTAGTCACACCAGAGACTCTGTCACTAGCTTTCATCCTAAATTACTTACAAGATGGTCTCAAGTCCGGCCTTTGCAGCACAATCCTATGATGCCAGGGGGTAGCCCTCACCATGGTTTGGCTGTTGTTCCATGGAGTCACGGCCCCTCATCACCTACATGTCAGTAGTTCCCGAACGGGGTTCACCAGATTCATCTGACACCGATCCACAGGTTTCCTTCATGGAAATTCCACTCTGCTTTGTCGGTCCTAGGTCAATTCCGCACTTGCATTATCGATCTAAGTTCGAGCTCCGCACAACCACTGGGATCGACGTGGTTTTGTACCAGGTTCGCCCTGTGTAACCGTCAAATTTCCGACTCCAGTTGGGAACTACTACTTTTTCAGGGAACCATGCTTGAACTCAGCTTGATTCCAGTAAAGTGCAGAATCTCTGGTGCCAGGAGTCCCCCATTCAGCCAGTCACAGCTGAGTTTTTCGGGCATTCGTACAGCTGGCCAATCAAAAAATGCCACCTTCGTCCCTCCATTCCTGTGGCAGTTTTTTTGTAACTTGTGGGCATAGACGGAACATGGCCGTAGAATAGTAGCCAATCGGAACGGAGCGGCGAAGAGGCACAGGATGATTCCGCCCTCCGAGCTGGGATCAAGCTGGTTGCAGTGGGGAACGACAATGGCTTCAACCTAGATTAGTACCCTTCTCAGGGAACTGGGTCGAACCTATTTTACTCGTGTGTGGAATCGCCCCTAATGTGTTCACCATTTGAACAAATCCAGTTATGCATCTGGGTTGGCTAAGGATGAAATTGTTGTTCCTTGTGGCAGTTGCATCTACAAGTATCTACAAGTATTAGATCTGAGTATTAGATCTGAGGACCTTCTCCGTGAACTCAAATATCTGGGGGTCTCATAGGGACAGGGTCGTCCTGAGGATGGGCTCTATTTTTAACCTAAGGTGAATTCTGACCTTCTTGGCACCAGGTAATCGTGCTGCCTAATTTTTGCCCTAACCTGTTGCACCTTAGAGAAAGACTCTGGCACAACCTGAATGTACGACGCTCACTCAAGGCGTTCATCACGTGTACAGAGACACTTCACAAAACAGTGCTCCTCTTCATTAACACCCCATTCAGGGGTTGGCAGTCTATCAAATCTAAATAAACAAACAAACGAACGAACGAATGAATGAATAAATAACATCAATCCACTGAATTGGGGTGCCAGATACCCAAGGCAGTGATTAGCTCCTTGTTTAAACTTTGCATCTTAGTGGCCCATAAGGCAATCACCTGCTGATTTCCCCAGGGATAACAGCCCACTCTATCTGCCGCGCCGCCACAGATGTGGCTGTCAGGAAATACATATCGGTTGAGGAGATTTGCAGGACGGCTACTTGTTCGTCCACCTTATCCTTTATTAGACACTATAAGCTTCAATCCTTAGCCTCTGCAGAGATATTATTGATGGATACTGATGACCCACCCTATTTGGGGACACTGCTCTGGGAGGTCCCAAGCAAGATGTCCTCCACCTCCAGGAGAACAGTCCATTGGATATTTACCGTGAAGGCTTCTTTTTCTGGTAGGCTAGGAGGACATCTTGGCCCTCCCTTGATCATTGTTAGATTCCAATACAGTTCATGTTCAGTTTCTGAGCCTAATTTTCTTTTAAGGTGTTTTACTTTACTTCCTGTAAATTTGAATTTGTTGGTCACTACTTTGCCAGTTGAATACTGAGGGAAGATGGCTGCTGAGCCTCAGGACAGGAAGTGACAGAAAATTATTTCCTGCCTCCCTGACAATGGGGTGAGGAATAACACAAGCAAGATATCCTCCTAGCCTACCAGGAGAAGGACCCTTCACGGTAAGTATCCAATGGACCGTTCTGTAAACAGACTTTTACTGTGACTCTTCTGCACACTGTCCTATGTGAGTTGAAAGGTGGGTGACTTAAGCATAAGAAGTGCCATGTTTGATCAGTTCCTAGCAGCACTTGTGAATCCTTTTGAAAAACTGGTTGGTTGTTTGATCTGTTGTTAGGGAATGTTGGAGTTTGGTTTTACAGCAAGTGAGAAATAGCCTTACTCTTTATCTCCTTTGTACATTTTTAAAATATTGTTGTTTTGGACGTAGCTTTAAAGAACTGCTGTTTGATCCCTGAGGAAGGCTGACAGTTCCCATCCTTGTAAATGAGAGACAGATGAGAATGCCAGCTGCTGCCATAGTAGGAGACACAAGTTTTCAAAGACTGAATGCTATCTGTCCTTCTTGTTCTAGAGCTGTTGTACTTTTGTTTCCCAGAACCCCATTAATAAAGCAGAAGTGTAGTCTTGTTTCTTGCCACTGGTTGGGAAACTCTTGAATCCCTGCTTTCTGCTTGCAGTAACTCAGAAATTTCTAGCTAAACCGAAGCTATACACTTACCCCTTCTTAACGTGATTGCAAAGTTTATTTTCCATTGAGAACTTGGATCATAGTATCTTTTGTCTATCTCAGGGGTCGGCAACCTTTAACACCCAAAGAGCCATTTGGACCCATTTTCCATGGAAAACAAAACACTTGGAGCCGCAAATACTTTTTGACTTCTAAAACGAAGATAATATTGTCTTTATTCTCATGCAGGGAGAAGTTCCCTTCTTTGGGGCCCATTTTTACCCATCAAAGCAAAAGGGGGGTGGTAAAAAGTCTGTTTTATACATGATTCAAACAACCAGCAATAGAACCCCTGTTTCACCCATTTCTTTTTTTTGTGTTGAAAGACACTGATTATGCCCCCCCAAAAAAGACCCCCCTCAAATTCCACTTGGATGGTGGATCAAAATTGATGCCTTTAATGGGGTTGTCAACTTCCAGGGGGGGCTGAACTTCTCCCCCCTCTGAGAAAATGTCTGCCTTGGAGGGTGGACTCGACAGCCATATTCCTCATTGAGCATGGCCCTGCCCTGAGCACGGCCCTACCCCCAAATGTCCTGGGATTTGCCCGCTGGGAGTTGGCAACCTGCGACAACCATGGCTGAGGATGATCCCGGCCTTCCTGCCTTCCACAATCTACAAGGTTATCCTCCACTGGCTTACTCTGAAGTAAACCTTCCAAGATCCACGTGCAAGGCTTTCCCCATGCGCTCCTGCCCTGCTTGGCAATGCAGAAGCAAACAATTCCCACCCACCCCCGCCTCCCCATCAAACAGCCCCAACGAGTGTAACCTTGCAGGGCTGCAGGTAATAACTCAGCCAGGCTGCCATCCTCAGGAAAGCCCCTGGAGCTCAGTGGGGCTGCCGGGGGAGGGGGAAACAGGCCACCAAAAGCAGGGTCAAGCCCTGGCCCCCCATTTCAAGAGAGGCAGACTGATGTTAGGATTGCACTGAAAATCTGCATTCCTGCAACTCCCACCCATTTCCCACCCTTCGCTGCTCACCTGCTCAAGAGGATCCACCAGTGGTGCTCCGCCCCTGCCCCACCCCGTCATCACCGGCATCAGCCAACCAGGCAGCTGGGAAAGGGAAGCTGGAAGTGGCTTGGGATAGCTGTCTCGGGTTGTGCCTCTCTAGGAACAGGGGCTCTTTCCCATTAATCCTTACGGCGATTTTCCGAAGGAGGCTGAAAGGACCTAAGCCACACGGAGCCGCATTGCAAGGATGAAAAGGAGGCCGCATGCGGCTTTGGAGCCTCAGGTTGCAGACCCCTGGTCTATCTGACTGTTTTATTTCTTCCACTTGTCTAACTTTTAGGCCTAAAATCCCGAAAGCCCTCGTGTTCCTTCAGTGATCTTTTGGACTTTATTTGGATCCAGGCTCACAAACCAAAGGGACTTTTTGTGTTGCTTTACAGCCATTGTCAGGATCAGCATTCTAACCGCCTCTACGGTCTTCACCAAAATTCTCTTGAATTTTGACTTCTGCTTTCTTTTGTCTGCACCTTGCGCTATGCATGGATTGTTTATTCTTCTGGCTTGACTCACGGGCCTCCTCATCACTTCCATAGAGGCAATACAGTAAGCATGCATGCATGCCCGGTCCCTCCGAAGGTTTCTCAGTCCATTTTAACTAGCAGTCATGCACAAGAAGGACCGATCATTAACCACCCCCCTAGAGGTCAAAAAGAGTCTGACATAGTGGACTGTTGCTCACAGTCTTGGACAAGGGAAGACATATCTGAAGGAAGATCAGATTCAGATATTCCCGGACACCAGCCTCTGGAGTTGGGATGCCATTTTGAACAACCAGCCTGTTCAGGGGAGACAGTCCCTACTCGAATCCAGACTTCCTGTCAATGTTCTGGAAACCAGAGCCATCTTCCTAGCCCTCCTGCATTTCCAGAGGTCCATGAGGGGGGAATGTCCTAATTTGCGTGGACAATGTGGCAGCCAATGTGTACCCAAACAATTGAGCGGATGGGGGCTTCACTGGGAAGCTACCAAGATTCTGGTTTGAGCAGAGAAACATCTCTTACTTCAAGCCAAACACATTTAGGGTAAGCTCGACCTCCAGGCAGACTGGCTGAGCAGACAGGAGATTTCATAGGCAGAATAAATGCTAAAAAGATCCCTCTTCCATCTGATCACCTATAACTTCAGTGTCCCAAAGATGGACCTATTTACTAGTCCTTCCAACTATCAAGCACCACAGTTCTTGACCAGGTGCTGCCACCCACGAGCAGAGGATCTTTGTCTGACTCGGGACTCTGTTATATGCCTTTCCCCCAGTCCTGATGCTTCTGAAACTCTTACACCGGATACACCTTCGGAAGGCACCCAACATAGTAGTGGCACCATACTGTTGGAGAAGACGGTTCTTCACCCTTCAGGAAATGTCAGTGGAGTATGCACTCATTCTGTCCATGGAACAGTCCATTGGTTACTTACCGTGAAGGGGCCTTCTACTGGACGTCGGAAGGACATCTTGATGGGTGGTTTCCAATCTGTTCTCAGGGAGGCAGGATGTAGAAACTTGTCACTCCCTGTGAACTGCTTGGTCGCCCATTTTGATCCAGTAGACGACTGTCAAGAGTAGTGAGAGCTATATTGCCCTAACTTATGCCAGGAAGCAACAGAACAACAGGAATAAACGTAAAACGGTCCAACGTGACAACCATGAAAGAACACTCTGCAAGGGGAAACAGAATAAGAGAACTGACCCATATAGGAACTCATTATCGGGGACTAATGCTGATCCAGGGAGGGCTAAGATGTCCTTCCGATGTCCAGTAGAAGGCCCCTTCACGATAAGTAACCAATGGACCGTTCTATTGGAGGCGGAAGGACATCTTGATGGGAACTCCCAGAGCAGTCCCAAAAATGGGTGGGTCAGATCATTCCCCGATTATGTGTTCCAGCACTCGTCTGCTGAAGGTGGCTTCGGAAGCTGCCAGGGAATGAAGTTTATAGTGTCTGACAAAAGTGGACGTTGAGGACCAAGTAGCTGCTCTGCAGATGTCCTACAGAGGAACCTGTTTTCTGAAGGCTGCGTTGGTAGCTCCCGCTCATGTGGAGTGAGCTGTGGTTCCTTGAGGAAGAGAATGATTCAACGCTTTATAGGCTTCGATAATGCAGGCCTTAATTGTTCTACTAATACCGCCTTGGTCATCCGTCCTCCTAGATTAGGAGGAGAAACATTAATGAAAAGACTATGTGAGGTACAAATAGACTCAGTCCTGACAATGAAATCTTTCAGGACTCTCCGGACATCCAGATTATGCCATAGCTTTTCTGTTGGGTGTGAAGGTGTAGCGCAGAAAGATGGAACCACTATTTGTTGAGACATGTGAAATCTGGAGTTGACCTTTGGTATGAAGGTAGGGTCAGGTCTGAGGACTACTCGGTCTTTATGAAAAATGTAAAAGTCCGCTTCTGACAAGGCATGGATATCTGATACTCTCCTAGCTGAAGTGATGGCTAGAAGAAACAGCGCCTTCATACGTAGCCACTTAAGGTGAATTGTCTGGACCGGTTCAAACGGCGATTTGGTGAGCGCCGATAGAACCAAGTGGAGGCGCCAGGTGGGGAAACAGTGGGTCACCGGTGGTTGGATCTGTTTTACCCCAGTAAGGAACCGCACGACATCGGGGTGCCTGGAAATGGGAAGGCCTTTAACAGCTGGCAAAACTGTGCTAAGTGCGGCTACTTGGTGTCTTAAGGTAGTACTATGGAGACCTTGTTGGAAGCCTTCCTGGAGGAAAAGCAAGATTTGCGGAAGGGCCAGGGAAAGAGGTGAAAACGACTTCCTTCTACACCACCTGACGAATGCCTTCCAGGAGGCATTGTAGATATTATTTGTGGAAGAACGCCTTGAGACTAGAATCGTGTTGGTGACTTGTTCAGAGTACCCCTTCCATCTTAGGAGAGTCCTCTCAAGCACCACGTGGTCAGCTTGAACCATTGCGGGTTTGGATGAGAAACTGGTCCCTAGGTCAACATGTCTGGAGGTGTTGGGAGTGGAAGGCCTGGGGAGATTGCCATCTCTAGAATGGATGAGAGTCAAGGTCGTTGGGGCCAGTAAGAGGCTACCAGAATCACCTCTGCTTGTTCTGCTGCTATTTTCCTCAGTACCTTGGGAATTATGGGTAGCGGAGGAAAGGTGTAAAGTAGAACTTTCAACCATGGGGAGACTAAGGTGTCCACTTCTGTTGCCTTCTAATGGAAGAATTGGGACATGAAGAGAGGAACTTGACGATTCTCTGCTGACGCGAACAGATCTACCCTGGGGTTTTCCAAGGTTCTGGCGATAAGTTGGAAGATGGTTGGCTTCAACATCCATTCTGCTTCCGCCACTGTTTGTCTGCTGAGCCAGTCGGCGGTGGTGTTCATCAGACCTTTGATGTGTTCCGCTGACAAGGATATCAGGTGAGATTTGGCCCATGTCAGAATCAGCACGACTTCCCTGTGCGTTTGGGATGACCTGGATCCACCTTGGTTGTTCAGGTACGCTTTCGCTGTGGTGTTGTCTGTTCATACTAGGGCATGGATCACCTGAAGTTCTGACTGGAAGTCCAGAAGGGCTTTGAAGATGGACCTCGTTTCCAGAATGTTGATGGGCAAGGTCATTTCTTCTGTTGACCAGAGACCCTGGACATATTGATCTCCCAGAGTTGCCCCCCAGCCTCGAAGACTGGCGTCTGTGATGACCTGGCGTCTGTTCTGATGGAAGTACACTTTCCCTTTGGACAGGTTGTGTTCGATGTGTTCGTCCACCACCTGAGCTCCTTACGAAGTTGAAGAGGCAGGCAACTGAGCGGTCCTGTTTTAGGATGATCTGTAACTGGAAGGGGCGCAGAAAGATCTGTAAGGGTCGGGCATGGGACCTGCCCCATTGTATCACATCGAAAACAGACCCCATCAGTCCCATCAGACTGGCCAGTAAGAGTAGAGATGATGTTGGATTGGAGATTACGATCGACACCGTCTGTCGGATGCGTAGTCTCTTGTCCTGCGGAACGAACAAGGAGTTCCTGGTGGTATCGATGAGCGCTCCCAAGTGTTCCATTGTTTGAGATGGTAAGACTGTGCTCTTGTCTAGGTTTACTACGAACCCGTGGTCCTGTAGGACCTTCTGTGCTGTTTGGACATCCTTGGCTGCTTGTAGGGCTGATCCTGATCGAACCAGGATGTCGTCCAGGTATGGATACAAGTGAATCTTCTGTTCCTGGAATAAGGTTATGGGGCACAAAAGAATCTTGGAGACAATCCTCGGGGCTGTGGCCAACCCAAATGATAAGGCTCTGAATTGGAAGTGTTGCTGGCCTACTGCGAAGCGAAGGTATTTCTGGTGGGAATGATGAATCGGGACGTGGAGGTAGGCTTCGGTCAGATCTAAGGAGGTCAGAAAATCATCTGGTTGAAGATTTTCTGTGATAGAGCGGAGGGTTTCCATCCTGAAACGATGTAGTTGTAGATGACGATTGATGAATTTCAGATTGAGTATTGCTTGCCAGTCCCCATTGCGTTTCGTCACAGTGAAGAAATGAGAGTACACCCCCAAGGATCTCTCCGATTCTGGCACTGGTTCTATCGCTCAAATGTGGACAAGGTGTTAAATAGCCCATTGAGTTCTTTGTGCCTTGTCTATGTTGGCGTTGATTGGGAATGCACGAAACCGTTGCGGGGGTAGGTGGGCAAACTCGATTGAGTAACCTGACTCCTGAGACCAGCGATCCATGTGGTCACCTTTCCACTGATGGCTGAAGAATTGAAGGCGACCGCCCACCGGAATTTGATGAGAGTCATTATTTGGAGGGTCCTTCCGAACGGAAGGACTTCCCGGGCTTTGAGTTGTTCCGAAAGGAATTGTTGGAATGACCCGTGCGCCTGCGAAAACCCCGTTGGGCCTGCCAGCGCTTACCCTCTCGAGAAGACCTAGGTAGGGTTTTGTGTGAGCGAAATGTGGATGTTGTTTTGTTGCTCTGGTAAGAGTGGTCTGTTTTAATTGATTTGGGCATAGCTTTTTTGTTATCTTTAGTTTGCACTAGGACTTGCTCCAATTCCGGACCATAGAGGGTGTTGCCCTTGAAGGAGTACCCTGCCACCAGATGTTTAGATTGTATATCTGCTGGCCAAGCTCTAAGCCAATCATGTCTTCTAGCTACTACAGTGTTGACCATAACCTTTGGTGTAAGCAAAAGGCCTTCATGGTTAGAATCTGCTAGATAAGAAGTGGTGAGGAGGATCCTTTCTACACCTTCTCTAATGGCTTTTGACTCAGGGGGAATCCTATCCAAAATTCTTCGTAGCCAGACGATGGCGGCCCTAGCCATGGTGGCCGAGGAAAGAAGAAGTTTTGATAAGGCTGCAAGGCCATCATGAGCTTTTTAAAGAATGGCCTCAGAACACTTGTCCAGCTGGTCTTTAATGGTGCCTACACCATCTTTTGACACCAGGCCACCCGGTTGAAGGGCAGAAACAGGGGCGTCTGCTGGAGGCACCTGAAGCATTTTGTTGATGTGGTCTGGTTTGGGATACAGTTTTTTGAATGATGGAGACAGATTTTTATCTGAGGTAGGGGAGTCCCATTCTTTTAGGATGCCTTGTTGGAAATACTCCTGCACAGGCAGAAAATCGGGGTTGCGGTCCCCCTGTGGAAAAAATATCTTTCTTCCCTTTTGGACAACCCTTAATGGGTTTGTCCGAAGAAGAGGAGGTCACAGGATCTATGGCATCAGCAGAGTCCTTAAGATCCAGCTCAGAGATGGCTTTAGTGATTAAAAGGGAAATGTTTTCTACATTAAAAAATTTAAATGGTTGTTCCTGATTATCTGAGCTGGCCCCATCAGACTCTGAAAAATGATCAGAGTTCTCCTCTGAATCCCCTTCACTGATTGTCTCATCCCCCGGGAAGGCTAAAGGATCATTGCATCTAGGTCTTCCCCTCCGTGCTGGGGACCTAGCAGGGGAGGGGGAATTCCTCCTGTGTTTAGATCCATGCTCTTTATCATGGTAAGATTGAATCTCCTCTCGCATGGCTTCTCTAAACAGGCTAGCTAGCTGTTGGGGGGAGGTGTCATGCCACCTGTTGAAGCCAGGGAGTGCCAGAGGACCTTGGCCATGTCCCTCCCTTCCCCTTGCCGTTTGGCCACGATCTTGCCTAGTGGTGAAGGCGTCACTGTCTTCTGCTTCATCCTCTGTTTCTCCGCCCAACTGTGCCTCGTTTTGAGCCTCTGCAGTAGCATCCTCCGTTGCCAGGGGCAGCGAGGCTGCCGAGACGCCTGCCACTGTGCTAGAGGCCTCCGGGTCCTCGGCGTGAGCGACAACCCCCTGAGGGGAAGGAGAGCGCCGGATGGGAGCGTTAGAGGCCCGGGACGAAACGGTGCCCTTAGCGTTACCGCCGGGGCCGCCGGTGCGAGGCTCCGTGTGCCGCATCTTCTCTCCTTTCTTCTTGCCGCGTGGCTCTTCAGTTCGCGGCTTTTTGGCAAGCAGCTGAGTGCGATGTTCCCCCAAAGGGGGGGAGCACACTGGGTTCCTTCTCCCCTAGTGGCTTTTGAGGTTTTGCGGGTGTGAGCCTGGGTACTCTCAGCCGGCGACTGTCCAAAGGTCTCTCTGGGGGAAAACGGTCGGCCACTGTGGGGATTTTTTGGCGGGAAATTTTTTTTCTAGTCCAAGTAAGGTCTTTCACAGAGTGAAAGCTGACAAGGTGGGGGGAAGGGAGGGAGAAGTTGAGCAAGGAAAATAAGAATGAATAACTTGCAGAGACTGAAAAGGATGCTGCTCTCCCTCTCAGGCAGGAAAGTAAACTGGATCAAAATGGGCGACCAAGCAGTTCACAGGAAGTGACAAGTTTCTACATCCTGCCTCCCTGAGAACGGGTTGGAAACCACTCATCAAGATGTCCTTCTGCCTCCAGTAGAACTGGACATTCTGGGCCCAGTGTTCCACCCATGCCCAGAATGGTACAAATTATTGAATGGTGGGAGTACTTGAAGTCCAGGTACTCTTCTAGGGTTACCAAGATTCTGCTGACCTCTAGAAGACCTTCTACAGTTAGGTGGAAATGGCAGAAGCACTGTTTAGTTCCTTTAGCCTTATTCACTGTAACCTACCAATCCATGTGGTATTACTTCTCATGGGTTCTTTCATCTCAGGAGTCCATTTTCTAGAGGTTGGAAGTCAGTGCTGTGGGATGGGAAGGAGAACAAGATGCAAGAGTATCGGTTTTTCCCCATAGCAGTGCTGATATATTGCATGTTGGCTTAAGAAATTTAATGGGAGTTGAGTCTGCATGTATCAATCATGTACAGTTATCCCTTCCACATCACTGGGATTAGGTGTGTGCTCCCCTCCCCCCGGCAATCTGGAAATCTGCATAAAACTTTTTGGCCTTCCCTTCATACTAGAGAATAAGTCTGCTTTTTTATTTTTCTTTTCTTTTAACTTTTAAAAAGAAATTGTGTAATGATATTAAATTATAAAATATACTGATATTACACAATATTATACATATATTTTATGTATATCTGGGTTTCTAAACTTTTTCTGTCATTTGTTAATAGAGTTAATAGAGAGGCTGTGATGAGGTATGCTGAATGTCACCCCGAAGTTCACAGACAAGCTGTGATGAGGTATGCTGAATGTCACCCCGAAGTTCATAGAAAGGCTGTGAAAAACTATTCCTCTAACAACCCTCATGTTAACCAGACCGCTACAGCCAAATACAATAAAAAAGATTACAAATCAAATTCTCACCTTGGACTAAAAATATTTGTTGGGATTTGAATATGGATCTCACATTAATTACTGTGGAGACAAGGTGATTGATCTCGGACTTCGATCGCCCTGTGCTTGGTGTCATGCTCTGAAGTGGCGGGATGAGCCCCCAGGAATGTGCTGCGGTGGCGGTAAAGTTCAGCTCCCTGCCATTCAACCCTACCCTAAACCTCTTCACAGCCTTCTCACGCATCAGCATCTAATGGAAGAACACTTTCTTTCTGCTTCCCGGAAATATAATGGATGCTTCCAAATTACGTCTTT
The DNA here is from genome assembly GCF_021028975.2 of Sphaerodactylus townsendi. Lineage (NCBI taxonomy): Eukaryota > Metazoa > Chordata > Lepidosauria > Squamata > Sphaerodactylidae > Sphaerodactylus > Sphaerodactylus townsendi. The sequence goes on along the minus strand of NC_059426.1, from coordinate 43,176,066 downwards.
TAGAGCCTGAGAGATGAAAGAGAGCAATAACACATTTCATTATAAAAAGTCAACTACAGGAAGCTGCTGCAAAATATGCAAAACCCATCAGTCCGCAGACAGGCTGTGAGAAAATATGCTGCATGTCACTCCAAAGTTCACAAACAGGCTGTAAAGAAGTATGTTGAATGTCACCCTGAAATTCATAAGAGAACCTGTGATGAAGTATGCATAGCGAAGCACGGGTGCTCTGTTAGTGATATGCTATTGGCCCAAAGTATACAAATAAAAGGAAGAAAGTCCTCTTGTGCAAAAGGTTGATCTGGGCTCCAATGTTTTTCTGAGCATTCAGGGTTAATAAATCCCCGCAAAAATATTTCAAATTGGATGTGTAAAATGAAATAATTATAAACCAGTTACTTCTATTTAGATTTTTAGGTAAACCAGAAAGAGTTGGGGTAGCGGGGCAAAAATAGAGAAGGTTAAGTGAAAGGGTGTTAGGATGGAGAGTGAGAGGCAGAGAAGAAGAGGGAGAGCAGACGTAAAAAGTGGGGACAATGTCATCTCAGGCCCCATTTTGGGAGTCCCCACTTTCTAGAGCTCATTGCATTTTTTCAGACGGAGGGGGATGCTTATGGAAATGGGAAAACTCTCCCTATCTTCACAGTCACCTGCTGGCTCCCCCATCCCTTTGCAAGACTGGGAAGGGACCCCGCTGCCCCTCCTTGTCAAAGCTGGAATGTTTATGGGGGCGCAACTTTCTGTAGATATGCCCTATCCATGTCTCTAGCCCTGGGAGGATTAGTTTTCTAGCGCTCATTGTATTTTTTCGCACAATGGGCTTTATTGCTAGTTAGTAATAAAGTACATGGATTCTCCAAGTAGCCATTGCCCTTACAAACTGGGATTGATTTCATGTCCTCTGTCCACTAGTTATTGTTGCTCTTTTTTGTTTCTTTTGATTTGCTAATGCACCATCCAATAGTATTTCCAGTTTAAAAAAATATAAAGTTTGTCTTGTTTTTCTGGTGCTTTCAGATAGAACTTAGTGAAGACTTCTTAAATGTTCTTTTTCTCACTAAAGAGACACTGTTGTTTTTTGAAATAATTTGGAAATTAACCAAATGCTGTTGCCTAAAATTACTTTCAGAATCCAGTTAAAGCTTAGAACAGAAAACACAAATGGAACTGTTAGTTGCTTCTGCAGATCCTCTTACAATAGCCATGACTTCCCACACTGGCTAGAAGGGAATATGGATTTTTTTTTCTTTTTCCATTCATAAATCCATTGCATAAACAAAGCTTGACCTAGTGAGCCAACAGCTGTCTTTCCTTTAAAAAGATCTTGTCACTGAGGTGCGTTCCCTGGTAACATCTATATTAGATTACTGCAGTACATTGTACACAGGGCTGCCCTTGAAGAGGGTCCAGAGGTTGCAATTGGTGCAGAATGCTGACTGAAATGGGTTGTAGGGACCATATCACACCACTCTTCTTGTCTGGAATGCCGTAGGGTCTATTCATACTAAAATAGATCCTGTTCCTCCTGCAGTTTCTGCAGTTAGAGAATTATAGCACAGCTGAGGTCTAGGTATGACTTGTCAAGCTCTGTTGAATAGCAGTATTTACAACTGCAGCATCTGTTGGTATCTAAATATGGCTCTACAGCACTATTTCAGAATCTCTTGGAAACTTCCATTGAATGAATGTAGAAAATAGAGCCTGCAATATTTGTCCATATTTGATATTGATTAATAGATATGATATCCAAAAACTTAGGAACAAATGGAATAAGGAGCTAGGTTTTCCTGTATTGCCACAGTGATGAGATGTGGTCCTAAACTTCCTACCTGCCGTTTCTAAGGATTTTAAGCTATGTCTTATTCCAAAAATTATGTTTAGGATATATTGTCATTACAATCTCTTTTTAGTAAAGGGCTAAGTAAACAATCAGTTTACGGTGCTGTAACTTATAGTATGTGTCTCTTAAATGTTTTGCCTGTCCAATATTTGGTCTTTTTGAGAGAAGGTAATTGCTTATATCAGTTTTGTGTGAGAATATGCATTGATCTTTGAAGATACTTGCATTCTTTCAGACTTTTTGCTTGTCTCTTGAAGGCTAACTGATGATTGGTGAAACTGGACCTTCCATGCCCTTATTGTTGCTAAAAGACTTATAGCACAACACTGGAGACATCACTGCTCACCTGTTGTAATCCAGTGAATTGAGGAATTTAAAACCTTTTCAACATTTGAACATACAGCATGTAGATGACAGATGTATATGGACATTTTTTTTGCCATCAAGTCACAGCTGACTTACGGCAACCCATAAGCATAAGCATAAGCATAAGCATTTTATTGTCATTGTGCACGCACAACGAAATTTACAGCAGCATTCCTCGATGCACACAATTTCAGACTCATACAATTTCAGACTCATGCAATTTCAGACTCATACATCATCATCCTCCACCCATCCCTACATAGCCCCAAATACATCAATATGAAGCAGCGGAGTTTAGCATAGCCACAGCTCTAGAGTAGAAGCTGTCTCTAAGCCTCTTTGTCCTAGTTCTGAGGGCCCTGTATCGTCTGCCAGATGGTAGCAGTTTAAAAAGAGAGTGTGCTGGATGAGACGGGTCCCTTAGAATATTTTGGGCTTTATTTAGATTTCGGGCATTATAGATTTCTTCCAAGGAGGGGAGAGGGCAGCCGATAATCCTTTGTGCAGTATTGATCACCCTTTGGAGCGCCTTCCTATTCGCCACTGTGCAACTGGAGAACCATACACAGATGCAGTAGGTTAGGACACTCTCTATAGCACAGCGGTAAAAGGACACCAGAAGTTTTCCATCTAGTTGTTGCTTCCTTAAAAGTCTCAGAAAGTACAGTCTTTGCTGGGCTTTCTTAACCACAGCGGTAGTCTGTACTCGCCAGGTCAAATCCTGTTCAATCATAACGTCCAGGAATTTAAAACTAGCCACCAGCTCCACTTGCTCTCCAGTTATCGTCATGGGCTGAATTTCTGAGCTATTCCTCCTATAGTCCACTATGAGCTCCTTTGTCTTGTTAGTGTTAAGAACCAGGTTATTTTCCCTGCACCATGAGAGCAGTCGGTCCACTTCATTCCGATAGGCAGACTCATCCCCTCCAGAGATGAGCCCCACCACCGTTGTGTCATCAGCAAATTTGATAATGGTGTTACTATGATAGACAGGAGTACAATCATATGTATAAAGGGTGAACAGTAAAGGGCTCAACACACAGCCCTGTGGCGTTCCCATATTTAGAGTAAGAACTGAGAAAACCGGATTTCCCAGTGTAAGCCTCTGGGAACGTCGAGACAAGAAGTCCCTAATCCACAAACAGATTGAATGTGAGAGTCCAAGATCCACAAGTTTTGTCACCAGTCTTTGTGGCGAGATTGTATTAAATGCGGAACTAAAGTCCGCAAAGAGCATTCGCACATAATTCCCCTGCTGTTCCAGATGCGTCAAAGCTGTGTGGAGGCTAATGGCAATGGCGTCCTCCGTAGATCTATTAGTCCGATCTGCGAACTGATGTTTATCAAATGTATCTGGAAGGCAAGAACTAATATGCCTATGGACAAGGTTTTCAAAACACTACAGGATGATGGGGGGTGAGTGCCACTGGTCTATAATCCCTGAAGATTGTCAGCAGGAAATCTCTTTGGTAGTGGAACAATGGTGGAAGCTTTCAAACAAGATGGAATGGTGGACTGGGATAAAGATCGATTAAAGATCCCAGTAAAACACCAGCCAGTTGGTTAAGCATTCCTTTAACACCCGACCGAATACCATCCGGTCCAGCAGCCTTCCTTGGATTCACAGCCCTCAAAACTTGCCTCACCTCATGTTCCTCCACAGTGAGGTGTGAGCTGCAATCACCTGGTGGCTGTGTGTCATCTCCTTCTGATAGACCTGTTTCAAAGCGGGCAAAAAAGTGATTTAGCTCCTCCGCCAGAGAAGAATCCCCATCCACAGAAATGTCATTGTTTGGTTTATGGTTGGTAATTTGTTGAATTCCCTGCCACACCTGCCTCATGTTGTTATTATTAAAATAATCTTCAATTTTTTCTCTTATAACTCATCTTGGCTTGTCGAATGCCTCTCTTGAGACTGGCTCTCGGCACTATACTTTGCCTCATCACCAGATCTGAAAGCAATATTCCTGTCATGCAAAAGTCGCTGAACCTCCCTTGTCATCCAGGGTTTATGGTTGGAGTAAAGCCGGATGCGCTTATACACAGTAAGAGTGTCTGTGCAGTGGGTGATATAACTCAGAACAGCAGTGGTATACTCCTCCAGATCTGGGTGGTAGAAAACATCCCAATTTGTTGTCTCAAAACAATCTTGAAGTAGTTTAGAGGCATCATCAGGCCAGGATTTTACAGTCTTTATTACAGGCAACACCCGCCTCCCAAGTGGAATATATGCTGGTGCCAGAAACAGTGATAAATGATCTGACTGACCCAAGTGTGGTAACTGTATCACCTTGTAGGCATCCTTGATGTTGGTATACACTTTATCCAATGTATTGGCTCCTCTAGTGGGGCACCTGACATGCTGGTAGAGTTTAGGGAGCACTGTTTTTAAATTAGTATGATTAAAGTCTCCTCCTATAATGAGCACAGCATCAGGATGCTTTTTCTGCTGGTTTTCAACAATGTTATACAGAGAGCTCAAAGCTATGGCAGCATTAGCATCAGGTGGAATGTATACTGCAATGATGATAACCACACTAAACTCCCGTGGCAGATATATGGGTCTGCATCTAATAGTCATACTTTCCAAATCCCTTGAGCAGTGACCCCCTGTGATGCTTGCATTAGTGCACCAGCTTTTGTTCACATAGAGATTTAAACCCCCTCCTTTATAACCCCATAGGGTTTTCAGGGCAAAAGACATTCGGAGGCGGTTTGCCATCGCCTGCCTCCATGTCATGATGCAGGTACTAGCCAGGGTTGGGGCAGAAAGTATGTGACTGCTGGCCCAAGGTCACCCAGCAAGCTTCCACTGTGTAAGTGGGAATTTTAATCTGGGTTTCCCAGGTCCTAGTCTGCCACCTTAATCACTGTAGCATGCTGGCTCTCATGGCCATTGTCATGAGCCAGCCTCCAGGAGATGAAGAACCAGGCGCAGAGATTGGAGACACCAGTAATCGGGAGTTGGCTCCTTGAGAGGAAATGCAATTGGCACAATCAGCTCCAAGCTCTCCCTTCTAGCCAAGGCAGTCAATGACAGAACCAGACGCCTTGCAACTGAGGGAGCTGTTACAGTACCGAACCAGCTGATTAGTGAGCCAGCTGTACAAAGGAGGCAAAAACAGAGATAGCAGCTAAACAGTAACAGGAGATGCTCCCACATCTCAGCTTGATATGCTGAAGGCTGTGTGAACTGGAGACAGAGCTGGACTGAGTGCAGCATGAAGTCTTTGCAGGACTCTGATCTCGTTGGAAGGGCGTCTGATATAAGCTTCATCTTGGGCTTGGCCCTGTCTAGATGCAATGATTGTGCTTCACTGGAAAGCTCCATGTACGTGGTTCCCTGCTCGGCTCCTCTGAAGTTCTGTTCTTAGCCTTCCTGCTTAAACTCCCTGACTCCTTTAACCTTGGACTGTCTGATTACGCCTGTGCCTGTCTTGACCTTGGACTGACCGGTGCCTGTTGCTTGCCTGGACCTTGGACTACCTAATCACACCTGTGCCTGCTCTGACCTTGGACTTTCTAACTAATCCTCTGCCTGCTGTGACCCCTAGACTGACTGACTACACCATAACTGATACCTGCCAGCAGCAGAGACAAATTTAAACATTTGGAAAACTTTTATAGATGCTTATGTGTAAATATGTCACTATTGTTTTTTGTTTGTTTCTTTTCTATTTGGAGATTGTAATTGATTTTAAAAAAACCTCCAGCTATAGTGGCTCCCAATTTATGTCTGGACCCAATTCAAGGAAGTGGCATTGATTGTTAAAGCAATTTACAGCTTGGGGCCAGCATACCTGAAGGACTGTCTATGCCAGTGGTTCTCAACCTTTCTAATGCCGCAACCCTTTAATACAGTTCCTCATGCTGTGGTGACCCCCAACTCTAACATTTATCCATTTTATAGATGGAGAACACTGATGCAGAGAGTCTTAGGCGACCCCTGTGAAAGGCTCGTTCGACCCCCAAAGGGGTCCCGACCCACAGGTTGAGAACCACTGGTCTATGCCCATATAAACCTACTTGATTACTGTGTTCATCCTTAATGGTTTTGCTTCAGTTGCCCCGCCACCTGAGACTGAATGAGTGGCAACCTGAGAAAGGGCATTCTTAGTGCAGCCCTAAAGCCATGGAATTCCTTACCCAGGGAGATTCACCTACCCTCTACTATCATTGTCTCCCACTATTGGATATTCTTTGGCTTCCCCTTGCTCATTATTATTGATGTTCCTTCCCATTTCTATCTGTGTCTTTTATTGTAAACGTTTTTAATTGTTGTAAGTTTATAGAAGTATGCTCAAATACTATTTTTTTGCTGCCTTAGAGTCCTAAGTTGGATGGAAAGGCAGACAACAATGTTTTTCCCTAGATAGATAGAGAGAGAGAGAGAGAGAGAGAGAGAGAGAGAGAGAGAGTGAGAGAGAGCAGAAAACTGTATTAATGTGTTACCCTGGATCTGTGATGTAGACAGCTAAAAGCTTTGTTGTTATTATTAAAATAAAAGCTGGAAATCTGTGTCAGCTAGTGGGCCAGATAGGCAGCATGTTGGGTAGCATGTTGATATTCCGGGTAAAGCCCAGCCAGAGTGGCAATGTGGCAAACTGTTTATACAGTTCTTACAATTAATATGGCATACTGTACTTTTAAAAAGTTTTATTTATGAATTGTTTTTAAAATGCTCATTTGGAACCCTATCAATTTAGGGCATCAGGAAATTTAACAATCTAAAATATTATAGAAAGCGTGCATTTTGTATACCTTTTTTGTAGACTGTTACATTTCTAGCTAAGCAGGCAATCAGGGATGGATACCGGACCCTAAAGAGAAGTCAGTTCCGGATTATTGTTGCCCACTTCAGTTGACTTGTAGTGAACAGTCCATTGGTCACTTACCATGAAGGGGCCTTCTCCTAGTGGGCAACTCTGGGCATCTTGGATGGGTGATTTCCCAATCTTTTCTCAGGGAGGCAGGAACTAAAAACTTGCAACTTCCTCTGGAAGGCTTGGGCATCCATCGTGATCCCCAGTATTTTTCCTGCCTCAGCAGGGAGAGCAGGTCCTGACTGGGCTCTAGAGCCAGTACAGGATTTTTACTCCCCCCCCCCTTAATTTTTAAAGATTTGTGCCTTTCCTCCCTTCCTTATTGGGAATGGAGCACAGGGCAGCATTTGCAGCCACAGGAGGGATTCCTTTATGTATGTATGTATGTATGTATGTATGTATGTATGTATGTATGTATGTATGTATGTATGTATGTATTTATTTATTTATTTATTTATTTATTTATTTATTTATTTATTTATTTATTTATTTATTTATTTATTTATTTATTATATTTTTAGACCGCCCTCCCCAGTAGGCTCAGGGCAATGTACATCATAATTAAAACGTACAATAAATAAATGGACTACAGGGCTCTTCCCCCCCCCCCCACCTTTTAGACCTGGCCCGCGGCAATGGAGAACAGGGCCAGGGCTTTCATCCCTCCACCTGAGACCTTCCACAGGTCTTCAGCAGAGGGGACCCAGGTGGTGACCCGGCAGGGGAAGAAGTCTTTGCTTTGGAGACAAGTGGATAAGTTCTTCTTCAGGTTCTTCCAGGTGATGGATGTTCAAACAGAAAATTGGTCTTTCCAGCCATCAACTTATCACCTGCAACCACAGTGGCTCAAATTGACTGCCTGGAAGTTGAACTATCTGATAATGGGGGGGGGGGGGGGGGAGAGAGAGAGAAAGAAAGAAAGAAAGAAAAAGAAAGAAAGAGAAAAGTGGGGAAGACAACTACTTCAACAAGGAAGGTTGACACATGATAGAGAAAAATCTTTCAATCTAGACTCTGTGAGAATTGGTGTTCCATGGAGTTTTGAATTCCATGTACTCTCTGAGGAGAGAGGAAAAGAACTGAAGAGGGTAGACGTTCTGTTTCCCATTGGGGGTGGAAAGAGCAATCTAGTTCCTGCTCCCTTAGATAATGGGGAGTACCCAAACATGCCAGGTGTCCTTATCTCAATGAAAAGAAGAAAATCCCATATTATTGTTGTTTGTGGTAGAAGGGGAAGAACAGGTTCCCTACTTCCCCCCATTCTTTCTAAGCCAATCACAATGGATTTAAAATTGCATGGCCCTGCAAAAGTAAACAAACTTACACAAACAAAATGCAAGCAAACAATTGGAGATGCAAAAAGGTCTTTGAGGGCCATATTGCTAAAAACATCAAGCCCTATAATAAGAAATTATTTAAGTACATTAGGGGCAGGAAACAAACTGGGGAAGTATTTGGACTATTGGATGACAGTGGGAGTATAGGAACACTATAGGAGAATAAAGCGGTTGCTGAGAAACTAAATGAATTCATCTCATTTGTCTTCACTGTTGAATATATAAGACAGATATCTTTTCCTGAACAGATATTTTGGGGAGGGGAGATTGAGGAGCAAGGGAAAATATTGATAACAAGGCAGGAAGTTCTAAAATGTACATACGAACTGCAAGCTAACAAGTCACTGGGACCAAATGGTATTCCTCCTAGAGTTCCTCAAGAACTCAAATAGGATATAGATGAACTTCCAATAATTATATGTAATGTGTCCCTAACATCCACCTCTGTACCAGAGGACTGGAGAAAAAAAGGTTCCAGGAGTATCCAGGAAATTGCAAGCAAGTTAGCTTAACTGCTGTACCAAATAAATAGATAGAAAGCATAATTAAAGCTAGAATTGCCAAGCATATAGAAGGATAAGTCCTGCTGAGCAAAACCCAATCTCTCATTCTACAGCAAGCATAAGATAGTATTTTATGGGAAATGTGACCTTGAACAAATGTTTAGGGCAGGGGTAGGGAACCTGCGGCTCTCCAGATGTTCAGGAACTACAATTCCCATCAGCCTCTGTCAGCATGGCCAATTGGCCATGCTGGTAGGGGCTGATGGGAATTGTAGTTCCTGAACATCTGGAGAGCCGCAGGTTCCCTACCCCTGGTTTAGGGGATGCAATCTCCAAATTGATAGGGTTTTTTTTAAAAAAAATTGGCTTTATTTAAATTTCAGCATGTATAATGACTCTGCAAAACAGGCTGATGGATACTTAACATAATGGTCTTTCTCCTCTGAGGACAGGAGGACATCTTGCTTGGATGATTCCCACACCTTTCAGGGAGATAGGAACAAATTTCTTTCAACTGCCAATCTCCTGTAATGGGAGTCATCCATCTTCAGTTTGGGTAACTCTGATAGCAGTCCAATAAGCTAACGGCAACTAATTGTAACTGTGTTGGAGTCTGAAAAATAGTAATTCAGATGAGAGCAAGAAATAAGCAGAAAGCAAAGAAGACACTACAGATAGAGACAGGGACTTTGTGAGGGCCAGGAAGTCCTGTCCTCAGAGGGGAAAGACCATTCTAATGAATGGAGGATCATCATCAGAAGCGTAGCTGCAATGGGGACATCTGGGGCGGCTCGCCTCGGGCACCGCCATTGCCGTCACGGGGCAGGGCTTTTCGAGGGCGGGAGGGGGCATGCGGGCAGTTCATGCCCTTGGCACAGTCCCCCCTTCTTCGTCACTGGTCATCATCTATATATCAGCTACGTATTGCAGAACTCTTCTTCCAAAGGCTGTGTGAGTAGAGCTATATGTGTGTAGTTTGTAATGTCTGGCAAAGGTAAACACTGTTGACAATGTCACAGCCTTTCAGGTTTCTCCCACCAATGTTTAGCCCAGGCCCCATTAGTAGCCGAGCTCCTAATTGAATGGGTGGTGATGGCCTCTGGTGCAGCTAGTTTGTGTGCTTTGTAGGCTTCGATGATACATCCTTGAGTGTGGCGCTTATGGTGGCAGTTTTGGGCATTGGTTTTCCTTTCTTTGGTGGGCTAACAGGGATGAAAGGAAAATCCAATTTCCTAATGTGACTTGTTCTAATTATAAAGGTCTTAATCGCTCTCTGCACATCAAGGCTGTACCAGTCTCTCTTGAGGGTGCGTTGGATTAGGGCAAAATAAAGGCAAACAGATTTCTTGACTGATATGAAAACACCTTAGATTTAAAAGTGGGATCTGGCCGCTTGACTACTCTAGCCTTGTGAAACATGCATCAACCCAGTTTGATGGCTAGGGTCCCCAGTTCTAACATTCTTCTGGCTGAAGAAATCGCCACTGAAAATGTCTTCATTCTGAGCCATTGGTCTATAGGTAATTTCATTTCATAACCTTTATTGGCAAAAGGCAGTGATGGCGAACCTATGGCACAGGTGCCAGAGGTGGCACTCAGAGCCCTCTCTGTGGGCACGCGCTGGCCTGGGCTCGATTATTAGCATTAAACCTAAGACCTAGTTTTGGGGAAGCAGTGTAGGTAACCCTGTTGTTTCGTTAAACCCTGGCAATTGACGCGCAAAAAACTAAAGCACGAACTTGGAAGTAAGCTCAGTTACTTGGAAGTAAGCTCAGTTGCTGGCAATGGGGCTTGCTTCTGAGTAAACCCTCCTAGGGTCATGATTCACCCATTGGAAGAGTTGTACGGTTGCTTCAAAGCAAAGCCACCGACTACCACCTCTCGCTTTCCAATTGAGTAACGCATGCCTCGAAGCCAGCCGTTTTTCTAAACTGAAACCTCGGTATTCAGGTTAAATTGCCGTGTTGGCACTTTGCGATAAATAAGTGGGTTTTGGGTTGCAATTCGAGCACTCGGTCTCGAAAAGGTTCGCCATCACTGGCATAAGGTCTATAGGTCTAAATTGAGGTTTTGGAAATGCAGACAAAAACATAATGTAATTTTCAAGTTTGAAAACTATGAATTTCAGCAGGGTCCAATCGGGAAACCCCTTTTTAAAATCTTGAATATGAGGATTCCAAAACAAAGGAATGCTTTGATAATGTGGCAAAACAGTGAAAAGCACTGCTACCAGCGTCCTTAAGGTAGGTCTCTTGAATCCTAATCTATGACATTCTTGCAAGAACTCCAGTATTGATGGAAATTTGGGTCTCTGAAAGTCTTTTTCTTTTTTCACCACTTCATAATGGCCTTCCATGTAATGTTATAGATGCAGTTGGTGGAAGGACATTAGGATGCTCAGATTGTGTCTGTTATTTTGGATGAATAGCCAAGACCCAGGAATCTTTTTTTATCTGGTGATCAGCTGCTTTCAAAATTCCATTCCTGGTGTAGTATATTCAACTCCCTACAGGTGTTTTTGGCATATTCCTTATTGGTTGATTTACAAAGTTATGTTTTTCTGTTAAACTGGAGAGACTCCAAGTATGTAGACATTCCTGGCTTGTCTGTGGGTGGCTTCATTGTGCTGTATTCATGATCCTGACAATTCACTGTTCAAAGAAATGAGGATGTACTGGACCGCTGTATTTTCTTGAATATTGCACATTGTGAGCAAGCGTTATATTTTAAAAGTTAAATTACACATGTATTTATTCATATGTGTAGATTATAAGAAAGGTTGTGCTGCATTACTGAAGCAAGACTGACGCAGAATATGCTTCAATAGAACAGAAATGTTTCAGATCAGTTTTGAGGTTTTTTAAAAAGTGTGACAATATAAATTCGCACTGATGTCAAAGTAAACGTGTAGGCTAATTGAAGCTCAATTGAATACTTACCTTCAGAGACCAAAAATCCCAATAAATACATGAATTAATCTATTGTAATTACATTGTAAAGTGTTAATTAAGCAAAATGTCATAAAGTTCAAAATTGGCATTAGTCACACCGCAACCAGATTCAATCAAATTAGTGACCTAATAAAGGATAACACTTGTAATGGAATGCTGTCTAGCAAACCACAGAAGTAGCATGAGGCATGAATCTGTCAGAAACTTACAAATGTAGAATGCTGAAATTTCTCCCCAAAAGGAAAAAACAGCCCTTTATTAAACACCTTTCCAAAGGAGTCTGTGCAGGTGAGGGGGAGTTACTTGTGCTGCTTAACCTAAATGAATCATCCACCCTCCAACTTGAACAAGTGCAAATAATGATGTTAAGTGATTGTTAAGTGATTTTTGACATTAATACAGGATGTCTAAACATTTTGCAACCTTTGCTAAGGATCAAGAGAGAATACTCACTAAAGAGATTTGAGAGGCCACATATGGTAGGCATGTGAATATATGTGATTCTGCTTTTATGTATTAGTACTATATTGATCAAAACAACTGTATTATTTGGCCAAGAAGAGCCTGAGACAAGAGAACTAGCCGCTTATTTGGATAATAAATTAAAATTTGTAAAACTGAAACCATTTACTTGTTCACAGTACATTATTACACAATTATAACATATTAATTGTGTACAGAATTGGTCATAAACATATATTTGAAAACACTGGACATATCCTTGGACGTCCCTTTTATGCACAGGAATCTATATATGTGTAATTCTGAATAGGTCTCCCATGTTTTTAAAAGTCAGACCAAAAAACGATATGGGTTGGGGGGGGGGAGGGGGAAGTGCTGGAGCAATGTATGCACTTGAACAAGCATCACATCTCATAGAAAAAAAGAGATTTCAAAACATAATGCAAAATTTCCATGGCCATTTTGGAGGTTGTCTAATAACCTTGATGAACACTGTGAAAATGGTAGCAACAATGGGAAATTTGGGAGAAAGCCGCAGCAAAGAGGACAAGGACAGTGGTGGGCAGGAGGAGGAGAGAGAGAAGGGGGGACAGAGTGACAAAGGCAGCAGAGGGTGGAAGAATGAGGAGCCAGTGACAGGAGGGGGAGCAGAAGAGAGGGAGGCAGGGAGGAGGCCTGAGGAAGCGATACAGTTGCCAGAGGATCAGAGGCCGGGGGGGGGGGGGTTGGAGGGGTTATCAATTTGTTATGCACTTAAATAAGAAAATCTTCATATTACTCACTTCAAGCAAGTAAAACCTTATCTCGGAAAGCATTTCACTCATTGTAAAATATTTCAATGAATTTTCTCACTGCTCCCCAAAATTCCCATTTTTAACACTAAAAATGAAAAAAAAATTGCTTGGTTAGAAAAGGCCTAGGAACACCCTCCCCCATTATCTTAGGTCTTCACATCTAATCCAAATGAATCCCAAGAAAAGGGATAAAAATTCAGGAGGAGGGAACATGCAGTTTTGGTATCCTGACACTTTTTTTTGTTTATATTTTAATTTTTCATAAGAGGATCGGCTGCCTCAGGTGCCCCCCCCTCCCCCATCATGGTCAGAACAATGGTAGGACAGCTGGTGTTTGAGAAGGCAGGGAAAAGTCTTCCCTTTTTGCCAGAAAGAACAAACTACTGCCAATCAGCTTATCTAATTCTGAGGGGTTGTCGGCAGGAAAGGCCTGGCTGTACTGCATTGGGAGCAGGATGGTGGCTGGTGCAGCCATGCAAATGAGCAGGAGGAGCCTCAGGAAAGATCCCCAGCGATTCCGTTTTCTGGATGGTAGAGGAGTAGGGAGAAGCATCGCATGAACAGTTCCAACACCCATGAGGGCAAGGGTGCTAAGGATTTCAGGTCGGGCAGCTTGGCAGGCTCCTCCTTCACTCTGGATGCGAACTGAAAGGAAAGGTAAGGGGTGGGGAAAGATTCCACCTGGCATAAAAAGTGCTTCAGTAAGTAGGGTAAGGAGGGTGGAACTATAACCCTTTACATTGGGAGCTTTCTCCGCAGTGCCGTGTTGCCGTGCTTCCCGTTAGAGCACGTCATTCAAAAGTCGCAGGGTGCTTGAATCATCTCTGTGACCCATTCTAATGCCTGGGAAGGCTCCTGAGTAGAAGACTGAAGCAACAGCAGAAAGTCCACAAGCAGGGTCTGTGAAGGAGGTGCCTTACATGCCCTGAAGTTGCATAGGGTACAGCAGTTCTACTGGATGTGGGAGGCATCTTGAATGGGTGTTTGCCAACCGTATCTCAGGGAGGCAGGACTTAACCAAAGTTGTCACTTCCTGTGGTCCGAGTGGGCGTCACCTTTCTTCCTCAGTATTCTTTCCTTGCCTAACAGGGAGCTTAGCACTCTTTCGTACTCCTGCTCTGTTCCTTTTTTTCTCCTTTTTTTCTCTCTTCCCTTGTCAGTCTGTGGTGTACTCTTGTTGTTCTCTGTTTGTCTCTGTCTGGGAGGACCCGGGCTTCCTTTGAGGCTTTCCTTCCCAGGTACGGGAATCATCTCTTCCTCCTCCTCCCTCCCCTTCTAAGGCTTCTCATGGCATTGGAACGCCAGCCGCCCTCGAGAGGGAGACTTTCTCAGAGTCCCTCTGTGAGAGACCAGAGCTCGCCTTCCTCGCCGAGAAGAGCCACTCCCTCGGGCGGGCCAAACCCGGAAGAGCCAGCCAAGAAGTCAGCGGAAAGACGACTCTCCCAAACGGGCGCCGCAAGAAAAGGCGCCAAAGACGGGCCGATGCCAGCGAATTCTCACTGGCAGGCTGAGCGCAAATCGCGAACCTTCACAGCCGCGCAGAGGAGACCAGGAAATGGCTCTCCCCGCAGCTCCGCGAGCGCAAGACTAAGGGAAGACCTCAGAGCCCTTGCTGCTTTGGAGACCCGGCCAGCGCACTGAGAGGGCCGTGATGAACGCCAGAGAGGAGGAAGCAGCAGACGGCAGCAAGCAACGGGCCTCCCAGCCCCCAGGCAAGACTAAGACGGGGGGAGGGCATTCCTCGCACCCACTCTTGCTCAGGGGTTGGCAGCAGGCCTCTGCCCAAGACCTGATCGATCACTTCAAAAAATCAATGAGGGAAGAGATCAGGGGCTATCATAGGCATTTCCATCGGAAAGGCAGATCCCTCCTCCTCACCATCCAGGTCTTCACGATCCAGCACCCGCTAAATCGACCCACTCACCTCCCAGGGGAGGAAGGGGTTAGTGAAGGGGAATGTATAGGAATCAGACTCACTTCTCAGACCCTGAAGAGGCCACCCTGAGGTGGGAGAAGTAGCCCTAGATTTTTTCAAAACAGAGGATATCACCTTATCTATCTAAGGCAATCACAGCTTTAGATTTTGAAGGGTCTCCGAAGACGCAATTGACCCCTTTCATCCTCCTCCACTCCCTCCAAGCCCATCAAGGGCTGCCCAAAAGGGGATAAGAAAAATTTTCCCCGCATGGGAATCCCAAGCAAGAATTCTTCCCATTCCTGAATACTTTGAAAAGCTACCAGAAAGAGGGATAAACCCCTCCGCTAGTAAAGGATTTCCTTCTAGCTTCAAAAAATTATATGCCTCTCCAGATTATATCCAAAGCCTAATAACAAACCCACTAGTGGATGCCCCTATAGCGGCACTCCAATTGGGAGGACTCGTCTCCCAGGATGGCGATGGCAACATAAGAAACACTAGACAAATGAATAGACGTGGTCTCTAAAAGGCTTCATGAGGTCTTAGCCATGGCTTTTAAAATCCTGGCATCCTCTGCCACCATGGCCAGGGCAGGCATCGTATGGCTTCGCAAACTCCTTGACATGATTCCAACCTCCCAACAGGGAGTTAGAGAAGGAGTAGAACGTGATCTTGCTGACGTATCCTTTCCTGGCAGACTGTAAATCTCATGCATCTATTTCAGTTGCTCGGCCATGGCCATGGCCTCAGTCCCTGTATGGCTTGCCTGGCTCCGCTCCTGGCAAGCGGACCAACATTCCAAACAACTGGTATCCGGATCTGCATTCCAGGGCGGCATCCTATTCGGCCAGGCTTTGGAGAGGATCCTAGTAGAGACCAAGGACAAGAAGAAGGCCATGCTGAAATATTACAGATCGGAGTCCAATGCCTCTAAGACCGGCTCCACCTTCCGGACCCACAGAACACTCGCCAGAACTCCCAGAGATGGCAGACGCTGGCAACCTCAACAGGGATTTCTCAAGAGGACCCACCAGGGCAACTTCAATCAGTCCTTTCGTCACCAAGCCAGATCAGGCAAGAACTTCGGCAATGACAGAAATCCCAGTAATCGCAACAAATCCTGACTACACCACCCCTGTTGGCGGCCGCCTTCAGGCATTCCAGGATCGGTGGCTGGGCGAACATGCAGATGCTTGGACCAAAGAGGTCATCCAATCGGGCTACTCCATAGAATTCAACCAAGTACCTCCACCGCGTTTTCACGCCTTCCCCATCAACTCCAATCTGACCAAAGCCAAAAGGACACAACCAGCCATCCAACATCTTCTGACCATAAGAGCAATAGAACCGGTACCTCATGCAGAGAGAGGCTCTGGAGTGTTCTCTCACTTCTTTACCGTTCCGAAAAGAAACGGAGACTGGAGGGCCATTCTAAACCTTCGATTCATCAATCGTCACATCAAACTACAACATTTCAGGATGGAAACCCTCCGCTCTATCGTGGAACATCTAAGACCAGGAGATTACTTGACCTCCCTGGATCTAACCGAGGCTTATCTACACATCCCCATAAAACCCTCACATCGCCAGTTCCTACGCTTTGCAGTGGGAGAACAGCAGTTCCAGTTCAAGGCTCTCCCATTTGGACTCTCCACCGCCCCGAGAGTTTTCTCCAAGGTCCTCCTGGCCCCCATCGTTCTCCTCCGCCAACAGACCATCCATGTCCACCCATACTTGGACGACATCCTCGTCAGGTCCACCTCCCAGCAACAAGCGGAGAGGGATGTCGCCCAGACTCAGTCAGTTCTTCGTCGGCACGGATTCTTAATCAACATCCCCAAAAGCCACACAACCCCATCCCAAAGAATGGAACACCTGGGAGCCATCATCGACACATCCCTGAATACTCTGTTTATCCCACCAGAGAAGATCAACAAAATAAAAAGCTCGGTCAATCTGATCATATCAGCCAAAAAGTCATCCCTTCTCCACCTGGCCAGTGTCCTCGGCACCATGGTGTCAGTGTTCAACATGCTTCAGTGGGGCAGACTTCACGCACGCCCCCTTCAGGTCTTCCTGCGCCCTTTTCAGTACCAAGTAATGAAGAAGGAGGACCGATACTTGACACTTCCACACCACCTCAAAACCAGCCTCAAGTGGTGGACTGTGAGACGCAACCTATCCAGAGGGAAGGTCTACTTACACCAGAAACGCATAGAGATTTTCACAGATGCGAGTCTACTTGGCTGGGGAGCCACAGCGAACAACCAGTTCATCCAAGGACACTGGTCCCATCAGCAAGCCAAACTGCCCATCAATCTCCTGGAAACCAGAGCGATATACCTGGCTCTTCTGAACTTCCTTCCATTGATCAAGAACTCTCACGTGCTGATCCGTACGGACAATGTGTCCGCCAAAGCATACCTGAACAATCAAGGAGGCTCCAGATCCTCCCTCCTTCATCAGGAAGCGACAAAAATCCTGTGCTGGTCAGAGCTACATCTACTATCTATCACAGCAGAGCACATACAGGGAAGCCTCAACGTCTCAGCGGACTGGCTGAGCCGCCAAACCATACAGGAGGCCGAGTGGCAACTCAACCCATCCATATTCCAGATGATCACACAACACTTCGGTCAGCCCCAACTGGATCTGTTCGCCTCAAAAGACAACCACCAGATTCTAGCCTTCATGTCCAGATTCTATCACCCAGAAGCTGTGGGAATAGACGCTCTGTCGGAATCCTGGCCCAAAGCACTTCTTTATGCATTTCCACCAACACCAATCCTTCCCAAGGTACTCCGGAAAATCATATCGGAAAAAGCGTCAGTGATCCTGGTAGCACCATTCTGGCCACGACGTCCGTGGCTATCCTCCATTCTAGACCTCTCAGTAACCACAGGACTGACTCTTCCGCCCCCGACAGACATGTTGATCCAAGGTCCCATATGTCATCCCAAACCTCAGTGGTTCAAGCTAACCGCATGGCTGTTGAATGGAGACTATTAATAGAGAAGGGCTACTCCGTTCAGGTGGCCAACACCCTCTTGGCATCACGCCGCAACTCCACCAACAAGATCTACAACTCCTCATGGAAGACCTTCACCAGATGGTGCAGAAGAAAGTCCATCAATCCTGAAAGACCCAGCATTCCTCAAATCCTCTGTTTTCTACAGGAGGGATTCGAGCAAGGACTCCGAAGCGCCACCCTTAGGAGACAGGTCGCGGCCCTAACCACCATCTGCCACTCAGACCAGGGGCTCCCTCTATCTCGCCACCCCGACATCATCCGGTTCCTAAAAGGAGTGACCCAACTCCAACCACCTACCGTGCATCGTTTTCCAACCTGGCGACTGCACCTGGTGCTATCAGCTCTCACTAAATCACCGTTCGAACCGGTTCAGACGATCCACCTCAAGTGGCTGTGAATGAAGACCTTGTTCCTTATAGCCATCACCTCAGCCAGGCGGGTTTCCGAACTTCATGCATTGTCAGTGGATAAAGAACTATGCCTTTTTCATAAGGACAGAGTGGTTCTCAAACCAGACCCCACCTTCGTGCCTAAAGTCAACTCACAATTCCACACCTCACAGGACATCGTGGTTCCCAACTTCTGCCCCAACCCTTCACATCCGAAAAAGAGGTTATGGCATAACCTGGACGTGCGTAGAGCTTTAAAAGCATTCCTGATACGAACTGAACCCATCCGCAAGACCAACTCAATGTTCATCAACGTGTCCACTCCAAACCTGGGCCACCCGATGTCTAAAGCAGCCATCAGCCGTACCATCAAGGCCTGCATCATAGAGGCGTATAAAGCCTCCAACCAGCCAGTCCCCCATGGGATAGTGGCCCACTCCACGCCCAGTGCAGCGACCAACGCAGCCCTTAGAACTCAGACCTCAGTATCAGACATTTGCAGAGCGGCCACTTGGTCCTCTGTCTCCTCCTTTGTAAGACATTATAAAATACACTCCACAGCAGCTTCAGAAGCTGTTTTTGGCAGGAGAGTGTTGGAACACATCATTGGAGACTGATCCTGACCCCCCCGTTTTTGGGACACTGCTCTGGGAGGTCCCATTCAAGATGCCTCCCACATCCAGTAGAATGACCCATTGGTTACTCACCGTGAAGGGGTCTTCTGCTGGATTAAGGGAGGCATCTTGGCCCTCCCGGGATCATCATTAGTCTCCAATCCTTCCGCACTCTCTTTGTCATACCAGTTATAGGTTACGTTGACTACACAGCACCAGCATTCCCAAAGTGCTGATAGTTCAGTATTGGGTTCTTCTAGTTACCACTGTTTTAATTATCGTTATGTTGTCTTGTTGTTACTTCCCTTTGTGGACCAATTTACATGTATTTCCGAGGAAGCTTCACTGCTTGGACAGGTGTCTACTGAGGAAGAAAGGTGACGCCCACTCAGACCACAGGAAGTGACAACTTTGGTTAAGTCCTGCCTCCCTGAGATCCGGTTGGGAAACACCCATTCAAGATGCCTCCCTTAATCCATCAGAAGACCCCTTCACGGTGAGTAACCAATGGGTCGTTTTCAGCCACTCTTTTTAGTATTGGGGGTGTTTTGCAATTGTGCTTGTAGAAAACTAAGGCATCTACCGTATATACTCGCGTATAAGCTGAGATTTTCAGCCCTGTTTTAAGACTGAAAAATGCTCCCTCGGCTTATGCGTGAGTCACCACTTACCAGCAATCACAAGCCTCTTGTGGCTGTCCTCCCTGGAGGGCGAAGGGGGAACCCCCGCAGCCGGCGTGCTCTTCAGCCCTCTGCAAAGGCTGGGGGCAGGGCCCAGGACGACTTCCGTGTGGCTTCACAAGCCGCTTGTTGCTGCCCTCCTCGGAGGGTGAAGAGGGAACGCCCGCAGCCGGCGGGCTCTTCAAGCCTCTGCCAAGACTGGGATCGGGGCCCAGGACGACCTCCATGCAGCTGCACAAGCCGCTTGTAGCTGCCCTCCTCGGAGGGTGAAGGGGGAACGCCCGCAGCCGGCGGGCTCTTCAAGCCTCTGTCAAGACTGGGATCGGGGCCCAGGACGGCCTCTGTGCTGCTGCACAAGCTGCTTGTTGCTGCCCTCCTCGGAGGGTGAAGGGGGAATGCCTGCAGCCGGCAGGCTCTTCAAGCCTCTGCCGAGACTGGGATCAGAGTTGAAAGAGTGAGGAATAGAGAGGCCCGAGGAGTAGAAGGAACAGAACGAGAGAAAAACAGAGAGAGAGAGAGGACGCACACAGCAGTGGAAGGTGGGGTGAAGTCCAACCCTGCAAGCACTATTTCATCCAGGTGGTGATGTACGTACTTTTAAAAATCCAAATAAGCTCCCAGCTTCACATTCAGATTCCTGTATTTACAGTCACAGACCCATAGTAAAGCATGGAATTAAACAACACAAGTTCCAGAATAATAAAACGGAGGAGACAAGTGTCTGGTTTTTAAAGTGTTCTTCGTCTCATAGTCTCTCATCTCCCCCCCTCCGCCTACCACAAAGCTCCCATTAAGGGCTGGGAGTTTGTCGAGAGGCATTTGATGCATTGGGCACTAGTAGGAAGAAATAGCCAGCAGGGGCACTAGTGAGGAGCACTAGCAGGAAGAAAGCCAGGAATCTGAAACCAATATTGCTTCATTTTGAAGTGGAGTTTCTATTTTCCACAGGCCAAAGCAAGAGGTCCCTCTAGTGGCTGCATTTCCCACCCTCGGCTTATACGCGAGTCAATAAGTTTTCCCAGGTTTTGGTGGTAAAATTAGGTGCCTCGGCTTATACACGGGTTGGCTTATACACAAGTATATACGGTATATGTTTTACATTTCATAAATATTCCAAATAATAGAATTTTATATGCCAATTTCCAAACAATACAGGTTTGTGTTTTTTTGTAAAACAAAATTAGGACTGTTAAGGAAGCAAATTTCGCATATATTTTGAATTTGTAATTTATAACATTTAAAGAAGGGGTCATCAATTTTTTCCATATTGTCAGGTTTGGCTTTAAAAACACAAACATTATTGGACCCCCTCCCCCCCCAGCCAATACACTGTATGGCCTTTTTAAGCTTTTATGATAATTTTCAACTTTTTAAAACCTAACTGAAAAACACAAGCCTTGCACAACTGCATTGATCTGTTAGGGGCTACAGGAAAGGGAGGGGATTCCTGCAAAAATCAGGAAGATCCTCATTTAAATTGTTGGAGCCTGCATGAATTGTTTTTATTGTTTGCTCCTCATTAATAGTGTATTAGATTTTATGTTGTAAACCGCCCAGAGCCCCTTGGGGATAGGTCGGTATAAAAAACTAATAATAAATAAATAAATAAATCTGATCAGGAACCCCCGATGGCCACCTCCCCATTTACAAAGCTGGGCAAAAGGTGAGGGGGGTTGCTTGCAGAGATTCGAGCTCCAATCACTTCAGGCAACCTGGCTCACTACCTCTTGAAATGTCCCCTGAAATTCTGTTTCAGAATTATAGTAGTAGACCAGAAAGCGTATGAAGGGTGTGTTGGAGGTCTTCACCAAGAAGGGAATCAAGGTGGCTTACAAGCTCCTCTCCCTTCCTATCTCCACAAAACACACCTTATGAGGTAGGTGGGGCTGAGAGTGTTCTGAACGAACTGTGACTAGTGCAAAGTCACCCAGCAGGAATGTAGGAGTGGGAATCTCTCGACAAACAAGTCTTCTTCACCAGATAAAAGTCCACTGCTCATGTAAAGGAGTGGGAATCAAACCTGGGAAATCCACATGCTCATAACCACTACACAACTCCCACTCTCACAGAAGTAGCTGTCTATGGAAATGTAGGTGGCAGCTTTGGCTCCACTCATTTCTGGACCAAAATGACATGGTCACAGTTTTCCAAGCTCTTGTAGTCTCCAAGTTGGACTACTTCAATGTGCTTTATGTGGGGCTTCCCTTGAAGACAATCCAAGCTGAAGCTGGTGCAGCATGCTGCAGCTCAGCTGCTAAAACACACACACAGAGGCCATGCGCATTACTTCCCAGGTTGCTACCAGGCTGAATGTAAGATGTTGGTTATGACCTATAAAGCCCTAAATGGCCTGGGATCACACTATTTGTGCAAGCGCCTTCTGCTGTACAATCCGGCCTGGATGTTGAGGTCAACTGGTGCGGGGTTGGGAATCCGTTTCTAGTCCCCTTCCCCTCTGAGGTGAGGAGAAACTGCACAGAGAGTTTTCTCTGTAATAGCCCCCACTTTAGGGAATGCCCTCTCACTCCTGGGCATTTGAATGACTGATGCCATCTACCTCCCCCCTAGTTGACTGGTTTTTTTCAGATCCTCCACCTGCACCTGGGAGGGTTATGGAGGGGGTGAGGGGTTTTTTATATGTTTTTGTTTTAGGTATGTTTTAGTTTTAGGTATGTTTTAAGAAATTTCTATCTGCATATGGTGGTGTTTTTACTGTAACGTGGGAAGCATTTTTTATAGTTGTAACCCAGCCTGGGATGCATTTGAGGGCAGTATAGAAATCAGCTAATAACTAATTAAATAAATAAAAGAGACAGGACAGTTCTCCCTCTGAGCTAGAGAACATCTTTTCTCCTGGAGGCGGAGGACATATTGGAAGTGGGTGATTCCTACCCCTTCTGTCTGGGAGGCAGGAAGATGTTTTTTTTTCTCACTTCCTCTCTGTCTCCAGGTGCCATCTTTCCCAGTATTTTTCCTGCCTCGCTAGGGAGAGCACACAACGTTTCACCAGGCGCTCCACTTAGGCTGTGACTAGTACTGTTTAGCTTCTTTTTCTCTGTCCTCTGTTTCTAATCTTTTTCTAACTTTCCCCTTTCGTGTTTTGTCTCCCATTTGTGGTTGAGGAGTCGAGAGGGGAGTTAGTTTCTTTTCCCCATCTTTTTTCCTGCCCTCAGAATGGTGTCCTGTTCCTTTTCCCTGCCGAGGGAAGCCTTTTCAGGGTTCACTGTGGAAGGAACTTGCTCGGTTTCTGCCAGAGCAAATACCTCTGGGGGCGCCGTTTGTCAGGCCAGGGCTACCAGTCCCAAGGGCAGATCTACTGATGCCTCCTCGGGATCCCGGCAGGGAGAACTGGGCCAGAACTTCAGACCCAGTGGTGCCTCATCGGGCCAGAACTTCAGACCCAGTGGTGCCTCATCAGGACCCTGACAGGGCAAATCGGAGGCCAGAGCAACTGGTGCCTCTTCAGGAATCTGGCAAGGTGAGTTGGAGGCCAGAATGACTGCATCTCTCCCGGGAAGTCAGCAGACTAGCCCAATGGAGAGCAACATCTCCCCCAAGAAAGCTGGCAGGCTGACCCAGGGGCAGGCAGTGCTCTCCTGCCAGATGGCTGGCAGTCTAATCCAGGGCAAGAGAAGAAGAAAAAATCTCAACCCTCAAAGAAACGCCACAAGCAGGCGTCTGAACAGAGGGAAACAGCGGATGACCTGCCCGTGAATTCCAGGCAAGATCCGACTGACGGTGGGGGGGGGGGGAGCAGCGTTAGGGTTAACCACCCTCCCTTATTTGCGAGTAGAGCCGCGAGTTGGCAAGACCTCTCCCCCAGTGACTTTGCCACCTTACTACAGGAAACTGTTCAGTTTCAGATTGAGCAGTATCATAGGTATAGAGAATCTTCTCAGCCTCTTCCAATAGACAGACCTAGAGATAGATCTGGCCACTGGGATAATGTATCCATTTTTGAGGATGAGGAGGAGCAGGAATGTAAAGGTTTAGAAGAGCCTGAATGCTTCTCAGATAATGAGGATCCTGTCTGAGCCTACAGAGCAATGCAGTAGGTCCTTTGAGGATTTATCCCTCCTCATTTCAAAAACTATTTCTGCCCTAGATTTACAGGATCTCGCAGATGCCAAGGATCTCTCTAAACTCTGCCAATGTTCCTCCAAACCAATCAAGGGGTGCCCTAAAGGGAATAAAGCCCTTTTCCTTCATGTAGATGACAACAAACTTTTTTTCCCCTCCCAGAATTTTTTACAAGGAGAATTAGGAGGGAATGGGGTGCTCCAGCCTCAAGCAAGGGAGCTTCCTCCATAGCTAAGAAACTACATGTGGTTCTTTTATGTGTGGAACAAATGCTTTAAGTACCATTGGTGGCGCCCCTGTAATGGGGATACAGTCAGCAGGGCTTGTCTCCAAAGATGGAAAGGGTACCCTTAAAGACTTTTTGGACAGGCGTTCTGAGGTGGCACTCAGGAGAGCGCATGAATGGCTGGCAATGACCATGAAGATGCTTATCCTTTCTTCCACGGTCGCAAGGGTGGACATTGTTTGGCTACGTCACGTCCTGGACATGCTTCCCCCAGAGGAGCAAGGTATCAGAGAAGGAGTTGAGTGCATTCTTACAGGGGTCTCTTTTTCTGGCTGATGCGACGTTCGATGCGCTCATCATGGCTTCACGTTCCATGACCTCATCTGTAGTTGCCAGAAGGAACAACTGACTCAGAGCCTGGAAAGACAACCAACATTCAAAACAGATAGTCTCTGGTTATACCTTCCAGGGCAATATGCTTTTTGGTCCAGAGTTAGATCAGGTTCTGGTCAGAACTCGAGATAAGAAAAAGACTTTGCCTATGTTTGTAAGAAGTGAGCGACAACAAACTTTTTCTGCAACTACTTTAGTTCCCATAGAACTCTGCCACGCACAAACAGGAATGATAGATGTCCACCCTGGCAACAACACCAAGAACCCCTGCAGAGACAAGGAATTTTTCAACCCTTTGGAAAACCTGGAAAATTTCCACTGACTGACAAAAACTCCAGACAATGACTACAACAGCATTCCTGTCGGGGGTCGCCAGCTCTTCCGAGAACAGTGGGAGGGAGACCATGTCGACTTGTAGACCAGGGAAGTTGTGCACACGGCTATGTAATTGAATTTGCACAACTTCCAAAGCACAGATTCATCCCATCTCCCATGATCAACAAACCCGAGAAGACCTTATGGCAGGGACGTAGGTATAGATTTTTATGGGGGGGTTCAGGGGGCCCCACACCCCCACCTGCCCCTAGGGCATGTCCACGCCTCCCCAAGCCCTGCCCCTGGCCTAGCGCTTATAAAAGCAGCTCTCCGAGGTCGGGAATGGCAGACTCCCCTGCCCTGCCCTGCCCTGCCCTGCCCCTCCCCTCTGGGCAGAGGCATAGAGGGAAAATGGAGCCTGGTGCAAAATCTGAGTTTTGCGCCCTCCCCCCCCCCCAGGCAGCCGCTGTAATGCTGGAATCCACCCCCAAACAGCATCACTTTCAATGGTGTTTAAACTAGAGAGCCCAAATTCTCCTTTTAAATCCAACTTAAAGGGAGAATCTGGGGTCCCTAGTTAAACAACATTGAAAGTGATGCTGTTTTGGGGTGGATTATCCCCCACCCTGAAACAGAATCACTTTCAATGTGGCGTAGTGGTTAAGAGCAGGTGCATTCTAATCTGGAGGAATCGGGTTTGATTCCCTACTCTGCCACTTGAGCTGTGGAGGCTTATCTGGGGAATTCAGATTAGCCTGTGCACTCCCACACACGCCAGCTGGGTGACCTTGGGCTAGTCACAGCTTTTCTGAGCTCTCTCAGCCCCATCCACCTCACAGGGTGTTTGTTGTGAGGGAGCAAGGGCAAGGAGATTGTAAGCCCCTTTGAGTCTCCTACAGGAGAGAAAGGGGGGATATAAATCCAAACTCTTCTTCTTCTTCTAAACTGAGGACCTCGGATTCTCCCTTTAAATCCATGCCGAAGGGGGTGGATTTAAAAGGAGAATCTGGGGAAATTTGGGGGGGTGCCTGCTGTCAGGGGTGCAATTGTTAAGCTAGAAGCACCAAACTTTCAGGGCATCTTTAGGAGTCTCTCCTAATGATACCACCCAGGTTTGGTGAAGTTTGGTTCAGGGGGTCCAAAGTTATGGACCCTCAAAGGTGTAGCCCCATCTTCTATTAGCTCCCATTGGAAACAATGGAGGATGGGGCACTCCTTTTGGGAGTCCATAGCTTTGGACCCCCTGGACCAAACTTCACAAAACCTGGGTGGTATCAATAAGAGACTCTCCTGATAATACATCCCATGTTTGGTGAAGTTTGGTTGAGGGGGTCCAAAGTTATGGACCCTCAAAGTGTAGCCCCCATCTTCTATTAGCTCCCATTGGAAACAATGGAGGATGGGGCACCCCCTTTGGGAGTCCATAACTTTGGACCCCCTGAACCAAACCTCACCAAACCCAGGTAGTATCATCAGGAGAGTTCCCCAAACAATCCCTGAAAGTTTGGTGCTGCTAGCCCAAACAATGCGCCCCCCTGCAGGCCAAAAACCAAAAAAGCATTAAAATGTTTTAAAAACCCACAAACGGGTGGAGCTTCGGACATGAATGGGGGGGGGGTTTCAAACCCGAGGAAACCCCCCCCCCTTACCTACGTCCATGCCTTACGGACAACCACAGCGAATCAGCACCTGCTGGAGATCCAGGCGATCAAGACAGTGCCCGCAGCAGAGAGGTCCTCAGGAGTCTTTCACTTCTTTACAGTGCCAAAGAAGAAGCAGGGACTACAGAGCTATCCTCAACCTTTGCTACATCAACAGACACATCAAGCTACAAAGGTTTCACATGAAGACTATGCACCATCACAGAGGCACTCCACCCGGGGGACTTTCTATCTTCCCTGGATCTCACCGAGGCCTATCTTCATATTCCGATACACCCTGTGGACATACAATATCTCAGGTTTGCGGTGGGCGACCAGCACATTAGTTTCGGGCTCTACCATTCAGTCACCAAAGTCCTCCTGACACCAATTATCCTCCTAAGCAAGCATGGCGTACACATCTCTCTGTACTTGGACGACATCCTGATTCGGTCCAGGACCAGGTGCCAGGCCAGGATAGATGTCAACCATGTGATGAAGGTACTCCGACAACATGGTTTTCTGATAAACCTGGAATAGAGCTCATTACAACCGACACAGTCAATGGAACACCTAGGAACGATGATCGTAACTTCCAAGAACTCACTATTTCTACCCAGGTTGAAGATTCCTAAAATCCAACTGTTAATCTCATTGGGGTGTTGTGTGGTTTCCGGGTTGTATGTTAGTCTCATCCGTTGTCACCTCCAGGAAATCATCTTTTCTACAGCTTGCCAGACTGATGGGTCTGCTGATCGCATCAATAGACATGGTCCAATGCACACTTGAACACCACAGAAGCTCTTGTCACCCTATCAACAGGACATCATAAGGAAGGTCGACAGACCATTAAGGGTGCCCATGAT
The DNA here is from genome assembly GCF_021028975.2 of Sphaerodactylus townsendi. Classification (NCBI taxonomy): domain Eukaryota; kingdom Metazoa; phylum Chordata; class Lepidosauria; order Squamata; family Sphaerodactylidae; genus Sphaerodactylus; species Sphaerodactylus townsendi. Next base: position 43,148,838 of record NC_059426.1, on the reverse strand, counting down.
GATCAAGGCCAGTCTCCGATGGTGGCTAGCATGCAAGAACCTCAATCAAGGAAAAGTCTTCCTTCCCCGACAAAGGATACAAATCTACACAGTTGCCAGCCTTGAAGGCTGGGGAGCCACCCTAGGGACTCAGTTTGTACAAGACGAGTGGTCCTCAGAAGCGAGACGACTCCCCATCAACATCCTGGAAACGAGGGCTATTCTGCTAGCCCTCCATCAGTTCAAGGCATCTATCCTACATTATCATGTTTTGATACGTACCCATAATGTTTCTGCAAAAATGTATCTCAACAATCAGAGGGGATCCCGATCATTGAAACTTCACCATGAAGCAGTTGGGAGTCTCTCCTGGGCCGAGAAATATCTCAAATCCATACAAGCAGAACATGTCAGGGATTGCCTTAACACGCAGTCGGACTGACTGAGCAGACAAAAGGTGCAGCAAGGAGAATGGTCTCTAATCCATGAGGTCTTCCAATCAATAGTGGACAACTTCGGGAACCCACAAGTGGACTTATTTACAACTCCGTCCAAGGCATAACTCCCAGTCGTCATATCACAGTTCCACCATCATCAAGCTTACACAGTGGATGCCCTCTCGACAGATTGAACCCCACTGTTAATATATGCTTTTCCTCCAACACCAGTTCTTCCCAAACTGCTGAAGAAGGTCATGCTGGAGAAGGCCACAAACATCCTGGTGGCACCCATGGTTTCAGTCATTCAGGAGTTAGAAATTCATCCTCCTTTTCCTGTTCCTCTAACACCGAATCTTCTAAAGGCCCACTATGCCACCCAGACCTGGGGTAGCTATTTTTGACTTCATGGCTACTGAGTAGTGAAAATTGATTCAGAAGGTAATTTTGTACCACCTTCTATCCATTCATGCAGAGCACATACAAGGAAAGATCAACATTCAAGCCAACTGGCTGAGTCGACAGCAGGTACATCCCAGAGAATGGTCACTGAAGAGGGAGATATTCTTACAGTTAATCCAAGAACTGGAGTTTTGGTCTTAGACTTTCCAGCAAAGCCATCATTCATTTTAAATAGGGATAAGATAGTGCTTCGAACAAACCCTACCGTCATACCTAAGATGCCAGGAGATTTTCCCTCCCACCTTCTGTACATACCCAAAGAGATTTACTGACACAAGCTTGACCTAAGACACACCTTAAAAGCCCAAGGTTTCAGGAAATTTGCATCTGTTCATTTCTGTCTCTAACCACAATTTCGGACCCAAGGTTTCATCACAAGATTTAATCATGAATGCATTGTGGAGACAGGGTGCAGAAGCTGAATGTCCCCATGGGATTTCTGGTACATTCCCTATGCAATGCATTTACGAATATGCCATTCAACAGTAATGCATTTGTCAAGTTGAAGAGCTTTTAAAAATTATGGATTAGATTTAGTGTTAGCAACCTGCAGGTGAGGCCTGAGCTCTAGATGACAAAGGCTCCCTTGGAGAAAATGGCTGCTTCGGAGGGTGGAACCTGTGGCATTAGTCCCTTCTGAGGCTAAAACCCTCCTTCCCTCAACTTCAAGAATTTCCCCAACCTGCAGTTGGCAGCCTTAATTACATATTATTGCATAACATAAATTACAAGTGAGAAATACTTTACGACTCTTTGATAGCATGTGGTGAAATAGGTCACTGTCACTTTTATTTTGCAGAGAGGCATTCGAGGCACAGGAATCTCTCTCTCGTGGGCTCACCAAGGGACTCAGAATATTTGTTGAACAGTTTTCTAAAAACCCACTCTTATCTCTCTGTTCATCGTACCTGTTCTTCTGATCTGTGCTGCACTGCTCAGTTTACCTATTTGATAACCATAACTATTACTGAATCTTTTGGCACATATTGTTACTATTTGAAATTAAACAAAAAATTAACTGCCACTGAAAAAATGCTGAACGCTTGCAATGAAAATTCTTTTTTGCTCTGAGGAGAAGGGCATCTTGTATCTAGGGTGTTTCCCAATGGCTGTTTAGGGAGGGGAGATTTTCTACTTCCTGTCTCTCAGGCAGGAACTCATGGCTCAGTTTTATTCCAGTTTTACTCAGGGAGATCAGCCAAGAAAGATCTGTGCAGCAACTATTCTACCTTTTCCTCCACTTTTCTCCTGTGCCTTGCCTAAGAATCTTAGCTGTCTGCTACTGTGTTTCCCCGAAAATAAGACAGTGTCTTATATTAATTTTTGCTCCCCAAGATGCCCTATGTCTTATTTTCAGGGGATGTCTTATTTTTCCACTCCACAGCTGCATGCTCTGGTGTTCTGTTTGCCGGGCATGCTTCCAAACAAAAACTTTGCTACGTCTTACTTTTGGGGGATGCTTTATATTTAGCACTTCAGCAAAACCTCTACTACGTCTTATTTTCAGAGGATGTCTTATTTTCGGGGAAACAGGGTATTATACCTGGAGCCTTCTCAGCGTTTTTTGTCTCGTGCTTGACCTCTTTTGCTCCTTTTGCTCCTTCTGTGCCTTCTCCCTCTTCCTTCACACTTGCCCAGAAGTATGTTTGGATTTCTGACTTTATTAGATTTTGCTGTATTATAGGGTGTTTTTTTTAGTAAAACTGTTGTTAATTGCCTTGAGAATGTTATATACTGAGTGAGGCACAAATAGTTAATGAGAATAGTTTTTATTTCAGTTGCCATGGGATTTTTTTATATTTCTTGGGACAGTATGTTGGCATTCATGCAATGTCATTGTGCTATCTTCACAGTAATCCTGTAATATATCTTAGGCTGAGCAATAGTGAGTGTTCCAAGGCTGAACTGGGGTTTGGATCTAGGTTTCCTGGGGGCATCAGCCTTTGTGCTACGTCATGTTAATGCTTTATGTTAGATGTACTCCTTGATACTTTTCATTATTTACCACCATGGTTGTTAACCACCATGTTAACCACTCGTTAACCACCATGGTTAACAAGGGAGGTTGTGGAAAAAAGAAGATGTCTTTTTGAAAATGGAAGTCCAGCTCGACTGTTGAAGAATACAAGAAGGAACACAAATGGTGGCAAAAGAGAAGCAAGTTAGCTGTAAGGGAGGCAAAAAAGGATTATGAGGAACACATGGCTGTGAACATCAAGATCAGCAACAGACAGTTCTTCAAGTACATCAAAAGTAGGAAGCTAGCTAGGGAAGCAGTAGGCCCGTTAGATGACAAAAGAACAAAAGGTGTGCTAAAGGAGGACAGGGAGATTGCAGAGAAGCTGAGTGAATTCTTTGCATCTGTATTCACCCAAGAGGAAGTGAGGAAAATTCCTGCACCTGAACCAAGCTTCTTAGGAGGCGAACCCGAGGAACTAGCGAAGATAGTGGTAGACAAGGATGAAGTTCTGGCAGCCATTGATAAACTAAATGCCACCAAATCCCCTGGTCCAGATTGCATTCACCCAGAGTTCTTAAGGAGCTCAAGCATAAAATTGCTGATCTTCTCACTTTAATATGCAATGTGTGATTGGTGTTTGGAATATGCTGCCATAGGAGGTGGTGATGGCCACTAACCTGGATAGCTTTAAAAGAGGCTTAGACAGATTTATGGAGAAGTCGATCTATGGCTACCAATCTTGATCCTACTTGATCTGAGATTGCAAATGTCTTAGCAGACCAGGTGCTTGGGAGCAGCAGCAGCAGAAGGCCATTGCTTTCACATCCTGCATGTGAGCTCCCAAAGGCATCTGGTGGGCTACTGCGAGTAGCAGAGTGCTGGACTAGATGGATTGTGGTCTGATCCAGCAGGCTCTTTCTTATGTTCTTATTGTTTTGCTTCACCAGTTCTGACACAATGTAGCTACATTCTTAAATGGAGATTGTTGCCCTTAATAGTCACTTGTAGTGAGTACAGGATAGATAACAATCAATCACATTTTTAAAAGTTAAATTAGATTAAATAAAATGCTTTTTGAGGAAAAAATCTATCTAAAGTTAGTTTAAACAGTTTTCAATTATAGTCCAAAGATTATTCATCATGAAATAAGGATTAGCTTTTAATTCTGTAGCATGGGAGTATATATTCATACAATGCTTACAATTTGTTGGTAAATTAATTCTATTAATTCACAATGCCATGCTTTTTTAGAGGTTTCTGTAAGATTACTTTGGGCAATATTTCCATCTAGAAGATATTATCACAGGTGCTTGGTTTTGCAGTTCTCAAATATGAATTTGTGTCTGCAGAGATCATATACTTTGAGTTTAGAAAAAGACCTTAATCCCATCGTTCTTTTGCAAATCTATGTACACAGAATCAACCCCTTCCTTTTAAGTGCTAAACTTGAAGAAGTTGAATGAGTACAAGATTCTTTGGAGTTGTATTGATTTGCACAAGGAGCTAAGTGTGAGGAGGGAGGGGCAAGCAGCAAAAATGAAAGTGAAACCTTTTTAGCAGAGTACTCTATACAGGTTTTGGGAGCTTTGTGTGTATAGCTTATTATTCTGTCCCTGGTGGGGAAAATCTATAATTGCATCAAGAGCTAGTTTGAGAAGGTTCTTTATCTTTTAGTGAAGGTTCTTTATCTATTAGTAAAGCAAGCAAGCAAGCACACGAAATACAAACACTGCAACAAAGAGATGCAAGGCCTGGTGACCTAAATGAAAGTGGAAACAGTTTACCTTACAATAATTTCATAATTATCTATCTGTGTATTTCTAATAGTATAACCAAATCAGTTTTTGTTTCATATAACTATAAAACTAATACAAAAAGATATTATTCTAAAAATGAAACCTTTATCTTGTTAGTATCAAGTTTATGTCTTTATGTCTAAAGCCATGATTTAAATCTAGTGTCTAAAGCCATGATTTAAATCTAGTGTCATTGACTAGTAACTTGCATTGTGATTTAAATCAGTTTGATTACTGGTAAATCAAATTCATCCTGAGTGAGTAGCGTATGGAAAGTGGGGACTGAGTTTTACATCAGAGACATAAGCGTTGCACAGCTCAGAAAACACTCCATTTAGGATATGGCCTCCCATGAGCAAATTACACTGGGAAGTTAAGAACTCCCTGAAATCTGAATATGCAATCCTTAGACATAATTGCCTAAAGTATAGAAAGTAGCGATGACTCACTTCTACCAATGGGCTGCTGTGAGTCCTGCGCACCTATTGGTGGGAAGTGAGTCTCTCACATTCCAACTGCCTTCACCACAATCAAGGAGCAAGCCCACCCAGTGGTGAGGGTGGTAGGAAGTTGCCCTCCTTGCTGGGGTGCTGGCACCTTCTCCATTGCCCCAGTACTATCCCCCTTCCCCAAGTGGGTGAGAAAGTTGCATTCCACAGTTAAAAATACTTTTACATTCAGAAACACCACACTGGATGCAAGCCATGGGACATACATTTGCCGTGGACCTTTAAGTATGTTTAAGAAAATGTTTGAACATATCAGTTGGAGTTGTCTCATTTTATTACACTGTCTAGAATATCTACATTGGTGAATTCAGCTTTTCTGTATTAAGATATGTGAGAGTATTATTTGAAACCTAATCTGAAAAAGTTTTTATTTCCATGTTCCTTGAGGTTGAAAAACTCCTTCAGATTTGAATAAGGGTGTGAGTGGGTTATAAAGTCAGAAACATTTCTTTCCTAACTGTTATTTAGCTTTTTTATTTATAGTTTTTAGTTGTAAGTTCTGGGGGGAGGGTGGTATTATAGTGTTTTCACAGGTCATGTTCTGGGATCTCTGTCTAATATACATTTAAGATTTGGGCCATCTCTTTATCTGATTAAATATTCCTATAGGGCTATGGGAAACATTTTTGTGCTTCATATGAAGAAATTGTGAACAGTATGGGATGTAGTTTGCCTGTCTTGAGCAACATTCCACTGAAGAACAGCAAGGACTTTGAGTGAATACATGTATGCAAAATTTCTTCAAGCTAGAAACAGAATTTTGCAGTTCCCTCTATCATTGGTTCATCAGTATCTTTAAAGCCTTTAGGCTGGTGCATTAGATGCTGCCCAAGATGTCTTACTTCAGAGGTAGCTTACACAGTTCATTTAATTTTACTATCATGGTAGTTATCGTTGGTATTTGATGTAATTCTGTCAAAAGATCTAATACACCTATATTAATGACTGTGATGTGATGTGAAAAAACCCAGCACCGTGATAGTTCAACTGAAAGCCCAATAGCAGTTGTTGGCTCAGTGCTGATTGTGAAGGTCAGTTATGCATTCATTCACTTGTGCAGAATGTGCATCCAGATCATATATTGGCAAAATGACCCACAGCAAACCCAGTAGTGGATATGGAAGCAACCTGTTCTTTGAGTGTTTTCACCAGTTGAAGAAGAGTTTGAATTTATATACCCTGTTTTTCTCAACCATTAGGAGTCTCAAAGCTGCTTACAAACTCCTTCCTTTCCTCTTGTCATAGCAGGCACCTCGTGAGGTAGGTTGGGCTGAAAGAGTTCTGAGAGAACTGCGAATAGCCCAAGGTCACCCAGCAGGTTTCATGCGTGGGAGTGGAGAAACAAACCTGATTCACCAGATTAGAGTCAGCTGCTTTAGTGGAAGAATGGGGAATCAAACCAGTTCTCCAGATAAGAGTCCACCACTCTTTTAACTACTGCATCACCCTGTCTCTCTTGATAGTGGAGTATACATTTTTTCCATGTATACCTCATTTTCAGAGCTTTTTGAATATAAAGAGTAAAATCTATTCATGTGTTAAATTCTATCAAATTGCTTCTGACTTACAACAACCCTAAAATCTTCAGAATGTCCTGTCATTAACTGCCTTGCTTAGTTCTTGCAAACTGAGGGCCATGGCTTCCTTGATTGAGTCACTCCATCTCATGTTGGATCTTCCTCCTTTACTGATGCCTTCAACTTTTCCTAGCAGGATTGTCTTTTCTAGTGAGTCTTGTCCAATGGACTGCTTAATGTTTCCTTTGATGTTGATGTAACATAAATATATATATAGGTATAGAAAGGTGTGCACACAGCAAAGGTATAGAAAGGTGTGCACACATGCATATACTGGTATACTGGTATGGCCTACAGGATACACACTCCTGAAGGGAATCAACATGAAGAGAAAAATTAATAGCCTATGTGATATATTCAGCTCTGTGGTGATTCAAAATATTAAGGTTTACTGGAGTGACTCAAATAGTGGCTGTAATTCTGTAAGAGCTCAAATAAGATGAAGTAACTAACATATCTGTTTTGTAGTAAAGTTTAGAATATTATTTTTGCTGTAGAACTGAATCAGGAACTTAGTGATTTATATAAAGGGGGAATAGAATTTTTAAAAATCTAGTCATTAAAAATTAAAATATTAATTTAAAGTGTACAGCGATATTAGGTATCATAAATTACTATTAATTGTTAGTTTAGGTTTCTTTTTATTGTTTTCTGCAAAGTGGTAGGAGTGAAAATAGGTCTCTACCCTTTGTGTCCTCTGCATTTTTAGGAAATACTTGACAAAATGCTTTTTTCCCTTTACCAAACATTTTTCCTCTGCCTTGTAAAAAAACACTACAAAAGTAATTAGTCCACAAAAATGTTCACTAGTCTGCCTGCCCATACACATTTATTGTAGTAATCTGTGACTTCAGTGAAAAAAAGACATTCTATAAAACTTTCCTGCTTTGTTGACTGGGGAGTATTCTTATTCTCCATTGGCAGCTAGGAAATTTTAATTTTTTTAATGGAAGCAGTTTCTTTTTTGGCTTATTAAAGTATATTGAAGTGAATTACTCTCTAGGGTTAACAACTATTTTCAATATGATAATGGAGGATATTGTTGCTAGAAAAATGTGCTAGTGATTTTTCATCATGTAATAGTGATGTCCAAACTATTACTTTCCTCTTTTCAGGAACACCATTTACAACGAGCTATCTCAGCACAGCAGGTCTTTAGAGAAAAGAAAGAGAATATGGTTATTCCAGTTCCTGAAGCAGAAAGCAATGTCAACTATTACAGCCGCTTATACAAAGGAGAGTTTAAACAACCAAAACAGTTCATTCATATCCAACGTAAGTTCACTAATTTTTCTTTCTCTTTTCCATAACTGTCAAAGCTGCTGAGCGGTTTCTGAGAAAATGTGTACTATATTACTTTTAGGTTCATGACAGTAAAGAAGTTTTTATGCCCCTTGGAGGAAAGGCAGAAACTCCTTTTGAGAAGAATTCCATATTTGCATTGTAGCTGAGTTTGTAGAAGTCTGATTCAGCATTCACATGAGGACAGAAAATGTAATTTCTTATTACTGAAGGACAGAAAGGCAGAGATAGCAAATATTTTTCGCTCTCTGGATTTTTAGTTTGTTAATTGATACTGGCTGTGATCCAGAAATTCATATCTGCCCATCTATAAAACTGGGGGAGGGGGATTATTTGGAGGTGGAGAAAACCATTTTTTTCTGAATTTCTCTAGGTTTTTCTTCTAGGCCCTTAAATACTACAAGGTATGTTTTGTGTGTGTTTGTACCTAGAACTAGGAAAATTATATTTGGCATACATTGCAATGGAGTTATAATGGTCTTGAATGGGACCTCATTCGTTGTTCTGTAGTGCTGGGATTTTTTCAGTATTAAATCATGTCTAAAAGAGTGGGTTCTTGACTCAGATCATAGTAGGAAATGCTGCATCTTGCTAAACTTACTCAATATTTAGGAAAGGTTTCCTGAAAACGCTGACGTTTGGATCCTATGGAAAATTGTGGAGGTGTTTGTGCAGCTCATTAGGGATGTTGACTAGAACTAACTGGGGCCACCCCAAGTCTGTGCTTGGCTCCACTCTGTGATGCAGATGCAAGTCCTGTCTCTGGGGATGGCTTAGTTGGCATGTTACATTCTGCTGATTTTTTTGCTGGTTGTTAGTATAAATGGGTACATTCTAACTTTAATGTTTTCTCTGTTTTGTTATAGCCTTCAATCTGGACAATGAGCAACCAGATTATGATATGGACTCGGAAGATGAGACATTATTAAATAGGCTCAATCGGAAGATGGAAATCAAACCACTTCAGTTTGAAATTATGATAGACAGACTTGAGAAAGCTAGTTCTAATCAGGTATTGTGCTCTCCCAGGAAATCCCCCTCTTAGAATCTGCTTATCTTTAACAGAATCCAACTTCATTTCTTCCATGTCTCTGTTTACATCTCATTACTAATTTTCAGTGACCACTCCTGAAGCTGTTAGGAAGGCTCCCATATTGCTGAGCTCTGTAAATTGTAAGGTAGAATTATTCAGGAGCGATTTGAATGCTTATTTTTGAAGGGATCATTATATCCGTTCGCTAGTTTTGATGGTTTTATCATCATTGGTTTTGGAGAAAGATGGATAAAGATTGTTCTCAATAAATATATCACATCTGCTTTCTAAAATTTTAAATTGACGAAGCAGAATTAAGTGACTTAATTTTGCTTTATGTGGTATGGCCTTCCACAATTCATTTAACTATGGTGCTTTCTTTCCTTTTTGCACCATTACCTTGGGTGACTGTTTTGGGTGACTGAACCTAAAGGGTGGATGAAGTTGCATTGTATAACAGCTTTTAGTGTTGATCTTTATCCTAGAATTGGTAGCTGTGGTTGGAAGTAATTTTTGAGATTACACAGGAGAATGTGTGCTGCTATAGAGACTGAATATATGCTGTATCCCCATTTTTAGTATAGTTATTGTGAACGTAGTGAGTACTTGTCTGCAAGAAGTTGTTATTCCTTAATATATCTCTAAACACTGAGTTTGCAAATGTTACAATTTTGAAGCTATTGGCAGAGGACAAATTTGGATAAAATTTAGTACGTCCTCACACATGAGAAATTTTAATTTTGGTTGCTTTTGTGAAAGCTTAGAATAGTTTCAATTAAAGCATCATAGGGTTTTTTAAAATCTAAAATTACTTCCATAGTACAACTCAAGTTCATCAGTCCTATTGAATCATAACGAAACTTGCCCATGATTGTCTCATTAATTAGCTTTAGTCAGTTTGGGACTATTTTGTGTTCAGAAGCTATTTTTGGCTAGGGTGAATAAAAATAAATGATTTTTTAAAACTGAAAATCAGATTTAAAATTTTTTAAATTGGATTTTAAAAATAATTTTTATTTTTTATTAAACTTTTATACCCCCTTTGTGCACTCAGAGGGGCTCACACATCAAAATTACTATATGAAATAGGCACCCAAAACGCCACATACAATTAAACATGAAACCACAATGATCCATACAAACCCAGATAATGAGTTGATTGGGGTGCTGTGTGTTTTCCGGGCTGTATGGCCGTGTTCTAGCAGCATTCTCTCCTGACGTTTCGCCTGCATCTGTGGCTGGCATCTTCAGAGGATCTCAGGAAGATGCCAGCCACAGATGCAGGCGAAATGTCAGGAGAGAATGCTGCTAGAACACGGCCATACAGCCCGGAAAACACACAGCACCCCATGATTCCGGCCATGAAAGCCTTCGACAATACAATGAGTTGATTGTTTCCTGCTTTTATCCCTTGCTTACCTTGATTAAAAAAAACTCATTGAGGGGTCAGAGAAGAGGGAGGCCAATGTTATGCTCTTCCAGAGGTCTCTATAAGATTATTTTGGGCAGTTTTTCCATCTAGACCAGTGGTGGTGAACCTATGGCATGGGTGCCAGAGGTGGCACTCAGAGCCCTCTCTGTGGGCACGCTTTCACAGAGTTCGTCATGTGGAGGGGCCGGAAAATCACATACACACATACATCTAGGCTGGTCTGGGCCGCCAGGCACAACGTGTGCGCACCACAGTGAGCAGGGAGAACTCGGCTGGCGGGCCTGGTGCCTGTGCCCCGGGTGGCTGCTGTCCGAGGGGGGGCAGAGGAGGCAGAGAGGCGTGCACAGGACTTGCTGGAGGCTAGACCAGGTGGGGCAGCATTTAGGATTTTTTAAAAAGCACACCAAGGTCTTTGCTAGAACTTCTTTTATTTTTCTGTTCCTGTTGCATTTTTGTGGGAAGTCAAGTGATGTGATGGCATGTGGAGGAAAAACCGCAGATCAGATGGCTGCTCCACCAGTTTAGCTTTCCTGAAGTTATCCCACCCCTCACACAGCATTCTTGCTTAGGATTGCCTTCCTTGACTGCCTTTTTACTTCTGTTTTTTTTTGGGGGGGGGGGGGTATTGGGTTTCAGAAAGCGAAAGTTTTACTTCCCTCTCCCCCACACCCCTCCTCCTTCCCCCGCCAGGCCCCTAGTGTGATAATAGTGTAATTATTTCAGGGAGATTATTAGCATTAAACCTAAGACCTAGTTTTGGGGAAGCAGTGTAGGTGACCCTGTTAGGTGCTGTAAAACCCCACTGATTTTCATGGGAAGAACTAAAGCGTGATCCTTTACCTAGGAGTAAGCTTGGTTGCTGGCAATGGGGCTTGTTTCTGAGTAAACCATGATTCACCCATTCGAAGCGCTTCACAATTGCTTCACCAAGCTTACTCCCAAGTAACACGCACCTCGGAGCCAACCGTTTTTTCTAAACCAAAACCTCAGTATTCAGGTTAAATTGCCCTGTTGGCACTTTGTGATAAATAAGTGGGTTTTGGGTTGCAATTTGGGCACCTGGTCTCGAAAAGGTTCGCCATCACTGATCTAGACGATATTACCACCGATGCTTGGTTTTGCACTTCTCAAACCTGTAAATTTGTTTTGCCGAGAAACCTGCCTCTTCACAGTAAAAATGTTATAAAATAAACACACAGAGTTTTGCACATCTATGTGTACAGAGCCAACTTCTTTTATATTAAGGCGGGGAGCAAATCCCCCTCTGGTGGCGGCACACCTCTGCACTGGCATGAGTGCTCATTCTTCCAGTACAAGGAGCAAATGCGCCAGCAGAGGAGCAACTTACCTACGTGGCTGGGTGCCGCAGCACCCAACCCACAAGTATCCTCAGTTGTCTAGGCCCATTGGTGCAAAATGCTGCACCGATGTGGCCAGGGTGTCCTCCAGACCCTGTGCGCCAGAAGAGCAACTGGCAGACATACGCCACAATTTTTGTGGCAAAGCTATATTCTTCCCTATGGGAGATTTTAAGATAAAATTTTCCTTTTTCATGTTTTTGGGCGTCCCACACCACAGGAAAGCCCTGCGAAGAGCAGTGCCGTCCCAGCTCACCTCCCGTATTTGGTTTGGGCTGTAAGACTGTTAGGGAAAGCCTTTATTCTCTGGTTTGGTTTTTTGATGATCTATCCCTTTCTTCCTAGTTTTTCAGTTTTACGCCACAATTCATTTTTTAGCAAAGAAAAAAAGCCTAGCTTTCAAGGAACGTATTGTTCATGTAAAGAAAACAAATAGATATTTTCTAATCTGTTTTTCCTTATTCAGTTGAGAAAGAAATTGATTTAATTTAGTGTTGACAAAGGGGCCTAGGTGGGGAAAATACATAGGTATAGGTTGTTTTGTTTAGATGTCTAATAGTCAGAACATAATGTTTGATGTGTTGCTGGGAAAGGGATGAGTACTCAGTGAAGAATGATACATCTTGAATACTTTGGCAATTGGTGTGTCAAACTCAAACTACTAGCATGTGAATTAGCAGTCGCTATCTTCTCTATCTTATGGGATCACTCTGTTGTTTGGAGGATTTGAGGATGGAGAGCTAATGACTTCGCTGCACAATCCAAGTCCTACACAGGCACTAAATTAAAGTTTCCTGTGAAGTGCATCATAGTTTCCACAACAACGCAGACTGTGTGATGTAATTTGGGTGGGGGGAGGACCTTCCTGCTTTTTAAGCGTAAAGACAGCTTAATTTAAATTTTGTAGGTTTGGATCATTGAAGGCAAAACTTTTAGTATAATCATTTGCCTTACAAATGATTCCAACACTGGATTTTTGTTACTTGAATGTCAACTTGTTAAAAAACAGATGTTGTATTATAACTGTCAGTTTTCTTTTACTTGTTTATTTATTAAAATATCCAGAGACTGCGTTTCCACTGATAATGGAAACTTGAAGGATCACCCTGGTTACCATTGCTAGAAATGATCTCTCAGGATACTCTGTAGCATTTTTTCCTGTTGCTACAGAAAAAGAAAAAGCATCTGTGAATCAGATAACTAAAATATTGCCATATCTAAAGTCAGCTTTGCACAATTTACCATTTTTATAGACACAAACGTTTGTTTTGTGGTTTTTAGTATAGATGTTAAGGTGTTGCCTTTATACAATATTGTTAATTGTCTGAGAAAACTGAAATTATAATAACTAACGCTTTCTTTAAACATACAGTGTATTGTTTTCTTAGCTGAATTATCACAAAGTAGTGGTGGCATTTTTGCTGACATCTTTTGCTGTATATATTCCTTCAGCTTGTGACACTTCAGGAAGCTAAGTTGCTGCTAAATGAGGATGACTATCTTATTAAAGCGGTCTATGACTACTGGGTAAGAAAACGTAAGAACTGCAGAGGACCATCCCTCATCCCCCAAATCAAACAAGAAAAGAGAGATGGTTCTACCAATAATGATCCCTACGTGGCTTTTCGGAGGAGAACCGAGAAAATGCAAACCAGAAAGGTAACTACCTCAGTTTTGTAGCTTTCCAGACTCAGATTTAGCAAAAGAAGTTAATCCTCAATTCGTTAATCTTATAAAGGTGTTAAAAAACGTGAAAATGTTATATTCTATATATGCCATATATGCCATTGTAAATAATAATAAGTAATATTTATTATTTATTTACTTTGTTTATATCCCACTCTTCTCCTCACCGGGAACTCTTAAATGGCTTGCAGCATTCTCCCCGTTTCCATTTTGTCCTTGCTACAATTTGGTGAGGGAGGTTAGGCTGAGATTCCATGACTGGCCCAGGGTCTTCCATGGCAGAATGGGAATTCCCATCTGCGTTTCCTGGATCCTAGTGCAGCATTCTAACCACTACACCATCCTGGCTCAACAACTAACAAATTGGATGATCTGTAAGAATGATGGGATTCTGATTTGCAGCACTTTGTGACACTTCAAATACTTAATTTATTGTGGCATAAGCTTTTGTGTACCAGACCTACTTTGGCAGACACATATGTTCTTCTCAGTTGACTGAAATATCTGCATGTTTATGCCCATTCACAAACCGTGCAATTCATCCTATGTAGCTGTTTCCAGAAAGGTTAAGTAACACAGCCCAATCCACAGTGCTCCAGCAGCCAGGGATGCCGCACTGTCTCCACGGGACTTCCAGGCAGTGAAGGGAGGCAGCAAAAACAAAAAACGTTGGCCACCTGGAAAGCCTTCCATAGGGCAGAACTGAGTTATACGACCCTTTCAGTTGGGGTAACTCTTGAGGCCTGAGCTGTGGCATTTCCAGCTTGAAAGTTGGCTCCCCCTCCAGAAATGCCCCAGCTCGCCCACCCCTGCACTGGCATTCACTCGGACACCAGCATAGCTCCACAGCAGCACCTACTTCCAGGTTTGGCTGCTACAGAGCTGTGGGGCATCCAGATGCTAGCATCTTTGCTCTCTCCACCAGTGGGTGGTGCCCCTTACGCTGGCGGAGGAGGCAGATATATCGATGTGAACCCACACCACACCCACAAGTCTATTTTCGGCCCCCTCTCTGAATTTGGGCATTAGTATATCTTTCCTCTTCTGCATCCAATACCTGCTGTTGAAGGCACTAATATTGAGCCTTAAAAAGTGAAAATCCATTAAGTTAATGAAGAAAAATACAAAATGTAATTTTGTTTCATTAAAGGAAGAACCTGTCTTCAAAATGATAGATTCTGTGTGGGTTTTTACTTTGTTTGCACATTCCTGAATAGGCTTTTTATGCTAGTACTTGTTTTTAACAGAATCGAAAGAATGATGAAGCCTCTTATGAGAAGATGCTGAAATTAAGAAGGGAATTCAGTAGAGCCATAACTATTTTAGAAATGATTAAGAGAAGAGAGAAAACAAAACGGGAGTTGTTACATTTGACATTGGAAGTTGTGGAAAAAAGGTAAAACATCTTATGAAAATGTTTATTTTTAACCATTCTAATTAAAGATTTGCACACTCTATGGCCAATGACGCGGTTTGTTTTAAATGTGTAACAATGCCCTTCATTGGTAAGTGTAGCATATGGGGTGGATTGTTTCAGTGAGACTTGGTAGATCTGGTACCCCGTCCCAAATTCTGTAGGTGGCCTGAAACAAGTTGTTCTCTCTCATTCTGTGGTCTCCATTTGTAGACTGGAAATAATTGTGGCCTGCTTGACAAGATTCCTGTTAGAACAGATAATCATGAGAGGGTGTTAAGCACCTTTGTAGTGTAGTCCTTTGCAGAGTTGCTGCAGTGTAAAACCATTTATTTCAATGGCCTTTGACTGGAGTTAACTGAACAGAAGACTGTACCGTTACAGTCCTGCATGAATTAACAATTTTTTTTTTTTAAGATACCATTTGGGTGATTATGGAGGGGAAATACTCAATGAAGTCAAGCTTAATACGACTGAAAAGGAGATGAACACCACTCCAGCAGCTCTTCATAATGGAAATCACCACAAAGTTCAAGAATGTAAAGTTAAGGTAAAAGTTTTTGAAAGTATTTCTGTTAACTGTGGGTTGGTTTGAGCATTTAAACTGTGTGGAAGAGAGAGCCTTTATGGTGGCTGTAATGATTTTTCGCTCCTTTCTTTCTGTTTCTATTTTGGTAAAGCAGAAGTAAATATTTAAGAGTAATATGCCTCAAATATAAAGAAAATGTAGTTAATTATAGTTCAGGTTTAGCACTTTTAATATCACTGGCATCTCAGTGATGTTTGATGTGGGAATCTTAGATTTACTTATTCAGCCAGTTATTAAAAAAAACGAGTTGGATCCAGGTGTGCATTATGCAAATGGGAGTATACTTCTGCTCACACACAGAGGGGATTTCCGCTGATTCTTCTACTGTAGCTTACAGTGTGCCAAGGTATTCCTGAAGGTCTTTTGCTCTTTAGCTGTGGAGTGTATTATGAAAGGCAAGGTGGCTTTTTGGGTCCTGTCCAATTCCCAGTATAAGTAAGGGAATTTACGGGCTTGGTTGCCTCAATAAACAAAGGTTTTCCAGGTCAAGGTCATAAACTGCTTTGCTAATAAACCTGTATAGCTTACACTACGATCCACAAAGGGGTGGGGGTGAGGTGAAAGAACTCAGGAGGTGGCATGACCCTGGTCCTGCCACTTCCGCCAGCATGCCACCCTGCAGTTCAACACCCAGGCTGTTCAACTGTGACAGCCACATTCCTCTAGTGCAGGGGCTTGCGCCGGCACTGAAGGACACATTCCTGGACACAAGACCAGCAGTAGTTAGCTTCCTGAGCCCTTTTAGCCTGAGAGCGCCCCCATTTGCCAACTTAAACTTATGCTGACAAAAATGGTGGTGCAGCCCATTGTACTGCAAAAGGTGCTTTCACAAAGGTAGGGGGAGTGTCATTGTCAAGTTGTTGACCACAGTGCAACAGGCTTTTTAGGAGATGATGTGACTGCACCGTGGCTGTGCCGCCCTGGCGCACCTAATCCCCCCCGGTCCCCAGGATTGCATTGCCCGTGGTTTTACAAGAACTATCACAAAGATTTTTTGTTTTTGTATTTTTTGCTAAGTTCACTGTATACCCAAGTAACATTCCAAGATCTCAGTACAGAACAGTTGCTTGACACTTTGCTTAATAACGGGAAAGAAATATTTGAAATAAGTACATTTCTACTTCTAATTTTTTCCCAAATAATTTCAGCCAAGAGCGACATATTTAGTGAAAATCTCCCTTCTCTATTTAACTTGGATGACCTCTAGTGGTTATTTTGTTGTAAGCAGCTATCTCTGTTGAACTTGGATCATGCTTGAACTGTAATCAGTTATTGCCAATAAATCAGTTCATTTCCACTCTGTTGATTGTTCTTTGTATATGAATGGAATCAGTCTTTATTTTTTCCACCAAAAGAGACCCTCCATTTATCTCACCACAATAACCAAAAATTAAGACATGGAAGATAGGAGAAATTTGTAAGATAAGGTGTGCTTCTTTAAGAAACATTTTTGTAACAGGAAAAAAAGAGTTTTATAAAATAAAATTCTTCATACTTAAAAATTTAGCACAGATTATAGGAGATGAAATTAGATGTTATGACTGTGATATGTTAAAATATAGTTTTAGAGCAGTATATTCACCCTATTTTTGTACCTGTTAAGGAACAGGCCTTATTTTTGATACTGTACTGAAATAAGAGGATTATAAATTAACTGCACACCTGACTTATAAACTGTTGCTAACGAAGTGGTTTGTTTTTCCCTTGTCCAAAATTTACTGTATACAATCAGCATGCTCACCATTCATCTCTAAAAGAAGAAGTTTCTGATGTTGTCCGTCAGAAGAAGAAATATCCAAAGAAGCCTAAAACAGAGAGTGTCATAAATCCTCAGCAGGCTACTACTGAGCCTTTGCCTGCGATCAGTAAAAGTGATATTAAACAGTATGATTTCCACAGTTCCGATGAAGATGAATTCCCACAGGTAATTCCGAGGAACTATTTTGGCCTTGCAGATCTTTGTTTACTGGCCTGACTTTTAAATAAGTTTGAGATTCACTGAAAGATTAAGTTCCCAGGGCTTGGGTTCATACAAGAGGCATGTGCAGGCCCAGTGGTGGTTTTGAATACCATTGGTTAATAAATGCCATGTATGTCTCAAAAGTTGTTCTAGGAAGATTTCTTGGTTTCAAAAGTGGATTATCTTCTGAGACGGGGGGCTGATGTTTGAGGAGAACAAGCCTGCAGTGTGCCTTGTCTCAAGGAAATGTGCCACTGAGCATTATTTTGCTTTCTTATTCATGCTTGCAGGCTGAATTTTTCAATTGGGCAAGGTGCTTCAGATAAAGGAGTACTAAACAAGCAAGATTAGGGTGTAGTAGTTGTGTGTTTTTAAACTAAATTTATGTTGCCATTCAGGTACCTTCACCCATGTCAGAACCAGAGGAAGAAAATGATCCTGATGGAGCATCTGCATTCAGAAGAAGAGCAGGATGCCAATATTATGCTGTAAGAGTTCTGATTTTTAAAGAACATGCAGATTTTTTTAACACAAAGAAAGATGTTTGTTCAAGAGATCGAAAGCTTGTTCAGTCCTCTCCCCTCCCCAAATCTTTTACCCATTTCTTGTCACTCCACTGTGACCTTAAAAAAATATAAACATCTGTAGATGGAACTTGGTTTACTATGTCAAGGTAAAATGTAGGAGGAAGACAAAATCTTAGGGTGGAGGATTTTTGGAATCTGGATTGACCCTGGTAAGATCACGTGCCTTCATTTGATCTAGTGGCCTGAAGTAGGATCATTAGCAGCCACTCTTGCCTTCACTCAAGCTCCATCTGCTTTTCCTTTGCTACGTTCTAATTCCTGGTTCTAGCGTAACATATGTCCCCCTGGCAGGGCCTGTTTAGAGTTGTATGTTACATTGGGCTTGAAATTCTGGTCACTGCTGTCATTGACTCCAGCATTGCAAGTGTTGCCATAGCACGAAGGTCGTCTTGCTGGTATTATTTGTTAGAGCTTTGAGAAGAAATATCTTGTGGCTACAAGTTGTCTGGATAGGTACAAAAAAGCAGCTTTCTCCTTGATAGTTGCGCTGAAGGTGGATCCATGTATTGAGGGGAGGGCAGAGGCACTAGGCTGCCTGGCTAGGAATCCAAAAATTAACATGGTTCCTGTGAACAGAGTGGGTAAGATCATCGTGGACAACCTGAAGAGGTTTGCAGCGCAGTTCTGTGTTAAGTCTCAGTTCGTCGCATTTGGTAGGTTTGGACTGGCATTACTCAGAACAAGGTTACAGTGGAATGTTGTAAAACAGTATCAAAAATATCAAACTATTGATGTACATGTTGTCAGAACATGTGGAAAGTAAATGTTGCTGAAATATCCTATATATGGCATAGATTCAGGAGCTAGTCACTCTTCCTGTAATATTTTTTTATGTTTAATTTCCTTTGATAATTAAGAAGAGCAGTGTGGTTTGTCCTTGATGCTCTTTCACCTGTATTAGTGCTTTCATTCTGACCTTTAATTTTTTTGATCATCTTATTCTTGCGTGAACATTACTGTGCTTCCTTCCACCATAATAATGTAATTGCTGTTACTTAATAGCTCTGGGAAGCTATTTACATCCTTCCTATGGTCTGCTAAGTATCATCACTAAATGCATGCTTTTCTCAACCTTTTCAGGCTCGTTTGGACCAAACTAATTATTTACATGAAAATTCAGAACTGGCAGAATTGGATAAGCTAAGGTATAGGCATTGCCTTACAACACTTACTGTTCCAAGAAGATGTATAGGATTTGCAAGAAGACGAGTTGGCAGGGGTGGCAGGTAGAGTTACTCATATTGTCCTTTTGTGGTTTCTTGTGAAAAGTGAAACTCATAAGATCTTATTAACTGTATTAATATTTTTATTTTATTTTTAAAATAGGGTGTTGATGGACCGGATAGCTACAGAACACGATCCTGTCCTGAAACAGATTGATCCTGATGTGCTAAACAGTTGTTCAAGCTCTTCCCAAACCATAGACTTTTCTTCTAATTTTTCACGGACCAATGCTTCCAATAAACATTGTGAAAACAGACTTTCGCTTTCTGAAATACTAAGCAATATAAGATCATGTCGACTGCAGTGTTTCCAGCCGAGGCTACTAAACTTACAGGACAGTGATAGCGAAGAATGTATCTCAAGGAAACCAGGGCAGGCTGTGAATAATAAAAGAGTTTCTGCACCATCTGTCGCTTTATTGAACACCAGCAAGAATGGCATATCAGGTAGGCAAGGATTTGAAATGTTGAAATGCATATTTCCAGTTGTGTTTGGAATGTGGCTGAAGACTATCCATAAGAATTGTGTGGCTGTCCATTGGGAATCATTTTGTAGTACTGTATGTGCAAATCCTTTATGTATTTTTAAACATTTTATTTCATTACACGGTTTTCATATAGATGATTGTGGACTGATTCTTGGTAGTACTATTTTTTTAATATTTGGTAAATTAAAAATGATATGATTACTTGGGAGATAACCCTCAATAAATATACCAGCCCTCAGTAAATACAGTAAATACTAGTGAGATCTGTCCTTTTTAATTAACAAATAAATGAATGATTAAAGAATGTGATGCATTCATCACTTCCAGTGAAAATAAAGCCAGGACTAATGTTTATCACAGATAGCTCCAGGAATGTCTTGGGCCTTGTATCATTAGGTTGATCATATTAAACTTCCATTGGAATTGTCCAGCCTCGCAAAGAACCAAAGTAAAAATGTGTTTACTGTTTTGTAATCTTCTGCCAAACTGATGCATGAACCACTGACACTGCAATCTTGTACATATATACTCAAAGGCAAGTCTACCTTTCTCTCCCCCCTTTCCTTCAAGGAGTTTAGGGCAGCCTATAAGGTTCTCCCTACCCCTTTTTCTCACAAGCCTGAGAGGTAGGTTAGCCTGCGAGAGAAGCTATCCATTCCAAGGTCATCCAGTGAGTTTCATGGCAAGTAGAAAAGTGAACCTGGGTCGTCCAAGTTGTAGTCTGACACTCTAACCCTGGTACAACACTGGCTTTCCCACTTTATTCAATGGATCTTACTTCCAGGTAAGTGTGTCATAGGATTGCAGCCTAACTCGGTTAAATGTAGGCATGGAATGATGATGATTTGTTAATAAATCACTCTTACAGGTTGCCAGTCGCTCATGGCAAGCAATCTAGGTCAGTGGTCTCTAGCCTTTCAAGATACAGAACAGAACCTATTGGTTTGGAAGTCATGATAAGAGAAGGAACCAGAATTATGGTTTTGCCGTTGTCAGGACTAGGACAGTGGGCAGCAAGCAAAAGAACTGGGGTCAAGAAACACAAGTAGGAGTACACACCCTAGTGAGGAGTAAACCAAGTATGAAGGCCACAGCTGAACCCTCTCCACCTCAGAATGGCCTGACATCTCTGTCCTGCCATGATTCTCAAGACAGATTCACAGGAGGCAGGAAGAATAGTGAATAAAGAGGGAAGAACTCTGACGCCATCGAAAGAAATATACCGGTAGTTCTCAAATTTAGGAAGGGTAGATCATTTTAACTGTTTTTAATGTATTTATAATATTGTTGTTAACCGCCCTGAGCCCCTAGGGGGAGGTCAGTATAAAAATCAAATAAATAAATAAACAATGTTCTGTGCATCAGGTCCTTCCCAAACAGCCCAACAGGCAGGCTTTGTTATACTGTTGTTGTTCTTGTTGTTATCGATGTCGTCATTGTTGTTATTTTGATTTATTCCCTGGCCTTTACAATAATCTCAGGGTGGGTTACAATAAAAGCATAATAAAATCCCATACAGTACCACTATAAAAACAATCCTAAAACCGTAGAATATTCCAAGTTATAAAACTCCCACCCCAGTCTCCCCCAAAGGTGAGTGAAGTATACAGGACACCCCCACCCCCATCCCAGTAGGGGGAATCAGCCAAATGCCCAAGTGAAGAGGTTGGTTTTCACCAGGCACCAAAACTCCAGAAGAGTAGGTGCCCGGCAGGCCTCCGTTGGGAGAACATTCCATAGTGCAGGAGCCACTGTTGATAAGGTCCTCTCAGCTGCCCTCACCTCCTTCTCCTCTGAAGTGGGTGGGACAGCCAGGCAGACCTTCCCCTCCAACCTCAGTGTCTGGGCAAGAATATATGGGAGGATGCACAGGGCTGTATCCAGGACTGAAGCCGTTTATAGGCTCACAAAGCCAGCAAGAGTGCTCTGAGATCCACAATTGGAAGGCTATTGTTCTAGCAGAGTGACATGGTGTTAAAGCCGCTCAGTTACACATAGGTAGGCACATTTTAGACCCATAAGGAGTTTTGCCATAAGTGCATCAGTGGAAGTTATCTCTTATACCTGTGTTACTGGATTTTTAATTAGTGTTCAGTATGTCAGAATAGCATATTTTTTCCTGTTTTGAGTATGTGAAGCTAATCATCAGTTGATAATATTGCCATCAGTGCACGTGGAGTAATGTGCAATTAAGAATATATGCATAGGTTTGCCACATTCTCATACATTGAGATTTATAGCCAGTGTTGTGCATCCTTTAGCAAAAAACCCCTGAAATTCCGCACCCAGGTAATCCAAAAGTGGAATTTTCTGACTTCTGTGTCACAAAGTGCCTTTAAGGACAAAGAAACAGCCCTGCCCGGCCAGCACACCCTGAAAATTATGCAAATTAAGCCTATTTGAATACTTTGCTCTCCATAAATCTGTTTTTGCTCTATTTTGTGCTGTAGTTTTGCTAGTTGTGGTTGGGGGAGGAGGTGCAGGGCACTGAAACACTTCCTCAGCTACTTGAAGTCAACATCCCTTTGGCTTGCAAGATTTCAACACATATTTCCAAGCATTTCTTCGTAGCTGCAGGAGCAGGAGACTTGTATGCCTTTTTAAAAAATAAAAACCGTAATACCGCAGTCTAAGCAGACTGGCACATGGGACCATTTATTGACTTCAATAACTCTGCTTAGGACTATACCAGTTGTTTCCCAGGAAGTTACACTTTAAAACTGATACCACAGCCTGTAGGCTTTGTGTCCTACTTCAGAATCGCAGCACGCACAACATTGTTTATTCGCCATGTAGCAGCAATATTATAAGCTGCATTTAAGGAATGCAGAACTTAATTATCTTTATTCCTGGTATATTCTGTGAGCAGTGTATAAAATGGTTATGTTGCCTATTAAGTCAGCAATGCTTTCCTGTTTCTATAACAAAGTGATAGAAACAGGTGCTTTAGTATATACTAAAATGTTCAAAGTCTCTGATCCTATATTCTTATCAAAATTTCTGGATTGCTCAATACAGAGTTTTATCCTACAATCTGTGTGATAGTGTCATTAACATTTGTCTGTTAGCACTGAATGGTAAGTTATTGGGTGTTTTTTTTTTTAAAAAAAGACTGAAATATGCTTGGGACGCACTTTAATGTTGTCCAGAAGCTGTGGATTGACTTCATGTGTCTTCAGCATTTAAAAGTTTCACATTTAAAATTTCACTCCAACTCTTATCAGGAATTCTCAAAATCAGTCTGGAAGAGTGGAATGTGAGAAGTTACTTTTCCACGGTGATGCTTTGGCACATTCTCTGCATTCCAGAAAATGAAAGAAAATGTTTTGATGCTGTTTGTTTACCCTTGGGTTTGTTTTTTTTTTAAAAAAGTGGCTAGATATGTATTTTAGGGAGCCCTGTGGTAGCAGTAGCAAGGTGCAGTACTGCAGTCAAAGCTCTACTTACAACCTGATTTCGATCCCAACGAAGTCAGTTTCAGATAACCAGTTCAAGGTTGACTCAGCTTTCTATCCTTCTGAGGTTGATTTAATGAGCTCCCAGCTTGCTGGGGGTAAAGTGTAGAAGACTGAGGAAGGCAATGGCAGACCATCCCAAAAACACAGTCTTCCCAGTACATAGACTTCCTAGTAAATGTCATGATAAGATGTTGCCCCATGGGTCAGTAATGTCCCAGGGCTTGCACAGGGCTCTACCTTTGCCTAGATTTGTATTCTCGCCCAGGAGAACAGGGAATGTAGAGCAGCTTTTGAAAAACAGCGTGGATGCAGCATTTATGTTGGGTAGTAGTGCAGTATGTGTATAGCCATAGTAGTCACAATAACAGTAAATACTGTTTCTTGAGTAACAATTTTCAGTTCCTCATCTGCAAAAAAATATGTTCCACAACAGGAGAGCACTAGGCACAACATATGTGAAATCTATGTTTTGTTGTTCAAAAATGTCTTAACTACATAGCACTATTAGGGGATAGAGTTTGACATTTGGGAAGGATCTACCCCAAACCATTCAGGGAATTTGCTACCTATACAAAATCAGTAAAAATTCCAGGTGCTCCTCTTAGTCTTTTTCTGTATTTAATGTCTGGGCAAGATCACATAAATTTGTGAGGAAAATTTAGCAATTGTTATTATGTGGTAGGTGAAACAGTATTAAAAACATTTGTCTCATTTACAACAGCCTGTATGGTATGCCAGTATTATCATATTGATATTACATATGAGGGGCTGAGATGTAGTGACTTGCACAAGGCTGTCAGGGAGGTATATGATTTAAGATTTGTACATCTATTTCAGTTCATAGCTCATTCTTTTAATTGCTGTTCTTAACTACAGTTATCAGTTATTCTGTTTCTTTTGGATATCTTATTGCTTTTGGGAGATGTGGGAACTATTGATCGAGTTTGAAATTCTGTTGGGTTTGGAAAGGAAACTCATTAAATGGTTTCACAAAATGAAGCAGTCTGATAATCTTCTGTGTGCCAGCAGGGTGTTGGTGTTTGTGAATATATATACGTTCATGTTGCAAATTGCTGTCTAAAGCCAGCTAATATTACACAGAGGCCCATCCTTGGATAGCTTACTGGTGAATCTAATTATTATAGACCTTTTCTTCCTGGCTACAGGAGAATGGAGAACATATGGGAGAAATAATGTGTATGACCCTTTTATCAGTCTTCCTTCGATTCCTGTGAGCAATTTTCAAATAAACCCAAGGAGTCAGCTAGCTTGATATTTGGGAGTGGGATTCAATACAAGACTGCCAGTTGCTGAGCCATAGTCTGGAGAACATAGGCTGCCATCTAGTTGGGTATATTTCTAATTGCAATCCTACAAAGCACAGTGTGTTCAATTTCTAATTATCCCATGTGTTCCTACCATACATAATTGCAATGAATTTGGGCTTGGATATTCTTAATTTTCTAATGGTTCACTCCTAGGCCCATTGAAGTCATTAGGTTTTGAAGGGTCTGCTTCGAATTGCACTGTACATGACCAAACAATAAAATGGAGGAATTCTACTCTCTGAAATGTTCCTCAACAATAACAATTATGTAGTCCACTAAATTCTCCCTTTGTAGCTCAGTAAAAAGTAAGCATAATCTATGGTTCTCCTTTCTACTTCCTCTGTAGAGGAAAATCTTTGTCTTGCTTCAATCATAATGCCAGACACTATGTAGACTAGACTTACTTGCCCTCTCTCTTCAGCATCTTATAAGTTGCAGTTCTCCCCTTCTTAGTTATAGCTGGTGATTGCTTATAGGGAATTTATGGTGACTTCTGCAGTAGTGATTATCTAGAAATATATTTAGAAATAGTAAAAAGCAGGCTTTCTGGTATACAGAATGTATGTATCAGAACCTAAACCCACACATGTACTTCTGGTCTCTGATTAACAGAAATATGAATTTGAACTCCATTGTGCTAAAAATGATTAATGGGCTTGCTATAAAAAGGTTAACACCAACTTCACTAGTATGTTAAATGATGAACGCATAGCATTCACACCTTTTTTCTTCAAAGAAATAACAGGAAAAGTTGTTGTGTTTCTTTTAATATATGGAACGCAAAGCAGCACGTTCCCCTTTTTCCTACGGGAATGACCAGCCTGAAATCTTCTTGGCAGTCACCTTGCTAACCTGCCAATGTAAGAACTGGTAGTGCTTTTTTCATTTAAAAAAATCCTTTTATTAGGATATCTCCAATTTTTAAAAACGGAGATAAGATGTCATAATTTTTAAAGTGAAATTTCCTCAAGAATCCTATTGAACTGTAGAGTATTACTGATAGTAATGGCTTAGATCCTGCAGAGTCTGACTTTCTAGCCCCTCCCATCCAGCAGTAACCTAAATTCCCTCCTCCAAATGTTGCTCCTATCTAAGTCAGCATTTGGGGGACATTTTGGGCTGCAGCGGGAGATGCAAATGCTACACTCTATCCACAGAAGCATTCTGCTGGATCCAGCCCATTAATTGTAGATTAATTCAGTGAAGCAAGTTGGTTTCTAAGGTTCCACTGAACTCCTGTTTTCTGTTTCTACAGACTAACGTGGGTATCCATCTGGAACTAATTTCACTTGTTCATTTAAATAATCAGTGGTAGGTTAAAACGTGGATGTTATCTTGAGTTCTAAAAAATTTCCAATATGATTCCATTTTTAAAAGAAATATAACCTATTCATTCAGGCACTGTGCTTCCAGATGTTTTTATTCAGTAGAAAGGCATATTGGGGCATGTAAAAAGTACACATGATATGGACATTCTGATGCATACAGCACACAGTTAATAATTCCATAAGCAAAATTGGGACAGATAAATAAACTGTTTATTTCATGTTATGATGGAAGCAAGCGGTTGACTGTGCTGTAGAGCACAACAGACAAGAAGCCAGTTCTAAAATATTAAAATGAATAGTTTAATTAAGCTTCTGTTCATTGCTTAACTGACCATGTGCCTGACCTACTGCGTTCTACTTTCCTGGTAATTTAAATCTGTGTAAAATAACTTCAGCATTCTTGTAATTGTGCTTTGAATCTTGATGTAAATTTAAATACAATCACTTTCTTTTCTACAGTAACAGGGGGGATTACAGAGGAACAATTCCAAACACATCAACAGCAGTTAGTTCAAATGCAAAGGCAGCAACTTGCTCAGCTCCAGCAGAAACAGCAGTCTCAGCATTCCTCCCAACAGACACATCCAAAAGCACAGGTAATGGGTCAGTCCTGAAAAATGTCTTTTCATATACCAGCAACTTAATTCTAGAGCGGTTCTACCTTTCCTTAGGAACTTGAAATTATGAAAGGTTTAGGGTTAGGAATGGAGCTGGTACACTTTAAACTGGCTCACAGTCAGAGGTGTAGCTCCGGGGGAGGGGGGAATGCATGCCCCTGTGGGGGTGTGGTGAGGGTGGGACGGGGGCGGAGGACGCACCAGTGCACCGGGCGCTTTCCCCCTTGCTACGCCTCTGCTCACAGCACACTATTTTTTGCCCATGCAACAAACCCTCAATTGGCTATCTCCCAGGCAATGTAGACAGGAATGCATGAACTGTGCAGTCAAAGATTTTTTCTCCTGTTAAGTCACAACTGACTTAACAACAACTCTGAATGGTTTTCAAGGCCATTCCAAGGTGGTTTGCCATTGCTTGCCTTTGCGTAGTGACCTTGGTATTTCTTGATGATCTCCCATCCAAATACTAACCAGGACCAACTCTGCTTAACTTCTAAGGTCTGATGTGATCAGGCTATCCAAGGCCAGGGCAGAGAGATAGACAATAGCAATCGCTATGATATTGGAAGTGGGCTATGTTTCACTGCTGACTATTCATGTCTGTGGTTGTGTCATGCAAACTGCTTGGATGGTATGATGGCTAGGGGTGAGAGAGGAGGGAAGGCTCTTGAGGCAACTGCATTTTGGACTGATGAATATCCAGTCCCCCTACTCTGGCCTTTCTTATAGATTCTTTATACACAACTTCCCGCAATCAAATAAAAGAAAAGACACAAGCTTTAAAGATTGGTAGCAATTAGGTCATGTGCTCCCTAAAGGTCTCTTGTTTAGAATCTTGCTAGATAGACTAACTGTGCAGTCCACAGGAGGCGGGGCTGAAGCCACACTGGAAGTGATGGAAGGCTTGTGCTGGTACCCATGCCACCAGCACTGTTCAAAGTGGCACAGATGCCAGTGCTGAGGGATTTACCTTGGCAGCTAACTATCACAGCGCCCAACCCAGAAGTGGCCCTGTGGCAGTGGACTGCTGCCACAAATGCCTACGCCAGCATGGAGCAGGTGGGAGTTCCTGAGTGCATTTTCATGCTGGGAATCCCAGCGGCACAGACTTACACCAGGTTTTCATTTTCTCCCCCTGTGCCTGTGCTGCAGATTGCCTCTGTGGAAGCAGCACAGCAGCACTGTTCCCGGCCGCCACTACTGCCCCCCCCCCCCCCCCCCATTGGACTCTTAGGCTATTACTTCTATTGAGATCAATAGAGAACCTTGCTTCTTAGATTTGTGACTTGGCAGACAAGACACAGGTGGAAGTCAATAACAAAGGTTGTCACACTAAAACAGGTTGACCCCCAAACCCTAAATAAAACCCTAGCTATGCTGACATTCCTTTTCTGAGCCACAAAATCACTATCTTCTCATCCTTCATAAGCTGAAACTGGCTCACCCCAGTGCAGTTCCATGGGCTCTGATTGGCTGACAATCATTTGGATTTGCATGGGGCCTAAATCACAAGGATTGGTTCAGAATCCTGGAAGAGAGGCAGAACGTTTCAGAATGATTGCCCCACACTGATGGAGTGACTCAGTGTAGTTGTAATATATTTGGAGCCCTTGTTTTACAGATATTTTTCATGGTAATTCTGATAGCTTATTTGACAGTTTCATAGTGGTTGCAATCCTAGTAGGTTTGTCTCACAAACCCTAGTGGGGGGGGGGCGGGGTGTAATGTCTTACTCTAAGCACCATATTGCAACCATCTTTGTAAAAGCATCTCTGTGTTGTTTAATACTTCAGTCCTATATTAAATATGGCTACACAGTCATTTTATATCAAATGCAAATATTTGTATTCCTTTCTTCAGAAGTGTGAATAGTGTTTGTAGTTGCTTTGTTTGCAACCAATTGAAATATATTATTTCCCCACACACCCCAGATAGTCTCATTTTCAGTTCAGCATATTTTCAGGCACACTGGGGCTCCAGAGTTATTCTCTTTCCCCAGCAAACAGACCTGACAAGCATTTTCTGAGTGAGCAGGGGCAACTATGTTGTGGTAAGGATGGAAAGTTATATCTTGAAGAACTGCTTCTTGTTTCATAGCTGACTAATAGAATTTCAAAGTAATTGAAGGGCAGAACGGTGTGAAGGGCAGAATTCCCAACCCAAAGGTATCTGTATCATATTTAGAAACTTCTAGTTTAGTTTGTGTCTCCTATAAGAGGCATCAGATTAATGATGTGTTTTGTTATTAGTCAGTAATGGTACCTGTTGTGTGACTTCCACAGGGCTCAAGCACCTCTGACTGCATGTCGAAAACGCTTGACTCGGCCAGCGCCCATTTTGCTGCATCTGCAGTGGTGAGTGCACCTGCTCCCAGTCGCAGTGAAGTGACGAAGGAACAGAGCACCAGCCACAATATCAATGGTGTTGTTCAGCCTTCAGGTGTGAATTTCTTAATTCTTACTATTTATAGAGCATTTGTGAAGAGTAGGAAGAATGCTGATACTGTGTTTTGAAAGAAACCGAACAAAAGACTAGGGGGGAAGGGAGGGAGAAAAGAAATACTGGAAATGAATGAGACTAGCATGAGCTGTGAGCAAATATACTTGAGAAGCAAATTACTGGACAAGCTTCTTATTCTTGCCTTGTGATCTCTGTCTTTTTGGCCAGTGAGCTAGAAAAGTATGTGGCTGCTTCTGGACACTCATCATTTCTCTTGCTACTTTTTGCCCCATCTTCTCAAAGTGGTGGGGCATATGCAAGCTCTGACATGAAAGTGGTTTTCTGGATCTTGCCCTGAATTTTAGAAAGAAAAGTCATCCAGTTCTGTAGTAGTTAGCATTAGACTGGGACTAAGTAAATCTCATTTCAAATCCCCATTTTGCCATGAAACCTACTGGACCTCTCTGGATCAGTCACTGGTTTGTATCCTACAAAACACTTTGATGGAGGTCACAGAGAGAGATTTTTGTGCCTCTCTTTACCTCTACAGCCTGGTAAGCCCCTCTGAAATTTTGTTTCTGTTTGGTGAGTGGACTTCTATGAATAGGTTAGGGAGACAATTGGTAGACATTGCCACCTCTTTTTGACAGAAGTTTTATTCTGTTGTCAGCAACAGTTGGTAGAATACAAGCCAACATCTACTTCAGATTACATGCAAAAGGAGATAAAATGAGATAAATACTTAGTTCTAGATTAGTTCTACAGTGGTTTATGTTTTATTTTTTTGTAATATTTTCTATTGTTTAAATGTGCTTGAAATCTTAAGAAGTGTGTTTGTCTCTTAACAGCAACATCAAAAACTTTGTACTCCACCAACATGGCTCTGTCATCTAGCCCAGGGATCTCAACTGTACAGCTTGTAAGGACAGTTGGCCACACCACCACAAACCACTTAATCCCAGCATTGTGCACAAACAGTCCTCAGACGCTTCCTATGAACAATTCTTGTCTCACAAACGCCGTGCACCTCAACAATGTCAGTGTTGTTTCTCCGGTCAATGTACATATCAATACAAGGACTTCAGCACCATCGCCAACAGCCTTAAAACTTGCCACAGTTGCTGCCAGCATGGACAGAGTGCCAAAGGTGACTCCTAGTAGCGCCATCAGCAGCATAGCAAGGTGTGTACAGAGTAATAGAGGGCAGGATTTGAGTTGGGGCAGGGTACTTTTGTGGTAAGAAAAAAATTTAAATGCTGTGCCCATAGAATGGAACAGCTGTGTTCAAAAGATAAATTCTGCAGTCTATATGAAACATTTAAAATGAGTGTATTTTCTTAATTTGATTATTCTTTTTAAAACATTTTTTAGAAACTTGTATGCCTAGTTCAGGGGTAGGGAACCTGCGGCTCTCCAGATGTTCAGGAACTACAATTCCCATCAGCCCCTACCAGCATGGCCAATTGGCCATGCTAACAGAGGCTGATGGGAATTGTAGTTCCTGAACATCTGGAGAGCCGCAGGTTCCCTACCCCTGGCCTAGTTGATTCTAGGTTTTATGAGGCTTCGGGAAACAAATGATCAAGCTGCACCTTCTATCCACTGTTAATCTTGCTTAACCAACACATCTGACCTCTGATATTACAGTGGATGTTGCCTGCTCGTTTCAAACACCTTCCTAGTATGTCGATGGAAACCCAGACAGACGGAAGTACTGGCATTTCTGCATGTAACGGTTACTTGTTGTCTTTTTCAGAGAGAACCACGAACCAGAAAGATTGGGTTTAAATGGAATAGCAGAGACAACAGTCGCAATGGAAGTGACATAACCTCAAAGCAGTGGTTCGACCTGTGCTGATGGTGTAGTCATTTATATTCCAGCTGAATGCAAAACAGCACTCTGTGGATCACAGGGAATTAAAATGGACCTAAAATGGACTATCGTATCGTATAAAGTCGATATAATGTACATTTTGTAAAATTGGGAAAATCACTACCTTGTAAAATAGTTTATTTGTATCATCAATATTATTTCTGTTACTTGAATAGTAGATATTCATCATCATGCTTTTGCACTTGAATTTGCAACTGAATGGATTTAAAAATAATTCTTTAATGGGATCATGAGCATGAAATGGGATCCTGCATCACTTGTTTTAACTATTTATTTTGCCATGTTTACATTTTGTATCTTGTAAAAAATAAATCCAACTTTGTGTCTAAAAAAAGTTAAAAGATTCATAGCTAGGAAAAATTCTTGTAATTTTTTTCTAAAGGAAATGTAAAGTTTTCACTTGGTTCATTTTGTTTCACAATTTTAGATGGACTTTTTGGTAAATACTTTAGTGGCATTTCACTGTCAAATATGAAGTTCAAGGCAAAATAGTATTTTCTATTACTGTGCAGGGGAAAGGGATGGATCGATACATGCAAATTTAATGTAGTAACCCACTTTTCCATATATTTTGAATGTATATTTCTATTTATAATACCAGTTTATAAAAAATAATTACACAGAAAACCTGACTAGTAAAAATTATGCATCTAGCACATATTAAACTGTGCAGATATGAAGAAAATTTTCAACTGATTATATTTTATCTGAAGTCTGCATAATTTAACCGGCTTTTAACTGTAACACACCACATAAATGATATTTTACCAGGTATGTATTGCATTATATATCATTGCAATAATTATTGGATGTCTAGATATCGAGCCATCCCAGGTGGTGGGGGAGGGGGGAGGGTTGTGGCAGATTGTCTTTCAATTTTGGAGAGTTTTCCTGTGGCTACAAGGCAAGTAACGGGTTGGAAAAAGTCTGACTGTAAGCGTTGGACACCTTCGTAGTGTAGTGTTTTAGTGACTTTTTTTATACGGTTCTTGTAAATTAGATATGTGTAGTGGTGTTTCAGAATGTTTGTTTATGCACTAGTTCAGACAACTTTCCCTGTTACTTGTTCTTGATAAGTGAAAACTGCAGGGAAATAAAAATACATATCAAAACATGGGTACCTTGCATATGTGTTTATTTACAGTGCAGAAGACAGTTAGTGGTAAGATTCTAGTTGATAATACAGTTCTAATCATGTACCGCTGCAATTCTGTTTAGCATAAATAATACACACGCACAGATTTTGGAGGTCATATGACCTCCTGGGGCAGTAAATGCATCACACAGGCATCCAGGAACTGGGATGCCTGCAGTTCCCCAGGATCTCTGCATCCAGGAATTGGGGCCCCATATGTAATTCTCAGCAGCAGACAAAATACCTTGGGCGCATCACTGAACCAAGTAGTGCTAATCCAAGTTGGCTTCATGGACGACGTACAGGGGGAAAGCATGCAAGCAGCATACTTTTGTTAAATCAGGCTTTGGATCGTGCTTGGGAATGTTAGTTTGTCTTCATTTGTACTCTTATGTACAAATAATTCCTACCTCATTGCTGCAGTTTGCTTTTACAGAATAAAGAAAAATTTATTTGATTCTATAAGCGTTAAAAGAACCTTCAGTATTATTCTTTGCTCATTTTATCTACTGTAGTTTCTTTCTGAATTCTTATTTTAGAAGTGAGTTGTAGCACATTTGCAGCCCAATCCAGAGTGGGCTGGCAGGCAGGGATTCTGGCGCCAGCCCACCCCTTTCAAAGGGCTTTCCTGCAGCATGAGATGCCCAAAAGGAAAAAAAAGGCCTTCCAGAATCCCCCTTAGGGGGAAGCAGAGATGTGCCCCAGAAAATTTGACGTATCTCAGGCCCCTTCCGCACATGCAGAATAACACATTTTCAGCCCACTTTCACAATTGTTTTGCTATTCCACACATCTGCAGAGTGCATTGAAAGTGCATTCTGCATGTGCGGAAGGGGCCTCAGGTCGCCTTCACTGGTTCAAGGGAACTGAACAGTCAGTGGAAGCCGACCAATGTCAGCTCCACCCCCAGGAATGGCCTCGCCACGTCCCCACCTACGCTGATGCGGCTTGGGAGTGCCAACACAGAGCTGGGCGCTGCAGCCAGCTGTCCCAGGGCCGTACAGTGACCGGGAACCAGTGGATTTGCCCCTCTGCTGGGGTAAGCGCCCTGGCATTTCCACTAGCATAGGCTTGTGCTGCCTCCAGAGAGCGATTATCTCCCCCTCTCCCCCCCCCCCCATTGGGATGTCCAGGCAATAAGTAGAAGTCTGAGTTTGATTTCTTTTTAAATATTTTTATTTTTTTTAATCTACAGCAACTACAATGGTGGACCTGCCACCCTACATAAGAAAATGAGCAAGAAATACAGAGTTTCAACCTTTGTCTCCAAAAAATGACCAACAGCCCATACAGTGACATTTAATAGATAAAAGATCAGAATTAAAGAATTAAAAGAAAAAGAAAGCTAACTGTCTCTCCATCTTACCTTCACCCTATGATATTTCTAGAAAACTAATTTTCTTTTATACCAACTTTTCTAATTATTTTTCCCATGTTTATAAAGTTAGCCCCAATAATATCTTATTTGTACAAAACCAAAATGGGACCACCAACAATTATATATACTATCTATTTTTTCCTCAATCTAACTTACATGCCCCTATAATGTATCAAACCATTATCAGATTTGTTAAACATTTGTAATGAGGTCCCTTACAGTGCGATCCAGAACAGCCCATTGACTTCAATGGATTTCGAGTGGAGTAACTGCATTGCACTGTTAATCTTAACCCACTTTACCCATTTTAAATATCTGTCTTTTCTATCTAACCCTCCCACTCATCTTGATTCTCAAATTGGTCCCTTGGTGTTTATTACTGTCTACTCTGAAAGGTGATAGAATGAGAAATAGGTTGCACTTTCAGGTTGTCAAGTTCTTTTTTGTTATTTAACTTTCTTGCATCTTGGTCATCTATGATCTTCTGGTAAGCTCCATTGTAAGTAAAATCCAGTCCTATCAGCAATCTTTTTTTTTTTATTTCATTAGGTTCATGGTGTACCGTACTTTTATTTCCAGAGGTACACTGTGTGTATATATGCTGTCTTCATAGTATCTCTGCATTAACTATTAATATACATCTGATAAACTGAAATGCATTGGGTGCTTTGCATCTAGGCGATAAGAAAACAAAACAAGAGCGGGAGGACCTTCTCATGGGCAGCCAATGCGTGTTTTTATCTTCAGAAAATTTTTAAAATGTTGCAGAGAAGTAAGGATTAAAATTCCTTTTGCAGTATTTTCAACCCATGTTTTGTCCCTCATTGTAGTTTCTGAGAATGTAGTACTTTTTTAAAAGAAAATGTAAGTGGAAAGCCTAGGAATCTTCAAATGCACCACTGAACCTGAGTTTTTGGTCCACCAGACTTGTGAATTAATGTAAGATACTTCTCAAAAGTCTAGTAGAATGTACTAAAGAGCCTATAAGAGCAACCTTTCATGTAGTAAAATGTGTTCACATGGTGGAAAGCCATGCTTGTGATATAACAGCAGCAGAATCCAAGTGCTTTACACAATGGTTTTGTTTTATTCCATTTTATTTATTTGAAACATTTACCTCGTACTTTTTGACTCAAAGTGGTTAACAATCAACACCAGAGTGCAAGGAAAAATAATAGTCCAAATAACAAGATTTTTAAAATGCACAGATTACAAACACAGAATTTTTAAAAATGGACAGAAATAAGAACTGAAACATACAACATTTAAACACCCCACTTAATCTGTCGAAACAAGTTTGCCAAATGCATTCTGGAATAAAATTGCTGCCTTTAGAAAGATATATATGACAACCTGAAGATCTGGCCTTAGATTCTCTAAACAAGTTCCATGTGTGCTAGACAGTCGTTCTGCAGACCATATTTCCTCTTCTGTTAAAACTTCACCTTGCAGGAAGGCTAATTAAAATCATTTATCTTGTGCAAGCAGACATTTTAGGTGAGGGGTGAAGTATGCTCCATACCAGAGTAGTACATGGAAGTCAGACACAATATCTAAACCAATGAAATTGTTCAGTCGTGTCAAACTGGTGTTTGGCACAAATAATCAAGATATGCCTGCACTGTTGGTAAAAGCTAAGTCTGATCATGAAAATACAGGGACCCAACTGGTTTTCACATGACATTTGACTTGAAGGTGACCTTGTTATCTTAAGAGTATTGAACCTACTCAGAATTGGCATCTTTTCAAGATATATCAACTGCTTGGTGCCATATTGAAGATGGCAGGAAGTGGCTGTCTGGCACTGAAAGAAGCACCCCTATTTGCACAGGTTGAGCTGGGCAATAAGAAGTTTATAGTAGATGGTAATTTGGGAGTGCCTCTGGCCCCTACTGAGCCTATTTGAAAAGCAGGTTGGTGCTGTTAGAAGTGTTTCCTACCATCATCATTTGATTAGGAAACTTGCCCAACCACAATTCACAGTGGATCAGACTACCGTAATGCACTCTGTGTGGCTTGAGGTGAACTTGGAAAAATCAGTGCGAATCACTACAGCCTGTTACTGACCTGGTATGGATTGCTATGGTCCCGTTAGTCTTAAGTTGAAACAGTTGGTTTCCAATTATTTCTGAGCTCAGTTCACAATGCCAGTTCTTTCCATCTTGACCTAAGCCTTTCTTATTTAAAAGATTTACTCCCCATCTAGATCAGCACACTGTTAAGAACAGCTTCTCTTATCTGTGCCCTCTGCTTATACATGTTCATATTTCCTTTGCCAAAGTATGAACATTTTCTATTTTAGCCCCAGGCTTGTAGAACGTGATTCTGGAGGAAGTCTAGAGAATGCTCCACTGGTTGAGGTGTTGTATGGCTTTTTTATGCTCCATCAGTCTATCCTGTCTCAGACTCATTTGAAGTAATCCCATATAATTGGAACACAATGTAATTAAGGAAAGTGTTGTAAAGGACAAGATGTCATGGTTTGGCTATTAGCCTTTTGGATTGGAGCAAAAAAAATTTCCGATGTCAAATAGGGTGATGACTCATTATATAAATGTATTGATCAATAATAAGTAGTGTCTACAGATTAGCCTACAAAATTATTCTGCTCATTTTAATAGAAATATACAAGTTGGGGAACTGTAAGGACTTGTGGGGGCATCTCATGTCCCCTCCCCTACTAATTCTTTCCTTCCCTGAAAGCCACCATAGTGTCTTCCCTGTTCTTGGTTCTCTTCTTCCTACCTACCCCGGTCAACCTACTTGTATCTGCCGTTATATCTTCAGCTTCCCCTCCTTTCCTCATCCTGGCAGCCTCTTCAGAAGAAAACTGACCAAGTTGTGTAGCGCAGGCTACTGGGCCAGGCATAGTTGCTTGGAGGGTAAGCAGCAACATCTTGCACCTTGTATCCCCTTGCAAACAATATTTCATTTCCCCTTCCTCCCGAGAACCCCCACATCCTCACCTTTCCCTGCTTCCTTCCCTTCTCTCCATCCTCCAACTAGCTACTTTTCCCCCACCACCACCACCTTTCTCCACACTGGGGATCATTCTGTCCATTTTGTCCTCACAACCCCCTGTGAGGTAGGTGAGGCTGAGTGTGTGTGATGGCATGCGACCTAGTCTGCTTCCTTGGCCAAGTAGAGATTTGAATCTTCCTCTGCTAATTCCTAGTCTGAAACTGTAGAAAAGAGCAAGAGTCCAACAGGACCTTAAAGACTAACACATTTTCTGGCAGAGTATGCCAATCACAGATACTTGTGATTGAAGAAGTAACTCACAAAAGCTCATACCTTGCTAGAAATTTTGTTAGTCTTTAAAGTCGTTCTGGACTCTTGCTCTTTTCTATGGCCACAAAAGACTAACATGGCTACCCATCATACTCTGAAACTGTAACTGCTACACCACACTGACTTGTGAAGTGGCTGCTTTTGAACAGCAGCAAGCAGCTGTTCCTGGATGATTCATGCAAGTTACATGGCAGGAAGTTGGCTGGTGGCTGCTGCCAGGCCTAACCCTGACAAGTCCTCCATTAAAAATCAAAACAGCCTTTGACAGATAGAAACAAAGGTTTGAAAGCTGTGCTGTTATAGTTGCTTTATAGTTCTTGAAGCTACAGTTGCTGCTTCTATTATTTTCACCCTCAGCATTTAATATTTCAGATTTTTCTGCAAACTTCAGGCATTTTTGTCAAAAGAGC
Source organism: Sphaerodactylus townsendi (assembly GCF_021028975.2). Classification (NCBI taxonomy): domain Eukaryota; kingdom Metazoa; phylum Chordata; class Lepidosauria; order Squamata; family Sphaerodactylidae; genus Sphaerodactylus; species Sphaerodactylus townsendi. The sequence continues at coordinate 43,111,768 of NC_059426.1, read as the reverse complement.
TGTCTTGTCTGTTTAAGGCTCCAGTCTCTGGACTGAAGTATCCACAGATTCGACAATATTGAGTAATAGATGTACTGAGATGATTAATTCACTTTGAGAGCAAGTGTGGTGTAATGGTTAAGAGCAGGTTGTGGACTGTAATCTGGAAAACCGGGTTTGTTTCCCCATTTCAACACATGAAGCCTGCTGGGTGACCTTGGGCAAGTCACAGTTCTCTCAGAATTCTCTCAGCACCACCTACCTCACAAGGTGTCTGTTGTGGGGAGAGGAAGGGAAAGGAGCCTGCAAGCTGCTTTGAGTCTCTTTATGATTGAGAAAAGCGGGGTTATAAATCCAAACTCCTCCTTCATGCAGCACTATGATCTGTGAAGTAAACAATTTCACATGCAGTTGTAGTGGGTTTTCCAAGTTGTATGGCCATGGTCTGGTAGATCTTGTTCCTAATGTTTCGCCTGCATCTGTGGCTGGCATCTTCAGAGGTGTATCATAGAGAAAAGTCTGTGAAGATGCCAGCCACAGATGCAGGTGAAACGTTAGGAACAAGATCTACCAGACCATGGCCATACAGCCCAGAAAACCCACCACAACCAGTTGAATCTGGTCGTGAAAGCCTTGGACAATACAATTTCACATGCTATCATATTCCTACACATCAGACACTTTGGGCAATGGAAGTGCAACACAGCCAATGTGTCTATGTTGATCCATGAGCTGATTACCTGCATGGTGGTTCTGCTGCATGATATACACATGGCAGAAAACCACAGCTAACTGCCAATCCTTAGCACTTACCGGTATGTGCCCACGAGAATGACCTGTGTGCAAACTGAATGTGCTTGCATGCAGGGATCTGCAGTGCCATCTTAAGCAGAGTTACACTCTTCCAAATCAATGGAAGTCCGTAGGCTTAGAACAGCATAATTCTGCTTAGGATGGCACTGCCAAGATGTGATCTAGGTAACAAACCAAAGGACCTTTACTCAGAATGAAGTCTCATTGCTTTCAGTTGGGCTTACTCCTAGGAAAATATTCTTGTATTTTCAATTGAATGGATTGTTTAGCAAAGATTCCTAACTTTGGACAGGGATTGGAATTGTATGTGAATATTTAACTCAGAACAGTACCCAGCAGCTGCCTAAGTTTTTATTGGAACAGGATATATACGTCAAGACAATAATCCTAAATACAGATTTATCATTTTTAAATTTCTTCCTAGAAGCATAGGCAGGAATATTGAATGGAATTCTCTTTCTCTAGAATGGTTCTCGTTCTGGAATTGGGCTTCTAGAGCTTGATCATTTTTCTCAACTGTAGCAAATAAAAAAGCTATCTTGGGTGTTTGATTTTACATAATGCTTTAAACTCCACACTTCCTTTTACTGTGGGCACGGTGTTCCCCCCCTCCCAACTTGGGTTTGCAGGTGGTCACCAGGTCCCGTTCACGCCAGCAGGGAACTGAGGATACTACCTCCCACACCCTCCCTCTGGCTCTCGAAACGGATCTCCGCACTCACTTGAACTCCATTCCGGATGCAGACTGGGTGGCTGGTACCCTCACCAAGTGGGGGGCCTTTGGTGGAGGGGGGACAAGGTTTACATCCTGGCAGGGCTCCGCGGCCGGGTCCCAGCAGGCTGCCACGATGCCAAATCACTGCCAGGAGGCAGTTCTGGTGGTCGTCCCTCCACAAAGATGTGGCTGACTACGTGGCCGATTGCCCTATCTGTGCTGCAGCTAAAAATGTGACGGGGAAACAGCCAGGCTTGTTACAGCCGCTCCCCAGCCCTGAGGCTTCGTGGCGCCACATCTCCATGGATTTTATTATGAACCTCCCAGTTAGTAGCGGGAAATCGGTCATTTGGGGGGTGGGTGGACCTTTTCTTGAAACAGACCCACTTCGTCCCCTGTCGGGGGCTCCCATTGGCTCAGAAGCTGGCCTGCCTGTTCCTGACCCATGTCTACTGCCTCCATAAGGCCCCCAGCAAAATCATCTCCAACTGGGGGCCACAATTCGTTTCCTGGTTCTGGCGTGTGTTCATGAAACTTTTGGGGGTGGAATTGGGACTTTCGTTGGCATACCACGCAGCAACAGACGGCCAGACTGAGCGGGTTAACAGCATTTTGGAGCAATACTTCTGCTGCTACGTGAATCAACACAACGATGATTGGGCTGCTCTACTCCCATTTGCAGAGTACGCGTATAACAACGCAGTTCACTCCAGCACCGGCCAAATCCTTTCAAGGTAATCTACGGCCATGACAATTCACCTTTCTCCCTGAAGGGGAAGCCCCCAGACGGCCCACCGGACCTACAGGAATGGATTGCTTCCCTGTGCGACACTTGGCACGCCGCACTGGACTCTTTGATTAAGGCCAAGGCTGACTACAACTGCTTCATGGACCGCAAACACTGCCCAGTGGATTACAAGGTGGGGAACCACACGTACCTGTCTACAAGGAACCTAAGGGGCCTGCCGGGGACCCGCAAGCTTGGGGCTTGTTTCATCGGACCTTTCCACGTCTCCCGTGTAATTAACCCAGTCTAAGTTGAACTCGAGCTCCCAAAAACGCTTTCCCGCATCCACCCGGTTTTCCACATTAGCCTCCTGAAAAAAGCTGCACCCTGTGACGCCTGGCACCTGGACGCCCTGCTGCCGGAAGTGCTCATAGTGAATGGAGAAATCCACCAGGAGGTTGCTGCCATTGTGGATTTGCGAATGCACAAAGGGACTTTACAGTACTTGGTCGAGTGGAAAAACCTTCCCCCTGGATACAACGAGTAGGTGGCCATCCAACATATCGCCGCCCCACACCTCCTCCAGGTGTTCCACCGAGCTTACCCTGACAAACTGGGTAGGAGGGGGGCTTAAGGGGAGTGGGGTGTCAGGACCAGGTCCCAATCACTGTACTTCCAGTAAGTTTCAGTTTCATTTTCCCCAAAAACTCCTGTTCCCGCCCACTGTACATCCTACATATACAGGAACTGAGGGCAAGAACCCTCAGTTTCAGCACCCTGTAGCTAGGGCGATACAATTCAATAAAGTTCGTTCCTTTTATTAAAGTTGACTTTGTTTGAGTGTGTTCAGCCTTACACCATACTTCCTGAATGATACAATTAAATGATTTGTATATGTAGGACAAACTGGGATGGGAAATCTGTAGGACAAACCTACCTAGGGAATGGGAAACAAGTTCCACTGAGTTCAAGGAGAGTATACATGAGTGGCTTCCTTAGGCTTCCTCCTGTTAATTGAGTCTTCTTCCAAGCAAGATATAATCACAATAGGCTCATCATGAGAAAATATGGTTCTTGCTTCTTGTCCTGGATTATGGTACAATTCACGTTTCAGGCTTTCAGGCAGTGGTGGGATTCAGCAGGTTCGCACCGCTTCGGCAGAACCGGTTGTTAAAATCATTTGTAAACAACCGGTTGTTAAATCATTTAGTCCCACCACTGCTTTCAGGCTCATGTATTTTAATGGACCATATTGTGTTTGAGATCACAGTTGTACAGAGGAGTCTGAAGCCTTGTATAAGAAAAAAGCATTTAAGAGGATTAGATTCAGAGGCTATTTCACAAAGGCAAGGTGACAGCTTCTTATGGTGCATTCATTTACCTAGTTAGAACGGTGAAGATATGCTATATAGGGCTTTGCATTGGCAACAGCAGTGCAATAGATTAGAAGTTGGTTTTGCATGTGGGAAACTTTCCATTCCCTACGGATCTGTCATGATAAGTAGGTGACCTTGGGGAAAATAACTGTGACTGTACCCAATCTTACAGAAGAGTAAAGAGTCAATAGACTGATCTTATCAGATCTCAAACTCAGCAGGGTTGACCCTGGCAAATATTTGGATGGAAGACCTCCAAGGAATACCATGATGTGGAGGTCGGCAACGGCAAACCCCTCTGAATGTCTCTTGCCCTGAAAACCCCACCAAGGAGTCACCATAACTTGATGGCAAAAAAAGAAGCTGATCTGAGATCCATGCCAGAGGCGTAGCAAGGGGGGAAAGCACCCGGTGCACCGGTGCGTCCTCTGCCCTGTCCCGCCCCGGAACACCCCCACCACGCCCTTGTCACACCCCCACAGGGGCGCCTGGCCGGTGCATTGTGCACCCCCCACCCGCTTAGACCTATGCCTCTGATCCATGCAGGAAGGATTGCATACAAATTAAATAAATGTAGGTATAATGCAGAGTAAAGGAACATCAACATCAAGCACAGGCTTATAACAGGACCAACAGAGGCCGTTTCTGCACGGGTGGAATATGGCGGCCTGGGGACGGCAAAAACGCCGTCCCCAGGCTGCCATTCGCACAGGGGGCGCAGCTGCTTCGCAGCCGCGCCGCCCTCGCACCGCCCGCCCGGTGCTGAGCCGGCGTTTTCAGAGTGCGCTGGGAAGCACACTTTTCTGAAAGCGCCGGCTGAAAGCCGCTGCCGTGTAAACGGCAGCAGCTTCCCGGCGCTTCCCTCCCCACTCCCTGCCTTCACTCACCTGCTCTCCGGCCGTCCGGCGCGTCGCCGGGGCCTGGAGACACGCCCCCCTGCTCTGTGACACGGAAGCAGGCATGCAGGGCAGGGGAGGCGTGTCCCCAGGCCCCAGTGACGCGCCGGAGGGCCGGAGAGCAGGTGAGTCGACCGGGCGATGGTGCCCAGCGGCGCCTTCTTCCCGGTTCTTTCTGGGCCCGTCCATGCGGACGGTCCCAGTGTAGTCGGGTCGGCGACAGAAACGCCGACCCAAGCCCTTCCGCCTCTGTGCGGAAAGGGCCAGAGTGAAGTATTAAAGTTGAAAAACATGACATTACAGCTATAACCCAAACAGCTCTCTTAAGGCAGCCGAGCCAGAAATACCAGAGGTACACTGGTCAGGAAGCACAATTTACAGAAAAGGACACTGCCACAAGAGAGTCTGCACCTCCCCAGCAGCAGCTGCATGCCCACAGGATGCAAAAGGAAAGATGGTAGGCTGAAGGTCATGTGCAAAAAAAGAGTTCACCACAGAATGATAAACTTATAGCAGTGTTACTGATACTGCCACATTATACAGGATGACCAATCTCAGGCAACAAATCTTTGAAACAGATTTCAGTGAAGTTAATAAGACGTTTTCCAAATAACACTGAAAATAACCATTGGGTATTGAAGCATAATAACAAAGATCTATGAAGTCTACAAAGTGTAAGGGACCATCTTTGAAAGAAATATGAACTCCAAAATTTCCATATGCATAGCTTTTATTTATGAAGTGCATACTTTTGTGGTGATGAATAATAAGCAAGCCCCCTACATATGGCTTGCATCTTTTAGCTTTTGAAATCAGCCCCTTTGGTTGTTTTAATTGGCAGAAAATAAATTTCTAGCTGTTTGCTATATTCTGTAAAGCTTGCTGGCTTTTCACAGATTGGAGATTGCAAGGCTTTCTGAGGTTGGGCAGTTGATCCAAGATTGATGTTTGATTCTGTACTTCTGTCTTTTTGTTAAAAAGACAAATTGGGTTGATCAGATGAAAAAGTAAAGGTTAAAAGGAGATCCAAGTAAATGAAAGAGATCAGTTAACATTAGCAAGCTTTTCAGAAACAGTGAGATGGTCCCAGTGGTGGGATCCAAACATTTTAATAACAGGTTCCAATGGTGGTGGGATTCAAACAGTGGCGCCGGCGCACACACACACCTCCAGTCCCTATTGGGCAGGGAGGTTGTTTTAGTAACCCCTTCTCGGCACTCAGAAAAAATTAGTAACCACTTCTACAGAAGGGGTGAGAACTGGTTGGATCCCACCTCTGGATGGTCCCCAGTTGGGGGAGAGAGGGGGTTAGGTTGTTTTATCGCCATCTGCTTATGTTTTAAATGGTTCCTGACAATTTTATTGCATAGTATTATGAGTTTTAAACTGTTTTAAATTATTATATTATGTTATTTTATCTCTGTTGTCTGCTGCCCTGAACCCTTCGGGGGAGGGTGGCCTATAAATTAGATGTAGAAAGAAAGAAAGGAAGGAAGGAAGGAAGGAAGGAAGGAAGGAAGGAAGGAAGGAAGGAAGGAAGGAAGGAAGGAAGGAAGGAAGGAAGGAAGGAAGGAAGGAAGGAAGGAAGAAAGAAAGAAAGAAAGAAAGAAAGAAAGAAAGAAAGAAAGAAAGAAAGAAAGAAAGAAAGAAAGAAAGAAAGAAAGAAAGAAAGAAAGAAAGAAAGAAAGAAAGAAAGAAAGAAAGAAAGAAGTGGTTTTTGGCAGAGAAGAGATACTGTAAAAAGTGGGCATCATCACCAAATTGCTGAATGATGCATTCTAAGGACACTTCTGAGAGTAAGTCCCAATGAATGACCTGGGACTTTCATTTGAGTATACCTACTTACCATTGATCTCTAAATTAATCCTACTAAATACATCTGTTCACTACCAAAACTTCAATACTAATAAAGAATAACAGGCAGTTTTTGTTTTGTGCACTCAGGTATATTTAAGAAAGCTGGAATATTGCTATGCAGTATGAAATAGCGAAACTGTATCTGGCTAACCATGAAAGTTCTTGTTAAAGAATAACTTCTAAAATTTGAATTATTGCCGGAGAAGGCCATTTAATGTATTTATCAGTGTACAATATAAAAAGCTGGGGTTACAATTTTCAGTGTACCTTTTGCTGCAGTAATGAGACAGGTGACTGCTGAACTAAAAACCTGTATCTGGACATGGATCCCTGCTCCCAGAAATTCTTTATGGTTTATTGTCTAGAAATACGTTAAGGCTGCAGAAAAGGGAAGAAATGAAGCTGGGATATAAAGAAGTATTTCTGCTAATATTTCAGAATAAATTGCTTATGATAATCCTAACAAAGCCTTCGCATGTTGAATGCTAAAGGCTTGAATCAACTGTTAAAAAGATTATAATCTATGGCTCTGCATATGCAGAATAATGCACTTTCAAACTGCTTTGAAGCTGTGCGGAATAGCAAAATCCACTTGCAAACAGTTGTGAAAGTGGTTTGAAAATGCATTATTCTGCGTGTGCGGAAGGGGCCTATGACTGTGTTTGTAGGAGATTCACAAGCAACCATCAGTTCATTATCATGCCTTTCATGCAGTCTCACATGGGGGACTGCTCAGGCTGGCTTCACAGAATTGACCAAAAGGCTTCTACAAGCTTTTGAGAGCTTAGAGCACTTTTCCTAGACCCCTCCAGAGCTGAGAGCAGGCTAGTTTCCTGTTTTCATTTTACCTCAGGTTTTTCTCTCTCTTCACAATGGCTTTGTTCAAGAAGTCTTCCAAATGTGGCACAAAGAAGGATGAGCACGAAGAATGCCTCTTCGGTCTTGGTGAGATTCATGTCTTGGATATGTGCCCCACTTGCTGCCTTCTCATTCTGAAGGCCAGGCATGAATGGGTTTCAAGGCTTACGTCTGCTCTGTGGGAAAAGTCTTTCATTTCAGTGGATATTCCCTGCATTAAGTCTTTTTAAAAAAACACCCTAGAGATAGTGATTTGGTTTTTACCGAACCTTATTGAGTTTTTTCCTCTTTTTTTAACTGAAAAAATAACCTAATTGAGCGTATTGTCAAAGGCTTTCATGACCGGATTCAATTGGTTCTGGTGGGTTTTCTGGGCTGTGTGGTCGTGGTATGGAGCATCTTGTTCCTAACGTTTCGCCTGCATCTGTGGCTGGCATTTTCAGAGGTGTATCACAGAGGGAAGTTTGTTACTGTGTTACTGAAATGTTAGTAACAAGATCCACCAGACCACGGCCACACAGCCTGGAAAACCCACCAGAACCAACCTTATTGAGTGTTTCTTTTTCTTATTTGACATAGCTGAACAGTCTGGAACCTGATGTTTAGCTTTATCAGCCTTCTTTTAACAGTTATTTCATTCTGTTGCTCTCCCCCTTTTCTCCCATTATAGTAAAAATAAATGTGTATGTGTAGTTTAAAAAATGCCATGAGCACAAAAAGTGAATTGGTAATATGAACATCAATGTATGACAGTAATATTTATTTATTTATTGGATTTAATACCCTGCTCTCCCTGACGTAGTCCGGGCTCACGGAGGCTAACATACATACTTATAGTAACATCATAAAAACCAATGAATAGCATAATGAATAATTAAAACATTCTGACGAACCACAGAACTTACTATATCTTTAAATATCTCTGTTCCCAGCGATGAACTGATTCCGTGCATTTGAATTACATAGTTACATATTTGGACTGCGTATATTTAGAATGGGCAACACTTTGTATTGAATGTTTTGAATCTTTGTTATATAGACCAATGAATAAGAATTTAAGTATATTATATAGACAATAAGAATATTGACTTAAGATCAGAATAAGCGTTAAAATACATAGTTGATGTGTTTATTTGGAGTGCACCTGAATTCATTGCCCTTTGAGGGCTGTGCGTTTTTGATACTACATAAATTAGCCTAAGCAGGGTGGGACAGCAGTGTCAGGCCTTCAGGACAAAGTAGACCATAGCACCTCTTCAGAGAAAATGAAGTCCACATTATGTATTCCAAACATAATAAAGTTCTAAACGTGGGGGAAATGCAGATGTAAACAGTATTATTCCTTCATTGCATTGACAGCTTTGGGTCGGTAAATACCTGGAGATTTTAGGGGCTCCTCACTCCCCCTGTCTTTTTTAAAAATGCTTTTTGCGCCCCTGTTCCCACCTCTGCAGTTTTCAGAACTACAACTCCCAGGATGCTTTAGAAAGGTCTCTCTCTTTCTCTCTCTCTCTTCACCACCGCCAGTGAGCTTTGGGAGGGGTTGATGTAACGCAGTGAAGTCACAAAGGGGGGGGGGGGGCGGACGAGTGAAGGTGGTTGCTGTCGGTGGGGCTGCAGGATGGCTGCTGCAGGAGAGCTGGCAAGCGGCGCTCGGGCGTAAAGACGCCCGCCCCAAGACTTGGTCCCCACAGCCCTATGCACTATATAGATATATATCTATATTTCTGCCCGCACACATTTTTGCACCTGCTTTCCCGAAGAAACAGAGCCGCGACCCTTGAGGTGTCCGGGGGCTGTTCTTGCTCTCCTCCTGCCTTTTTGCAGCTCGCCCACTTGGCGAACCGACGGGCGGGGAATGCCTCTTGGCCTCTGACCCGGCTTCCCTCTCGCTCCCTCGACCTGCCGCTTGGGGGGAAAATAAGCCAACATAGCGGGGCACATTCGTGCCGCGCCCGCCGCCTCGCCCAACCCAGCCCAGCCCAGCCCAGCCGCGCGCCTTTGGTCCGGCGGCGCCTCTCCTCTCCTAGCTTCGCACCCGCCGCGCCGAGATGGCCGACCCGGCCGAGTGCAGCATCAAAGTGATGTGCCGGTTCCGGCCCCTCAACGAAGCCGAAATCCTCCGCGGGGACAAATTCATCCCCAAATTCAAAGGGGAAGAGACGGTCGTGATCGGGGTAAGCCTCGTGCTTGGAGCAGGCGTGCGCGCGGGGGGGGGGGGGGTTGGTTCCTTGTTTCCTGGGTCCCAGGACGCCCCCCCATTACCTTGAATATTGGCACCCCTCCAAATCTCCCCCTGCACCCCCGTGCTGCAACGTCGCCGGGTGTCCGGGTGGGCCCCCTGCTCGGCCTTTGCGCCGTATTGTGCGCCCCCCCCCCCCCGCCCATTGTTTCCGACGCTTGGTTGTGTTGGTGGGCTCCTTTTTCACCTTGAGCTTCCAAATCCTTGGCCGAATCGAGACCGCTTCTGAGGGAAAGGAGAAAATCTCTCATCCTGCATGGGAAAAACGCCATGGGGGTCCATCCCGGTGTACTTAGGAGAAATTAGGAGATTGGGGTCCCAAAGGGGAATATTTCAATTATGAGACTGGGGTCCCAAAGGGGAAACTATCCGAGAGTCCATCTTTTAATCAAGATGGACGGGCTAGGCCACAGAACAGAATACTTTTATTCAATTATTTTTTTGACGGGGAGGCTTGCTATGGGGTGTCTGTTAAGTTTGCATGGATTTCTATAATGGCAGGTGGGAGGCTTTGCTGACGCTGGCCCTGGTCAAAGCTTGTTCTAGAAACTCAGGGATTCTTTGGCAGCCCCAGAGGCCAGCTGCTACACTTACAGTACAGTCCTAGAGTGAGTTAATCCAGTCTAAGCTTACTGAAATCAATAGGCATGGATGGCTCAGCGTTGCATTGTTAGAGACCCGTGTTACACGCCTGCAGTTGCAAAATGCAGCTGCGATTATTCAGCCAAGCGTTTTCTGTCCCCCTGCCCTGTGCCTCCCACTGCAGGGAGAAACCTGTCTTGTACAGTCCCGCTTGGCTGAGTTCCCTGTTTTTGTAGCTGCAGCAGAAGGCATTAGTGGGGAACTGAATGGAGTCCACTCAAATTGACTCTTCCCGCTGCCTCTCCCAGTTGCCGCTGCAGCCTCCCAGTCCTCAACATTGATCAAGCTGATGTCATCTGGATCACTGGGCATGCTCACTCTCTCCCTCCCTTGTGTATTGGATTGATTGACAGGTGGCAGGAGATTGCTGAAGTGGAGGAATTCCCCTCCCAATTATTTTCCTCTCCCTGCCCCCCAGATACCCAGTTTAGCCTGGAAGCCCATGCATTTTAGTAGCACTTGAGTTTAAAAGCTTTCCAAGCTGCAGTCTCTGCAGATGTGAGGAAGGAGGCATTTCTCTATTCCATACAGAGATGTTCTTGGGCTATCGGTTTTCTTGCTGCAGTGTGGGTAGAGAGCTCAGCTGTCAAATGCCGCCTTCTCTTAGGAAAAACTCCTCCCATCCTATTGGTCATTCCATGGGCAGCTTATCCAAGTTAGCCTTGACGGAGGGTTTTTGTTTTGTTTTCTTTAGCTATGCTTGGTTGGACTTCTACTATTTTGACTCCAGGTTCTGTGGGATTCTATTCTGAGCTTCCAGTGCAAGTTTATCAGTGAAAAGATAAGTGATGATAGACAAACTACTCTGAAAGATGGCTTGACTACTGACATTCCTTTGCTGTGTGCAGACTTAGGAGTGTTGGGTGCTTAGGACTCTCTCAGTCATGGGGATGCTTCTTAGTACTCTCTCAGTCTTGGGGAGTAGCACTCCTATTGAACCAAGTCAGTGCCTGAATAAACTGAGTGTACATCCCTAGGACATAATCAAGAACCCCTGGAAAACAAGTCAGTGTGGTAAACATTGCCTGGTGGGTAGAGAGAAATGAAAAGCACAGTATGGATGAAAATATTGGGTACACTGTAGGTGTTCCCTCTTCTCAGAGGGAGGGGGAGCTTCCTTAGTGATGGGCGATCCTTCCCATTGGTCAAGATGCTCCCTCCTTCCTAGTGAGAAGAGCAGATCCTTTAGTAATGTTTGTTTTGCTCCTTTTCGTTTAGGAACTCAAAATGACATTTTTAGTCTCATAGAAAACCTATGACATGGCTGAGGGAAGGTGACTTTTCTGGAACCATCTAACTTTGTAGCTAATTGGGCTTTTGTGCCTGGGCATTTGAACCTGTATTCCTTAAAAATGAATACTTTTCAGTCACTCTGCCCCACTGACCTTATGAAAAGGAGTATATTTTTCCTAAAGGGGGGATTGTCCCCCCTGGCTGTTGATTGATGACTGGTGGTCAGTTAAATGAGATCTTTAAGGTAAGCTTCTGTTTATTTGATTACAAATATAGGTGCTTTCAAAGAGAGATCAGTTTGTGAATTAACTTGGAAACTGACATTTCTCCTCACAGATTGAAGCTTCCAGGCTATTTGCCAGGAGAATGCATCTTGGTGGTACTGCCATATGTTCAACTGCACAAAACAAGTGACTTCAGCTTACTTATTTGCGTAGCATCTGACAGTATCCTAGATGTTTTATGAAGATAAAAACAAATTGGAACCTACCAAAATAGCTTCCATTCTTTAAAAAAAATGCTTGAGAGAAAGGGAGAGAGACATTGCACATAAAACTACCTGATTAAAATATTTTGGGGGTTTTATGATAAGTGCTTAGTTCAGGAAGGTGGCAGAAGCTTATAATTTCTGCATCATAAGTAGACCAACACATAGAGTTTCTTTCCATCTCTACTGTGGGGTGATTATGTATATGTAGCATTGGCATGTGATCTGTCTCCATGTTAGGAACCTGGAAAAGTGATATCGTCTTTCAGTGTACCATTCATGGCAGAATGATCTATTTATTTATTAGACCTTTATCCCGCCCTTTCCTGACTGGAGTCTGTTAGTCATTTATGTATTTTGAGTTAATTCCAATTTGATTATTGGGATAAGGACAGAGTGAGATTTTGTCTTTCCCTCAATGTAGTATTTCCGTTCAAGATGTTTTAGTGTGCCCTTGGAAAGAAGGGGCATAGAGGCATGTTGCTGTAGTGTACTGGATCCTGTATGGTAATAGAAAGAAGTCTGTAATCTGCCATACTGACTAGCATGTTTCAGGTATTTTGCACTTGGGATTCTAGAACATGGAGCGGACAAACTTACAGAGCTTCCAAGCCACGCACGATAATCTTCAGTCATTAAGAGAGCTCTAAGAAGTGCACAACCTTTTTGTTTGTTTATTGTTTTGCCTCAAGTCACATCTGACTTGCGGGGTTTTCAAGGCAAGAGATGTTCCAAAGTGGTTTGCCATTGCCTGCCTCCATGTCATAGAGGTCTCCCATCCAAATACTACCCAGGGTCAACCCTACTTAACTTCTGTGATCTGATGAGATCAGGCTAGCCTGGGCTATCCAGGTTAAAAACGCAACCTTTACACATACTTTTTTTGGTTCTTTTTGCTTGATTATTCCACCTTCTAAACCAGTGGTTCTCAGCCTTCCTAATGCTGCGACCCAGTACAGTTCCTCATGTTGTGGTGACCCCCAACCCTAACATTTATCCATTTTAAAGATGGAGAACACTGATGCAGAGAGTCTTAGGCGACCCCTGTGAATGGGTTGTTCGACCCCCAAAGGGGTCGCAACCCACAGGTCGAGAACCGCTTTTCTAAACCATAACAAAACTAGGGGTAGTACACACAAAATCTGGCTTTAGCCCTGTAGTCAATCATGAGTGGCAAGCAGTGTAGAAGTATTTTGGTTGAAAGAGGTAGTAACAATTGCATGACAGGAAAATGACCAACCCTGTTAGGAGAAATGCCTGAATTACAGGGGAGATGCAAAATGCTTTGTTTTGCTGGTCTCCCTTTACCTATTGGAGATTTTTAACGTTCCTATTCTATAATAAAATATACATCTGTAATCCATTCTGCAGCTGTCAGCATTCTGTTTGGTGATGTTTTAGGTAGGGAAATGTCTGAATTGATCAGCTTCTGTGATTGAAGAGTTGCATTAGATATTGATATGTTCCAGTATCTTTAGAAAAGATCAGATTGGAATTGCGACCATGCAGAAAACTCAGATAATCTAAAAACAGGATGCAGTGACTTGAATTGCAGCAGCAGAGTCTAAAATACCATTTTAAGAGAAATTGACTTGGTAGATTTTATTTCAACAGATCTTCCTATAGTTGCTAGTCATGATACCCAACAGTACAATCTTCTTATTTAACGCAACTTGTATAAGGAATTGTGTGTGTGTGGGTCATCCCATTTTAAAGTAGTATCCATTATTTGAACCAGTTTTTGGACTTACTTGCTTACCGGTACTTACTTATTTTCTTGCTTACTTACTTACTTATTTAAGGGCTCAGGTTAATTTTTATTGGTTAAAGATTGTGCAGACCTTGAAGTTACCCGTATATACCGTATATACTCGTGTATAAGTCGACCCGCATATAAGTTGAGGCACCTAATTTTACCACAAAAAACTGGGAAAACTTATTGACTCGCATATAAGTCGAGGGTGGGAAATGCAGCATCAATTGAGGCATCAGTAGGTTAAATGTTTTTGAATATTTATTTCAAAGAAAAACAGGAAAGTGGAAGTGGAAAAGAGGGTCAACAAGAACAATATGGTATCAACAATAACTTTAAAAGTACAAAAACCTTAGCTCAACCAGCAACCAAGCTAAAACACAAGAGTTAAAATCCTTCAAAACTGGATTCCTCATCATCATCTGTATGTCCAAATGTAACCCAACTTAGATTTTAAGAGGGATATTATTAGAAATGAAAAATCTACTATTAGCTTCCATTGTAAACAATGGGGGATGGGGCATCCCTTTGGGGGTCAATAACTTTGGATCCCCTGACCCAAACTTCACCAAACCTGGCTGGTATCATAAAGAGGGTCTCCTGATGAGACCAGCCAGGTTTGGTGAAGTTTGGTTCAGAGGGTCCAAAGTTATGGACCCTCAAAAGGGTAGCCCCATCTACTAATAGCTCCCATTGAAAACAATGGGGAATGGGGGTACCTCCTTTGGGGGTCCATAACTTTGTACCCCCTGAACCAAACTTTACCAAACTTGGCTGGTATCATCAGGAGTGTTTTCTAAAGGTACCCTGAAATTTTGGTGCCACTAGCATAAAAACTGCGCCCCCTGCTGGCCGGCAAAGTAAAAACACACACAAAAATTTAATGACCCGCATATAAGTCGAGGGGAGCTTTTTCAGCATTAAAAATGTGCTGAAAAATTCGACTTATACATGAGTATATACAGTAAGTGATCTCTGTACCAGCTTCATTGATGTCCGAGGGATGAAAAATAATGTCCCTTTTTATGCTACAACTCTAGTGCTCCTCTTTTCAAAATAAGATTATACACAATGGGATTCAAGCCACTGAACCTAAATTCAGTTCAGGACTGCCTTTACAATAGCCTTTTTCTGTGCATATTTTCTTGGAAATAAATCCCAATGAGTTACTTAGGGCTTGCTTATAGCCGGGAAAATGTGGATAGGATTGCAGCTTTTATTTTCATGCTTTATGCTTAAGATGGGTAACAGCACAGTGCTAAGCAGAGTTACTTTATTCTGAACCCACTGAAATCAATGGGCTTAGACTGGAATAACTCTGTTTAAGATTGCACCATAAAAGCTCTTTGACATGGGATTGTAAGGCTTAGGTAACCCTTATGCTCACATTCATCCTACCCTCAATCACAAGGATTTAAAGAGAACTGACTGATGATATCTCAGTATTTCTGAGTAAGCATGTTTCGTACGTCTCACTATGACGCATACTTCCCAGTATATTCTTGTTGTACTGCAGGCTGTGTTTGTGCTGGTTTGGGCTATTTGGTCTGGACCACCTATCGTTTTTCTATTTTATTTAATTTCTTGAAAAAGATTTTGCACGTGCAGTCATTAAAATAGTTCTGGGGCAGTTGAGGCTGCAGCTTAATCACATACCGCGTGAAGCAATGCTTCATTATGTTTGACCAGAACGGCTTCTTACCAGTTTCAGTGGACGAGCCAGGGATTTTGTACTCTGAAGGATAGTGAATCAGTTCTTTTTTTCAATATCAGTTGATAAAGCAAAAGGAAATATGTCTGGTTATTTGAGCCGTGTTGTGTCCAGACGCCATCAGTCTTTACCCTGTAACGAGAACTCACTGTAGTTCTCTAAAGGCCCAAAATAGAAACTTTGACTTGACAGTACTGCCACAGTGCAGCTGTGTCCAATCTATTGGGCTTGAATCAGTTGGATCTGTGAGGGATGAGCATTTCTCAAGCCAGCCAAGTTATCACTCCCTTCTGTTAACTGGAACCTGTGTGGCATCATGGTTGACTGAGGAATTAGTGAAAGCAACATGCAACAGGGATGACCGTTAGCAGGATGGTGGTAAAATACCAAAGCTGAGAAAACGCCAGCTGGAGTCCAGTTGAGTGCCTATTGCATGACAGTGAGAAAGAAGCATTACTTTTCCACTGCCCTTGCATAAGCTTGGTATTATCTACCAGTTCTGAGACTTTTCTCATTTGAGGCCTTTGGGGGTTTTGGATCAGATCTCTGTGGATTGCTGTGATCAGTTTGCTAAGTGCTTTGAGGATAGAATTGCTTGTATATGTTCCTATCTTATGTTCCATTAGAAGCAGTAAGTATAGAAAACGCTATGACTTGTCCTAGTTTATTGGATACCTTTCAGTTTGTTTCATCTTGGGGATGTGTCGAAGTGAGGCTTCACAGTTTAAAGCTCCCAGAGCAGGGAGGTTTGAATGATTTGGTAGTGAAGGTATTGAATGGCTCCCTTGAACTGGCAGTTCCCACAGCATTGAAGAAAGCTATGACGAGTCTGCTCCTAGAGAAGCCATTCATTTATCTTCATTTTAGAAGCTATTGGTTCCAGTACTTGGAAGAAATGCTATAGATGACCAGGGTTCCTAGCCCCAGAGTCCTGGGTGAACCCTATCTGTCTGATTTTAGACACAGTTTTGCTGCTGTAACAGTTTGGATCAGCCTTGGGGTACTGCAGGATTCCATCTTGTCCCCCTTCAGTTTACAGTCTTCATGAAATCAGTGGGTGAGGTTAGCTGGAGAATCAGGGTACAGAGTTTGTTATATGATAATGATGCACTCTCTCTCTCTCTCTCTCTCTCTCTCTCTCTCTCTCTCTCTCTCTCTCAGGCCCCTTCCGCACACGCAAAATAATGCGTTTTCAAACCACGTTCACAACTGTTTGCAAGTGGATTTTGCTATTCCGCACAACTTCTAAGTGCACTGAAAGAAGTTTGAAAGTGCATTATTCTGCATGTGCGGAATGATCCTCTCTTACCCTAATTTCTGTCTAATCCTAGGGATGTTACAGAAAGACCAATGTTGGGCTGAATGAGCGCAAAGAAACCAAAGCATAATCTAGAAAAGGCTGAGGTATTATGCCTTTTTAGCGACATTGCTGGCTTGAGGGTTGGTGTACAGACTCTTTGGACAGGGTGATGTTTTCCTCTTTAGTTTAAGTTTTGCAGTATATCATGTGGCTGGTCTAGCATTCCACCTTGGAACACAGGGGTCGTCTGTTGTCACAAGTGCTTTTTCTTAAGGAAGGGCAGTACACATACACACACGTACTCCAATTTTACTTTGTTGAAGAAGGGGCTATCCATGGTTACACATGCTCAGATCTGCCAACTGTGTGCAGGACAACTGTTTAAAAGTTTGAAATTACAGCTGCATTGTTATTAGTGGGGATAGGATGGTAAATTGTATTTCTCCGAGGCTTACAAAAACCTGTACTATCAGCTGATTTCTGGGACCAGTTCAGTGATGGTTTTTATGTTTAAAGCCCTAAGATTTTTTTGGGGGGGGGGTGTATGTAGGAGTTGTATAGTAGCCTCAAGCACTACCAGTTGGGGCGTTGCCTGGAGGAGAGGAGGTTATTTCCTAGAATGAAAACACCTGAGGGTGATTAATGGCAATGGCTAATAACAAGCACCAGTTGTGGGCTAAGGGAATCAGATAACTGATGAGGACAACCGGGCTGGTAAATCTTTTACTGAAAACATACTCGGAGGTTTGGCTTCTTGAAACTATTATCCAGTCCCTCTTGATTACCTGAGGAGATTTCCTTGGTTCCTGAATAAAAAGGCTATTGGACTTTCTTAACTTCTTGTAGCCGGGAGCTTTCTTGTCTTGTTTTATTTTGTCTGGAGGAGGAAACTCCTACAGAGGAGATTATTTATTTGGAAGCCTGGGAGAAAGCTTGCTGGAGAAGTCAGCAAGCCGTTTGTTATCTGGCATGCAAAGCTACTGAGAGGCCAGAACGACATCATAGGCTCGGGGCGGGGGGGGGGGGCAGCACTTTTACTACTACCTGTTGCATACTGAGATTTTCTTAACATGCTGTGTCAATATTATTCCTTCTGGCCTTCAGATGCCAGATTAAAACAAACTTTTTTCAGCAGGCATTTGCCATGAAGTAATTTTAACTTTCTAGTTTCACTGTATGACTTTGGCATTTTCCACATGAGCTGTTTACAATGTATCTTGCTGCTAAATTCTTCATTTTTTTCCTTTTAATTCCACACTTCCTCTGTTTGGTTCTGGAAACAGTTTTCCTTCAATTTTCCTCTGTTGGTTTCCTGAGTGCTTTTACTGTGATTTTTTAAATCTGTTTCTGAGCCAGCTTCCCTTGATCATGTGATCTTGTTGAAACAGCCTCTATTTCTCCATGCCACCCAACGCCCTTGTGTGGTCGACCATCCTCCCCTTCAGCCATTTTCTCCTTCCCCTTGTCCTGTGTTTTGAAAAGGATTTTTTCCCCTTAGTGATGTAACATTACGGCACAGAAACAAGCCAGATCCAGTGTATCAGCTTTGTCAATTTCATGTTGAATTAGCAATGCAACATTAAGATGAAGATTCACTGTGGCTGCAGATAGGAGTAAGTGAAATTGTCAAGGGGCTGTTAATACATTGCAATGGCAGCAGTTTTCTCCAGTAGATTTTAAAAAAATCACTAATTTAATAACATTAAATTCATATCAGGTTCTCTAATTTTCCAGATTTTATTATTAAAAAGGAATCTCTAGCCCTGTGGTTCTCAACCTTCCTAATGCCGCGACCCTTTAATACAGTTCCTCATGTTGTGGTGACCCCCAACCCTAACATTTATCCATTTTACAAATGGAGAACACTGATGCAGAAAGTCTTAGGTGACCCCTGTGAAAGGATTGTTTAACCCCCAAAGGGGCCCTGACCGACAGGTTGAGAACCACTTCTCTAGCCTATTTCATTTCAGAGAAACTTCTCAACAAGGGAAAGGGCTAGATACTTCATTTAAAAAAAAATCCTGAAAGATGGAAATTAAGAGACCCTGATGCATGTTTTGCTAGAATGATTTAATACGGTTAATTTACCAGTGAGTGTCCTGGTGTCTTGGTTAAGAGCAGTAGACTCTAATTTGGAGAACTGGGTTTGATTCCCACTCCTCTATATGAAGCCTTCTGGATGACGTTGGGCCATCACAGTTCTCTCAGAACTCTCTCAGCCCATGAGGAAACAGGAAATGGCAAACCACTTCTGAATATCTCTTGCCTGAAAACCCTCTGGGGTCATCATAATTCAGCTATGACTTGATGGCAGTTTTTACCACCATCAATTTATCAATGTGAAATAGCCACTGTGTGGACAGGATGGAGAAAATCTGAACTTTTACAATCATCTAGCTGCCATTCAGGGCTTGCTACATTTTTTGCCAAAGGTTCAGAGCAAAGCAGGTTTGAGAAAGACCAGAGAAAAGTCAAGGAAACCATGTGAGGTGTGGTAAAGCAGGGAAAACACTTCCCAACAGCATCAGATTCAGGGCAAATAATGCATGCAGATGCACCCTTAGGGATGCAATCTTAGTTTTCAAATAAGTGATTTCCCATATTATCTTTACATGGTAATGGACCCCAATTAAAATGTGTAGAGTCCACGAGTTCATAGAAGGGATTTCTCTTCATCTTCCCATTCCCTAAGCTTGCAAAGGGCTCTGGTAGGGTCAAAAGGTTCTTAGAGATAGTGCGGGATGCTGCAAGGTAGTGAGGAGGGGGTGGGGAGGAGGAAGCTGAAGCAAGAAAGAGTAATCAGCAGAAATGACTCCTCATTGCTGTGCAGGCTTACACAAGAGAAGGAAAGGCAGTTTCTGATGAATTCCCCTTATTGAGAGCCAGTGTGGTGTAGTGGTTAAGAGTGCTGGCTTTTTATCTGGGAGACCCTGGTTCAAATCTCCACTCATGCCACAGTAGCTCATTAGGCAATCTTGGGACAGTCAACCTACCTCCTAGGTTGCAGCGTTTGGGGCTCTTTAGTTTGGAGACTGAGGGGGGATATGATTGAAGTCTATAAAATTATTCATGGGGTAGAAAATGTTGACAGTGAGAAATTTTTCTCTCTTTCTCACAATACTAGAACCAGGGGGCATTCATTGAAAATGCTGGGGGGAAGAATTAAGACTAATAAAAGGAAACACTTCTTCACACAATGTGTGATTGGTGTTTGGAATATGCTGCCACAGGAGGTGGTGATGGCCACTAACCTGGATAGCTTTAAAAAGGGCTTGGACAGATTTATGGAGGAGAAGTTGATCTATGGCTACCAATCTTGATCCTCCTTGATCTGAGATTGCAAATGCCTTAACGGTCCAGGTGCTCGGGAGCAACAGCCGCAGAAGGCCATTGTTTTCACATCCTGCATGTGAGCTCCCAAAGGCACCTGGTGGGCCACTGCGAGTAGCAGAGAGCTGGACTAGATGGACTCTGGTCTGATCCAGCAGGCTAGTTCTTATGTTCTTAGGTTTGTTGTGAGGATGAAATGGAGGGAGGGCAGTGGTGCAGGTTGATTTGAGCCCTCATTGGGGAGAAAGACAGGGTACAAATGAAGGAAATACATCAATAAAAATTGTTGCAAAGGATATCGGACTGAGGCCACACGTATGAAAGGTGCAGCTGCACAGTTGTGTAACAATTACTAGCTCAAGAAGTTGTTCCCCTAACTAAGCCTGCAGTTTTCACTGTTAACAGTGGACCCATGCTGTGTCATTTCTGTAGATGGACTATGTTGATACAACAGCTTGTACAATAGCTTTGCTGTGGCTCCTATAATGTGGCTGTCTGCTAAAAAGAGACTTTACTACCATGAATTGAGTTTGCTGGTAGACTGCTTGTTGAAATTGATTCAGGAGCCTATCTGGATTTAAACTAATTTTTATTGTCTCTAGGCCATACCTCTAGCCTCAAGGTTCTCAGACTGGTTTGAAAATGTTGCAGTATTTATAGTGAATAATCCTGTGACCAATAAGCTAGTCAAACTTATTTATTTATTTTTTATTTTATTACATTTCTATACTGCCCCTTCCCTTTTGGGCTTGGGGGAGTGGTCACAACCATTCATAAAAACAACATATAATTAATAAACAATACAATTATAAAACGATAAATAAAATTTAAAATCTAGACTTCCCAAACAGCTAAGATGGTGCAAACATCCCATTTCCAATGAGCTTAGAAAGGGGAGGATGGAAAAAAGGGGAGGATGGAAAGGATGGGAGGATGGAAAAAAGAAATTAACCCCCTGATTGAGGGGGGGATGGGGGGGATGATGGTGGTGGCGAAGCCAGAGTTGGTTAACTGTTTGCTGCCTCAACCATATGTCTGGTGGAACAGCTCCCATCTTACAGGCCATGTTGAACTGCATTAGATTCTGCAGGGCCCTGGTTTCATCAGACAGAGCATTCCACTAGGGCCAGGGTCAAAAAAGCCCTGGTTGAGGCCAGCCAGATTTCCCTAGGGCCAGGGACCACAAATAAATTATAACTCTATAGAAGATCCATTGGGAGACCTAATGGAGAGATGCTCTCATATGTACATTGGTCCCAGACCATTTAGGACTTTGTACATCAGCACTAAAATCTTGGACCTGATCCAGTACTCCACTTGGAGCCAGTGCTGCTGGTGGAACACAGGTTGAATGTGTGTCTTCCACGAGGTTCCAGTTAGGACTTTCGCTGCTGCATTCTGGACCAGCTGGAGTTTCCATAGCAAGCCTAAGAGTAGCCCTGCATAAAGTGAATTATAGTAATCCAGCCTAAAGGTGAACTGGCCCTTGTGGGACACTACATACCAATTCATGACCTGTGGAAGTTCTCTCACCAGTTTATCCTCAGTTGTGGAGAAATGATGTAGTGGGTTTTGCAGCTCACAGAACTCTGTCCACATCATTCTAGGCGAGTCGGCTGAATTGGTCCAATGAAGAGCCTAAAGATAACCAAAAGGCCTCCAATTCTTTTACTGCATCAAACCTGGCTGGAGGTTTTGGCAGAGAGACAAGACTTTATATACAAAATAGCCTGCATACTCGTCACAGCTAAAAGCTGATTCTCTACTCTTTTGGGGACCATCTCATAAGGTCGTTAATTGCCTCATTACTCTAAATAATTGTGCTGACTGTGAGCTTGCAGAACCTATGCTGGCTGCAAAATAATTCATTTTCACAGTTTTTGCTGCCATCTCATAAGCTTTCATAAATGTCCTATAAGATGGTCTTGCCTGTTCATCATTAGATTTCCCCCAGACTTGCTCTAGCAGTCTGAACTCCCAATTTTTCCTCAACTCTGGTGCATACCATGGAGCTGGTCTGGCATGAGTGTACAGAGGGCATCAGGGGGCGATCTCATCAATGGCAATAGAGAGATGGCTATTCAGTCATCCACCAGTACATCTAATGAGTCACCAGGAGACATCAGGCCCCACAGAGCATTCTGGAAACCAGTTCGTTCCATGAGTTTCTGGCATACGTGACCATTTGAGTGAGAGAACAGCATCTAGTGCTCTGGAGGGTAAAAGTATCTACAGATTAGGAAAAAAAACGTGGAAAAATCTTCTGATAGGCTGGTCTGTGAGTTCACAGTCCCAATGTGTGTCTGTATAGAGCAGGGGTAGGTAACCTGCGGCTCTCCAGATGTTCAGGAACTACGATTCCCATCAGCCCCTACCAGCATGGCCAATTGGCCATGCTGACAGAGGCTGATGGGAATTGTAGTTCCTGAACATCTGGAGAGCCGCAGGTTCCCTACCCCTGGTATAGAGGATAACTCACTGAACATTGGTTAGGTAAGTACAACATTGTTTTTCAGCACTTAGACAAATCTGGTTTTATTGCTCTTGAATTCAGACGTTGACTTTATGAAGCTGAAGCGCAAGGGTCAGAAAGAGTGTAAGTGTGTCTCAGATGTGGACGTTCATTCCTATCAGTCTCTGTTTATGCTGACCTGGTTATATGAGAGCAGCTGCAGTATCAGAGTACAATTTATTTCTACCCTTTGTGAGAGTGCCAACTGTGTGTTGGGGAACTCCCACAGAAAAAATGGCTGGTCGTGGAAAAGTTCTCCTTGTTTTTGCAGAACTGTAACCTAGTCCTGGAAGGGAGAACCCTGTTACCACTAGTATTTCTACAGTGTTTTAAAAAAATAGACTTGAATGATCTATCTATGCAGGATAGTCCTGTTAGTTATATCTAAATATCTAAACAAAAGCAGATATGAAGGCAGGAAGCCAGCAGGGGGATGGGGGCTTGCCAGTGTTTTGCACTGAGTGTCACATGTATGACTATCTGCCACTAGGCCAGAAGTTGTGGGTGTGCCCTCGCTGCAATGAGCTCCTGGCACTCAAGGAACGTGTCCGTTCTCTTGAAGCCAAGGTGGCAGACCTGGAGAAGCTGAGAGAGGCAGAGAGGGCAACAAACAAGGCTTTCAGGGACCTAGCAGCCGGGTCCCACTCCCAAGGTGACATCTCTTCAGATGTCATGGAGAATGAGAGTCCTGGAGTGACAGAAGAGGGTTACCCGATCTCTGAGGAGGTGAAGGAGAATGCTCCCATAGATGGGATCCCTTCCTTAACTGGTGATCAGCTATCTCTACCAGACTGAGGATACCCCACAAAGGGAGGTGAGGGGCTCGCACTTGTAGTGGGTGATTAGATCATCAGGAATATAGAGAGTTGGGTTTGTGACAGGCGCGATGATCCATGGTGACTTGCCTGCCTACAGTGAAAGGTTGCGCGGATGTCACTTTTCACGTCTAGAATAGGCTGTTAGAGCAGTGCTGGGGGTGCCGAGTCCCAGCAGTTGGTGAGGTCCCACATTGGTACCTGTATGACATTGGGGAAATGTAGCTGGGAGGTTCTGGAAGCTACGAAATTTAGTATAGCTGAGAAAAGGTTAAAATCCAGGACCCCCCAAGGTGGCATTCTCTGAAATTCTACCTGTTCCACACACTTGTGCCAGAGAGGCTGAGCTTCTGGCAAGCAGGAGATACAGGAGGTCTCAATGCTGTGGATGAGAAGGTGGGGTGCAAAGGCAGAGGATTTCTGAATTTGTCAGGGAACTGAAAGGGGAGACCTTTTGCGGGATAAAGGCAGACCTGTACAAAAGGACGGGCAGCTTCATCTTTCCCAACCAAAAGAGGAACCAGACTTGCACTGGCTCAACATTAAAAAAGGTAGCAGAACAGCTTTTTTAAACTGATTCCTGGGGAAAGCAGAGCCAGGAGCTGAGGTGACTTCGTTGAATGACAATACAGAGAAGGAGGTTTTTTTAAATCAACCACATACAAAGTGAGGAACATAGCAATGTGATAAGTGATAGTGTCTAACAAAGGCTAAGAGGGCTGAAAACACATAAATCCCAGGTTAGGGACAGAGACAGAGTATACAAATTGTCTCTGTATGCCGGGGGAGTAGGGAACCTCTTGACTCTCTCAGATGTTCAGGAACTACAGAAGTTCCCATCCCAGCCCCTACCAGCATATTGGCCAATTGGCCATGCTGACCAAGGCTGATGAGGGAATTGTAAGTTTCCGAACATCTGGAGAGCCTGCGGTTCCTAGCTCTGCTCTATGCTAATAGTAGAAGCAAATTCTGACCCCAACCCTAAAATGGGAGGCACAAGAGTACAAGAGTTTTGAAGGAGGACATTGATATAGTGGGCATCACAGAGACATGGTGGAATGAGGAGAACCAGTGGGATGCTGTTATCCCAGGTTACAGGCTCTTAAGGAAGGATAGGACAGTAGCCCTCTACATCAAAGGGGGTGGGGTGGCCCTCTACATCAAAGAGAGCATAGTGTCACATAAAATAGACAATGCAGGGGAGCTGAGTTCTATCTACTACAGAAGCACTGTGGATATCAATACCAGGGGTGGAGAAGCATAGTTTAACATTAGGAATATAAGATCCCCTGACCAAAGCACAAGAGGATTCTCTGAGGATGGAAAAGAAATTAGAGAGGCCAACAAGCAAAATAATATGCAGGTAGTATTGGTGATTTTAACTATCCCCATATAAACTGGAAAAATGCATGTTCAGGTCATAGTAAGGAGAGAACATTCCTGGATATGCTAAATGACTGTGGCTTAGAGCAGATGGTTGTAGAACCAACCAGGGGAGATGTGATCCTAGATCTAATTCTATGTGGGACCCAGGACCTAGTCTTGAGGAAGTCAGTGTTGATGAGCGATAGTGGGAACAGCGACCACAATGCTGTCAGATTCAGTATCTCTGCATGCAGAACAAGTGGCAACTACTAATGTAGTTACACATTAAGCCCTTCAGAAAGGGAAATTTCTCAAAGATGAAGGAGGATGTAGTCTTGGAAGCTGAAAGGGAAAATCAAGAAGGTAAAAATGTCCAAGATGCTTGAGTTATTTAAAAACACAGTCTTAAAAGCGCAACTGGAATGTGTGTGTTCCACAGGTTAGGAAAAGCTTGGCCCAGTCCAAAAGAAAGCCACCATGAAGTTTAACAAGGGCGTTGAAGAAATTATTAGGAAAAAAAAGATGTCTTTTGAAAATGGAAGTCCAACTTAACTGATAAAGAATACCAGAGAGAACACAAATGGTGGCAAAAGAGAAGCAAGTTAGCTGTAAGGGGAGGCCAAAAAAAGGATTATGAGGCATGGCTGTGAACATCAAAACCAGCAACAAACAGTTCTTCAAAATTACACATCCAAAAGCAGGAAGCCAGCAAAGGGAAGTGAGCCCGTTAGATGATGACAAAGGAACAAAGGGTGTGCTAAAGATGACAAGGAGATTGCAGAAAAGCTGAGATATGAATTCTTTGCATCTGTCTTCACCCAAAGGAGGTGAGGAAAATTCCTGCACCTGAACCAAGCTTCTTAGGAGGCTAATCGAGAACTATACTTAAAAGATAGTGGTAGACAAGGAAGAAGTTCTGTGGCAGCCATTGATAAACTAAATGCTACCAAATCCCCTGGCCCAGATTGCATTCACCCAAGAGTTCTTAAAGAGCTCAAGCATGAAATTGCTGATGTTCTCACTTTAATATGCAACTTATCCTTGAAATCAGGCTCCATCCCTGAAGACTGGAAGATGGCCAATGTCACACCAATCTTTAAGAAAGGGATCTAGGGGACCGGGAAATTACAGCAGGCCAGTCAGTTTGACATCTGTTCCAGGTAAATTAGTAGAATCTGTCATTAAAGATAAAATTATAAAACATGTACAAAAGCAAATTATACTGCTGAAAGAAAGGAGTCAGCATGGCTTTTGCAGAGGCCTGTCTTACAAAGCTTACTGGGAGTTCTTTGAGGATATGAAATAGGCATGTGGGATAAGGGGAACCAGTGGACATTGTCTACTTGGATTTCCAAAAGGCTTTTGACAAAGTTCCTCACCAGAGACTATTGAGAAAACTCAGCCCAATGAAGGAATAAGAGGGGAAGTCCTCCTATGGATTAAAAACTGGTTGAGAAACAGGAAGCAAAAGAGTGGAGTGTAAAATATGGGAAATTCTCACAATGGAGAGATGTGGGGAGTGGTGTCCCCAAGGATCACGTGTTGGGACCAGTGCTCTTTAACCTGCCCTATTCATAAATGAAGCCTATAGGAAGTAGAGGGTGGGTAGTAGCGTGGCCAAGATTTGCAGATGATACCAAATTATGTAGGGTGGGTGAGAGAACCTACAAAGGGAGTTATGACTCCAAGGACCGGACCTTGATACAGGAGGAAATTAAGGTGAGAGTGTATGGGCTAAGAGATGGCAAATGCCACAGAGTTCAATGTATGCAAAATGCAAAGTGATGCACATAGGGGCAACAAATCCACCCTTCACATACCTGCGCTTCCACAGGGGTCAGTGCTATCAGTGATCTACAGACCAGGAGAGAAAGGGATTTGGGCGTCTTAATTGATAGTTCCATGGGAATGTCAACTCAATGTATGGCAGCTGTTAACAAGGCAAACTCTATGCTGAGGATAATCAGGAAAGGAATTGATAATAAAAACTGCAAAGAGTTGTCATGTGCCACTTATATAAAGCAGTGAATTAGTGCGACCACACACTTGGAGTACTTGTGTTCGGTTCTGGTCACCACATCTCAAAAAGGATATTGAAGAGAGATAGAGAAAGAAGTGCAGAGAAGGGCAACTTGAGGATGATTGAGAGGACTGGAGCACCTTTTCCTTACGCGAGAAGAGGCTGCAGCGTTTGGGACTCTTTAGTTTGGAGAGGAGAGCGTCTTAGGGGGGGATATGATTGAAGTCTATAAAATTATGCATGGGGTAGAAAATGTTGACCTTAGAGAGAGAAATTTTTCTCTCTTTCTCTGTCTTGAATACTGGAACAGGGGCATTCATTAGAAAAATGCTGGGGGGAAGAATTAGAACTAATAAAAGGAAACGCTTCTTCCATAGCGTGTGATTGGTGTTTACAGAATATGCTGCACTGCAGGAGGTGGTGATGGCCACCTAACTTGGATATAGCTTTAAAAGGAACTTGGAACAGCAATTTATGGAGGAGAAGTCAATCTATGGCTACCAATCTTGATCCTCTTTGATCTGAGATTGCAAATGCCTGTAACAGTCCAGGTGCTTTCGGGAGCAACAGCCGCCCATGAAGAGCCATTGCTTTCACATCCCTACATGTGAACTCCCAAAGGCACCTGGTGGGCCACTGCGAGTAGCAGAGAGCTGGACTAGATGGACTCTGGTCTGATCCAGCTGGCTTGTTCTTATGTTCTTATGTTCTAGTTGTGCGAAATGTGTATCTGTAGCTTCACAAATGGGGAATTGCTTTGATTTTTTTTTGTTAGCTGTCCTTAGAAACATGCATCCTGCTGACTCGTATTATTCAAGAGTAGAGTGAAACCCACGGTGACCCTGGATGGGGTTATTTGTAGCTGGATTGCTGACTGTTGCTTTGTGCCTCTCAGCTGCGATGCTCATGCTTTCCCCTTATTTAGAATATTGATTTTTGAAAGAACTGGCTGTAGCCGAAAATGCCACGGCAGGAGGAGAGTGAAAAGCGCTGAAGATGGGAAGCGAGAGAAATTTGGGAAGTGATATAAAAAGAGAGAAATCAATGAGAAGCGTTGTCGAAACAATAAAATGATTGTGTATGGGTTTTTGTAAAAAAAAAGAATATGTCCAGCAGCATGGGGAGCATGATAGCAGGCAGAGATAGAAATGTGTCTTTTAAGGGGAAAAAAAAAAGGGGGAGGGGAGAATAGCTTTGTTTTACTATATAAAATATTGCTAGAACAGTTTGAAGAATTGTAGAAATGAATGTACAGTCATGAACAAAACAGTCTAGCAATTGAGTTTCTGGTCTTGCAGTAAGTGAGCATAGGCAGTTTTGATCCTGGTATTGTCTGCCTTCCCATGCTACTAAAAGGGCAGTTTTATCTCCTGATCTCATACTAATGAGAGGAAGTCACAGTCCTCGACATATGTGGGCTGTTTTCAGTTTTTCTTGCAGTGAATTTTTGCATGGCTGTGTGCAAAAGTCTTGTGTGGTCCATTCATCTTTGATAATGGAACATCTTTAAACAAAAACAATAGTGGCAAAAAAAAAGAACTAATTTGAACCTTGTGCCCTTGTACTTCTTCCCCAAAAGAGGAACCTTGCTGATCTCATTCACTAATTTATTTCAGCATAAGATAAAAATAACTGATCTTTTGAAAAAATAAAAATCAGATTTTTAAAAAACAATAAAAATGCTTTTTTAGGAAATATCTGTCTAAATAAATATAGTTTTCATTGAAGAGGCACATTCATAGTGCAGAAGTTATTCATCATGAAATAAGAGTTAGTGATTTTTTAATTGCAATGCATTAGCATATTCATGTGTAGGGTTCTGCAAGTTTTTTGGTAAATGAATTCTATTAATCCATTCACAGTTATTATTCTCTTCCAGAGGTTTCATGTAAAGATTATTTTGTTGCAGTTTTTTTCTGCCTGGAAGAAGATATTGTCACAGATGCTTGGTTTTGCAGTTCTCATAACTGGATTTGTGTCTGCAGAGATGGCTTGCCTATTCTTCACAGCAAAAATGTTATAAAATAAAGAGTTGAGAAAGAGACTGTTCCTTTGCAGGTCTGTGTATACAGAATCAACCCTAATTAAGTGCTAATTTCCCCACCCTGGGTCATGGACAATATACCCCACTAAACATTTGCTCCTCACTAGACGCACAGTGTGTAACAGACTTCTCTCTGAAGTACACACCTCTGAAGATGCCAGCCACAAAATGCAAGGCAAAGCGTTAGGTGAGCAAGAATCCACCAGACCACAGCCACACAACCCGGAAAACCCACCCAACCAATTTTCAAAAAGTTCAATAAATAAGCTCAATAAATAAAGTTCAATAATAAATAAAGATTGTTTAGGAAGGAATGGATCTGCACAAAAAAGGAGCTAAATCTCACCGAGGGAGGGGAGGACAGAAGTAAGAATGAGAAAGTGAAATATTTTGAGCAGGAATACTCCACTAGTGTGTTGGCATGTTTGTGTGTGTATAGCCTGAGGTTTATCATGTATTGTTCTTTTCCTGGAGGGGAAAAGCTTGTAATGGTGGCAGGCTATAAAAGAGTCTCAGTTTGGGAATGTTTAATGCTGAAGAGTTCTACCTATGGGTAAGGCATGCATGCAATGTGCAAAACTGTGACAAAAAAAAGAAATTCAAGGCGGGGTAGCCTGAAGGAAACAACATCTCATGAGAAATGCGAGTTTATGCAAGAAACTGTGATTTAAATCCTAGTCTTCCTGATTGAAATTATGATTTGATTGAAACCAAATCTATCTTGTTGTCCTTCAACAGAAGCTACGATTGATTGCTTGACAATCACATACACTGGGAGACCCTTGTTTGGCTTAAAATTCTGTAGAACATTTTGAGAAGGCATACTGGTGTGTAGCAGCCTGACTAGCCCAAGCTCAGGAGAGCTTGGGAGAAGCTAAGCTTTGGGGTTAGCCCATGTTTCTGGGGCAAAAGGCGGAAGGCAGTGGGAAAGAGTACCTCCTGGCCACCTCTTTTCTTGAAAACTGCTGGAAGTTGGCTGTGATGACTGCTAAGGTTGTTATTATAAAATATTGGTGCATTGTTTCAAATACAACACTTTAAGGTTCTTGCCCAAGCCTGTTGTAGAAAAATGACATGCATTTGATACTGGGAATCAAGAAAGTACTTATGAGATAACACTGAAATAAGGGAAATGCAAAACATGCTGGGATTTACTCGCCGAAAACCATTATTTGTATTGTAGGACAGTGATTAGGCAGAACCTATGGCACGGAAGGTGCCAAGAGAGGTGGCACTCAGAAACCCTCTCTACCAACTGGGCACTTGGCGCTTAAACAGGGAGACTTCATCTCATGTGGGGAGGTGGGAATTACCACTCCCACACACATCTGGAAAGCTGGCTTCAGCCTGGGCAGCTGGAGCTTGATTATTGCACCATTAAACCCAATGCCACCTAGTTTGGGGAAGCGGTATAGGCTGCCCTGTTAAGCACTGTTAAACACCACTGATTGATTTTCCATGCAAAAGAACTAAAACCACCGCGATCCTTTACCACCAGGAGGTAGCTTCGGTTTGCTGACAATGGGAGGGGCTTGCTTCTGGAGGTAAACCCTTCTAGGGATTGCGTCGATTCACCAGTTCAAAAAAGAGTTCCATGGTTTGCTTCAAAGCAAAGCCAACAACTACACCTCCAAAGCTTACTCCTGACAGGTAGCATGCGCCTCTGAGCCAACCATTTTGTCTAAACCCTATATGCCTCCAGTATTCAGGTTAAATTGCCATGCATTTGGCACTGCGTGATAAACAAAAGTGGGTTTTGGGTTTGCAGTTTGGGCACTTGGTCTCAGAAAAGTTCGCCATCACTTTGTGTAGGACAGCATAAAAATTGGATCCAAGACCGTTAGTTATATAGTTTATGTCACAACATTCTTGTTTCTACAACTGTATCTGCAGTTTTTCAGAGTGGAGATGATGATTGATCGTAAAGAGGCTGTGGAACAGCATCGCATCTTGGATGTGCTGTGGTTTCCATTAATGAAGTTTTTTGGATTTTATTCCCTTTTACATACTCTATACTGGCCTGAGGGCATGTGGTAGCTTACCTGCATGTTATGTAGTGATTCACATTTACCTGCAAAAGTGATGTGGCTAGCATTAAAGTAAAATGAATTATTGCAGTTTACCACGCCCTCCAGGTAGGAAGACTGTGTTTTAATGGCAGCCCAATACGCAAGTGCCCTGAAGTGAACTGCGGAGTGTTGACCATAGTTTAATGATGATGACTGTTAACCTAGTGTGCGGCCTTAGGGTCTGCACTTATTGTATTTTTCTATCCTCATGTGTATAATGAAAGTGTAAGTGCAGTTTTCAACATAGCAATTGCTTTGCTAGAATGAAGAGCGCTTCTTCGTGCATTCTGGAGCTTAGAACAACAAAACTCCTCAGGAGGAATATGCTGCTAATGCCTCATTGCATTTATGTTGTGTGGATCAAATGGGACAATCCCCATTAAAAGTAGGTGAAGTCATAATTAAATATCTGTAACATCTAGCTTGCAATCCATTTAAAAACATTATCCTGCCCAATAGCTTGCAGTCTTCTAAATAACATTAAGAAAGAATAAGGTAATTGACAGTAATGTCAGAAATATGCTACAGATTTATTTTAAAAAACTTCTTAAAGGGTGGCAGGAAATGAATGGCTCAAAAGGCGAGAAAATGGAGGACGGGGAGAACACCACAAAAATGAGTTATGCAAATGAAACAAATGGAGGTAACTTTAGTTTAGTCGGTTTTAGTCAGCAGAAAAGAACCAAAGAACAAAGAAATTGTCTTGAGTGAAGACAAGTGACGAAATGGAAGTAATTAAAAGTTAACAATAAATCTTTGAACTGAATCAAGGAGTCATATGGTAGCAGTAAAGGAGAAAGGAAAACCAAGAATTTTAAAAGCCAAAACACGCACATTCACACACAACAAGGTGAGCGAAGGACACAAACCAGAGGCAGAAGATGAGATAGGGACAAACTCTGACAGGCAAAGAATTACAATAATCCAACCAAGATAGTATCAAACAATGAACTCTGTAAAATGAAGAATAACTAGCAAGAAAAGAACGACACTTTCTGAGATTAAGAAACTGAAAACAGATATTGCTAGTGGGGGAGGGAGGGCAATAGGCCATTTAAAAGAAAGAAAAGAAAGAAAAAAGCAAATTCCAGTCTCTGGCAGCAAAGAATGTAGGTTGACAGCTGAACAGAAATGGTGGGAAATGGACAAACAAAGACAGGAAGAAGCTCCATTTGAGAGAAATTTAAGAGGTGTTAAAAAACGTGAGTAGAAATGGGGGGGCCAGCCACAACGTAATTGAAAAAAAAGAAAGAAAAGAAAAAAAATCAGGAAGTCAGAGAAAAGCAGCTATTGAATGGCTTCAACCCAGAGATAATGATCAATACTAAAAGCACAAATGAGATGGACCACTAGGATAAAGACTTAGAATAATATGGATCCCCAAGAATTGAGGATTAAGGAACATCAGAAGAATGCCATCTGTAAAATACATGAAAAAGCTATTGGAGAGTGAAGAAAAAAAACCAACATCAAAGAAGAAAATAATGATCAACAGTCTTAGGTTACGAAATAGTGTAGAAAACCAAGGTTGCTGTTTAGAAAGTAAATGAGAATTGGAGAGTGACTATACAGCATTCTCATAACACAAAGAATGAAAACTCCATTGAAAAATAGGCAAAGCACTTGGAAAAGACAACATATTACAAAAAGCCAGAAGTTGATATTTGACTATCAAATCAAAATCAACTCAATTACAGGGATTCAAAAAAAATGGGTTTTTTTTTTTTTTAAAAAGGTGAAAGAGATCAAACATAAATTAAACTCTTGCCTTCCCATTAGAAAGATTAGATAATAATTAAAGATTAAAGGTAGAAGCCCCCAAAGTCATCTGACGAGATAAGGGATAGAGACTCAGTGTCAGAATATAAAAAGAGCCTTGTTTGACTGGATCAGTGGCCCATTTACAATTCTGAGGGCTGCCCATGGAGGGAGTGGCTGGCTGGCTGCTGAAGCACCTGAAGCACTTCTGCTCCATTTCCTGTGGACATTCCACTGTGTGCCCCTTCATGAGGCTCAGATAGCATAGCAAGACATCAGAGCATAGCTGCTGAGGCAGTCCTGCCAACCAGGATGCAGTGCCCACTGTTGTCCCTGCATGTGGCACACACAGGAATGACCAATCACCACTTTCAAATCTGGCCACTGCCCCTTGACATCACTTTCCCTCCCACAGACAGACATCAGAGAGGGAGAAAAGGCTCAACAACAATGTAATTCCCAAAGAGGCACATGGCCTGAGCATTCCTCCCCCCACTCAATGGGGAGGTGGATCTGTGTGTGTGGCTGACAGGAAGCTTACTCCTCCCCTGGCCCTGATAGGGATGTGGGAGCAAAAGTACTGCTCATGTGCAGCTGTTCCTGTTTGATGTCACATATACCCTTCACATGAAACAGTACAACAAATGAGGGGAGAGGGAAGAAGAGGCCTAGTTCAAACCTACACCCGACGTTAACATCCTAACTACTGGACCAAGAAAGGAGGCATGCTATCAAGAAGCAGGGACTCCACGGCAACCTTGATGTTACCTCCAACCATATGGAGCTAGCCAGAGAACATTGTACAGACAAGTATGACTTTGTGGAAAGGCATTGGGATAGTATGCCCAAGGCTCCTGGTTTAATCCCTGCACAGGAAGGATAAGAGGCAGACAGAAGCCATGGAGTTGACATTTTGACCCTGTATATACCATAAAATGGGCAAAATAGGATTGGCCCAACTGATTTGAGACTTTTTGGATTCACCATTGTATCAAGATTGCCCTTCCATGTGAAGCCCATGGCAGCAGCTCCCTTGCACCCCATCCACCCTAGGCTTCTTGCACTCTTGCACTGTAATAGCGCCCTAATGTATATGGGAGAGTAGGACCCAGAAAAGGACCCCCTTCCTGAGTTACCTGCAGTCCCACATATTCCCTTGGATTATCCTTCCAGCTCATTGTGCAGGCTGCCTTGTACATAGCTGTGAGCATTTGGGAAAGGGGTGGGGACCTATTTGTGTCTGTTATATCATGCAGCTGAATAAAAAGAAGAGATCAGTGACAGCAATCCCATCATTCCTGAGTCAGAGACCATCCCCTGGAGGAAGAATGCCTAGAAGGCCTGAGAAGGGTGGTAGTTCACCAGATAGGAGGGGAGGAGGTGGGGCAGGGAATGAGTCTTTCGTAGAACACCCAATACAGCAAACTGTGACGAGACAGGCTGAGCTGTCCCTGGCACAGCATGCATGTGAGTGGGATGGACTTGCTGGATAGAAGGCAGGATGCTTCAGGAGCTGGACTGGAACTGGTGACTGAGCAGAGCAGCAGGGACTGCACCCACCATGTTCCAAGGTCTCCCTGTTGAATCCCCACCAGGAGGAATGTGTCAAACAGAAACATGTGCACTGATGGTCAACAGTACAGATGACATGCCCACTATAGCAATGTTTGTTGGACCCTGGCAGAGTTTACTCTCTCTTGGATGTGGGAGGGAGAGAGAAGGACTTCAGGTTGCCAAAAGGACCCTCCAGAAAGGTAACTATGCAAATAAACAAGAAATAACTATACCTTGGCTACATTTCTACATAAAGCAACGTGCAAGCAGTGCAAAAAGTCACAGTGAATTTAATGTCTACATCAGAACCAGTGAATTTAATGTCTACGACAACATATAGCTCATATCATTAGCCTAGCAACTTGGTAGACAACATATATAAAGAAGCCATTCTCAATATAAACACAGTTCTAATATGAACGTAATTCAGATGAGCCCCCTAGTTTTGTGGAGTACGTTGTGGCTGCCCCAATAAGTTCCCTGAAGTCTTGCCTACTTTTCTTTAAGCTCACCTTCCCATGAATCTGTTTCATGTTCATAATAGTAGTGTTCAATAAAGAGATGAAACTTTTAACGCATGACTAAGCAGTCTATGCCAGTGACACTTACTGATCCCATGATCTGCTGCTGCATAGGGATTTGATCCTGCAAGGAACTGGATTCCATGGTTGCTGGGCCAGCTGATCCACAGAGCACAGGGAGGCAGCTGCCAGGCAACCCAAACCATAGTTGTGCCCTGTTGAGAAGTAGGGAAGTATTGGCAAGGGAGTTGGCAGACAGCCCAATATAGCCCATCCCCTGCTGTTTACATTCAAAGATGTGCTGTCCCTGAATGAGAAATTCCATTTAGTCATCATTGTGAATAGTTATTAATGGACCTATAGGCTGGTTCTTTTCAAACCATCTGTATTAATTGCAGTCGCTAGTGTCATTGCATTTCACAAGCAAATTATGGGATGCATGAAGTACCTCTTTGTGTGTCCAAGATCTACTTCATTGAATGGTCCCAGAATTGCAGGAATGTTTGGAGAGAGAAATATGTAATTCTGTGTTTGCTTTCTCTATACTGTGTTTTATAGAAAACCCTTTAATGTCTGTCCTATTTAGTTGTCTATTTGTGAAAACTGAGCAGAAGGGTAG
This sequence comes from Sphaerodactylus townsendi, assembly GCF_021028975.2. NCBI lineage: Eukaryota > Metazoa > Chordata > Lepidosauria > Squamata > Sphaerodactylidae > Sphaerodactylus > Sphaerodactylus townsendi. The sequence goes on along the minus strand of NC_059426.1, from coordinate 43,076,572 downwards.
AAAGGGGTAGGAGACAAAGTCTATCCCAGCCAAAAGAAAAGAGGAAGAAAAGACAAAAAACAAGAACCCTACTTTTGATTAAAGAAATGTGCAAAAACATTAGGATGGAGGAGAAAAGAATGAACAGAATTCAGCTGTCAAGCAGAGGAACGTTGAGAAATATTCAAGAGAATGAAAATAAGATCATTTAGAAAAAGAGTGAGCAGAAGAAAAATAACAGACCATGAAACTAAAATAAATACAATTGTAAGCTGGTTTGTGTAACTGTTGAGCACTGCAATCCATAAGTGGAGGAAGTGCTGTTAAGGATGTGAATGCAAAGATCAGGGAGGAAAGAATCACAGCCTGAGAGACATTAGATGCTTACTATATGGAAGCTTAAGGATGCAGAGAAATGAGGGAATTAAGTAATGAGCAGCAGAAGACAGGAGATCAAGATGAGTTGATGATTAAAGCAAGCAATATTCATATTATTTGATTAATGTGTGCAGGTGAATAGAAGAACCATTATAGATGTAAGAAAAACATGCTTAATGAAATTGTTATTTGCTTAGAGGGGAGAAATAGTCCTATGGCATGTGGAGTTCAAAAAAAGTAGGGAAAGAGGAAAATAATAATAGAAAAATGTCACAACCTTGGTGAAGAGAAGAAGAAGAAAGAGTTTGGTTTTTTATCCCCCCTTTCTCTCCTGCAGAATCTCAAAGGGAGCTTTACAATCTCCTTGCCCTTCCCCCCCTCACAACCAAGCACACCCTGGCCAGGAGGTGGGGTGGGGCTGAGAGAGCTCCGAGAGGCTGTGACTAGCCCAAGGTCACCCAGTTGGCATGTGTTAGAAGTGCACAGGCTAATCCTAGTTCCCCAAGATAAGCCTCCACAGCTTAAGAGCAGCAGAGCTGGGAATCCAAAGCCAGTTCCTTCAGATTAGATACGAGCTCTCTTAACCTCTTACGCCAGCTGCTGGAAAGAAAAGGAGTGTTGTTTCCTCCCCACACACACACACTACATAAAATGCCCATGGAGCAAGCAAGGGCAAATTTGAGAGTTGAAGCTTACAAAACATAATTGAAAGACTATCGCTAAGCAAGAGATTTGAAACACTGGACGTTAATGCAGGGGCAAGAAGGAAAACACTAAGGAGTTAATCATGAATGACAGGAATGTTGTTGCATTTTTTTTGCTGTGAACAAAGGAGTTCAGTAAAAGTGCTGAATAGAAAACACAGAGAATCATGGGAGAAATGGAATATGCATAATATGCATAAGATGAAAAAGAAAAAGCGAAACAAGGTTGCAAGCAGTATCACTCCAGATCCAAAGGCCAGACAAAGTGAAACTTTGAAGTGACCAATATTGTTGGACTGTTACTAGAAGCGACCTGGGTCCCCAGCCATGAAACTCACTGGGTAATCTTGAGTCCTGTCTCTGTCACAATAACCTGTCTTTTGATGCTCTTAGGAAGGTAGAATTGAAGAAGACCTTCTTAGTGGAGGGCAGGATAAAATGTGAGAAGAAAGGAAATGGTAAGAATAGCATAAAAAATGACAAAACTGCCATTAACTGCAAGTCTTACATTTTCAAACTCTTGAGGAGGTGGTACATGGTTTCATGTTGGCTATCTGGAGTATATGTGCTCATGCCCAATATTTAGACTAAATATGTATAGAGGTATATGGATTACAGAAGTAAGACACAATCAAGGATTGAATAGCCCATATATTTTTAGGAGTGTTGAAGCTAGTTTCTGTCCTTGTGTGGCCCTGATAGCATGATTTAATTTCAGTGATCCTGCTGTTTAATTTAATACAGTTTAGAGTCAGGATAATTTTCACTGTGGGAAAGGCAAAATTTCACATGAGGAGGAACTGTTAGGCGTTTTAGTAAAATGAAGGGAGGCAGACTATTTTCCTTTTGACTAATGACTGATAAAGTCATCTATTTTTTATGAAGCTATTTGCTTTTGATTAATGGTTGATTAAAAACAAATCCTACTCTTATGAAGTTATGACCAATTACTATAATGTCAGATGTAGGCAGGAAGTGTGGTTTCAGTTATATAGTGGCTTGGATCTGAGTGGAAATGAGTGCTGATGAAAGGGGCATGACTTTCTCTTCTCACCATCCTGTTGCAGCTCAAAATGCTCTTCTGACAATATGCTTGCGGAGGAACAGAATGAAGGGAGTCAGAGGGCTGGGGGTGGGAATGAAAAATCCCTCTGCTTGTGCCCACAGAGGAAAATCACAATGAGGTTCAGCCCAATATTTATGGAATCAAAAAGCAAACACTCCTCAGCAGATGTTTTATGGTCACTCCCATGATATCATGGTCTACTGGTAGAGATTCTTCCATCTGTGGAAGTGCTCCTGGTGAATCCAAGCCTGTATCTGTGTGTTTCTTTGAGCTAAATTAAAAGCATGAACCTCATAGTTATTTCCTCATTCACTAGAGTCAGTGATACTAGCAGGACTTGGGAGACAGTCACCATGGTGAATGTATTGGTGGATTTTGAGTAGTCTTGTGTATCTTTGTTGGATTGCATGAGATGAAAGAGAGAAGGCTTTTAAAAGACTCAGCCAAAATAAAAGTCTGTGGCTTCTGAAGTGTTTATCTGCCTTTAACACAGGGACCATGTCCTTTAGATTATATGAGAATTCTACACATTGTTTCCTTAAAAAGCATTATGCTTCAAAGAAAGGGCAAAAGATGTGGAGAAAAGAGTTCTCCACCAAGAGAAAAAATACTGTTTGTGATAATTTCAGAATATATATGTTACTGGTAACTTTGTTCTCCAGATGTTCAGGAACTACAATTCCCATCAGCCTCTGTCAGCATGGCCAATTGGTCATGCTGGTAGGGGCTGATGGGAATTGTAGTTCCTGAACATCTGGAGAGCCGCAGGTTCCCTACCCCTGGTATAGAGGTTCTGTAAGCTGGGGGGTTCCAAAGTGTTACAGTGCATTTTCAGTTGGTGAAGCAAGTGTCCATTGCTATGTGGAAGTTAAAAGTTCACTAAGGAAGAGCTTTTCAGCTCAGAATAGGTCTTCATTTAGAAGGGGGATACTTTGAGGGGGTTGCTGAAGTCTGGATTCCAGAGTCAATAAAAACAAGGTTTGATCAAGTAAAGTGTCAGCCACTGATTAGATGGAAAATTCATAAGAAGATATATAAGTGGAGCCCCATGATACAGAATACTGCAGTCAAAGCTCCGGATGCAACCTGAGTTCCATCCTGATGAAAGTTGAGTTCAGATAGCCAGCACAAGATTGACTCAGCATTCCATCCTACTAAGATTGGTAAATGAGCTTTCTGGAGAATAGTGTAGATGACTGGGGAAGGCAGTAGCAAACCACCCTGTAAGCATAGCCTGTCTAGAAAATGTTGCAGTGTATAATCTCCCTATGGGTCTGTAGTGACCCAGTGCTTGTAAAGGGGACTACCTTCACTTTTTTAATATAAATGGCAGTTGAACGCAGCAGCAAAGAAACAGCTGGAAGATGATTGGAAGGTACAAGATATTTAAGAAGTAGTATTGAAGAAAATTACTAGTTGAGGCCTTTCCAAAACTGGGTAAGAGAGTGGCTGAAGGCAAGAAGGATTTGCCATCAAGGAGAAGACAGGAAAAAGAAATCAGATAGTCTAAAAAGAGGCTAGACTATGGCTGAATCTGTCTGATAGGTTGGGAAGAGTATCTCAGCAGGACCAGAGGGAAGACTGCAAAGCAATCTGAGGCAATCTTTGGCCACCTTCGACAGGAAGCTGCCAGGCCAATCAGAACATTCTTCAGACTGACTGGCATGAAGGCACAGGGAAATTTTACCTGGTTAACTGTTGTGGCTATTAGAGTGAGTATTTGAACCTTGACAACGGTCCTTTACTGAGGGACAGAGTGGCATAAACATTTGATTTTCAGTTGTTTTCAGTTGGACAGTATTTTGGGTGTCCAATTCAGGTTTATTCCCTTTCATCTTTCAAGAATTCGTGTGGGCCTAAAAATGTGATAAATTTTCATGGAGGTCACTACACTAAATACCTTCAAGGCAGTATACAACATGCTTTATTACAATAGTTACAAAATGGCCCATTTTAAGCTACTATGGGAAGACTGGATTAGCGGTGAATTCCATAAACTGAGATATGAAATTCTGCTTGTGAAATTTTATATTGATCAGATATTGCCTTTGAACAGATAAAATATGGCCTTTGAATGTGGTACTTGCACACATTTTATTAGCAATTTTCAGAACTTGCTAAGTGAAGCGGATGACATCTTTATAGCTTCCCTTTGTAGAGAAATCAAAATGAAACTAATGGACCATAAGCCTTGAATGAGCTGGGTGGCAGGCTGGAGGCGCAAGTAAAGGAAACAGTATAATTAGCTAGAATTTATTCACTTGGAAGTTGACTTCACAGTCTTCCTACCAGGCTGGCAAAAACTTTTGAGTAAAGTTTTGAATTGAAAACAGTCTGAAAATTCACAGATGCTGATTCTGCCTAGAGACTCATTTACAGAGGGTCAAGGCAAACGATTCTGAATCCTTCCTCTGAGTACAACTTTGCTTGCGCTTTCAGCAGCTTGTTCTACTTTATTTGCATTAGTTCACAGAAGTCAATACCATGAAGGGAGAAAATTAACAGAACTTCAGACTGGTTGGGGAGGCAGTTAAAAAGGTTTTGTCACATGGATGGATAAAATGTAATAGTTGCCATGGCGATACTATTAAAAGGCCTCCCCTGTAATTCTGCAGGGAGACCATTTTTGACACAATCTCTGTGTCAAATAGTTATTCATCCATGCTATAATTTACACTGGTGTGGTCATAATGGTCCGGAACTAACAGGTAGTCTTTCCATGTTCCCAGCAGCTGCAAGGAAGCTTGGGACATGATGAACTGGAATGGATTGGAAGATCTTAAACTGCATGTGTGTTTTGCATACTTTTTTTGGTGAATTATGTTGGCTGGTTGGAAAGAAAATTGAGGGTTTTTTTTAGTTTTTCTAGAATAAATTCTAAGCATTTTTTAAAATCCCTTTTACTGTTTCTCATGTTGCTTGGGTCTTGTCAGTATCTTCCAAACTTCTTGTGAATTCTTTGCAAACTACCTTGAATTCTATAAGAAAGAAAAGCCAGATGTAAATACAATAAATAATAATGAACTTTACTTCCATGAGGAGCAAAATGGGAGTTGGTGGTATTTGGGAGCTTCCTCATATTTTGATGAAATCACCACTTCAAAGTTAAGAAGTAAAACATTCCAAGCTGTGTCACAGTTTCCTGTTTTAGTCAAGTTTGAATCAGATGATCTAATACAGGGATCTTCAAACTATGGCCCTCCAGATGTTCATAGACTACAATTCCCATGAGCCCTACCACTTGGCCATGCTGGTAGGGGCTGATGGGAATTGTAGTCCATGAACATCTGGAGGGCCATAGTTTGAAGATTCCTGATCTAATAGGAAATGAAAATTCCAGTGCGTGTTCGCTGGTGCTATAGGTATGATATTCCAGAAATACCAAATATGGCGTTTTGTTAATTGTATTATCTTTTGTAGTTTCAGCAATCCTTAAAGACCATATGTGCCGTTTTAGATGGATGGATCTCTGTACTGTATCATAGTGGTTTTGCTGTGTTTATTGCCTCCTAAAAATACTTCTTTTTATTTCAGCAAGGGAAACCATATGTCTACGATAGAGTGTTACCTCCAAATACAACTCAGGAACAAGTTTATAATGCCTGTGCCAAGCAGATTGTTAAAGGTAAGAGATGTCCAGTTATCTTCCATTCCATTACAGAAAATGTTCTTGTTTCATTATTGTAATCTCTACTAGCTTTGTTCTTTTTTTACACTTGAGTTGTATCTGGTAGAACACTTAGGTTTTTATTGTGATTATTTCAGTACAATTTTAATGAATCTCTCTGTGTGTGTATATGTAAGTGCTCCCCTCTCGCCTTGGGTATCTCCTGCTCGAGAAGCAGGGGGGCTAAATTTCTTCATCAATTAATCCCACTTAGGTTTCGTAGAGCAGTGATGTTGGCCTGCTGTAATGCTCTCCCATCAGCTGTACAATGGGGGTGGTTTGCCAAAACTCCCTTTTCTTCCATTTGATTCCACTTTGATCTGGAGGAACTGGGTTTGATTCCCAGCTCTGCTGCCTGAGCTGTGAAAACTTCTCTGGGGAATTCAGATTAGCCTGTGCACTCCCACACACGCCAGCTGGGTGACCTTGGGCTAGTCACAGCTTTTCAAAATTACAAAATGGCCCATTTTAAGCTACTATTTTAAGTTATTATTTGTCCCATAATTAGACAAAGGCACGCACCAATGCAAAGCTTGGAATTATTTTTGTTACATTTTAGTGCCATCTTGAAAAAAAATTGTCAATGTTGATATTGCTTCTTGTGTGATTCTGCTCCATTTAGATTATATCAGTATCTTGCCATTTTCCCCAGGTTGTCACTGCCTTGTTTGGTCCTCTTTTTCTCCTTTCCCTTTCCTCAACCTATTGCCAGCTTTCCTTCCTTGTCAGGACCATTGAGCTTCGTATTTATGTTAGACAAACTTGCTGTATCACCTGAACACTACTTACTTCTCTTGCCAGCTTTGGGGTATTTTGAACTGTGCCTCATTCTTCCCAAGCTTGCCTGCTGTGGCAGTATTCCCAGATGAGAGGATAGGCTGGAAACAAAGGGCAAATAGTACTGCTTAGTTTTTTTCTGTGTGGCTCTGGTGTTCTCTTAAATCCAGCTGCTTTGAAGCCTTGCACTATTGGGCAGCTAGGGGAATGGAAAGTACAGAAGACATCCTGGTTCAAGTATTAATCTAGAAGTAAAAATAAGTATGTAAGTGACTTGGTCTCTGCATCTTCTGTGCTACTGTTAACGTTTTGTCATATTTTATACTGGTGATATAAAATACCTTTGAGCTTTTTTTGAGGTATGTTGTAATAAAGCCGCACACGATGCTGCCATATTCTGTCAGTTAAAAAAAAAATCAATCAGTGTTTATTAGCCATAGGCCATATACACATAAAAAGGTACTTCAGCCGAAGCCCTACTCCCCTCAAATTACAAAAGTATAAAACATGTTATGAGAGTTTTTCAAGCTTTAGAATACAGAAGCTTCTGTCAGTTGATTCATCAAGGTCAGTCTTGCCAATTTTGATTTGGCAGAGGCTCTTCATGATCTCAGGTAGAGGTCTTTCATATCAACGTGTGTCTAATCCTGTTAACTAAAAATGCTGGGGCTTGAACTAGTGACCTTCTGTATACAAAGCTGATGCTCTACTACTTATCCATGGCTCTCACTGAGGCTCATTCCGCACATGCAGAATAATACACTTTCAAACTGCTTTCAGTGCTCTTTGAAGCTGTGTGGAATAGCAAAATCCACTTGCAAACAGTTGTGAAATTGGTTTGAAAACACATTATTTTGCGTGTGCAGAAGGGGCCTGAGTGTCGTATTGTAATTTGGTCTTTCTGCCTCTGTGTTGCTGTGGCATATGGTAAAAGTGTATGGTAAAAGAGTAATTCTCAGGCGGATTCCACTTGGGCCAAAAACAGCGGTATGAAAACTGTGTGAAAACAGTGTAAAATGGTTTAAAACAGTGTAAAAGGGTTTATACCGTTTTCACACCACTGTTTTTGGCCGTGCGGTATCCGCCTCAGATTCATAAATGTTTTTTTACATTGACCAAAAGACTTCTGCCTTAGTTGCTTACAGATAATGCATCACCTTTGTAATACATGGCTCAGAAAAAAACTCTTAAAGGATGACTTTTTTATTGCTGCTGCCACTTGACAGCAAAACATTAATCTTTAAACTAACTTTTCAAATAAAGAAATATTGTTATTTTCAAAATAGCTTTGTTTGTGATATATGGCAAATATGACTGAAAACCTTCCCTCAGTATTTCCAAGCAAGGTGTTCATAGTTCTGTCTACATCAGGGGATCTCATTTGTCTGGCCTATGGACGTACTTGGAATTTTGAAAATGGGTGATGGGAAGCATCCCAACATGTCTGCTATGCGTATTCTAAGCCAAATATTGTCTTATGATGGAGATGCTATTTCTGTAAGGCTTGTTGAAAGGAGTGCCATTTAATACGAAGTTATGCCTTCTGGGCTCTTCTGAAACACTTCCTGCCTCAGTGTGAGAGAAGAAAGCCAGTATTGACTGTTTGTTTTGAGGGAGATATGCTTTTTTAGGTGTGGGGGTGCGGGGAAAGGAGAGAAGTAGTTGTCAGAAAATACAGTGCCAGGCACTATGGCATCGGTATAACTGCTCCACATGATTTCATCTGCAAGGAAAACAGAGTTGGCCCCTTCTAACTCCTTTTTAACCACTGCAGTTAGTGTTTCCCCCCACCCCTATAAACATATTACTCTGTATATACAAGGGTGCTCCCTGCAGCATGTTTATATATCTGCTTTCTTTTCTCCTGGATGTCTGTTAACCTTATTAGAATAACTGTTAGGAATGCACCTTCATGAATTGTCTCAGTGAATAATAAATCATGCTCTCATTATCCCCAGTGGCAACTCAGTCCTTAGGGCTTTTTCTGGTGTAGTGTCTTGGGACCAAAAAGCCATTTCCAGGATGTATTTATGTATACATCTTTTCAAAGAGGTATTTATTACTGAGTATGTCATTTTGCTCAGCAGTCATTATGACTGTTGGTATGAATACTAGCAGCATATCATATTGACAGCCAGTTTTCTATTTGGGCTTCCAGTCTAGAAATTTGTAAGGAAGATAAATGACTGATCTCCCCCCACTAAAATAGCACATAACATATCTCCCCCGCAATCCTCCTAATGTTTGACCATACTGAGTTATTTTGAGGGAAATAAAATATCTGCCTAACAGTACTGTTGATGTTAGAAGTATCTTAACACTACTTCCTCTGTAATATAACAATATCATTTTAAAAAACGTACGCAGGCTCCAGTTAATTGCCTGCCTTTCCTGGCCTCCCCTTCCATTTCCCCTGTGTCCTGCTCTGGCTGTTTGTTGTTAGAGGAATAAAAATACTTTAGTCCATTTTGTGTGCAGGGAAATGACTGTTCTATCAACTGAAAACTGCTGACTGAAAGGAATTAAACACCATGGTTACTAGACGTCACAGGAGGACATGGAAATAAGACATAGGCAATTATAATATAAACTGGTGGCCATTTTTCTTTTCACTGTAGCAGTTTGCAAGGGACATCTGGAGCTTTGGATAAAAGCAAAATGATATTTCAATGATGGGAGGGGGAGCATTCACTTGCTGGGCTCTTGTCAGTCTACAGACTTATCTGGATGCCTGACTTAGTTGAATCATCTGTGTGAGGACTTTTGTATGTGTAAAACGTGTGGAGGAAGGGAAATCAAAGCATCTTTAAGAAGTGCACTTCAGGTATTTTTTAAATTCCCAGATAGAGCTGCAGCCTGCCTATTGCAAAAATTAAAACTTCACAAGAATGACAGAAAGGCTGGGTTAGCAAGAAGGGGATGATCATGTCAGAAGCTTTCTGGATTCCTGGGACAAGTGCTTCTAAGAGTAGCTTTCCTTTTTCAGATGCTGACAAGTGTTATGAATCCAGGATGCTTCATATTTCATTTCTTTCCTCTTCTTTTAGATTGCAAAGACATTGCATCTTATCCCTGGATTGTAGAAAAAATATTTCAAGTACTATAGATTGCGGCAAGCATTGTAAAAGACAATTATGGTGGCTGTTCTTTACATTTTTCTCTGTGAACATATAGGTTGTGACCTGCCTTTGAATAGGGATCTGTTTTTAATACACTCTTATATAAGCAGCACACTATAAAATAAAAAATTCACCCTGACCCTGTGAAATAGACCTTATATGTGAATAAATTCTCTCACACACTATTATTGTGTAGTTAAGAACCAGCATGTTGTTTCAAAGTAGGACAGAAGAATCAAATGTATGTTTGTCTTTGTCCAATCTTTTCAAATAGTTTTTAGTTGCTGGTTTGTATAGTTTTTAGTCTGTAATGTCTATCTAGAGTCCATTCCTCACATCTGTAGTAGAGCTATTTTTGTGTCAGCTTTTTGTCAGAGGACAGCTGTTTATCCGTTTATTTCTGCAGGCCTGCTTTATCCTGTTCTGTAATCCAGCATCCTTATTATTGCTGTCTATGGCTGCCTTTCTAAACGTCTCTACATCAGTGTCTGTGTTCCTTGGTCGCTCTGTAAAGTGAAAGGATTGTTCTTCTGTTTAGTTTTACACTCTATTCATTGAGGGGCTTAGGGTCACATCTTAGGTTGTTTTGTGCTTCTTTCGGTGGGGTTGTACTCACTTCTCTGAGAGGGATCTATTGGGCGACATGTGTGACTTTTTCCTTCCTCCCTAAATGCTTCACAGTGCCCATCTGATGTGGACTGCAACACATCCTGCCCAAGACACAGAACAGAGGTTTTAACACTGTGTCCTAGGTTCTTTTCTTTTCTTCTCTTCCTCTTATTTGTGTTTTAATATCCATCTTGATGAAGAGTTCTCAAGAGTTCAAAGGCTTACACACTGTGGTGTTATTTTGGTTGATCATAATTAATGGTATTGCATGATTTTGGCTGGGGAGAAGTCGGTAGTGCCACTGTCAGAAATATATAGGGTAAAAGGGAAACAAGACAATAACAGAGATAGCGTGGTGTAGTTATTAAGAGCAGACCGTCAGATTACTTGGCATATGACGAAACTTTGAAGAATTACTTGATAGTGGTTAAGAGATGGGGACTCTAGTCTGGCGAACTAGGTTCAATTCCCCACTTCTCCACATGAAGCCTGAGAGTGACTTTAGGTCAGTCTCAGTTCTTCTGTCCAAGATCCCTCAGCCCCACCTTCTTCACAAGGTGTATGTTTTTTGGGGGGCGGGGGGAGTGGGCAGAAGGGAAGGCAATTGTAAGCCACTTTGGTACTCCTTAGAGGTAGAGAAAAGCGGGGTATAAAATTTAACTTTTCTCCTTTTTTTGGCTTGGTAAGCGATTAAAAAGATTTTAAAGCCATTTTTGGTTCTATCTGGTTTTATTTGTTGTACATTCATTGTGTGAGGTAAATATTTTTGAGATGGATATTTGAGTGATCCAGTCATTGAGATTTAGCATATGTTAGTTCTGCAGCTTTTCTTGATAGCCTGTGTTCGTTTTGTGAGACTAGAGGTTCTGCAAAATTTGGTTTTGTAGACAAAAAATTATGAAGGAAGCTGCCAGCATTCATAACCAGACAAAAATAGCTGTCATTCTAATAATTGTTCCTGGATAACTCAAATTCAACAGCCTCCCAGTTGGACTATCAGTCTTCATCAAATCTTGAGCTTGATGTCCTTAGAAAAGATCCATCGGGGCTTTTCTAATATTACCTAACTTTCTAGCCTTAGATGCATAAGGAGTTCATCCATTTTCTCTGTTCAGGTTTGACAGAGGAGATTTGTCAGCAAATCTTGTGCAAGAACTAAAAGAAATACCTTAAACTCACATAAAGATCTAAGTAGATTTGTATATCCATCTGCTGCTACTCCCTGGACCTTGTGTGTGTGTGTGTGTGTGTGTGTGAGTGAGTGTGAGTGTGTGATTTTAGCTGTTCAGGTTAACTGCACACTTTCTTTTGGTTACTCCAGTGTTTTAACTTAAGGCAACTGAGGGTATGTGAGGCCTGGAGCCCCTCAGGGCAATCCCGAGGCTGAAACTCCTCTGAAGGGAGCCTTTGCCTCTTTCTCCCCACACCCCACACCCCACAGCCCCTCAGACTCCTGGCTGAGGGTTTGCAAGATGGATCACATAGCTCACCCTCTCCCCTTCCTTCTCAATGGGAACTGGGAGGAAAATGACTGGTGCCTTTTGCTGCCCCTGTCTCTTTTCTCCTGCTTTCATCTGCCCTCTGCACCTGGAGGTGGCTCCTTACCTCCCACCTTACATCAAGCCCTTTGCTGGTCCTGCTACCACTGTTGCTTCCCCCTCCCTGCCCCCACACACCATGTTGCCATGCCCCACAGCAACAGGGGCAGGCAAGTGAGCAGTGCGGGCTGGCAGCAGTGGGTGAGAAGGAGCGATGCCAGGTGAAGGGGGAGGGTAATAGACATTTAGGACTATTTTCCCCACAGAAGCACACTACTTCCACCAAAGTACAACTGACTGCACTTGGTTTTGTTTGTGGAAAAAGGTATAGAATAGTTAATATATGTGTATAGAAAGTGCCCTCACGTCACAGCTGATTTATGGTGACCCCATAGGATTTTCAAGGCAAGATTGGTTTGGGAGTGGTTTTCTATTGTCTGACTCTGTGTGGACTGAGAGTTCTGAGAGAACTGTGACTGCCCCAAAGTCACCCAACAGGCTTCCTGTGAAGGAGTGGGGAATCAAACCCAGTTCTCCAGATTAGAGTCCACTGCTCTTAACCACTATCAAGTAATTCTTCAAAGTTTTGCCATATGCTAAGCAATTCTATGATGTCGTCTAAAATGGCCACTAATGAGCCTGAAATGTTCTTGCTATAATATCTCAGACCCTGTGCTTTCATAACAGCTAAGTTAAAAGATTTACTATAAGAGAAGGAAAAAGCAATGATGATGGTCATGCCACCAGTCCCTAGCGCATGCATTCTTGATCATAACCTCTCCAGGCACTTGCATATTATGCCTGTTTGGTAGGCAAGTATAAGGAAGTAGCTACATTATGATAATATTAGACAACTCATTCCTCATGTTCACATTTGCACAGCTCAGATTTTCTTCTTGAAAGACATAGTGGTAGCTAATGAATGTAGGAAAGCAGCTTGTGCCTGTAATCAAGGAGTTCTAATCCCTTGGTCATCTGAGTAAAGACAGCAGTACTTTTGAGTGTGTGTGTGTGTGTGTGTGTGAGTGGGGGAGGGGGTATACAGAGAAAGAAGTAATTACATTTTAGCTATTCTACACAAACCTCATTGCTTGGAGTCCCCTGCTCCATTCCCACAGTAAAGGTGGTTTACCAAGCAAACCACCCGTGCAGGCAAGCAGGGGTTTAAATCCATTCACCGTGGCACCCTCATTTAGAAGGGGGGAAATGGAACACGATGGAATTACAGTGCTGGACTCTGAAAGCTTCCTAGCCTTGAGGCATACATAATGAACCTATTCTTTCTTTTCCCCACTCAGTGGTAGTAGGATTCAGGCCACACTATGAACACCATGTTCTGTGAGGTAAGCTAGATATTTACAAGGTGTGGCCTCTCAGGCAAGGAAAAATGAAAGCCTCAGACATGAACAGTAGTTGGTGGGAGCTTTCTCCCTTAGGTATGGAAATGCCACGAAGCTGGAGATTGTGGATGTATAGTGTTGAACAAAACCATTTAAAACTCCTCGTTATAGTTTTGAGGCTGACATTTGTAAAATACTTAGTACCAAACCTTCTTTGCTCTTTGTAACTTTGAAGACACTCATCAGTTGCTTGAGAATGTGAATATCAGGATGGGAGGGAAATTGACCAAGAAGGTGTTAATAGAAACTGACCAAGGGGTCAGAATTGGAAGAATCAATTCAAAATGAGTTGGGCCAGATAAGAGAAGCTTTTTCATGCATTATCAGCAGAAGCCACGTGTAGGATGGTCCAAAAGTATTGGAAGCACAGACTTTTAGATCGAGCCAACCTGTTGAGAGAGGAGCAAGATTCTGCTTTCTATACACAAGAAAAATCAAAATACTCAGTACCAGAAAGGTCTGAAGAGCAACTAGTCAAATAAGTGGCTTAATTGTAATAAAGTGGCAAGAAAGTAAAGTAGGTGCATGATATAATATTGGGATGATGGTTTTACTTTACAGGGGTGACACAAATTACTGTTTTTCCCCCCAATATTCTTATTATTATTAAGGACTTATTATTACAAATTACTTATACTTTTTTACAAGATACTGAGATGAAAAACATCCAGTTCAGGACTGTGGAAGACCGCGTCTCAAGTGACAAAATTCATGTACAAGATGAAATGCATTTTTAGAGGAGCTGGTCAGCACCACTCCTCTGGACAGCTCCATGCATGATCTTGCTGGTGTTGCCGGATACTTGCAGTGCCGCCAGTTTTAATACTAGAGAGGAAGCTGTATTCAACTGGTCACAGCAAAAAATAATCTTATGGTGCCTTAAAAGACTGAAAGCTTTTTATTCAGCAAAAGTTTTCATGGACTAGAGCGATTTCTTTAGAAAGATACCAATTTTAGGATGGAGGTTTTGGGGGAAAAAGGGCCACAAAATGCAGGAAGCACTGAGTGAAGTCTAATTATGTGAAATTCAGATCTTATCAGGAAAAATACAGAGACCATCTGAAAACATCTGTAATTGGTTGGAAGTCATAGGTTATGTAAAGATAGCAGTTATACTATGATAAAAATCCTAAACCTAGGATTGAGAGCTTTTGTAGAAATAAAATGTTGTTAGTCTTTAAGATGCCATGAGATTTTTATTTAGTTTTCATACCAGTTTCTGACAGTCTGTTGCTGAATTCTTAGCTTTGTGCTGAATTTAGAGTGACATGACTGTTACACTCAACTTAAAATGATGATATGCAAGTTTATCTAATTAGTAATAAGAAGCTTAAGGAAACTTTTATTCCCTTAGTTGAATTATATGTAAAATGCTTTTACCTAAATGGGTTAAGTCATTTGAAAGTTATTCTAACTCTCTGAAACTGCACTGAATACAGAAATATCAGATGTAAAGACATAATAATGTGATGAGGTTATAGTTTCTTTTGTGCCTTCTTTCATGAGAGGTTATATGTAATTAATGATGCCCAAAGGGGAAGCTATTTCACTTTGAAGATTCACAGAAGAAAAAAATTCCATAACAGTAGCTGTGTTACTCATCTCTTGGTTAAAAAACAGTGTAGTACTCTGATACCTTAAGGACTTGCAGATGTTGCAGCATGATCTGCAATCAATTTACTGTCTTTAAAGCTGCCACAAAAACCTGTTGCAGTTAACATCAGTAATCCTTCTTAAAAATGCTAAAGTATGCATTCATGGTTTCATTCATACCATTCTTGAAATGGTGGGCTTCTTTTAAAAAAAGGAGGGCACCATGCCGGAGTTCTGCAATTGGCTTCAGGGATATAATGCTCACCATCGTGTTTCAGGGATATAATGTCCACCTTTTGTCTTAAGGAATTTAAGGATGGCAGTTGAGTTCCTTTGTGCATTTCCAGTGACATTGTCTTCATAGACTTTTCTGCTACCAGGGGAGTAGAAGATTACCCCCAGATTTTAAAGCAGAAAAGCTGCTCAGTCTTATGTCCATCAGTTCTCCATGAGTGTACATGGGTCTTTTGGAAAACGCCATGATTTTGGTTTTCAGATAAATAAGTTCTAGTTTGTCCTCCTTGCAATACAGTACTATCACATTCAGTGCTCTTTTAAGGCCAGTAGGCATTCTGGAGAGGATTACAGCATTGTCTGCATAACGCAGGACTGAAAGAAGTCTTCCAGCAGGTTTTGGAGGGTGAAAAGAAATGTTATTCAGATGAACCACCATGTAATTAGTATAGAAGTTAAATAAAAGTGGGTCCAATATATGTATATTGGAACATGCTTCTCTGGTATTGATACCCAGCATTGTTCACTGCAGGCATTGATAGCCACAGACACCATGCAAGGAGTGATCTCAGTGATGCTTTTGAAGAGGCACCCCAATCAGCTTCTAGCACACATCTGGCACATCAATACTAAATTACGGTTTAAATCAGTCCTGGGTTTTTGGGGTGTGTATGTGTGCTATTTACAAGAATTGCTTTGGAATATAGTGATAGATGTGTATATGGCAGCTACACTCAGTCACATTTTCTTAAGTATTACAAAACATTCTTTGGTCCTGACCTTTTTTTCTTCAGAAAATTTTTGGTATATGATCTATTGGAATTTTTGACAAATTAGTGTATGAGACTTGAGATTTATGAGATCTGTAACATTTCTACAATAAATTATGTTTGCGTCAGTCTGACTTTTACCATTATTTTGGAGACTGATTCCCTGCTGGCTGCTATCACCTTTGATTGTATCCACAACAGTTCTTTACAAAGGAAAAGTTAGTATGGAACAATGTTTCCTACTGATAAGTGTATTGGTTTTGCTTCAGCCAGAAATGTTTTTGCTTGTGATGTTCATGTTATTCCCATTTTATTATTGTGAGAGAATTCCTCCATTCTACAACATTGTTTTGGTGTCATAATTTCACCAACTGCCTGAACATTCTATTGTTGAAGACTTCCACAGCTGGAATCAATTGGCTTTGGGGGGTTTTCCAAGCTGAGTGGCTGTGATCTTATAGCTTTTGCTCCTAACATTTCACTCACATCTATGGCTTTCATGTTCAGAGGCATGTCACGGTAAGGTGTGTTTCTCCCCGAGGCACAGTTGTAGAAGTGGACTCAGGCCACATCCACATCCCAGGAAACCCACAATAGTCTGCCTAGTACATTGTATGAGTTCCTTAAAAAAACTACTTTAATTATCTTTGAAGAACAACTTAAAATTTTACCAAAAAGCCTTGGTGTTTTTTTTTTGTAAAAAGCAGCTTTAGTGTATGGAAACAGAAGAATATGTAGTCTAATCATCTTAAAATTACACCAGTAAAATAATGGAAGAGCACTATTTTAAAATACCTTATTTAACCATTGTAGCTACTTGTATTTATTTATTTCATTTACAGATTTCATACCCTTCCTTTCAGTCCTCATAAGGGCCATTAAGGCACTTGGCAAATAAAAACATGCTTAATAAAAATCATGTTAAAAACCATAAAAACAAACAAGAAAGACATCATTAAAACAATTACAATGAAAGCTATAATATACATACAGAAACATAAAAATTACAATTGGGCAGGAAGGGAGAATCACTGAGGAAAGACTAAACAAACAAAGTCGTCATCCACTAACAGAAGATGACAACTGAAGGGAGCAGACAAGTTCCAAAGTTTTGGTGCCACTAATGAGAAGGGCTTCTTGTTTACCAACCACCTAATCTCAGAAGGTTAGGGCACATGAAGTGGGGCCAGTGTAGATAATGTTAAGACTGGAATGATATGGTCCCTGTAACCCTCTGTGAAACCCCCAGGACCAGGGGTTGCATCCCCCTGAGGAGGAGCCATGTTATCTCTCATTGGCAGATAGGAGGCAGTTCACAAGAGCTGTGAAGCAGGTACTTTTGTTGTTCAGTCATGACCTGGTGATTGAACAGGGAACTACCTTTACCTTTTAATCTGGATGTACAAGGGTGCATATCACAGTGACGAGATCTTTCCTGACCAGGAAAAGCCATGCCAGGCTAACTAATTGAAGCTGGCAAAAGCTACTCCCGGCCATCTGCCATCTGCTTATGCAGCAGTAAGCCTGGATCCAAGAGCACTCATACATTACCTGTTCATTCAAGGAGAGTGTGACCTCATCCATAATGGATGAAACATTAAATCCAGTAGCATTTCCAACTTTTTGGGATTAAGCTTCAGTGTATTAGCTCACAACCACTCCAAAACAGTCTCTAGGCAACAGTTCAGGATTTCTGCAGCCTTTCTGAGATCAGCCAGAGGCTCAAAATAGAGCTGAGTGTCATCTGTATATTGGTGACAACCCAGTCCAAATCTACAGATGACATCATCCATTGATTTTATATAGATGTTAAAGAGTATTGAATACTAGATGGAGTTTTTGGGGACCTCACAGGCCACTAGTCAAAATCCCCCAGAACCACTTTTTGAAACCACTACAAAATTGTGCCTTCCAGTTCCAGCAAGGAAAGACACTTCCAGAATGATACCATGATTGGTTGTATCAGAAGCTGCTGAGAGGCCCAACAGAGGCTATCAACAGAGATGCACTCCCTCTGTGTAGTTCTTGGAACATCCTCCACTAAGGCAATCCAGGCTGTTTCCGTCTCATTACTGGGCTTAAAACCAGACTGGAAAGGATCTTACAATTCACTTCATATAGGAAAGCTTGAAGTTGTCCACCCACCCCCTCATTCAGTTTCTTATTCAACAATGGAATATTTGACACTGGTCGATAATAATTGAGCTCTCCTGACCTTGTGGTAGGATTCTTTAGAAATGGATGCACTATAGCTTGTTTCAAGGCTGAGGAGACCCACCTACTCTAAAAGCATTAACTACCTTTCACATCGCCTCCCAACAGAAATAAGTAGCCAGGTAGGGCAGAGGTAATACAAGCAAGTAGTAGGGCTCACTTACTTGCTTTAACAGTGCCACCCTAAGTACAATAATTACCCTTCTGCATCTACTGAAGTCATTGGTCTTAAAAGGATATAACTGTGCTAGGATTGCACTGTAAATCTTGCAAAAGAAACTGCCTCTGTGATTTACTTTGTATAGCATTCTGTGAATGGGAGATCAAAAATTGAATTTTGTAATAACCCATATTAAAATAAACCTTCCGTTGATTTTCTATGGGACACAGTTGTATTACTGTACAATAAGTGTTTCTTTCTAACCAGACTTGCCATTTGCTAACTTGCAAATCGATAGGATACTGTTTTCAGGAAAGCATTCAGAATAAGTCTTCACAATTCCTCATAATTGTAATCCCTCCAGCTGTTTAGAGGCCCCTTGGTAGGTACAAAAGGCTGGTTGGAAGCATACATTAGTGTATTTAGAGGTCTTTGGAGACAAGACCTTTAATTCACTTTCTCCATTTTGTGAATTTATTGATGTCAGTATCTCACTAGGAAAGGAACAAATTGTGCTACTGTGACTAATTAAGTTGGGCCTTTGTTTGTGATGGGTGAAAACGGAGAAAATTTTCTAGTTGCTAATATCCATTGATTATCTATGTCAGAATTTCTTGGTTGCTCTTCAGTATTCAGTATAGTGATATGATAGCTTTCCTTCAAGATTGGATCCAAATTTCTGGGGTAGCTGTAATATTGTATACTTCTAGAGAGATGTTTGATCAATGGTAGATTTTTATATTTTTAACAGAAAGGCTTCAGATTTTTTGCTTCCTGTTTCTAGAAGGGCAAAAGTACAATCCGCCATTGTCTCTGCCCAGCATTTGAAACAGGATATTTTCAAACGGTCTTTACATCCTGGCCTGAAACATATTAGCCTTCTCTTCCTTTTAAGCACCCAGACTGACAGAGAGTTCTGGAGACCTTGAAAGCTTTTGTCCCGTTTCGGTTATTTTAGTTGGTCTTAATACTAGATATTACATGAGGTTTTACCTCAGAACTCAATTCTTAAATTTCAGTTCAGAAGAAATAAATGAACTGTAGCATCTGTCTCACTTATGAAGTTTTTAACAAGCTTTGGTTTGAGCATGTGATAAGTTTAGAGGGTTTAAAGAAATTTATTTGATCCTTTGTAGTTCGTTTCAGTAGCAACTGTTGAAACAACATTGTCTCGACGAGGCTATTCTGTCTTCCTGTTGCTATAATTAGGGTTGGCTTATCTAGACAAATAGTTTGCAGTCTCCCGGTGCAAAACAGTTTTACTACCCCACTGAGCTAGAAGCTGCATGTAAATCCAGTTGCTCTTAGTTCTTCTGGTAGGCTGGTCTCAAGGTGGTTATTTTAATTGATCACAGCCAGTTATAGCCATTTGTACTATTTCTGGCATTGTCATCTTGCTGTGTAAGCTGACAGCAAACTCCACAATCCTTTTTCAACAGTTGTAACTGTTCTGAGGCATTCCATTCAAAGGTGACATAAAGTGTTACTTCTGTGGATGGAATATTGAAATTCTGTAGAAGCAAGAAGACATCTTATAACATATAAGATAGCTTACGTTATTTATAATTCTCACAGCATATTCAGTTGATTGCAGCCAGCAATCATAGACTCAATCATCCCCAGATCCCCTCCTTACTACAACCCCTGTCTTGCATGGTTTTTGAAAAATATGGGTGCCATATTTCCCAACATAGCCTTGTTTGGTGGTCAGAGGAAAACTATCCTTCCATTTTCATCAGCATAAAAGCTGGTTTAATCCAACTTATTATTTTGCCATCATGTTTGACGTAAAATGTCTGGTGATGTTGGTTCTTTTGTCAGACTTGAAAAATCTTGCATTGAACAAGTGAGTTTAAAATAAATACATATTTTCCTGGAAGAGGGATTTATTTCTCATCTGGAATCTATCTCTGATTTCATTTCCTGTTGCCTAGGCCATTGACATTACAGAAAGCTCACCTGTATTCGTAATTTGCATTGTAGGAGAACTGCTCATTTTATTTATGGCCTTTCAATTCTTCTGTGTAAAGTTGCAGAGTTAAATAGGGCCTGTTTTCTTTAAATGGAAGAACCTTGCGATATTCATTTTACTACTAAACTTCAGGAAGATAAGGAAGCATAAAATATCACAAGTGGAGAAACTGTATGCAACTCTTAAAACCTGGGTGTGATTCACTTCCTATGTGTTGCTGGCAAGTCCATACTGTTAATACAGATTTTTCTCCTTTCCTTGTCCTCTAATGTTAATAAGCAGGAACCTAACCAGAGTTCAAAGTATGTTTATTCAGGAGAGCAATAAGAAGGTACAGACATCTTCATAGTTATTTAATTTAGATCTGGATGTCAAGAAATCCGGTTTCCTTGTGTTACCATAGCAACCCTGTACATCTGTGCATTTTCTAGCAGATGACATTCTTTAATTTGCCATTGTTGACTAATACATGTGGTGTTGACTAATATACATGGTCCTTTTTCTCTCAATGATTTAGAGTATTCTATAAATATAACCAATTCCATTTGTTTCTTTTTCCTTTCAGATGTTCTTGAGGGTTACAATGGTACTATTTTTGCTTATGGTCAAACATCTTCAGGAAAAACACATACTATGGAGGTAAGAGTAACCTGGATGGGAACCATAATATATTTTGCATTGCTGAAACTTGATGCTTACTTGTACATTGTATTGTTACACTGTACCAAGAAAGATAGTGTATATTGATATCATATATTGACGGATTTAGGAGGCCAGTAAAGCTCAGGAGAAAACCATCACTGCCTCAATCAAAAGCCTGGTGGAACATCTCTGTCTTGCAGACCCCGCAGAACTGAGGTAAGTCCTGCAGGGCCCTGGTCTCAACTGGCAGAGAGTTCCACCAGGCTGAGGTCAGGGCCAAAAACCCCTGGCCATGGTTGAGGCCAGCTGGATACTATTGGGACCAGGGACCACTAAGAGGCTATTTCCAACAGACTGCAGTGCTCTCTGGCAGCAATATAGGGAGAGGTGGTCCCATAGATACGACAGTACCATACTGCTCAAGGCCTTAAGGGTTAAAACCAAAACCCTGAACATGATCCAGTGCAACTGGTGAAGCACAGGATAATATGTGCTCTTACTGGTGCCCCTATGAGGTCTCTCGCTGCCACATTCTAGACCAGTTGTGGTTTCCAGAGCAGTCTCAAAGGCAGGCCAGTATAGAGTAAGTTACAGTAATCTAGCCTGGAGGTGACCATTGTGTGGATCAGTGTGGCGAGGTCAGAGCATGGCAAGTAAGGGTCCAACTGTCTAGCCTGGCAAAGATGGAAAAAATCCATTTTGACTATATGTGCAACCTGGGCCTTCATTGACAGGGAGGACTCCAAGGTCACACTCAGACTTTTGCTAGAATCAGCAAATGTTAGTGCCACATTGTCTAATTTTGGCAGTGGGAAACTCCCTTCTGGCTCCCCTCACCTTAGCCACAAGGTTTCTGTCTTTGATCAGTTTCAACCTCCACTTTTTTGACCATTCCACCATGGCCTCCAGACACCTGGTCAGATTACTAGGAGTGGGTGGGATGGCCAGCAGGCCCTCCATCAACAGAAAAAGCTGAATGTAAACAGCATATTGATGGCAGCCCAGCTCAAAGTTCCAGACCAGTTGATCCAGAGATTGCATGTAAATGTTAAATAACATTGGTGATAGGATTGCCCCCTGTGGTACTCTGCAAAGCAAGGGTCGCCACTGGGACATATCCTCACCACTGTCCCTGATCTTGGAGAAATGAGGTCAACCATTGTAGGGCTGTTCCCCAAATCCCAGTGACAGCAAAGTGGTGAGTCAAAAGATCGTAGGTCAATTACGCATGGTCTAAATATCCCGGGTTGAGCATGGAAAATATCCTGGTTTGACCAAGGAGTCTGCACAGTTCCTGATGCTAAAGTAGGTTTGTCCCACGATATTTCCCTCATCCCAAGTTTTTTAGAAAACTGTTAAAATCATGATCTTTTTCCAAAATCCCACTCTTCTGAGAGCCAGGCAAGTGAGCCCATGAGGGAAAACACGAGCGCTTTCCCTGTTCCCACTTGCCAAGCACTGCCTGCTAGCCAAATCATAGCCCAGAGAGCCCAGTTTTGCAGCTCACGTTCCCCATGTGGTCCAGGGGGGAAGGGGAAGTGCCTGCCTGGCAGGATGCCCTCACCCTGTGACTGCCCTCCAAACATTGAAATGTTATTTGGTATATCGAGGCACCGGGGGGTGGGGTGAGAGTCTTGTGCTGTGGTTTCTTGCACATCTTTAAATGTGGATGGGACATAGTGGTCTGCCCAGTATTGGTCAAAAGTTTTTACTTTGTATAGCACAGTGTGTTTGCCATGTTGTTCACTGAACCGGCTCCTTTCGAAAACTAGAGAAAAGGGGGGGGGGGTGTCCTGCTTGGTTTTCCTGCGGTTGCTGTGGATCCACCAATCAGAAGCATTGCCTTTGGGCAGGGGAAAAAAGCCCTCTGGGGGATGTTCAAGCATGCATGCTCCATCTGCCTTGTAAAAACCTGCCAGGGGAGACACCATGATCCCAAAAAAAGCCAAATATTCAAAATCGAATATTCCCTCCAGGTCCTAACTAAATTCCTTCATGGAAACGGGCGCCCATGCGAAGGGAGAAACTCGGATAAAATAGACCCGGATTCCAAATAACCTGGTATTATTATGTTGTGCAGAATCAACCATAGTTGGCCATGCCAAATACTGCTGTTAGATCTAACAACAGCAGCACAGACCCGCCTTGATCTAACTGGAGCCGGAGCTTGTCGGTGAGGGCGACCAACTCTGTCCCATGTTGAAAACTGGACTGGAATGGGTCCAAGACTGAGGTATTATCCAAGAGAACCTGGAGCTGCTCAGCTACTACTCTCTCAACTACCTTGCCCAGAAAACCCCCAATTTGAAAGAAAGATTGATAATTTCCAACAGATGGTGCCAGACCTCATCACTGCTAGCTTTAACCAGCCACAGTGGGCACAGATCAAGAGGACAGGTAATGGACTTCATAGCTCCAAGTACTTTGTCCACACTAGGCTGAAACTGAAGGTTGAAAAGGTCCGATATAGGACCTGAGGCAGTCAAGGTGTCTCCAGTTCTCTTACTATATATCAACACTTGCCAGGAGGTCATGTTGAAGGAATAAGACACTATTTGCAAAAAAACTCACGAAAGCCTCCCGGCTTATAGCTGAATTACTAATTTTTGGCCCTTCAGAGAAGGATGTAAGTAACCTGGTTACCCTAAGTAATTGAGCTGTAGGAGAGAAAGGGGGGGTATAAATCGAACTATTC
The DNA here is from genome assembly GCF_021028975.2 of Sphaerodactylus townsendi. NCBI lineage: Eukaryota > Metazoa > Chordata > Lepidosauria > Squamata > Sphaerodactylidae > Sphaerodactylus > Sphaerodactylus townsendi. The sequence continues at coordinate 43,053,055 of NC_059426.1, read as the reverse complement.
TTCTTATAAGCCCTTACTAAAGCATGTAGCAGTCAATAAAGCATATATATTTCAAACCAAGACTTGGATTCCACCACCTAACTTAACATGCCAGCTGTTTGTTTAAGAGTGAATAATTTTTTCCATTTAATTTAATTTTCCATTTAATTTAATTAGAATCCAGAGTGGGAAAACACGATCATGTTTGGATGCAGAATTAATAAGATGGGGAAAATAGAAGGATTTCATTCAAGAAATTATTTCCATTAATTATATGAGTGTGAATAGCCAGTGACTTCACTAACATAAGAAACTGGTCTGTATTGTATTCCCCCCGTCCCCCTTCAAATTTGCTCCACAAAGTGTTAGGATAGGGGTGAGATCCATACCCTTTGACTTTCTTCTGCTGTTGGATACTATGACTTCCTTCAGCCAAGTTGTCTTCCAAACATGAAAGACTTTTATTCAACTAGAAAATCTTTTTCTCCATCAGAAAAAGTCATTAGCCATTGGGAGAAATCTTTCTTCCTTCAAGGTACACTTGGCAGAGGAAAATCAGAGGATTCTGCTAAGCAGAAAGGAATGGTAAGATCTGACTCCCAGTCCGCTTTCTTTTTAAATTAACATTTTTATTAATTTTCTCAAATATAATTCAAAAACAGAAAAGAACATATATATATAGAAAAAAAAGAAAATGCAGTTACCCATAAATTATTTATATACACATTAACTCTAACACATTGGATCTTAAAATTACACCACTAATATCATTCAGGGAGAACATTACATAGTTTTAAAATTTGTCACCTTTTAAACCTTCAGTTCCAAAACAGTAATAAGTATCTAGTAAGCAGTTATATCTTAATCAATAAATAATAATAATAATAATAATAATAATAATAATAATAATAATAATAATTATTATTATTATTACATAATTGACTCAGCTCCAAATCAGAAATATAGTTTCCATTTCTCATCAAACTCTTGTTTTGATTATCTTTTTACAAGAGTTGTTAATTTGGCCATTGTAGCATATTCTCTAACTTTATATTCCCAGAGTTCTGTGTTAAGTTCTCTGTCAGTTTTCAATGGGATGCAACTATTATCTTGCAGCTGTTTATGAATGCCAACGTAGTTCATTAAGCTTCTTTGGAAAGTTTTCAGGCAAAATGGCTAATAGCATAGTTTTAGCAGTGAAAGGAAATTTTTGTTTAAGTATCTTTTGTTTTTTCCTAGGTACTCCTATCCAATATTTCTTGATTTTTTTACAAGTCCATCATGATATTGATGAAGTACTACCTTTTCCTCACAATGCTGTCCTCCTTCTCTCCTAGAAGTCTACAATCTCTCTTTCCCTCCAGTTTGGAGGATGAGTGTGTGAGAAAGGCAGACTCTTTGTGATGTAGGCCCCTATACTCTGCATCTCTGCCTGAATCTATATCAGGTGGTCACATAGATGGTCTCTATGTGCATCCACAGATATAGAAGCTCATTCATGTAGCCGTTCAAAACTTTAAACTCACAACTTTGAATGGCTGAGTTATGATGGTACCATGTTTTGTTTAGATTTTTATCTAGATTTCTGGAATAATGTTAATTTTGTTGCTGCACATCTTTAAAAAGTCTTAAATTGTACAATTCACTGAACCATGAGAGGATCATGGGATAAGAATTCTAATAAACGAAAACGCAACCCGCCTCACGGAGAAAAGTGGATATTGGCATTTTGTGTCTTGTAAAATAACTTAGTCTCTCTCATTAGTTTTTTCTCCCTCTGTTGGATAATCTTTGCTATTTTCTAGAGAGCAGGTGAGATGGATGGTTCAGGCAAGGGAACTCGCCAGCTCCTTTTGTGCAGATGGCAATGCAGCATAGTAATCCACCAGCTCAGAATGTAATTCAATCAGAATGACTACAGAGTTTCAGCTGCTGCAGAAGAGATATTTTTGACAGCCAATTTGCATTCAGAATTGCAGTCTCAAATTGATTTGGGGGGGGGGGGGATGGGAAAAGATGGGTGTGGTTTTACTTGCTGCTTTTTGTTATTTGGTGGTTCCCGTTGCATAGTTCTAAACATGGATTCTAGTCCATTCTTTAAAAAAAAAACCTCCAGCAACCTCTTATAAGGACTTTTAACCATACTTTTTTTGGAATACAAAAATACATAGAGTCATTCCTCCTTTCATGGAGGATTTCCCTTGTACAGTGTTACACTTCAGAGTTTGAACTGGGAAAGACTAATATTGAAAAGGCAGGGATTTTACAGCTCATTGATCCTTTGAAAAACCTGTAGTACTTGCATTCTTGCAAAAAACAACAACACCCTTTGTCTTTCTCTCCCAGTATCCTATTCTGTGTCAAAATTTATTCAGTTTGGGCAAACTCCTCACCTTTCCATATAAACTGTGAGCAGTGTGTGGCACATTCAAGATTACCATGTTTACTGTGGCATTAAAATACATTGGGTCAGATCCTGCACGAGTCCTGTGATTTGAAAAGCTATTACCCTGTCCTCAGTGAGAAACCCATACATTCAAAGCATCCATCCCATAGTTTTGCAATGGATTAACATGTATACTTTATTTGGTTCAGTTGTAATACCAAACCACAGTTTGAGTTCTCCTCCCTCCCCCCACTTTCGCTCTTACAAGTTCTGCTAACTGCATTTTGTCATCGTGTTTTCAAATAGATTTGCAAACCATGGTAGAAATTAGCTCTAATATAGTTTGACAACTTGGAAGTCTTGAGAAAGTATGATTAGTAAAAACCAATAAAGGAACAAATATATGGAAGGGAGAAAGTCTGAAGTATGCATTGCTGTATAAAGGCTTGGTATTATGTCTGAGCTGTGTTTCTGTGAGTATATATGTACCTTGAGTTTACTTATCCAGGTGTTCTAAGCACAGATTTAGGGCTTTCTTGGATCTTCTAAGATAGGGGAGGGGCTGTGACTCAGTGGTTGAGTATCTGTTTGCCATGTAGAAAGTCTCAAATTGTGTGAAAGTGAAGACCTCCACCTGAGACCCTGGAGAGCTTCTGTCAGTCTGAGTAGAAAATGGTGACTTTGATGGACCACTAGCCTGATTCTGCATAAGGCAGCTTGATGTGTTCAGCTAAATTTGTGCTGAGGGCTTTAATGGGAACATGTTTGTCATGGAAGAGTTGGTGTACTTGGATCAAGAGTGCTTAGAAGCAACTGCCTTATGGACCATGAGGATGAAATTGGATTAAAAACTGCTTAATTTAATGAAACTGTTTTTTTTTAAAAAAAGTTGCTTTCAATTGCCAATCCCTCAGAATGATGGTCTTGTAACTGGCTGCAGGTGGCTCTTCCCAAACTAAGGACAGATGTCACTATTAGCAGTTTTGACAGGCTTGTTTTCTTACATTAAATTAGGTGAGGAGATCAAAATGGAATGATAAGCAGTGCTGATTTGATATGCATTGCTTTTAGGATTGCTGATTTGATAAGCATTGCTTTTGGGATTAAGGATAAGAAGAAGAAGAGTTTGGATTTATATCCCCCTTTCTCTCCTGTAACGAGACTCAAAGGGTTTACAATCTCCTTTCCCTCCCCCCCCCCACCAACACCCTGTGAGGTGGGTGGGGCTGAGAGAGCTCGGAAGAGAGCTCTGAAGAATTAGCCCAACGTCACCCAGCTGGTGTACATTGGAGTGCACAGGCTAATCTAGTTTCCCAGATAAGCCTTTACAGCTCAAGTGGCAGAGCAGGGAATCAAACCCGGTTCTACACCACTGCTGCTTGATCTTGATCTGAGATTGCAAATGCCTTAGCAGACCAGGTGCTTGAGAGCAGCAGCAGAAGCCATTGCTTTCACATCCTGCATGTGAGCTCCCAAAGGCACCTGGTGGGCCACTGCAAGTAGCAGAGTGCTGGAGTAGATGGACTCTGGTCTGTTCCAGCAGGCTCTTTCTTATGTTCTTATGTTATATAAGATAGAATATATTTATCTGTTTTAATTTATTCAATACATTTTACCCTACAAAGTAGACTGTACAATAATATATGCTATAAAGCTGCGTGTTTTTTGTTTTGGGAAGAGCATTTTAATCTCTGTTTAATTTATGCATCCGAAGTATCATTAGTAGTTGGAAACCTCAAGGGAAACCCTCAGGTCGGTGGGCTATATATAGTCGATGCTAGCTTTTCGTGTTTAATTTCCTTCATAATGGCTTAAATGTTTAAACTGCCTGTCGTTCCTCTGTTGCACTGAGATGTGGCATGTCATGTCTAAAGGGGCTGTTGCTAAGAGCTGTGATGAAAACTGACTGCTAGCTTTCTTTTGTATACAGAGCAGCAGAGACAGCAAGCTATATTATACTATTGAGTTGGGCTGTAAATATATGCAGCAGCACATTCTTTCAGGGTTCATGCAGGGTTTTCGGCAGATGGGGCAGGGGAGAGTGGCAGAGTCTTCCCTTGTTTTCTTTTTAACCCCCATCCTGCAGTCTGTCAGGTTACCGGTGGTATTGGTGGTGAGGAAAGAGCAAAAACCATGGCCAAAGTATCAGTCTTCATCTGTCCCTTACTCCACCCATGGCACCAATTGGGACAGGGCTGTCTTAATGCATGGGCACATTGGGCAGTTGTGGGGGCCCCCATGCTAATCTGTGTATGTTGTGACTTGCTGTCAATAAATAAATACTATACTAAACTATAAATGTTCGTTACTGAAAAATGCATATTTAGCATGTGTTTAACTAAAGATAATGAACAATATTAATGTTAATTTTTATAAGTGGACACTGGCATTCACCTCTGATTTTTTAAATTATTATTATATTATTATTTATTAAACTTGCTATACCTTATCCCGGAGGACTCAGGGCTGCACAAACACAAAAATCATGCAAAAAAACATAAAAATCTTTAAAACAAAGGTATTATTGGGATTTTAAAAATGAGGGGCCCACGAGACCCATATATACCACCCCTCTCTCTTCCAGTAAAAAAATGAGGAGGATCCCAGTGGATGTTAAGGGGACCCTACTAGCTTAAGGGGAAGGGCAGAGGGCATTTCATGTCGGCCCGGCTGGGCTCTCCTAAGGCCCGGTGGAACAATTCGGTTTTACAGGCCCTGCGGAACTCTCCAAGGTCCCGCAGGGCCCGAATAGCTGATGGTAATGTGTTCCACCAGGCCGGTGCCAGAGCTGTAAAGGCCCTGGCCCGTGTGGAGGCCACCTCTGGTCACCTCTGCAACCACATGTGCATGTATGTATACATATCTCACACGCTACATGACAGTGTATTATGTTAACGTCATTTTAACTCACTTGACAAAATGGTTTACCAGTTGAGTATCATTTATATGTTGATTTTTTTGTGTTTTTCAAGGCTCATGTCATACTGCCCAAACATTTGTGTTGATTAATCTTTGCTATCCAGCATGTTTTTTAAATTTTTTATTATTTATTTCTTTGTATTTATAACCCGCCCTCCCCTGAAGGGCTCAATGTTTTGAAAGGGTTTTAATGTTTAAAAACTGATTTTGTTGGAAGTACCAATAAATATGTTTAGTTTTATTGACCATTAATTTTTTTTATTCCTGTGAGTGGTTGTGTAGGTAGGGGCCCTAGTGCCCTGGCTTGCCCGGGGGCCTATAATTCTGTTAAGACGGCCCTGAATTGAGAGGAGCCCTACCCTTCTCTCCTTCCTTTCTGGTGGTGTGGTGCAGAAGAAGACCCGCTGAACCTACTCTTCTGCTTTGCATTTTCTTACCTATTAGTCATAACCAACATTGGCTTGTATCCAGTAAGATCTGCTCATGGAACAGGCCTTGTGAAGTAGGATTTTTCTGCTTCCTCCTCCTATTGTAGCATGCTGGCAGGAGTATAAATATTTGAAACTTTAGAGTTCATACACTGATCAGGGTCACTAAAAAAGTTGGGCTGAAATATGGGGGCGTTTCAGAGTCAATAATTGTAATACTCACAATGGGGTGAAGCATGCTGTAGGAATAACTCAGGTACACATTGAGCTGTGGATGTTTCCAGTTAACATACAGTAATAATCTTGGATGGTGGAGATGCAAATGTGATCTTTTGAAATCACCTGTTCCATTTTTATGAAGCAAGTCTTCCTGCTGCTTAAGTACCCTGGTTGTATTTCCCTCCTGCTGCTTAAGTACCCAGGTTGTATTGCCTGCCCTCCATTTGTAGTCTTGGGGGAAAAGCATGCAGAGGTGTTTGTTATGGAGTCAGACACTCCCAGACCAGAAGGACTTGAAGATGTGTTTCAAAAACCAGACAGGTGAATATGAATAATGTAGGAGCAAATTTTTTTTCTTCTGGGTTGTTGTTTGACCATACAGCTGACATATGGGGGTCTGCCTAGTGTTGGTTTTCCTAGTAATAGTTTTGCAGTAAGGGAGAGGACTTTGTGTCTTGCTTTTTAAATCCAGGATTTCTTGCAAAAGCTGCAATTTGCATCTTTTATCAGAACTCTGATCTAAAACTGTGGCATAGATTCACTGGTACATACTTACAGCTGTTCATTATCCCCAGCATTCTATAACGGACATTGTTATCTGGAAGTCTGCAAAGGGGATATTGTTGAGTGTGAATTGAATTATACATATTCTTTACAGCAGTGAATATTTGCTTTAGAAAAAAAATCTTTTAAATCATTTTTGTTAAGAAACAGTCATATATGTATAGCTTTTCCAATATGAAAAATGTTAATAAAACTATCTTAAAAGTGTACTAATGCATAAAAGTGAATATGCACATATATGGAATCCTCTCACTACATATTATATCAACATACATAACTTCAGAGAAACAATTTCTGAGTAAGGATAATTATAACACAGTTATAATAATACAGACAACCAAACCTACTGCACTATAAACTAGTATTTGGTTTCAGGATCTGTGCTTTTTTCATTCTGATGTTAGCTTTCAGAAAGAACTGAAGCAGTCTTTAAGTACTCATAACTACTCGTACAAATGCAAGATGGCATCAGCTCTACACATTAACATTGTCTGCAGAGTGATACTGAATTTTTTGTCCTTCCCAGCTCTGAATATATAAATATTCCATTATAGCAATATCACACAACAAAATACAAACAGTTCCAGTGGGATATTGAGTGTTTGTCTGGTATACATGGCACATTAAAAATTGGAAAAAAGGAAAGCTTCCAGGTCAGTCTCTAGAGACTAGCCAATCAGGTAGATTGAAATTAGTGCAAAGTAGAGCAGGAGATGGGATGGTAATAAATCTGCAGACTGTTTTGCTGGGCTCAGAGCCAACAAATGCTGCCTTGCTATCAGTACACTGCTTTATGCAGAGAATTTGAAGAAGAAAGTCAAGAGCATATTTCCTAATCACATGCCATTTGTTAGTTTTCCTCTGGAAATGGAAATTAGTCAGCCACACAATAATGACGAAACACCACCATCCCAGAAGCGTAGCTGGGCAGGCCGGAGTGCATTCAAGGTGCACTCTGTGTTTTCCGCCCCCTTGCCCCCTCCCCCTTGGCCCTTCCCTTGGCCCCTCCCCCCAATGGCCCCCACTTACCCTTTCCAGCTGGCAGAAAAAAGCTTTCTGCTGGCTGAAAACGGGCCAGGTCTGGTGAGGTGGGGCAGGTTGAAGGGGGTTGGGGTTGAAGGTGATTTTTGCGCCCTCTGGGAGCACGCTCGGTGCGACATGCACCTCCTGTCCCCTTATAGCTTCACCACTGCACCATCCCTTTACTTTAGTTTTGCAGTAGAGATATAGTGAAGGCTTGCTTACAGTTCTGTAAAACTAGGAATAGAGCCACTCATCAATTCCAGTGTTTTGTGGTTAAGAGACAGCGTTGTGACCTTCTTGACTGGACTACAGAACTCTTAATCTGTAACAAATCATGGATGTACACAGGAAAGCGAGGGATGATAGTTGTTAACAAGGGTAAGAGGACTTAACACATACATTTAGGAGCACTAAAAGCTAAAGATGCATTTCTTTGAGTGGAATAGTTTTTCTTGGTGGAGAATGATTTTCTTTGTCATCCTTGCCAAAGCCACAAATACTTCTCAGAATTCTTTCCTGGAGTGGAACAGTTCTTTTGTCGATAGAGCACTGCACTAATGGAAGAGTGAGGAGGGGGTGCGATATTTGCCCCCCCCCCCCCCCCCGCAGACCTGCCAGGCCACATGACGGATACTTCACATGGGTACTGCAACCTCAGGAATTAGGTTTCCAGGGGCCAAAAATTGATGTTGGGGTGAAGAGAGAGTGGGTAAGTTCTTGTCTCAATAGATCATTAGACCCAGCCCCAACATTAGATCCAGCCTCAATAGATCATTAGATCCAGTCCCTTATCTTAAAAAGAGTACTCATTCCAAAAGACGAACTATTTCATAGGAATCCTCCCACATTATTTCCTTCCTCCTACATGCTAGGTTTCTCCTCCCGGTCCTCATATTTCTGGTGCCAAGCAAAATGATCTGGTGTTCCACTTTTTGGCATGGATGCCAGGGGCTAGCTATCCCAGACTTAGAGCACAAGAATGATGCAGGGTGAGATAGTGGGGAATTATAGATTTGAATATGAAAAGTTTAAACTTTATTTGAAGAGAAGAAGAGTTGATTTTTATATCTTGCTTTTCTTTATCTTCAGGGGTCTCGAAGCAGATAACAATCACAATCCCTTTCTCACCCTACCTACCTTATGAGGTAGATGGGGCTGAGAGAGTTCTGAGAGAACTGTTAGTGGCCCAAGATCACCCAGCTGGCTTCATGTGAAGGAGTGAGGAATCGAACCAAGTTCTCCAGATTAGTCTCTCACTCTTAACCTGTACACCACAGAGGAGGGGCCTATCTACTACAGAGCAGGGGTGTGTCTACAGAAAATCGCGCCTGGGACAAACACTGAAATTGTGCCCCCAACTTCAGAATTTCCACTTATCTCTTCCCCCTCTCCAAGCCAGCTTATAAGGCAATGGGACAGCCAGAAGAGATGAGTGAAGCTTGGATTTGGAAGGTGTCGAGATTTACCTCCCATATGACCCACTCAAGTGGTGCCTGGGGCTCATGTTCTTTTAGTTATGCCACTGCTCAAGAGAAGTGTAGATAGGAGGTTGGGACATGGATTCAAGTCACACCCTCTCTACTTATTGAGTATTTATTGGACTTATTGGACTTATTGAGTGTTTGTTTGCCTTGTAAATCACCTTATGACAATTTCCAATTTATGAAATGTACATAATAATTCCTGTATAAATTAAATAAGTACATAAGACTTCATAGATCACTGTTATTCCAACAAAGCGGACTCTTGTGCTGGGCAAAATGCAGTAAAGCATGTGAAGAACTTTCTGGTTTAAGCAGCTGTATAAACTACTAGTGGTTGTGTTTGTTGGGATGTCAACAATCTCTGGAAAGATAGCAAGTTGGCACTCACAGTATGAAAGATAAGTTTGCTGAGGAGTTTTTTCTCTTCCACGATGAATAACTTTCTTCAACCTTTCCCCCCACCTTTTCTGTCTTCAGGGGAAGCTACATGACCCACAGTTGATGGGAATAATTCCAAGAATTGCACATGACATCTTTGATCACATCTATTCCATGGATGAAAACTTAGAATTTCACATAAAGGTAAATGTGGAATGACATATTATATAATTGGGGGGGGGGGGGGGGGAGTTTGATGTCAGAATGTAGTCATAGTGTAAAGAAGCTTGTGTTTCTCCATAGATGTTTTCTGTAAATGAACATTAATATGGAACAGATTTGGATTCGACATTATTTAAGCTGAATAAAAGATATCCTAGCAAACCTTAGCTTCTTTTTACAGTTTGAAAGATGTGAATTTTTGCATTTTTCCCCTACTTCGCACATTTGAATTTTGAAACTCAGATGATAAATGAAGATGTCAGGCCTGCATTCTCACAACTTTAAAAACTGGTTTGATCAAACTTTGGGTGGCAGGGATTATTGGAATTCCCAGACTGATTCCCTAAACCTCTGTCTATGTACGTGTGCAACTTTATGTGTTCCAGACTTAAAAACTCTAGAAATACAAATGTGTAGCCCTTGTCATTACCTGGAAAATTTTCATTTCATAAGAGAAGCTGCATCAATCAATACTTTACCTTTTGAACATATGTCTGAATGAGTGTTTGAGTATGATCTGGAACCCAGCCTTCATTTTCTAGTTCTGTCTGGTAGTTTAGAGCAAAATGCTGAATGTGGGAAATAATCCAGGAAAACTTTCAGCGGCAAAGCATAAACTATTTAAAAGTTTATTCAACATTTACAAATGAACAACTGTTGGGGAACCTGCACAGTGCACTACAAAATACAGAAACAAAATGAAAATGCAGTTTATTGCTAACTAAACTTTACAGTCTGCTGACATCTTCCCATCTAGGAGATGGATAAACGTCCCCCTGCCCCTGTCTTCCACCAAGCTGGAAGTTTCTAGGCTTGACAAATCAAAAGAAAGTCTATTGGACTCATTTTTCAGCATGTCTCTCAGAGGCAGGGAAGTCCTTTTTGGACTTTTCAGAAAGTGGGTGTCCATTCAAACTTCCTGACAAAGGCGGTTTTAATTAGTAAATTTCAGGATCCAAGGTGCAGTCTATAAAATGGTGCAATCTGTAAAATGAGAAAAGGAGTTGGTATCTGACCAGGTAGGTTCTCCATTGACTCTCACCACAACTGGGGTTGGATAGCTGATGGGTCATTGTGACGGATGACTGGTGTATTGTCTGTATAATGTATCCTGATTCTCTCCCCTCCATCTAGGATGATTTTGGGAATCTCTCTTTAATGGAGTTTTAGCTCAGCTGAAAGCCCCAAAAGGCAGGCTAGTTCCTTCCCAAAACTTAGGCCTTGTTCTGTAACAGTGGCATCAACACACAAGCAGTCCAACAAATAGGAGTTTGTTGTTGAGCATCAAAGTGGCATTTCAAACCATGTCTTGTAGCAGGTTTGCTGTCCTCAGTTTGTCTTTGTTGTGGTTTGTTGTGCTATTAGACTACATAAACAACTTATTAGAATTCATTATCAAGAACTTCCACCTGGTTCCAGAGATCTCAATGTAGAGAAAATGCCCTCCCTGCTGGACGGCAGGAATGAAGCAAGAAATTAATAAACAGGGATTTATGTAGAAAGTAGATATAGAAATCAATCCTATGTGGATCTACTCAGATCTAGTTAGGATCCTACTCAGATTTATTCAGTGGGGCTCACTTCCAAAATGGGTTTTTTAGAATTGCATAGTTACTTATGTCTGATAGACCAACCAGAATTTGTTGCATAGCTCATTATGTAAGGAAATCGTGGTTTATTGTGAAGTTCAAATGTAGCCCAAATGTGACTTGAAGTGAGCAGAAGGATAAAAGGGAACTTTGCATAAGTTTATTAATATCTGAAAATGTGCAAGTTGCAAAAATCCATAAAACGCTTATTTTTTAAACATTTTGTTATAATGGTCAGACAGAATCCACCTTTAAGCTGGCTCAGTCTGCATTTTGCTGGAAAGAAAGTTGTTACATGTCGCTCTTAATGATATGATCAAGATTTAAGAGCTTAGCTCATCTTAACACTGGTTGTATTTAAAAGGTTTAAGAGACTGCTGGATAATCCTGGAGTTGAGCCATTGAACCAGATATTGCTCTTACGGCAGGATTAGTTTTGTATCAGGCTGATAGCTCTTTCTTCGATTTGCCATAGCTTTGAGTTAATCAGAAACGGTAGGGAAAAAACCCTAAAAATAATCTTGCATGCATTTAAAATGATTAGGAATGTTGCTTGTTCATTAATAGTATTTAGAGTAGCCCTTGTAGTCTATGACTTTGCTTTAAAATTAATTATTTCCCACTTGACTGACAGGTTAGCACAGATCCCCTTGTGCCAGTAGTGAGCTGTACACCCTGCTCCATGCAGGCATCCCCAGAGAATAGAAGGTGGGATTCATTAGTTTGTAGAGTGTGAGGGAACACAGGTACATTGCTTGAACACATACCCCTAATGGGCCATTGATGTTTAAAAAGGGGATAAAAGCCAGACATGTTTACAGTGTACCTCATGCAGACATTTTTCTTGTGATTTATATGGTGTATTCCTGTGTCCCTTCTTACCCCATTCTTGGCAAAGCTGACAATATATTGTAGCTGCAAAGATCTAAGTGCATACATCTGCTATCCAAGAAGCTGATTCTAAGGTGTTGTGGACAGTGTTTCTGCATGTGTCTGTTAACCTTATGAGTCCCATTTATGCAATATAACAAAATAGAAATGTTCAGTCTTGTGTGGCTGATCCTTACTGAATGGGAGAGACTGACTAGATTTTGTATCTCATTTAAAATGTTAAGAATCAGCTTGAACAGATATCTTTTGTTACACTTCTTACAACCGTTATTTTCCCTACTTCATATGGATGTGGGGAAAAAATGGTTTAAAAGTAGACTGCTGTATTCTGCCTTATCCTTTCCACCCCAGAAACATTGTAGCATGATAACAATTGACGGTTGCATCCTGCTGTGAGAGCAAATGTACTTGAATGGTATTGAATGGTGGTGTAAGCTGAATTACACAAGGAAGGTGTCATTTGAAAAAGCCAGCATTCTGCCAGCGCAATAGGGAATTTCACCAGACTGCCACCATGCTGGATAAAATATTGTTGCTGTCAAAGCTCACCCAACCATAAGAATGTTTCTTTATAATGTAGAGAGTAATGCTTATTTTCACCATTTCAAGTGCTGACTGCTCACACATGCACCGAATGTATTTGCACAGCAAAAGTAAATGGAGGACATAGAATCATTGGGACGTACTGAGCACTGAAGGACAGCATAATAAGTAGTATCATTATGCTTAGCTCTAATGTTCCGCATGCCCCAGATACGGTCTTTCTCCTCCCGTGTGCTTTGGTTGTAGAAATGTGTTTGACCTCTGCTTTTCTCAATTGCATCTTTCCTTTATTTGATTTTCTATTGGACGCTTGCTTCACAGTTCAGTAGGAAGCATTAATTTTTAGAGTGCTTGATTTGTAGCTATTGTATGAATGAAAACTAAACTTTTTAAAAAGGTTGTGTAAGTATTTAATGGTTATTTTTTAAATATCCCGGAACCCTTCCTTCTCTAATTTCTTGCATTCATTTCAGACTCTGTAGAGTGAGTTTTTATGACTGATCCTTAGCCTAGGAACCAAACAATGTGGTGCTGGTTAATAGTGGTAGGCAAGTGTGTACCAATTCAGTTCTGATAACAAAAGAAAATTAGCCATTTATCGAAATGCTTGAACCGATGGAAGTATGTTGTTCATCTGCTTCTTTGTATTGTCCAAGGCTTTCACTGCTGGAATCCAATGGCTGACGTGGGTTTTCTGGGCTGTGGTCTGGTAGTTTTTGTTCCTAACATTTCACCCACATCTATGACTGCCATTTTCAGAGGTATATCAAGAAAATCTCACTATGACATTCCTCTGAAGAGGCCAGCCATAGATGCAGGTGAAAAGAGACCGTGGCCACATAGCCCAGAAAATCCTCAATAGCCATCTGCTTCTTGTTCAAAACTATAATGCTAAAAGCATCTCTGATGGAACCTTTTATAGTTCCAGTTACATTAATCCATCACTCCTAGTGGTAATGCAATGGTGAAAACACACACATGGGAAAAATGGTGAGGTTTCATTTCACTTTATGTTTATACCCCGCCCTATCCCCGAAGGGCTCAGGGCGGCTAACAACATAATAAACAGAGACATTATACCAATATAACAATGATAAATTACATAGAACTAAAATAGAACCAGATTACAGATGGCGACTTAACATTTCGAACTAAACAATTTCGGAGAACAATAACAGCAGCATTTGCAGCACATTAATGTATACCACTAAACCCATAATATCCACAACATTAATCATAAGTCAATACATTAGCAATAATACATAACTACATAGCAATAATAAAAACATCAGAATAACAGTATATAACAATAAAATCAATTAAATCATATGTTTCCAATGCATCAATACATTAACTCCACAAACAATACATAACAATCAACTAATGCAACAACAAGCAATACATTAAACAGTGCAATGAAATCCAGGTTAAACTACTAATGAACTAAAACATGGCTATTTCTAGCATATTGTCCTCAAGATTACCAGAACTGCCAAGGTGTTAAATGCCTAGGCTGCTTTTCCATATTGATGAGCCTGCTTGTTCAAAAATACATCTAGTGAGACTACTTTGTAGTCTAGCTTCAGTGAACAGCAAACCCAATGCAATTAAACCAGTGGCAGGGCTACTCCTACTGATCAGGTCGAGCAGTTCATGTTCTGGGGCTTCTGTGTTAAAAATTAATGACCTATTGAAAATAAACAAGCAAACAAAATAAAATCCTTCTGAACTAAAATGGATTACAGCTTAATACCCAGTGAAACATTAAGCAAGGCTGCACAGTCTCTGTTTGCATTCAGTTTAATGAGCCATTAATCTCTGAGTTGCCTGTTCTGATTACTGATGATTAAAAAAAAGGGGGGGGGGGATTCCCGCAGTGAAAATGATGGTGTTGTGTGCCAGAATAACCCATAGGTGTAGCATATAGTGCACAGCCAGGTCCTTTGCCTTTCATGTGTACAGCATGCGTTTCCATCTCTGGCCAAACTCTGGTTGAGTTCCCCTTCTTCTCCAATCAGGTAGCACAGATTTGGAGGACTTAAAATGTTAGAAGGACATCCGGAAGAGGATATCTGGATCCAGAAGGAAAAGATTCCTTGAATTAGACTGACCAGGTCAAGGGGGTAGGGACTAGGAACTGATAAAACTCTTGGGAGCAAAGAGGGAGACTCTCTTCTGCCTGAGACCAAGGAAAGAGCTCATGCCTAGAATTCTGAAGGCAGCAGCCATTTTGACCATGTGCTTGCTGAGGGAGCAGGCACAATCTTCCAGGTAATAGAAACTGTGTGAGATCAGTAATATTCTAAGCTGATATTATGGTACAGTTATGTAGAAGATAGGTGTCAGATGTTTTTAGGGGGCACAATTTAAGAGATTGATCTGGACTCCATTTTCTGTAGATATGTTCCTGTTTCCTTAAAAAGAACTTCTTATTTGTTAATATTTTACAAACCTTTGTAATTCTGTATTAAACATTGCTTTTGTTTATTTAGGTTTCCTACTTTGAGATTTATTTGGACAAAATACGGGACTTGCTTGATGGTAAGTAAATGATGAACTTTTGTTGTAATTGTGTTACAGTGCATATAGTGAGTTTCTTATTTCTTGATGCTGAATTTCAGAAACTTATTTTTATTTTTCGACTTGGATCATTAGACAACATCCAATATTTAATGCCTAAATGGACCATAAAACTCTAGAACCTGAGGCAGGTTGGTATATATTTGCCACTTTTTAAGATACACAGAAATTCTAATAATTTCCAGAAATTT
Source organism: Sphaerodactylus townsendi (assembly GCF_021028975.2). Taxonomy (NCBI): domain Eukaryota; kingdom Metazoa; phylum Chordata; class Lepidosauria; order Squamata; family Sphaerodactylidae; genus Sphaerodactylus; species Sphaerodactylus townsendi. The sequence continues at coordinate 43,037,659 of NC_059426.1, read as the reverse complement.
AGAGTTTGTTTTCAAAAGTATTTCTTTCTGTATTGGTAGGATGAAGAGATGAGGGGGATATGATCAGTTTGCTGAAGCCCTAGAATGTTGACTAGTGGGGAGATTAGGGACTGCATCCAAATTGCCTTATCCCAACTATTTGCTTGGGCTTCCAGGAGTTGTAGGATTTTTTCCTCTTCTCTGTTCCTTTTCTTCCCAATCATTCCAATTGTTGTGGCTTTTGCCTTCATATCACATTGTAGTTTTCACTGCTGACGGTAGTTTCATATAATTTACTTGAGAGAAAGAAATAATTAGTGAAATTTTATATCCACATGCACAAAAGTTGGTGACTTGCTCTTCAAATAATAACACCCTGGAATACTTGGAAGCACTTGAAACACATTTCACTTTAAAACCTCATTCTAGTTGATTTGTTGCCACTTGAATCCTGCATTTTATCAATACTAGACTAGGTTTAAGACATAAACATACACCAAGCTGGGTCTCTTATATTAAAGAATTTGTAAGAGATAACAGCATTAGACAGTTGCTTTGGAGATCCTATTTCATGTGCATGCATTGTTGGATGATCACCAGAAACAAGACTTGTTCAGTGGTGACTGCTCGTCGATTGAATACCTTTCCCACAATAATCTGACGAGTGACCTATTACATTTTTTACTCAAGGACTGCTCAAGTTATGTGTATTTTTTATAATCCTATACTTTATTGTGTGCAGTTTTGCCATTTTACTAGGATGTCTGAGTGCTACTTTCTGGAGCCTAGTTAAGTCCTTCCTTTCCTCCTTAAATAGAAAAATGAGGTGTCATTAGGTGAATCCAACTTTGATCAGTTTGTAAGGTCAGTGACACTATGATAGTGGCAAGATAAACAGAGCGAAGTTTTGAAGATATGGACAATATATGCGGACTGGATGAAAGAAGCTGGAGTCAATGAAGAGATATGGGAGAAGAGAATACAAAGAATGAACTTACTGCTGTTTGTTTGATAAAATTATGAAGAAATACAGGGGGGGAGGGGAAAAAGGGGAAAATGTATTGTTTGAAAACGAATGAAGAAGACTATTAATATAAAATGGAATATTCAAATGGTACAATAATTTTTTTTTAAAAAGTGACGCTATGATAGATTACCTTTATGATATCTTACCTGTAATTACTAATTTCAACTTTGAAGAATCTTACTATGTTTATAGTACATTCAGATTAACCTTGCTACTCCCTAGATTTGTGTACTATCTTTATCAGTTGCTCCTTGTATATCTTTCAGTTTCAAAGACAAATCTTGCAGTACATGAAGACAAGAACAGAGTTCCTTATGTAAAGGTAAAAATTTCTTCAAATTAAGTTTCATTGCAATGACAGTTAATTCTAGTTTCTGCTTTCAAATGTATGTACTCAATTTAGATGTAGATTTTTATTGATGGGGAGGGAATTTATGTCAGTAAGTTTATAAGTAATTTTGATTATCATTTCTGTTACTTACACCTCCCGCAACAATTGCATTCTGATTGTGAGGCATAGTGGATATGCAATTTTGGAATACTCAGAGTGGTGTTTGCCTTTTACATCTTTGTGAAACTTGTCTATAAAATATCACTGCAGAAATATCACTGCTACTTGTATATATGTAGTTTATTGATCTATGGTTGCATCAGAAATAAGCTTGAGACCTGAACCTTGACTTTGATCTTTGGGGTAACTACCTTGGCAGTTTGTGTCAGGATTTATTTATTTATTTTTGCCTTTCCCATATTTCTCTGTTTTGAAAATTTTTTAGGGTTGTACAGAGAGATTTGTCTCTAGCCCTGAAGAGGTTATGGACGTCATTGATGAAGGGAAAACAAATCGACATGTAGCTGTTACAAGTAAGCATTTCTACACAGTTAGACCAGCAATTAGGTTCTAACTCTACTGTTGCAAATATGGAAGTGTTGAAGTAGTAGTAAATGCTGTAACACTGCCTACCATAATGCTGTACAGGTGGAGCTGGCTCATGTGGCCTCTTTGCTAGCTTACTCTTCTAAGCCTAGATGAGTTATAATCACTAATGCCTCGTGGCAACATTTCAAAGGCGGTGGGTTAATGTATTGTCAAAGGCTTTCACAACCGGATTCAACTAGTTGTGGTGGGTTTTCCGGGCTGTGTGGCCATGGTCTGGTAGATCTTGTTCCTAGCGCTGTGGTGGCGAACCTTTGGCACTCCAGATGTTATGGACTACAATTCCCATCAGCCCCTGCACCCCCACTCTCAGGGGGTGAGGGGCCGGGCTCAGACCCAGCCCTGCCCTCTACCTATCTGCAGGCCATTTCTTGCTGTCCCCAGGGCCTGGGGAGGTTGAAAGCTGGCCTACACGGAGGCCGTGGGGGTGGGGCTTGGTGGTGTGTGGTGTGTGGCTGGGGCACAACCATTTTGTCACGTGGGGGGCACAATGCCCAGCATCCCCCCACATGACAGAAAAGCATGTGCCCGGGGTCATGGGTGAGCCTATGTCCCAATAGCCATACTCCTCTGATACAGGGTCCACATGTGTGAAGGAAAATTGAAAACAAGAACACTGCCCCTCCCCACAATCTATTGTACTCATCATATGTAGTCACACAGGTTCCTGTGCAGATGGTGTATTCATGTGCTATGAACAAGTGTAGGCAGGGATGGGTCTAGTGCATCCAGTCATAAGTGGTTGGGGAAGAGCTAATATACTTGCATCCACTGCCCTTCTATGCATGTTGGCCCTATGCATTGATATGTCACAACGTTGAAATTTTTGATGCTTAGGAATTTTGTCATTAAACAGGAGATTTATTAAATGTAGAATACAGCATTAAACAGGAGATTTATTAAATGTAGAATACAGTCAGAACCAAGTATTTAAAGATATATTGTGGTTGCTCATGTGAATGAGAAGGCAAAGAAACAAGACAAGACATTTCTTAGTACTTCCATGAGTGCTGTGATTAGATAAAACATCACTTGTCATGATTTTTTCCATACAAATATGCCTGTTCTTTCCTCTGGCTTGGTGGACCTTTTGTGTTGTGGCTATTCCAGAATGTTGTTGGTCTGGATTGACTCAGCCATTATGTAACATGGTTTGCAGTATTTGGTGAGACACATGTAGATCGCTAATAGGTTTTGAACAGAACAAATATCATGCGATTCTGACCATCTTTCCTTTAAAGTACCTTTTAAAACTGAAGCCCCCACCCTTCAGATTTCCATGGGCTTGGATTTTTTTTGCTTTTCTACCAAATTGAAATAAATTCTGGCCCCATGTCTGAGGACATAACAGCTGCAGTTGTATTTAGATTTCCCATGGGCAATGTACCCATCTATGGAAAAGCCCTTATATTAAAGAGACTTCATACAAAGCTCACATTTTGTATCCTCAGTTATGTTTTGGCCCAATTACTTTTCTATTGTGTAAGCCCATAAATGGGCTTAGAATTTACATTTGAGCAGACTGATTTGCACTGCTCCCGCGCTTATTAGGTTACTCATGGCTAAATTTAAAAAATGGATAATTTGATCAGACTTTACGAAAGAAAACTTGCACGTGTGTCATGTTTCATACTGAATTTTCTTGTCATAGATATGAATGAACACAGTTCTAGAAGCCACAGCATTTTCCTAATTAATATCAAGCAGGAGAATGTTGAAACTGAAAAAAAACTCAGCGGAAAGCTTTACCTGGTAGATTTGGCTGGGAGTGAAAAGGTAAAAGATCAACATCACTGAAAAGAGAATTATTGATTTCTTTCTGGTATGTGGTGGGGGTTGTTGTAGAATGTATAGCCAAATGTATATGGAATTTGAAAGAAGATTTTAAGTGCTTAGAATGCAGTTGAAAAGATTGCTTTGGATAAGTCTGCCATTTCTGGGGGATGCATAATAGTGTGCATTTGAAATGGAAAACAAACTATAACTGCCCTAACCTGAAAGACACGCTGGCTGTCATCCACAGAAGTAAGTGTGCCAGATTCACATGCCTAGCAACAGGGCTGACTCTAAGGGTGATTGGTCATTTGCTGGGGTCCCAGACCAGCAAAATGCCAATTTCTGTTACAGCTCTGTAATTTGAAGCACCTCAGAGATGAGAACATTATCAGCATACACATTCTGTTTCTTCCAGGGCATGTGAGGGGTGGGGGTGGGGATTCTGGGTACTTCATCTAAGGACCTCCAAAATTTTGGAAGCCTCAGTGTCTAACAGAGTGCTTTGCTTTGCTTTGATAGACTAGCCCCTTCATTTTACATTGTATGCTCCTTTTCATATTTGGATGAATTGGGAAGCATCTTGTGGTTTTGAAGGGTTGGTTTTAATAAAAAGGATCAGAGAACCTTTGTCTAGGATCTGGCATTTTCAGCAATCCTGGAACATCTTGGTCAAAAGATTCAGCACACAACTTGTCCTGTTGAAGACACTGGCTGATACTTTTGTACAAAGCAGTGTTCAGTTAATGAAGATCAATCTACACAACATTGTTCTGAAGCCAGCAGATCTTGCTTTGCAGGGTACCCGGATGGGGACCACCATCTGGGAACCACATGGGAAGCTGCTTTGAGTGTAACAGAAGAGCTATGTATGCGTGTGTGCAAAATAAAATATATAGACACTTGTGTTTAATTGCTATTAAATAGTGTATTTCCTTGCTTTTTCTTTGCCAGTGATCTGTTCTCTAGGAAAAAAAGAGTCCTGGCAAAAACACACACACAAACCTAGAGTGAGTGACATGGAAATGTTATATATAGCTTTACAACCAGTGTGCATCTCCGTCTGGGGCTGGAGTCTGTCCTCAATTATGTGAAAGATTTCTGCCAGCTTTTGTTATGTTGCATGCTGTCTGACTCAGTTTGAGCTCGCAGTTCAGCGTGACCATTTTTTGCTCTCTGGCAGGTCAGCAAAACTGGGGCAGAGGGTTCTGTTCTTGATGAAGCTAAAAATATTAACAAATCTTTATCTGCTTTGGGCAATGTGATCTCAGCACTGGCAGAAGGCACTGTAAGTCTATCTCTCTCTTTTTTAAAATAAAAGCTGTTAAGAAGTAATCGTTTGGCTTATTTCCTGGTCCCTGCTTCCTCTTTCCACTTACACATACTTAAGTTAGAAGAAGGAAAAGTGGTCTCATCCTTCTTATCAGCCAAGACTGTCCTTTTTACAACTGAAATGGAAATGGAGAACCTGTATGATACAATGCTGAACACACCAGGCTATGACTGCGGTATAAGCTTGAAGTCCCTCCTCCCCCAAGAAGCTCACTGAGTGACCGTGGGCCAGTCACGCACTCTCACCCTAACCTACCTTCTACATGAGTGAAATAAAATGTGGGAAGAAAAGAATGGCATAAACTACCTGAATATATTTGAAGAAAGGGTGTGCTAATGTGTGTTTCTTACAAGTAGATCATCCACATGGATGTATGCTGCCTTTGTATAATTTCATGGTATGTTGTTCATATACCCTGTCAGCATGGTTGAAATAGCCAGTACAGAAAGGAGCTGCTTCATTCCAGAGGCGTAGCGCCAACAGGCCGGGTTGGAGCGCAACGTTCCATGCGGAGCCATGGTGGAGGCGTGATCAAGCCACGGAGGGGGCGTTCTGGGGGTGTGGCGGGGTTTTACCTTACTCTGCCTCTGCTTCACTCAGGGCTTCTGCTTCTGCAGCGCCTCTGCTTCACTCAGATGGCTTGTTGCATGTTCCCAAGTAGTTGAGATGGAAGCAGCCTCCTCATAAGGGGTAGTTCACACCCATTGATGGCTTTTAACCAAATTTATGAATAAAGCTATGAAAGTTTGGAGGAAAGCTAAGAAAAAAATGAGTTTTGACTAGTAAGTTAGTAGTTTTAGAATAAACAGCAAAACCCTTCTGTAGCAGTAAAGTTTGAAAATATTGTTAACCTTTTGCATTCAAGCTACTTATTAATAGCCAAGTAGCATTTTATATAGAAGTACTTTATACAAATTATAACTCAGGTGGCCTTCATATTCTAATTTCAGTAATCACTTGGGTGTCAGAGTACAGTAGTATTGTTTTGAACTGTGTCCCCTTGTTATAATTCCACAGCACCCAGTACCAAAACAGGAGAGAACTTTAAAACATATACAGGGCCTAGGATGGGCTTTGCAGGGCCATAATTAGCCATACCCCATAACAAACAAAACAAGTGAAAACTGAAACTTAAGCAAAGTATTTTACCTTAAGGGATGTTAAAATGGCTATACCATATAATAAATAAATTCACAACTGGGAAAACAAATCAAAGGAATACACAACCATATGGCAAAGCTTGGTTAATAAAACTCCCCAACAAGAATTTCAAGGTAAGTGGAAATGTACTTATTATATTATTTTGAAATGTAAAAGAAGCAATGAAATAAAATATATGTGAGATATGTTCTCTAAAATTCATCTGGCATGGCTGCCATGTTTAAACTCATTAATGGTCATAAACGATCTTTGTTGTCATCCTCACACAGATATGCATAAATACGTCAGAATGCAATAACTTGCAACTTTGTCTGCAGGTAGCGCCACATTAAATGGTAGCCCAAAGACATAAAGTGTTGTGCTTAGGTCCAAATCATTTCTCAGCAATATGAAAGCAATATGAAAACACTGTTTCATGTTTCAGGCAGACTTACTGGCATCATTGTGTATTTAAAAAATATTTGAAACTTGTTTCCTATCTCTCTGTCAGAAAACGCACGTCCCGTATCGAGATAGCAAAATGACCCGGATTCTTCAGGACTCTTTAGGAGGGAATTGTAGAACCACCATTGTCATCTGCTGCTCTCCATCTGTATTCAACGAAGCAGAAACCAAGTCTACTCTTATGTTTGGTCAAAGGTGAGCAACTCTTGCTGTAGGTCATACCTTGGTTAATGTTATTGTTACTGATTTTTGGACAAGTTGATTAAAAATAGTGTGTTTTAAAAATAATAAAATCCTGAGGTTACTTAAAATACGTGCTATAATAAAGTAAAAGGGCACATTGCTAAGTTTACCATGCATAGGTTATGTTTTTATTTCTTAGAGGCAAGGATAACTAAAAGTTTAGAGATATATGTGTGGTGATCATGTGTTAATAATGTATTGCTGTTTAAAAGTCTTGCATTCCTTCAGTGAAAATGTTTGAGATCTGAAGATTGTTGCAGGGACTATGGTAGTGTCTATGCTGCGTTGGGTTTTGAGTAGAAGTAGTGCTAGTTAATTAAGGCTAAATGTGGGGCTGTATTTGGATAGAGTTTTCTGCTAGCAGACAATAGTGATATTGCACTGAAGCTACCAGAAGGCTCTTAAGAATAAAATTGTGGATGCAGCAAAAGAACTAGGCTTTGTGGGTAATTTCATGCATCACTACTTTACTGGCTCATAGCCTGCTGTGGCTCTATTGATCTTTCTGTGACTATGTTGGTACAGTGTGAATAGCTAACATCACAATAAATGTGCAGATCAGATATATGACTGTAACTAAACATGTATAAATTCTATAAACAGAAATGTTTAACCTATCTTAGAGGAAGCATTAAATCTCTTTGGGGATAATGGAGGATGGAGGTTCTTGCATCAGTTAGTTTTGGTGGGGCTGGAGGAAATATTCTGTTTTAGATCAAATCTTCATATCATTCTTGTTTAGAAATATACAATGCAGGCTGTATGGTTCCCCCTTCATATTTATGTTTCCCCATCTTTTCTCTGCATCCCTCCCACTTGCATTAATCATCAAAAAAAGCAGAGTTTGCATTTGGAAAGCAAATCTGTTTTGGAGCAGACAGAGTCAGCACAGTGTGGCTTGGCTCAGTTAATGAGGACCTTGATAGATGCTGCATAAATAATGAGCTCAGGGAGAAGAACCGGTCTCTGTGTGCCAACCATAAAACTGGAAGCAATTGGCTAGTACATTAGAAACTCACTGATGCTGTGGTCTGTTTGTTTTAAGGGAAAGGGGAAATGGTTTGACTTAAGATCAAGGCAACAGATTTGATCATTTATCTTATTAAAGGCAAAAGTACTAGGTGATGCTTGAATGAAGAGAGACTAGGAGGTTCAAGTTGAGAGGACGAAGTAATGGATTAGTTCATGGTGAAGTATGTAGAACCAGTATGATGCTGTTATGGATTTGGCAGATTAAAACTCTGCATTTGTTGTTGTTCATATCTATTATTTAGGGTAAAACTACAAATATGGTTTTCCATGGTTATTGTCCCATCTCTATTGTGATTTTTAAAGGCCAAGCTGATATAAGGGAGGGGAGACTATCTAGTTATTTCCCCTCATTCCCTAAATCACCATTCCCAAGATGCCTTTACCCACTTGGATAGAGAAATGCAAGTATAATATATAGCTGGAGCAGTGAAATTCCATAGTGGTGCCCACAAACATTTTCCTTGTCTCCAGTTTTTTGAGTGTTGAGGAAAAACAAAGAACCTTGAATGGAAGTGCCGAGTCTTTTCAAAACCATGTACGCTTAAGTACACTTGTGTCTTGCGGCTTGGTAACCTTTTCTGGTAGCTGTGCAGGGACAAAATTCTCCCGTATCTAGAAACTAAAGCCAGACTTTCTTCTCTAAATTGCTGAGCTCCTCTGACCTCCCATGGTGGCCATTTTGTGTTTGGTCTTGTTCTTTGCCCCATTGCTGCCATTTTGTGGCTGTGTTCATAATCCTTCCTCAAAATTCCAAAATTCCTTCATGCTCAACAACCTTGTGAAACCGCTGATTTGAGCTAGGAAAGAGTCTAACAAGAAAGAGGTAAATCCTTCCTTTGCTATTCTACGCCACAAACCTTCAACATGTTGAAATAAATTAACAAAATTTTGGGTGAAATTGATTGTGGAATTACACATTAACATGGCAGAGCAGATAGCAAAATTATTATGAAATCAACAGAACTTCAGGTTCTTGCTGCATTATGTCAGTTGCTTTTTTGGACTGAGATAAACCATAATTCCTACCTTTTTGTACAACTGAGGATATTTTTTCTATGCATCTCTTGTGCATAGTAACCTGCTTGTGCATGGTAAAAGATGTCAAAATGTTTAATGTAAGTCAAGATTCTTTTACTCTTGGGCACCTTGGCGTGTTCTTCAGGAGATTTGTTTCATCTCCTTCTCCTTCTACAGAGCCACTGCAGTTCTCAAGATCAATTTAATTTTCTTTGCATTTTGAACAATTTAACTACTGTTTCAGTTTCTCACTACTCTTTCTTAGATTATAATGCTTTTCTAATTGGGAAATCAAGTGAGAAAAACGATTTCTCATGAACCCCAAGGCAAATTTAATATTGTATTGCATTTATGTTATTAGATATCAAGACAGAGTGAGTAGTACCTGTGGTGGCTTTACTTGGTAGTGGCTCTTCTAACATGGCTTGTCTAACATTTTTCTTTGTATGTGTTGCAACATAGATCAGGGCTTGATAAATATCAAGTGCAGATTGCCATGGCATCTAAAAATGTCTTTGTGGCACCTATGGGGAGTTTTGTATGGGTGTGGGTGGCAGGGATAGTTAGAAAATATGGTCATACATAACCCTGACATGTGAAATCTGAGTCTGCCTTCTTAATTTCTGAACTGGCTTCTAGAGCCCATGAAAATTTGTCAAGGTCTGATAAACAAGTTGTGGATGTTGCAATATGCTATTTGGAATTGTTGAGAATTGTAATTTTATTTATCCATCTGCAAATATTCTAGTTGTCTTTCTACAATATAGAGAGGGGAACTACTGTTCCCTGCCACACTTAGGCTGCATTCAAACAACGGAACAAATTGTTGTTTGCCCGGTTTAAGGATGAGCCAAAAAGTCTTCTGGTTCATGTGGTAGGCTGAAATGAACAACTTTCAGGTTCATAACAAACCACAATGTATTTAGCTGCCTGAAAACTGGTTCGTGGCTTTGCAAAGGGGGTGAGCCAGCAGGGTGCCTGTGAAAATGGGGAGAGTTCTTCCCATCTGCATAAATATTCCCCTTTTACAAAGCAGGAGTCTAGCTTTGCAAAGTGGGGTGGGGTGGGGGGGAGCCTGTGAAGATGGGAAGCCCATTTTGTGAAAAAATACAATGGGCTCTAGCAAGCAGAAACCTGCAAGTGGAGACTCTAGAGGACATTACCCCACCTTTTATCTTCTCTTCTCCCCCTTCTTTTCTGCCTTCACTCTTCATCCTGCTACCCCTTCTCTTAATCTTCTCTTCTGCTCTGCTACCCCAGCTCTCTCTTTCTGTATATTTTTGCCTCACTATTGTCACTTTCTGGACCCCTACCGCAGCTCTCTCTTTCTGCCCACTTATTCCAGCTCTCTTTCTCTTTTCCTACTCCAACTCTCTAATCTCTGTGTTTCTGCCACCCTACTCTGTGTTTCTGCCACCCTACTTCTCTCTTTTTGGCCACCTACCCTATCTCTCTCTCTTTTTGCCTCTGCCCAGCACTCATTCTCTTTTTGCCCCTACTCCAACTCTCTCTCTCTCTCCCTCTCCTGTTGCTCAATTCTTGATAGTTTCTTGGAGTTCTCTGGGTAGGCATGATGAGGCATCCCCCCCCCCCCCCCCAGCCTTTCTCACATTACCTTGACTGGAGACATTCCAGGGGCACCGAGGCCTTCTCTCTCCCCTCCAGCCAGCCTAGAGTGGGATGGCCTGTTCTGTGCTGGCGACTCACTCCTGAGTTACTTGAGAGTTGGCTCAGGCAAGGAATAGGACAGCCCTGTGAGGATCCTAGAGTTTTAAGAAGCATTATTGGCTGAATGAGGAGGAGTCTGGGAGTTGTAGACCCATCAGCCCCTGTGTACATGTGAAATGGCACCTTCTGAACTACATCTCCCAGAGTCCTTCGCTTTAAGGAGTGAGTCATCTGAAACATGCTGAGCTTTCATATAGTAAAAGGATTGAAAGACTAACTGGGGAAGTGTTGGAAATAAATGTAAAGAGGATGGTTTTTGCGGCAATTAACTGTGACTTATTTATGGTGTGGACATTATTTTCATTGGCTATTTGAAACTCTGCTTATTATGCTGTAATATATGACTAAGATTAAGGACACCCAGTTATTGCTTGATTCTTTTTTTCCTGCATAGAGCCAAAACTATTAAGAACACAGTGTCTGTTAATCTTGAGTTGACTGCAGAAGAATGGAAGAAAAAATATGAGAAGGAAAAAGAAAAAAATAAGACACTTAAAAATGTTATCCAGCATCTGGAGATGGAACTGAACAGGTGGAGAAATGGTGAGTAATAACTGTCAGTTGTTAATTACTTGGTGGCAGTTGTCTTTAATTTTAAAAAAGAGGTTTACCAAATAGTTTAGCAAAGTAGTTGTAAAGTATAATATGGATTAGTCAAAGAAATATAATAATGCTGTTATTCTCTGTGTTGGTGGAAACCAAACAATATAGATTATTCCTTCCTACAGTGAAGTTCAGTTTAGGCTTTGTACTTTAGCGAAGGAAGCCCAACTATGGCTAGGCATTGGCCCAGCACCTCAGTTGGTCTAACTGGACTTAAACACAGCCAGACCAAAAGTGGTGCTGTGTGCCTTTTGACTGGGCAGGATTTTCCTCTACAGCCCTTAAAGGGTACATAATATTCCCCTGGCTGGGGACAGATGGTAGGACTGAGGACAGGCCAAGAGAGAAGGCAGACTAGGAAGAGGGACCTGAAAGAAGAGACACTGCAGAGTTGAGGGCAGGCTCAGATACCACACTAAGGCTTAACAGCTGGGCATTCTGGAAGGAACAGAGATGTGAGAACCAGAATGGGAAGGGCGTGTCCAGAGAGGTTCATGTCTGCCTCAGGTGCAGAAGAGGGAACACTCTGTAAGAGGTAATAAATGTCTGTGTGTACAAGGCCAGTGAGGAAGAGGAGATCAAAACTGGGTCATCCTCACTCTGAGGCCAATGAGATGAAAGTGTGTCCCATAATTCAGTACAATGCCTTAATTGACAAACCATGGCTAGTTCTGTTGCTCCTGATAATTCTGTAACATGGAGATGGAAATGATGAATTTATGTAGCAGTGTGCTGAGATGATAGAAGACAAAACAACTCTTGAGACCACATGATTTGCCTCTTTTGATTTTAAAGATAAAACCATGGTTTGGTGTGGTGTCTGAGAATTAAGGTAGTGTCTCTCTGTTGTAGGTGTTTTTTTTAACCTGGTCCTGTTAATCCCATCCAGAAAAGAGAATGGTGTACACGGAAGGATAAGCAAGCATGCATGTGTTCCTTTTGTCTCTTCCATTGTCTCTACATAATTTACCAAAATTCAGAACTAATAGTTTTTCCTATATTCTTGGGCTTAGTCAGCAAATACCTAGAGACCAGCAGAAGCCTTGAAAGGTTACAGTAAGGAAATAAATGCACCTGTTGTGATTTTATTTTTTATATTGTGCATTTTGCCAGTATGGTGTAGTGGTTAAGAGCGGCAGACTCTAATCTGGAAAAATTGGTTTGATTCCCACTCCTTGACATTAAACCCACTGGGTGACCTTGGACCAGTCTCAGTTCCCACAAAACTCTCTCAGCCCTAAAGGAGGGATAAGTGGCAAACCACCTCTGAACTTCTCTTGCCTTGAAAATCCTGTAGGGTTGCCATTAGTCAGCTATGACTTCAGGGTGCTTTCCACAACTATTTTGTTGTATACTGATACCTTTAACTCTTGTATTATGATTTTCATTTGATTGGGAATCACCTTGGAGAATTTTTTTTGTTCAGAGGTAATCACCAAACATAATTAATTAATGTAGATTCATAAAAATACATATATGTATCTGTACATCACTGCTTCCTTATAAATTCTCACTTTTAAAAATCTCCTCCCATACTCAGCTTTAAAACTTTAAAAGAAAATGGGAGAAGTGACCTTCTTCAGGAGGAATATTTTATGATCCACATGTTGGCAATTGAAAGGCTATAAAGGAATATGTAGTTGTACCAGATCCTTCGGCCATTAATTAATTTGTTCACCAGAAAGCAAGTCCCAATGTCTCAGTAAATATAAAAGAAGTCTTGTGGTACCTTTATTATTATTCTGGACTGAAGATTTCTTCCTAAGAGAGGTACTTCTGAAGTCCTCCTCTGCCTTTCAATGGCCCCTTCCGCACACGCAAAATAATTTGTTTTCAAACCACTTTCACAATTGTTTGCAAGTGGATTTTGCCATTCCGCACAGCTTCAAAGAGCACTGAAAGCAGTTTGAAAGTGCATTATTCTGCATGTGCGGAATGAGCCAACTATTTACGCCCAGACCAGCTGTACTGACACAAACTTAATTTCTCTTGCTGCCCCAAATATCAGCCTGTAGAATTGCTGTCATCAACTATATACAGAGAGGTTTTTTCTTGAAGCGAGTCACCACCAGAAGTGTCTGGAAAGAAATTCTGCTGTGGCCATCTTGAAAAGAATTATTTCATTTGGCCTGACAGAAAGCACTTTGCAGGATTGTGACTTCATGTGGAGGAGAAGTAGGTTGTGTGTATATGTAAGAAAATTCTTGTGTATGGGAAACAGTGGACAGTAGGAACTGGCAGAAACAAAAGTGATTAAATACATCTCATTTTTTACTTACTGCAAGCTGTATGAATGAAGCCTGCATTTTCTGTGGGGGGAGGGGAGAGATTAGAATAACATCACTGTCTTGCTGCAGCCCCCTTGTACAGTATTTTGGAAAGTACCCCCAATCCTAAGCAGTAGCTTTACAATTAGGTACAGGGGTTACTTGTAAAAATGATTTTCTGGGACTTGCTCCATTCATAGAGGCATGGATCCAGCCAATTGAAACTGCAGTTTGAAATGCATTATTGTAGGTCATTTAAAAGTTACCATTAATATTTTTGCTATTTCTGTTCAGGCGGTTAAGAATTTAGAAGTTAATTGTATTCATTACAGGCAGACATTAATGTCTCATTGTAATGTGTATCTGTGATTTACTATCTGGTTTCAAAAGGCAAAGCTGGCTTGCCAAGTCACTTGCCTTAATACCAATTATCATACAGCAAGTGTGCTTACTATGATATCTATTTATTTGTATATCTAAACATGCAAAGCTGCCTTTTCTAATTACCCTTTTCTCCTTCCTGAGCTGTTCCTAGCTGTCAGATTTCATATAGAAAGCTATCTAGAAATATGTTTTCCATTGTCACCTCTAAAAGTTCAAGTCATTGCAGTGCTGGGAATACTTCTCTATTAAGATTATGTAATTTCCATGGTGACAGTTTACTTGTTGACAAGTATGATGTAGAGCTGGAATTTTGCAGTTGGGTAGTCTGTGTGCTGAATTCTTTGTTTGCTAAATACCGTTTTCTTCCTGATGTTTCTTCCATCTTGGAAAGGACCACATTGTTTCAGAAAATGACACAGACCCATTGCAGGATATGGAATAATTATCACCTTCTAGAGCAGGGGTAGGGAACCTGCGGCTCTCCAGATGTTCAGGAACTACAATTCCGATCAGCCTCTGTCAGCATGGCCAATTGGCCATGCTGGTAGGGGCTGATGGGAATTGTAGTTCCTGAACATCTGGAGAGCCGCAGGTTCCCTACCCCTGTTCTAGAGGGTTTCAGTCTGTAGCCATGTTAAAGAGCTGGATTAGAGTCCATAGCACCTTAGAGACCCTGGAGAATTTTGGGGTACAAGTGTTCGAGAGTCAAAGCTTTGATGAAGGGAGCATAAAACCAACATTCTTGTTAATTTCTAAGGAGTTACTAGACACAAATCTAGCTATCATCCACTATACCTGTTTCATCTTCAGCATTCCAATATAATTACTTTAATGTATATCTCATCTTAGGCTTCTAAAGATAATTTAGTACCTTGTGAAAACATCACAGATTATTCACCACTATAATAGTATCACACAACTTTTAGAAACCAGATTCCTCAGTTGCTTGGAGTTAGTTATTGCTGCCTTTTTTTTTAACTGAAATTTTGTATATGCCTCAGAAACCTTTCAGCACAGTGTAACGAACTTGCCCCACCCTGAAGGGCTGGCGTACAGCAGGCCAAAGGGAGAAGGCCTTAGCAACAGCCAGAAAAAGAGAAAAAGGCTCCACAAGTAGAGAACCCACCTGATTGGTTGGAAAAGGTCCAATAACGTTTGGCAACAGCTAGGGGGAGCTAGTATGCTTACAGCACGGAGAGTGAAGGTTGCAGTGCTGATCGAGTCTGTCAGGAGAAGCAGAGCAGAGTTGGGCAGTCTGCCAGCTCTTGACAAGAGAA
Source organism: Sphaerodactylus townsendi (assembly GCF_021028975.2). Classification (NCBI taxonomy): domain Eukaryota; kingdom Metazoa; phylum Chordata; class Lepidosauria; order Squamata; family Sphaerodactylidae; genus Sphaerodactylus; species Sphaerodactylus townsendi. Next base: position 43,022,454 of record NC_059426.1, on the reverse strand, counting down.
AGGATTCTGACTCAAGCTGAGGAAGCTTGAGGGAGTGTGTGGAAGGCCCTGAGTCTTGGTGGAGTGTGAACCGCCGCTCAGGTGCCTGGCAGCTAGCCTGCCCAGACATAGTCTGTCCGTCCCCTGTTCTAAACCCAAGTCACCAGAAGTCCAGTCCGAAAGGGGCATTTAGGCCTGAGTAGGGGACTGATATAGGGTAGGTGGCTAGTGTGTGCCAGTCCTACCAGACTTAGACTTGGGGTATATGAACGAGAAAGGGGTGTGTGGAACAGAGACCATCTAGTGTCTGTGAGGTAACATCTCAAGAAATAAGTTTTTCCTTCTGTAACCGACAAGCTTTTGAAACCTCTCAAATCACCTGAGAAGCCTCTCTGTCAAGCCATAAATAAACATTTTCAGTTTTGTTCATTTAAAATCTGTTCCAGTGTTTCTCTCTGTCAGTGTCTGTGTTCCCCAGTCAGGGTGGTGTCCCCTTTTACGTTACACACAGCTACCCCAAAGAAGCAAGAACAAAGAGGTAAACTTTCTGCCCTGGAGTCTGTTTTCTCTCTCTCTGAGTTAGTATAAATGGACTGCTGTCCTTGGTGCTGAATGGACAAATAGCATCATAGTTGTGATTTTTATCCAAATCCTGGCGGCAGTGAAAAAACCCTTCCACTTTAGGTGTTGGAGGTTTCACAGCACCTGAACCCCAACCAAGGAAACTATCTTTATGATCACCCTGGCTTTTGTGAGAAATAATCTTTTATTACTGCTATAAAATTTGGATTTATTTTTATGCTATTAACATATACTTTTGTGTTGACTATTTCTGTCTGCTGACAACATTTTATATTATATTCTTTGTACAATTATTATTATATTATATGTTGTATTTCAGTATGCTTGTAGGTTATGCATAATACAGAAGTAAAAGATACAATGTTGGCAATAGCAGCAATACTTAAAGACAGATTAATATAGATCATTACCAGAATGGAAGTACCACATGAAAACAAGGTTGGACTTATTTATAACTGTTGATCATTGAGTGGTCTTCTGTGCAGGCACACATTCCTCCCTCCTTTCCCACTGTGGGATCCTCCTGTTGTATGGGTCCTTTTCCACAGCAGCAAAGGGAAGACAGAGGAAAGGAGCGCTGTCCCCATCTCTGTTATGTGCTGGATTTGGGTGCAGAAAGGCTGGCTCATGTCTGTGGAAAGGGAAGTGCTCCTAATCTTTTGGGGAGATCTAGAAAACTTTGGAATTGTTCTCTATGTCAGGCTTGTGGCCTGCACAGAAGACCATTCAATGAACAGTGATTACAAGTAAGTTCAACCCCATTTTCTGGTGGAATAGCTATGATTGTTTGGGCAAAATAGTGACATCTGGTTTTGGATAGTTCTGAGAGGTCATTGTTGGAGAGGCCTGAAAATAGAATCATAGGGGTGGATTCAGTGGTGCTTGAATTGAAATGCAAGCTCACTTAGTGAAATTATGCTTGCCCGGACAGTAGAGCATGATTTTCTGCAGTAGAGACCACTACTTCTGTAGTGACTTGCACATATGGAAATGCATCTTGGGATAGAATTCATTTAATTTAATGCAGGCTGCCAGTGTGGTCTTTGTAGTATTCATCCATTGGCATAGAAATCTTCTGATGAATCTAACTCACAGCCCAAAAGCACCAATGAAAAAATTTAGTCCTGCTTTTAAGAATGTATTTTTTAAATCACTGATTATATTGAGAGGTGTTCTTTGTGCAGGAGAAGCTGTTCCTGAGGACGAACAGATCAGTGCTAAGGACCAAAAGAACTTGTGGAGCCAATGTGACCAACACCCCCCATCACTCGCTGGCTATTGTGCGGTTGTTGCCAGCATCCCAGTTGAAGAGAAACAGGAAATATGAGGGAGGAAATTACCAAATTTCTACAGACGAGACTGGATGATAAGGTTAGAAATTACTTCTGCTAACAATGTTTCTATTATCAGCAAGACCACCGCATGTCTCAAACATAGAAACCTTGTTCAATATTCAAAATCATTTACTAGCGTCCAGTTTTTCCCTAGATCCAAGTGCTTAATATGTTTGCCCCAGTCAAGCATGTTTTTATGGAGAATCAAGGCACCCTTACTTCAAGGATAAAAAAGGAAGCAGTAGCTTAACTACTGGAAGCTTTTGTTTTTATACGCTCTTTTTTCCAAGGCCGGCTTCAAATTAGCCTTGCCATAGAAGATTAAGGTTAATTAAATAGCCTGAAGTTACATGTACAGAATTTCAACCACTTTGTGAGTCATAAAACTACATGTGGCATTGTATGGAGATTCTAGTGTATACCATGTCAAATGTACTCCCTATGTGCAGAAAATTAAATTTCATGGTCAAAATGACCTAGCCTATCCTTGTTCCTGATATGTTAGTTTTCTACATGTCACACCATTGTTTCAAGTGAGACTTGCCAGGTGAAGGGTTAGAATCAAGACAGAAGCTAGCCACCCAAGTGAAACTGCTTGCATTGCAAAAGCTTATTTCACAAACTTTGTCTGCTGTTGAGAGTGCTGTGATGATTCCATCCCTGCTTTTCTTGAACAGAGGGAGGCAAATAATCATTTTGCTTTCTATTTCTCCATCTTGCCATAGCTCTTAAATCATCCATGATGAATGTGTGAGGTCCTGAAATGGTTAAAAAAGAATTCTAAGGAGATTCAGTAGATATAGCGTGGGTCCATAAATTAATTCCCTTCCACCTAGGAGGAAAGATTCCCAGAAGAGACTGGTCTTAGAGGCATATTGTAAATAATAACATAAAAATGAAAGACACAGGTTTTAAAACACGTGTGATCCTTGCAATTAACAGTTGACACATTTAACATCATCAGTGAGTTTCACTTGCAGAAAGAAAGGAAAATATTATACAGTTGTGATCTAGCATATTGATATCTAAAACACTGGGTGGGTGAGGGATTGAAAGAAGGTAGATTGAATCTCTAACTAGGAGTACTTTCATTTTTAAGCCCTGTTTACTGCCTCAACAGTCCAGCTTGTTTAATGAAGGTGGGTTGAATCCAGTTATAACTATACACTTTGATGTGTATGTTTTCCTTCGATAGAATCATTCCCTGAGGTGTTACTGATCTTATATTTTGACAGTAAGAACCAAATATGATTGGTTTCATGTTTTCTGTTTGTGAAAGTTTTTATTTGTGACATGCAACTTTTATTTGTGACATGCAACTTTTATTTGTGACATGCAACTCTGCATATTGTTAATATTCTGAAGTATTTTATCCTAGTTGAGACAGACTGCATCTGTTACTATGCTGCTGTATAAAAGCAGTGGAAAAAGCAATAAATAAATAGTATTTTGTTCATTGCAGGATGATGAAATTAACCAACAGAGTCAGTTGGCTGAGAAACTAAAGCAACAAATGTTGGATCAAGATGAGGTAAACAGTGACCTAAAGAACTAATTTTATGCTTTATAGAGCAGAAATTCCTTGCCTCACCTCCCTCTCCTTTTAAAGCTCAATGATATTGCTTTGTGATAATCCCAGTTTAGTTGATAAAACAAACTGCCCTCCCCAAAGAGTTCAAGATTGCTTCAGTGCGCCTTCCTCCATGATTTGGAAGCTTAAGTCAAGAGGGCTCCAAATATATGGTCTGTTGATATAATGTTATCAACACTAATACAGTCCTGTTTCATTTCAAATAAAGGTCAGGAATGGAGGCCCTTCAGCCCAGTCAGGTCACTTGAGGAACATGTGAAGTTACACTGTGCCATTGGTCCATGTAGCTCCATATTGTTTCTCTGGCTGGTGACAGCTCTCAAAGGTCTTTCCCGTCCTGTATACTTTCACCAGAGATGCTGGGGATTGAATCGAGGACCTTCTGCATTCAAAGCATGTACACTAAACTCTCTCCAGGCATATTCCAGTTTACCACTTCTCTAATGCAGAAAACAATTCCCCCACTCTCTGCAACTGTTTGTGATTAGCTCACTGGTATTTGGACAGTGGGGGGTCTGCCTTAATGAGGGTTTTTCTTAATTAGCCAGAACACTTATTTCTGGCTGATTAAGCCAGCAGATTTATTGCTAACATAACTGTTCAGAGCGGGAATGTGCTGTTCCAATATTCTTTATGCTGATTCACTTTTGTTACTCAAATCCTTACTGGGACTGTATAGACTATATGTTGAATGAATTCTTCCCCGTGCTTTTAATTGATAAAGAATATAGGCTAAAATTTTGGCCCATTATGCCAAAGGTGTCTTCTGCACAGCAGTAGCGACTGTCAGTCTCAGTAAGATTTCTTTCAATTTCAGTTCAATTTTAGTCTTCAGCAAGACTATTTTAAGGACAACTTTTCTTTGCTGCCAGAGTGGGGAAGATTTGCCAGTGAGGACAGCTTTGCCCTGGACATCTTCCCTCTGCTCACCACTAGCCCCGCCCACCCCCTCCCACTCCCATGCACATCTCCCCTTCCCCCTTTTCAGAATTGTTATTATTTCAGTTGTTGTTATTTATTATGTTGATATATCGATATAAATGGAGAATCACTATAAAATCACTGTCTTTTATTGCATTTGGAAATCTCCAAATGGCGGCTGAGCCATTTCCCTCATGCTCTCACTTCCAGAGCCATTGCAGTTAACAACAGGATGGGGGGAGGGTGATGTTATTATGAATGGTGGGCTAACCATTTAATAACAAGCCTCTCTCTGCTCCCGCGGGGGCAGCAGTGGCAGGAAGTGTTTGCGTGTGTATGTGGAGTAGGGGAAAGATATCAGTTCTATGACATGGTCTCCTTCTTCAGCAGAGTGTTGTCCAGAGAATTCTTTTGCCTCTTTTTTTGTGGGGGTTATTTTTGGAAAGGTGCTACAATATCAATGTAACTACAATTAAAAGGGCTTTAACAAAGCCTTTTATCTGGCAACAACCGAGTGTGATGAGATCTGTGCCTTTAAGAGGGAGTAGATAGGCTGATGACTAGGAAAAACAGAGGCCTGGGGAATTAAGCAGGCTAGCTTTGGACCAGGCAGCGAGCGCCTCTTCATGTGTAAACAGAGCAACATGAAGAGACCACACTATAGCCCCGCTGCACAGCTAAGAGCCCCAAGGTAGGCGTTCCATGCATAATTGGTACTTGACAAATTCGTAGTTGTTGTTTCCTTGTTGTTGTATAAATTTCAGGTGATGGCAGATTAGTCCCTTTTACAAACACACGTACTTCTGAATGTGCATCTTTACGTTGCTTGAAGGAAGTGTAGCTTTCAATTGAATGGCAGTATTTCAAAATGTCAGCCTTGTAATGCAATGTACGTGGCTGTACGTTTCAGATAAAGCACTTGTGTATTTCCGATAACATAAGTAGCAAGTGAGAGGTCTCCGATAAATGAAGCACCTAAATCTTCAGCCACTGTAAAAACATAATTGTGTTTTTATTGTATTCTCATTGATCACCAACAGTCAAAAATACTTGTAAACTTAATAGCTTGGCTTTCCTCAACAGATGGCTCTTTCTTTAGAAGCTGTGTTGATAGTTTATTTTCATTTATGCAACACATAGTTTTACACATAATGTAGGAAATAAGTGTAATATGGCTTTTTAGAATGTTCTGTTTGATATACAACTGCATGATTCCCAAATAATAAGAAGAAAACAGATGCTTTTACATTGGATGAATATGCTGTATATTCCTAGTGGCCAGTGCTTGTTCTCTTACTTGCAGCTATTTCCTCCCCCCAAAGAACCACATGCAGTGTCCTGGAATTCCTTTCTGAGCCTTGAATTCAAGTTGTCATGGTTTTGTTTATAAATATTTCTTACAATGGCTCCTTAAAATTCCGCAGGACCTGTAAAACTGAGTTGTTCCACCGGGCCTTTGGAGAGGCTGGCCACAGATTGCCTACCCTCCCCCCCTTGTGAGGCCTCTGCCATATTTCGCCATCTTCAACAATACCCTTTTTATCTTTTGGTGCTGCCGCCCCCTCCCAACCTTAGGAATGGGCGCCACTACCATGGGATTTTTAAGCTGTCTCTGTTTTAGAGATTGGTACGCTGCTACTGAATTGTAAGGGTTTTAATTGTTTTTCATTATTGATTATGGACGTTGTTGCTGTAAACCGCCTAGAGCCCGTCGAGGAAATTCGATAGATAGATAGATAGATAGATAGATAGATAGATAGATAGATAGATAGATAGATAGATAGATAGATAGATAGATAGATAGATAGATAGATAGATAGATAGATAGATAGATAAGGCTGACCAGACGTCCTGCTTTTGGCGGGACAGTCCCGCCTTAAAACAATTTGTCCTGCGTCCTGCGGGTTATTTCAAGTGTCCCGATTTTTGGAAGGCTGCCGCACTGCCTTCTGGGGTGCAAGGCAGTGCGGCAGCCTCCCGCGTCATAGCAGTCAAGAGATGATTTATGCTCCCGCTTCCGCCCTGTGATAGGGCGGAAACGGAGCTTCAGAAGATAGTAAGGCCTTGGCGGCTGCGGCGCATGCATTACGCGCATCGCCGCCTTTCACTCTGCTCAATTTAGCCTACAAAGGTGACCATCTGGTCACCTTAAGATAGATAGATAGATAGATAGATAGATAGATAGATAGATAGATAGATAGATAGGTAGATAGGTAGGTAGATAGGTAGATAGATAGGTAGATAGGTAGATAGGTAGATGATGGGTAGGTAGGTCGGTCGGTCGGTCGGTCGGTCGGTCGGTCGGTCGGTCGGTCGGTCGGTCGGTCGGTCGGTCGGTCGGTCGGTCGGTCGGTCGGTCGGTCGGTCGGTCGGTCGGTCGGTCGAATTTTGAAGAGTTCTTATATTGGCTTATGCATTTTCACATTTGTTTCTCACTGGTATGTGTCACTAGAGGCCTCTTTGGATTCTGTTCCTGCTTCTAATATTGTATTTAGTGTTGTCTTTGCAATCTTTTATTATAATTTTGATTTCTGTCATTGGTTCCTCTACATCTTCTGTTTCAACTTAGACATTATAAAATCTGAACATCTTTATCTCTTTGTAGCTCTTGGCTTCTACTAGGAGAGATTATGAAAAGATACAGGAGGAGCTGACTCGACTTCAGATTGAAAATGAGGCTGCAAAAGAGGAAGTGAAAGAAGTTCTTCAAGCACTGGAGGAATTAGCTGTTAATTATGACCAGAAATCACAAGAAGTGGAGGACAAGTTGAGATCTAATGAACAGCTGGCTGACGAACTTCAACAGAAAACAGTAGGAATAATCCTCCATCTTCCTGCATACTTTTTTGCTCATGCATATTTATTTATAATATAATTAACTTCCAACTTTAAAAAAATCTCCAAAGCTGTTTACAATGTAACCAGTAAAATAAAATAAAATTGCATCAAAAATAATTTTCAGCAGTGCTAGCAGTCAGTTTTCTTCCCTTCCCCCACCTTCTGAGCACCATTGCTCATTGATCCAATTCAGAGACCTTCTGGAAGAGGCTAATTTTCAGGAACACCCAGAAGGAAGCAGCTAGCTTCCCCCGACCCCACTCCACCCCGAAGTTCCTGAGGTTCACATTCAGGTAGCAACAGCCACCTCTGGGTTCCCAACAGTGAAACCTCTGCCAAGGCTGTTTTCCAGAAACCAATTCCCTTGAGATGATTGAACATGTCAGGATGGAGACGGTTTTTTATATGTTTTTAGTACCTGCTTGCAGGATGGAATTAAATCTGTTCCAATTCTAATCCTTTGAGTCCCATTCTGGCCAAGTGGACCAGAAGACTATCAGGATTAATGGGATTAGAGGCTGCTAAGAGGTTCAGGAGGAACAAGAGGGACAGCTTCTGCCTAATGATCTACCAACATAGATCATAGCAACTGAGGCAGTTTCTGTGCCATAAGTTTGAATCCGTACTGAAAATTATTTAGGCCTTTTCATAGGAATATCTGAAACTGCTTTTCCCAGAACTTTCTTCTTAAAAGGGAGGTTGGATATCAGTCTATAATTTGTTCAGATCTGTACTATCTAATAATGGTGGTCTTCAGGAGTAGTCTAACTATTGCCTCTTTTAATATTGAATGATAATAATCAGCACTATTCAACAAGTCAGCTCTTCCCTGGTCAATTTCATTATCCATGAAGGGCATAGGACAAATGGTCTCCTTCCATATGGCCTGTGCTCCCAAGATGGGCCCCTTATTAGAGATCTTCAGGAGGCTGTGGAAGGCCTGCCTGTTTGTCAGGGATTTGTGGGGAGGATTTAATAGTAGGCATCTTTAAAATGGGGAGAGGGAAAAGATTTGGAGCATGCTAGTTTATTTTTGGTTTTAACTGAAAATGTTTATTCAAACCACCTTGAATGATGAAGAAAGGTGGGATATATTTTAATAAATAAGTAGACCCTCCCTGTCCAAGTATGGTATTCTTCTCTTCTGATCTACTTGCCATCACAGCAGTGACAGTTTTAAATGGCTGAAGACACTAATCTCACCACTTTTTAGTGTATTTAAAATAATTATTGAAAAGGGCCAGCCTTACATCATTTCCCAACAAATGATGGGATCTTTGGTATGCCAGCAGAGAGCTTTTCCACAAGATTTTGGAACAATAACTGCAAATATTTCTTCTGCTGTGATACCTGTTTTCTTGAGAAAAGGAAAACAGGCTGCTATCCTAGATCTTACAAAGTGTGTGCATGTACACACGTGTTTTTGTATGCCTATGTTTAGTTGCGTGTCTGCCTTGAGTATACTCTGAGCTGCAAGTTGCTTGTTAGTGAATGGGAAATCTACACTGTATAAATGTGAATCATCAACAGGCTGGGGAAAAATAATTTTAGAAATTGAAATACATTTTTGTTTTAGCTCACTAATAGCTGTAACTATCATTTCCAGACTGGCACATATATATTGGTGGTGAGGTTAGCTGCTTAGAGAGAGTTCTCTTGTGTCTATATTCAGAATAGACAAGCAGATTTGTTTCTGATCTAATTTGGTCTTAAGACCTTTACTGCCATTAAATATGACACAGGGGGCTCTCTCTTTACTAGGCTAATATGCAGCTAGCCCTATTCAGGAGTTTCAAAATGATTTCCAGAATTGTAGCCTAGAAGTTAGCATTTCAATTGACATTTACCCTGCAGGCATATTACTGAAACCTGAAATGGTGCATCAATTTTTACATTTCTTTTCATTGAAATAGGTTCTGCCATGACAGGTATTAGAAGGTTACATTACATAAATTACATTCCCCTGCTTACCAGGCATTGGGGAGCAGTTTCTTTGTGAACATTTAATTGGAAGAGCATTGGCAGAAACAAAATTGCAAGGGGGAAAGAAGGATGGGTTTTGTTACAATCTAATATTCTTTCAGCAAAAATGAAATTGGTGGAAGCTGATAGTGGCTAGTATATGCTTTTTTTTAAAAAAAAATAAGGCTGCTGGGTAAGCATTGGGAGATGCTGTTTTAAATGCCTGTTTTCATGGTACTGTAGTGGACGTGAAATTATTTGCATGCATCTGCACGGCAGATGCACTGTAAAGACAGATTGGAAAAAGGCATTTTCTTGCTATAATACAATCAGTCACACCAATTTCCTTGCAAGTCTGTCATATTTAAAAAGGCTCCTCTTTATTTTAACTCATAGAATTCTGCAAGATTTTGCTTTCTCTGCAGCCTTTAGTTAGCTGTCCTTGGCTAAAACTAAAGTGGGCACCAGATAACTGTCTTTCCCCCATCGCCTACAGATTTATCTTTAGTACTATATGTAACAGGAAACTTGTCATATCTGAACACTGGAAAAAGCGGAGGCTGTATGCAGGTTTTTAGTTTTTTATTGGCACTGCTATGTGCAAGTATATCATCAGTGGAGTAATTGCTGGTATAGCATCTGCACTGACTCTGCCGGATTGACAGTCAATTAGGGAAAATACCCTATTACATTTTGCTGCCCTATACTATGTCAGAGAAAAAATGTATGTAGTAGCATTCACATAGCATTTCATGAAGTTAGCTACAGGATTGGCAGAGAAAAAGGAAGTCTGAGCAGAAAGATGTAAAATATGAAATGGGTCTGCATTGGCAGTTTTCAGCTATGTTCATGGAGCCAGGGGTTCTTCAGAAGCTCTTATTAGCCATATGAAGAAGAGAAGAGTTTGGATTTATATCCCTCCTTTCTCTCCTGTAGGAGACTCAAAGGGGCTTACAATCTCCTTGCCCTTCTCCCCTCACAACAAACACCCTGTGAGGTGGGTGGGGCTGAGAGAACTCCAAAAAGCTGTGACTTGCCCAAGGTCACCCAGCTGGCATGTGTTGGGAGTGCACAGGCTAATATGAATTCCCCAGATAAGCCTCCGCAGCTCAAGTGGCAGAGCAGGGAATAAAACCCGGTTCCCCAGATTAGAGTGCACCTGCTCTTAACCACTACACCACTGCTGCTCCTATGCAGAGATCTAATAAAATAAAAAGGCCAATCCCACATTTGCTTTTAATCTAAGAGAACCTGTGTGTTGTAGTCAGACCAGGATCTTGGAGACACAGGCTTACATCCCCACTATGATAGAAAAGCACAGAAGGTGACCTTGGGGTAATTGTTCTTTTGCAGATTCACCCACCTCACAGGGTTGCCATGATGAAATAGAGAATGATGTTGTAAGCTATGACGTTGAGTCCCCATAGGGGAGGAAAGCAGAGTATACCTATCTGAATAAATAAGTTGAGATGTAAGAGAGCTCTGGTTATGGCTTGAGAAAAAGAACCCTTAGTTTTGATGTTAAAATAATAGCAGATCAATATTTATTTGGGATATTTCTGTGCTGCATCTTCAGTCCTGTTTGAGGTACTTTACTTTTTTTTTTTAAGTACTAACCATAAAAATAACTTTAGATTTAAGCACTATAAAAACCTATTTACAAAACAGGAGCAGACCATTAAAAAGTTGTTAAGAAAATCCCTTTTAAAAAACCTGGGTAAAAAGAGGGAAGCATTCCAAAGGCAAGGTGCCACCTTGTCTCTAGTTGCTGCCCACCTGAACTTTGAAGGCAAGAGCATGAAGAGGAGGACTTGGGAGGAGCATGGGTCATTGTGGCCAGATCATGCTTTATTAGGAATAGCTGACAAACCAGCCAGAGTTGATAAAAGACATGACATGTCTTTTGTATTTCACTTGCTGAACCCAAGAAACGTCAGTACCAAATTGGTGAAGCCACAATTTCCACAAAGTGCAAAGTAGGTCTGTTGCTGCTGTTCAGTGTGGTTAGGATCAATGGGTAAGCTTGTAACACTGCACAAATTGCTTTGCAGTCTGCGCTGATGTCTACACAGAGAGATTTGGGTCAATTGCAAGAGCTCAATAACCATCAGAAAAAGAGAGCTACTGAGATCTTGAATTTACTGCTTAAAGACCTTGGAGAGATTGGAGGAATCATTGGTACCAATGATGTGAAAACAGTAAGTTGAATAGTAAGAGGATGTTAAAAGAACAATGTTTCATTTCTGGATGATGGTGGTAGAAATGTGCTGCTCTTTTAAAAGACAGTTGACAAAAGTTGGATTTCAGCTGATTCTTTCCTGTTGTAACCTTCAACAATGTAAATAGGCTTAAACTTATATGTTTGGTTGGTGGATTGAACCACAACATCTATTTGCTCCAATACAGGATTTCACATGTACTCAGATGCACTTGGAATGCCTGCAGATGTCAGCATCTCCACCGCATTTAACAGAGGCCCGGGGTGTGCATCTAAGTGTTCATATCTTACTTTAAATTAACAGAGAAGATATTGCAGCCTTGATGCTAGATAGAGTGCTTGAATATCATTTGACTGAATAAAAACATTTGACTGAATAAAAACAGGACCTATCAGTCCATCGTAATAGCCATTGTTATGCCATGTGTGGTATTTGAGAGAAGATTCTCATTCTTGACTGCATTTGCTTATTCATAGCAGCCGAGATCCAAAGAGCTGCTTAACTGTGCAATCCTGTGCAGAGTTACTATAGTTTGAGTCTTTTAAGCATACGCATAAGCATTTTTTATTGTCATTGTGCACGCACAACGAAATTTACAGCAGCATTCCTCGATGCACACAATTTCAGACTCATACCCCATCCTCACTTTCCCCTTCCTCCACCCATCCCTACACAGCCCCAAACGCATCAACATGAAGCCACGGAGTTCAGCATAGCCACAGCTCTAGAGTAGAAGCTGTTTCTAAGCCTCTTTTGACATCAGTGAGATTAGTCTAGAGTAGACTAACTCTGCTTTGGGTTGCAACGCAGGTTTGCTGGAAGAACCTTGTACTTGCCTTGTGTCCTTTTTTCTTTGAATGATTTACGTCCATCACAAACTGCTTTTTAAAGTCCTTTACTATTTCAAAAGCAGTTTCTAAAATGCGGGATAAAAGATACATCTAAAGCCCCTTTGGACTCAAATTTAAATTTTGGGTTTTTTTGGATCCTGGTACAAGTTCAAACAACCAGTAGGAAGAAAAGAGCATCTTAAGACTCATTGTGGTTGGGAGATGATAATATTGTTCAGTTTTAATTAATATATTAAACAAGCCTTGTTTTATTACCTTGCTTTGTACTGTCAAGGAGAGAGATTCGATCTATTTCTTGTAGGCCTCAAAATGGAAAAAGAAATGTTGGTCCATTTACTGGAGATGAAGGCTCATAAGACGGGCAATTCTATGGTTCTTCCCTTTTTTGTAGTGAAAAGCAGCCATGGGAGGCAGAAATCAGGGGTATACCACAAGTGGAGGGAAGAGAAGCAGCCTTCCATTGCCTGTCACAATACTCTGTTTCCAGTCTCAGCCTCTTGTGGCTGCTCTTTATTTGGGAAAAAAAGCAGGAGAAAGAATTACAGATCTATCAGTTGCATCTATTTTGGTTCAAAGGAATCTGATTCTTTGTTATGCATGTTATGTAGACCCAAAGTGTAGTTTACCCCCATCACATATGCTAATGTTATTTTTCAGGTTGTCTGCAGGAACAAATTTAGCATATATTTGTCACACGTACATACATGTGCACTCTCTCTGTTTTAATGTACTGTTTATTGAGAAAAGTTTTCTCAGAATGTACATCAAAACTTGCAAAAACTTTTTTGAACGACAGTGTCATTCTAATTATTTGAAGATTACTCTGTTACATCTGCCATGTGGGAAGCTGCTGGAAAATCTTTTGTGTGCAAGGGCTGGAAAGTGCTTGCTGCATGTGTCATAGATGTGGAGAGACTTTATTCCTGTTGCGGTGGTGGGAGAGACTCCACATGGTTGCATAATCCATGTAATTGTAAGCATTCAAACCCCTCCTCCCACTAAGGGATGCCATGAGAGCACAGGGGCCAAATACACTGCTCCCCACAAAATGTATGCCTCTTTGAAAGTTTTGGGATCCATCTTGTGTGGGTAGGAAGGAGACTGGTTGTTGAACTTTTCCCCTGACCATAAGGTGTGCCTGACTGGACAGTTGAGCTAGCTAATCCCCATTGTGTCTTTCTAAGGTGATTTAATCATTCTTCAAGCAGACCATTTACTTACCCTATCTGCCCCCGACCCAATACTTAGTATTCTTTGAGAATATCCCAAGGTGTTAATGACTCCTCAAGCCTCTCTTATCTTTTTGGTGAAACCCTTGTAAAGCCAGTTTACCAGATATTACCTCAAGACCCATCTTGGGGTATAAATATTGGTCTCTTGGCCATTCATTGTGTTCGTGTGTGTGTTCGTGTGTGTTCGTGTGTGTTCTGGATCCATGAGCCCCCTTACTTGCATGTGGGCTCTTTCCTTTGTCCTAGAAACGCTGGTCATTTTCCTTTTCAGCACTCCTTTCCGTAGACATCCCTTCACTAATCCCTGAAACCCTGTCCAGCTTCCTTCCTTTTCTCTTTGTCAGCGCTTGCATGTTTTGTGTGTGTTTGCTCATTTCTTGAAATACATTTCTTGTTTTATTATTTTTATTCCTTAATAAAATCCATTTCAGTTTCATTTAGGATTTTTTACCCAAGACTATCCTGGTATACGTAGGTTATCGATCCCAGTTATCCCCTCTGTCTCCAGCTAATTCCCCCCAACCAAAGTAGAGACTCCCTACTTAGGGTAACATGCTGAGTGGTTTTTAGATATTGTATCAGTGTGTGAAGTCCTTTCTGGGAACCTATATTTCTAGTGCTTAAGCATCTATTTTGTTTACGTGACAATTTGATAAAACCACAGGAAGTGTGGAAATGGTCCCTGTGATGGTCAAATGTTTAGGTTTTCTTCTTCATAAATATTTATAAATATTAAATATAGATATTATTCACAATAATAATTTAATTGTAGTCGTAGTTTAAGCAGATAGTGTTAGGTCTTGGAACCGCAAGCCTCTGAGGTATTGATCAGTAGTGTTTATTGTTGAGGTAATGGAGCACCCAAGGTTGGCAAAGCCAATTCTGACAAACCTGGCCTTTGCCATCCCCTTTATTCCCCATTGTAAATGCCCCCTCCCATTTTTCCAAGAAGTTGTGAAAGACAGAAAAACAGTCCCTGGAGCTGAGGCGCCCCAAGGTCGGCAGCAGATAGTAAGAGAGAGCCACCTGGCTTCCTGCCCCATGAGATAACAGATGCAATTCTTTCTTTCATGGGACCAGAGGGTAAGGGGGAGCCTAGTTATCTACAAAACATGTGAAGCCGTAAAGACCAAGGAAAGAATGCCCTAAATGGCAAGGGTTACATATATCTTTTAGCAGCATTGGTTTGTTGTTTTAAATGGTTACATTGATTCAGGAATGCATCTTCATTACACTATCCCCCTGACAGATATCCAGCAAAGACTAAGGAAATTTAATCTTGTCACCAAGAAATATTCTGTTGTCTGGTAGATGATATCTAGTATTATTCGATTATTGCCCATTATGGCATACTGAATTATACCACCACCATAGGATGCCATATAACCATACTTGAGAGTAAAGCAATGCTTTCTTGGCTTTCTCTATTTACTTTCCATCTTAGTCATAAATCTGTAGTGGTTGGTGATATGTATTGGGGTTGAGTAGATTTGGGCACAAGCAATACAACATAAAGCAAATAAGTTAAGGTACAGTTGCATTTTGGAAAGAACAAAAATCTTGAATTAATAACTTCATTAGTCCAGGCTCATGCAGACAAACTGTGGCAGGCAATGACTGTACCATTGTGAAATTGGACCTGAAAGGCAGTAGCTGGAAGGAATCAAGTATGTATTTTATGTATTAAAATATTGTTGCTTCGTTACAGTTCCTCAGTATATGCTTTGGTAGCTTTATATTTTCATGTGATGTTTCCTGGAGCCTAGTTTATTTAGATTGCCTTTCTTGCTTTTGTTAAAAATTCAGGTTCGAATAGAAGATTCTTGTTATTTCACTCTCAAACACAAGCATATTTCTACATGTCCAGCGGAATAACAACAAATGCGATTCCCAAGTGGCCTTTATTGTGCAACTGTTTTTCCTTGTTCAGTTAGCAGATGTGAATGGTGTGATTGAGGAGGAGTTCACTATGGCTCGACTCTACATTAGTAAGATGAAGTCGGAGGTGAAATCTCTGGTGAACCGCAGCAAGCAGTTAGAAAGTGCCCAGATGGACTCCAATAGGAAGATGAATGCCAGCGAAAGGGAACTCGCTGCTTGCCAGCTCCTCATCTCACAGGTGATGGAAGTTCCACTGTTTTATCTATCCAGTTCTTTTTTTCTCCATGCTGTCTTTGAGGGGTGAATTAAACATGGTTCTGCTTTTTGTTATTGTTTTCTTTTAAAGCATGAAGCCAAAATTAAGTCTCTCACAGACTACATGCAGAACATGGAGCACAAACGAAGACAACTGGAAGAGTCACAAGATTCATTGAATGAAGAGCTGGCCAAATTGCGTGCTCAAGGTAGGAGAGAGCTTCGTGGTAGAGCACCTGCTACCTTTGGGTAGAGAATCTTATATGACAGTGGTTGGGAAAGACTTTTATCCACCAGAGACCATAGAGAGCATGGATAAGTATGTCCTCTTACCTAATGAAAAAGGAACAAATGCTTCCTTCTTGACAAACTGTCCCGAAGTGTCCAAAAACCTCTCAGGCCAAAAAACTTCTGGGTTAATCCAGTACTTTTCATCAAAGTGTACAGAATAGACAGCACAAACAGCATTGAACTCAACCTGTGAATTAAATCTGTATAAGATAGTTTTGCATATTCATATTTGGAAGTTGTCTGGGTCCCCCCCAGTTTTGCCTATTTCCTGAGAGAAATGGCTCTTGCGCATTTTTCCAATTGATTTTGAACTTTGGCAAGGCATTATCTTTGTGGCTATGGAAAATAAGACCAACTCATTGAACCAGTTAATTTTAAAGATTACATAGGCCAGTTTGTAGGGGGCTGCATTTATAACAACCTGCCAATTCTGCACAATTAAAATGAGTATGCTACACAAATGTCATGCATCCTCTGACTCAGTGTTGCATGGCTCAGTCTGTCATGATTCACACCCCACTTCAAGCAGCTTTGCACTACTATGTAAATGCCCGTCAAATTGCAAGCTCACTGAGACACCAGAAAGTTGGAAGAGTGTCATCATGAGGTGAATGCTACATGGAGCCTCTGAGGATCTTGGCCTTCTGTTTTGCTCAAGTGAATTGGCCTGGGGGAGTGTTGCATTCTAAATTAACTGTAGTTGGCATGAGAATCACAGTGGGAGGAAGCAGAATTATATAGAGCACAGATGGTGCTGTACAGGGGTAACCCCGCCTGTTGCTTTTTAAAAGACATTTGAAAAGCCTGTTTTGGCTGTGAACTGATGTAAAGAAACCGCAGTTATGGTGGTGGGAAGTCGGTTCCTTTAGGTTTTGCTTCCATATGGAATGAAACCAAGATAGACACATGGGAAGGAGTGTCATTTGCTTGCCAAGGGATCCGTCTTTGGGAACTTGAGTGACTTTCTGTTAAAATAATACCTCTTTAAATAGAATTTGTCAGCTTAATTGTTTGATTTTGTTGTTTTAATAGAAAAAATGCATGAAGTCAGCTTCAAAGATAAAGAAAAGGAACATTTGACCTTGCTGCAGGATGCAGAGGAAATGAAGGTAATGTGTGGTGTGCTGCAGCTGCATGATCAGTTTCTCACCAAAAACACTTTTCAGACTGCTAATGAAGGCTGAATTATGCCATCATGTGATACATTTCTGT
The DNA here is from genome assembly GCF_021028975.2 of Sphaerodactylus townsendi. NCBI lineage: Eukaryota > Metazoa > Chordata > Lepidosauria > Squamata > Sphaerodactylidae > Sphaerodactylus > Sphaerodactylus townsendi. The sequence goes on along the minus strand of NC_059426.1, from coordinate 43,005,306 downwards.
ACATTTAATAAACATATTGTAATAAAATGTCAATTTGCATTAAGAAGACTTTCATGGCCGGATTCAACTGGTTGCTGTGGGTTTTCCGGGCTGTGTGGCCGTGGTCTGGTAGATCTTGTTCCTAATGTTTCGCCTGCATCTGTGGCTGGCATCTTCAGACGTGTATCACAGAGAGAAGTCTGTTACACACTGGGTCCAAGATCTACCAGACCACGGCCACACAGCCTGGAAAACCCACAACAACCAGTTGAATCCAGCCATGAAAACCTTCAACAATACACTAATCGTTCATGTTTGCAGTATGGCAGAGGAAGGACCAGTTCCAAAACTTGCAAATCCTTTTTATTGTTTATTTTTGGCAACATATTTGTGCTGACCCTAATTGAGGAGCTGTAGTACAATCACTATACTCATATAACAGGTAGACAGGGTTGCAGTGAGTTTGTGATAAAAGGGCAGATGAGATGACCATCATCACACAGGATGAAGACTTTCAGCATTTGCTGGAGGCTTTTATATTAAGTATGCACAGTCAGCAGGAGCATATAACCCAACAAGGGCATTTTAAAAACAAATTTTTCAGGAATACTTCCTGAGATGGCAATGAAGATGAATACGTACTTCAAAGCTGAGGGTAACACACCAAGGGGAAAGCCCTGGAAATATGTTTTCCCAGAAAGTGGTTTGTGTGTTTTAAATAATGGAGCTGAACAGACATTGAAATGGTCCATTAGATGACAATGACATTGTCATATAATGTAAGTGCTGGGGCAGTGGGAAAGACATCTGGATCTCATCCAGTAAAATCATAGCAACCGAATGTTGGTTGCACCTTTAGCTTACATTTATCAGAGTTTTACAGCTTGATCCTGTGGCCAGCTGTGTTATGACAGTGGCTCTTGGGATCTAGTGTCAATGAGGGGACAATTCATCTCCTTATAGCAGAATCTAAACAGGACTTCGAACAGCTGCTCTGTCCCAGTCTGCTGTGCATCCTAAAATGCTGTTTGGTTCCTAAAATCCACAGAGTCTAGTACAAATACACATTAATCACTGAGGATAAATAGAATTAAATAGTTTTATTTTTTAAAATAAATAATAAGTATCAATATATATTGCTAACAAACCCCAATAACATATATTAGGAATGAAGCAGGTAGTGAAAGGCTGAAAATCTATAAGCATGTGATTTTGTCCTGAAACGAATAAAATAAACTTCAATCTCTTGAAACTGATGCAAGCCCTTGTATACAAAAGTAAGAGGGTTAAGAGATTACTATAATCAGGTTCTTGATAGGAACGGCCTCTGGATTCTGATGATCCTCTGGGAAGGGAAGGCAAGTGTTATCCTTTCAAAAACTTCAATAACTTTACCAAGGAAAGCCATTTTGGCTTTCTTAAACTATGGCCCTTTCCATCCCTTCCCACAGATGCCTTTCCCATCAGTCAGTTTTTTTCAGCTGTCCTCTGCTGAATATTCTGAGCCTCAACTCTTCCAGTACAGAGGACCTACCAGCAGATTCTTGTAGTGCCTTACATATGTACCTAATAGTTGTTCAGTGATAGATCTCAAAAGCTAAGCAGGGATAACTCTGGCACATTTTTGAATGAGAGACCTCCAAGGAATACCAGGGCCGTAACGTGGAGATAGGCCATCACAAACCATCTCCAAACGTCTCTTGCCTTGAAAACTCCACCAGTAGTCACCATAAGTCAAATGTGACCATGACAAAAAAAAAGGATGCCTAAAAGTTATGCAGATTTGAACCACATCTGTAAATGGTTTTATGAAATATTAAACACTACAATGAACAAAAGAATGAATACTTGAAATGTGTTCCCTTCTTCCTTTGTAATAAACAGACTACGCTTGAGCAACAGATGGAAAGTCACAGGGAAGCCCACCAGAAGCAGCTGTCAAGGCTGCGTGATGAGATTGAGGAGAAGCAGAAGACCATTGATGAAATCAGAGAGTAAGTTCGGTTTTACCAAACGCACAGCCGTTGCCCACTGCAGATGACTTAGTCTCGTCAAGCTTTATTAGCAAACTTCTCATGGAAAATCACCAGCTTCCACTCTGCACCTCTCTCCAGGATTCTGCTTTTGTTGCCAAATAAACAAAGGGAAGAAAACTGTTGCCAAAGTCACAGTGCGCTCCTGCTTTGCCTTAGTTGGGCAAAAAAAAAAGCTTTTGAAAACAAAGAAATGGAAATAGCCTGAATTTCCAAGGCTTGCATGCAATTGTGTGGTTAGAAATATTTTTTTTCTGCCTGGTGAATCTGATATAAAACAACTGTACAGAAAGGCTGGAATTAGAAAAACAGAAAATGGATGTCATTTTTGAGAGACATCATTTTTGAGTAGGTTTATATTATGGCTGTTGCTGAAAACAAAATACATGATAACATTTATATCAGTATCCTAAATTTTCATCCTGAAAAATAAGTTGTGAACCTTGGCCACTATAATTCTGTGGTGGTGTCAGTTGGCATTGAAGAGTCTCACCTCTGGCCCCACAGATGTTACAGGTACTTAAGCAACATTTATATGTCCCTCAAGGACAATCAACTGAAAGTAACATTACTCCTTTATTGTGGTCTTTCAAGAAGATTCCACATATTGCTATCAAGGGCTGGCCAGGGGTGGGGGTGGGGGGCAGTCTACTGCTTCTATACATATATCGATAATTTCTTGCCAAAAATGCAATTACTAAGTCCCACATAAGCCTTGCTGCCTCTTTTTCTCGTACAATTTACCTCAGATATGTTGGTGTATGCATGAGGTAATGTAGTGTGTAATTTAATGGTTCATAAATGAGCTCATTAGACTGTTTCCAAAATTGGTATTGCTATTGTGGGAATTATTGCTGAAAACTATTCAGAAGATCACAATGGAGGCATGAGCAGAGGAGGAATATTATTTTTGTGTGTGTGATGCTTAGGAGAAACACAGTGAGCCAAATACATATGCAAATCAACTTATTGCCTCAGGTGTGTTTTCAAAGTCCCATGGACATAGTCTAAAGTGGCTTATATTACGTAATGCTTATGCTGTGCACAATGACGTATCAGTACAGGCACACACAAGGTCCATGGAACAGGTTCAGTTCATATTTGGCTTGACCATTATTAAGTGGACATTTGAACAACCAAATCAGCTAGTTGCTTTATCTCTTATTGGCAAGTGAAATTCAATAATGTTGTAAAAATATCTATATATCTATTAGTAGTGTGTGGCCTCTATCTGTGGATATCTAAATGTGTGGATTGGGGTCACACAATCAGTAAACAGACTTTTCTGCAAACATGAGGAGAAAAATCTGAAATGTTTAAATTTTCCCCCAATTAATTTTTTTAATTGTCTGTGCATGCTTCTGCTGCAGCTGGGCTTCAAGGTGCCTTGCACCAGCTCAGACATGGAGTGCGGAGATGGGATTACCCCCCCCCCCATGAGTTCTGCCCCCGCACCCAGAGGTGGGATCCAGCAGGTTCTCACAGGTTCCCGAGAGTAGGTTACTAATTATTTGTGTGTGCCGAGAGGGGGTTACTAATTGGTGATTTTGCCACATGATTTTTGCCTTAGCTATGCCCCTCCTCTCAGCAGTAGTGCTCAGAACTTGAAGCAGTCTAGCAGGAGGTGCACTGGCGTGCATGGCAGCCTGCGCCTGCTTGTATTCGTTTCTCGCCCAAGGACCAGCGCAGCGGCTGCGTCCTTGCCACAACCCCGCCTAGGAATGCCACGCCCCCGGAATGCCCGGCCATTCGCCCATCGTGCCCTGCCCAGCCCCATTGGCACTACGCCACAGTTTGAATCCCACCACCATGGGAACCTGTTACTAAAATTTTTGGATCCCACCACTGCCCGCACCCATAAATGATCTAATGTGCATAAAGACAACTGTTTGTAGAATCTCTTGGTGATGGTGTGACCTATTTTTCTTTTTTAATTGTTGGGGCGCCTTTGATCTAACTGTGGTGACTTCTTGGTTTTTTCTCTGCCTCACACGGCAATAATTTAAATGTGGTATTTGCTGCCAGTGGATGTAGTGAGGGCTACTAACATAGATGGCTTTGAAAGAGAATTATTCTTAGTGCATAGGTCCATCAGTGACTGCTAGCCAAGATAACTACATCCTTAGGCAGTAACGTCCTGAAATACCATTACTAGGAGGCAACATCAAAGGATGGCCTTAGCCTCTTTGGCTCTTTAGGACTGCTATGGCTGGCTGCTGTACAAAATATAACAGAGGACCACAGATCTGGTCCAGCAGGACACCCATTTGATCCTATTCTCTCTCTCTTTTTCTGTCCACATCCCCCAGTATGAATCAGAAACTGCAGCTGGAGCAAGAGAAACTGAACTCTGATTATGAGAAATTGAAAGCAGAAGATCAGGAAAGGGAAAAGAAGCTGGAAAAGCTCATGTGAGTTAACAGAGTAATTAGGAATTAGCAGGGTAATCTTTTTCTATTACGTTTGATAGCTTAAACTCCAACAGTGTTATTCCTGGACAGTGAACCTCACCTTTGGCGACAGCATCTGGCTTAGATCATTCCTGCTGTGTCCAGAGGGCAAGCTGTAAAAATTGTTTGTGTGTTTTATGTGTTATTTTTCCCCAAGTCCCCCTCTACTTTTCCACCTTTCTAAACAACCTGGATTTTTAGCCCTAGTTGCTTGCTAGAGATTGCTAACTTTAAATACACAGATGTTTCTGCATTGGATCCTTCAAAGGGGTTTGGGGCTTAGAAGGGTGTAACACTGAATGGGATAGCACTGTTTAAATATTGATGTTTAGGATGTTTAGGTACATCTGTTCTTCCTTTGATTAGGGATGCATAAATGGGATGAACTGAGCAAGGTATGTTTCACTCACTTGGGAAACATGACTGTATAGTTCATTTTGTATATTGTTTAACTTGAGTTTTAAGTCATGCAACATAATTCTCTGTTTAGATTGCTTAATGATAAAAGGGAACAAGCAAGAGAAGATCTTAAAGGACTGGAAGAAACTGTGGTATGTGTATTTTGTCTTCAGGCTTTGCATTTTCCCCAAGAAATCCTTTGAACACTACATTTACTGTATTTTGCTTTGCATTTGTTAGGAGTGCAAAACGTTTTCTGTAGCATATTTCTATTCTGTTTTGAATATTTTCTGTTCTTGCAAAAATATGAGTTGATACTGATGGTGAGCCACTATCCAGTTAGTGACTCTCTTTGCTCTTCTAGTATAGATTTATGCAGTAGATTTGGGTTTTCTTCAGTGTTACTAATGAAGTTAGAGGTTTATCACAAACGTGTGTGTATAAATGTATTTGTATGATCATTGACCAGAAAAATTCATTAAATAAAATTTGTGTATGTGTGTGCATAAATGTGTTTGTGTTACTATTCTTATTGCAGTTCTTAAAATACATGAAATTTTAAGATTCTGTGGCTTTAAGCTGATCTATTGCAAGCTACCAAAATATATGAATGTGCATTTGTGGAGAAACACATTTAAGAGGCTTTAACCTTTGAAAACTCCCAGCATATGAGCGGGCAGATACCCCATATTTCGATTTACTCTGCCCTGGGACTGTCAAAAATGAGCATGTAAACTGTTCAGTAGAAAGTGCAGTGTATACCCAACCCTGTAAAGATTTCAATGGGTTGGATACAGTCAGATTTTCTGCTAGTGAAAAAAGAAGTAGGGGGTTCCCTTTGTCCACCAAAAAGACTGTGCTGAAGATCATAGGACATGCATAGACAAAAGATATGTTGGGAAAATTAAATGAAAAAACTAACTGAATCGAATCAATTTTTAGTACTAAATGCAAGGTTGTTTATCCTTTGTAGCAACCGTTTGCATACATGGGACATTCTGCATGGGTCATTCTGCACGTGAATCATCCTTGCTGAAATGAAGCACCCACATACCTATATTACCATCCCATTATAACATTGGAGTAATATGTATGCAATCTGTTAAGTCAGATAGCCAGATCATGTTATGTCCAGGAGAAGTTGCCCTAAAATGAGTCACAGCAATTGCTGTTTCTTTCTTAGCCACTGAAGTGCAGTATTTATTGAAAATAATTCCCTCAATAACAATGTACTAACGTAACAGCTTATTTTTTGCTGCTGAAGTGAAACAGGTGAAAGTAACTTAATTTTCATTTTTTTTGAAAAAACAAAATCTAGGCTCGAGAATTGCAAACCCTGCATAATTTACGCAAACTCTTTGTCCAGGATCTTACCACCAGAGTAAAAAAGGTAAGTGACTATAGGCAGATAGGGAGTTTTGTTAAAATGCCTATTTTGTCCCCTCCTCTGATATCATCAAGTAAAACTTTAGTTTTTGTTGTATCAGTGCAATGAAATGCTGGTGTGTTTTTGGCACTATTTGAATCCATAATGCAGACCCTGTCAGAGGCAGGCAAGTGACTGCTTTTGGGTTGTGAAGAATATGTAAGAAGAGTAGAATCAAGACTTGGGAACAAGAGTGCAACCCAATTTTATTACCAACAAAGGCAGAAAAGAATTCAAAGTATAGTTAGCACTGATGATACCTCTCTGCTCAAAGGTACAGATATACTGTCATGGCATTAGATGGCCTGTCTTCACCCAGTCATTGAAGTGGGAGCTAAACTATTTCTGATAATTTCAGGGCAAAGCTTCATAGATGAAACAAGCAATCTATCCTGCAACATTCATGATTGATCAAACGTTTGCTGCTTGCCTTGGTGAAATGTCATCTTCTCAATGCATACATCGCCTCATGTAGTGGTTTCCTCTCTCACTTAATTATACTGTTTCAAGAATTCTTCCATATTCTCTTACCGATATATTATGGATGAATTGCCTAAAATACATAAAGCAATTTTGTCAAATCAATATTTCTCAAACTGGGAGTCCTGGAATCCCTCCAGGGATCCTTGAGGTTTGCAAGGTTATACCAGATGAACCATTAGTCCTTTGGAAGGACAGACAGTGAGACTCTCTCACATTGATCATGTAACAAGAAAATAGAGCCCCCTCCCCCCAGGGGCAGAGACTCTGGCTCAGGGAAAGTGACAGAAATGGACTTCTCAGTCTTTTAAAAGGCAGGAGAATGTAGATCTGCCATCATACATAATTATCTGGCTTCCAGATAATCTAAGAACACTAGCCAAAAAATGTTGATTAGTTGCTGGGGTCTTGTAGCTCAGTCCTAGAAACTTTAATTTGCTGAGTCGCACCAGCGACCCACCTGTATCTTTCTGTTCAACTGATGCCCACCATGCATGGGACAGACCCCTGTAAAGCTCGCAGCATGTTCCATGGAAGCCTGTATTCTCTTAATGCCCTCAAAACAATACACTGAAAAGTCTATCGTCTACATTTAAAAAGAAGTGTAAGAAATTAGTTTGGCTTATGTATACATGTCCTACAAGATAGAATCTCAGTGGTTAGCTGATTCTACAGAGTCATAAGTTCTGATCAATCCTACCCTTTGATATGAAGGACTTTGTGCAAGAGATAGCATGAAACTTCCTTATCAGTTAATACCTTTGAGTCACAGGCTGGATTTATGGATGAGGAAAGAGGCTGAGAAAAGTTTTCAAAGCTGTTCAAAGAAATAGGAAAAGACCAGTTTCACACACAACCTGAACTTCTGATGTTCAGCTGAAAATCACCTTTGGCTGTTATTGTCTGTGAACACAGAACAGTGTCTCTGTATCTCCTGTGGTGAATTCATCTGTAGACATAAGTAGCATGTTTGCTATTCATGAGAATTATATGCAAGGCTATTTGACATTTAGCTTAATATGGCAGGGAATGTGAGGATTTTATTTGATTCCCTTTGTTCCAATTACATTGAAAGATATTTAGAAATGCTGGTATTTTTATTGCTTTTGAAACTGATAATCAAACATCTTGATGTACTAGGGCAAGTACCAACAAAAACTATCAGTAAATTTCGGCTTTAGATAATAAAAACCTAGAATTTTTTTGTAAAGCCGAATAAAGCTCATAAGCTCATTGGCTTTATTCAGGTTTTACTGAAAATTTTCAGGTTTTTCTTATCCAAACCCCCCAAAATTCAGTTCTCCTCGCCACCACTTCTCAAGTCAACGTGGATCTGAGAAACCGTAGCAAGGAGAGCTGCAACTGAGTGCTGCACTCAGACTTACTGAGAGCAGCATTCAGTTTTCTCTCCCCCCTACCACCAACCCGCTTCCCAAGTCCTCTGGGGCTTGGGAAGCATGGGATGAGAGACCAACTGAATGCTGCTCTCATACACATGGCTGTGATGGGGAGAACAGCTGAATGCAGCATTCAGTTGTCTCCCCCCTCCCCCCCACCACACACAAACTATATACTACTTCCTAAGTCCTCCTCTGCCACTTCAAAGGTGCTTCGGGACCTTGGGAAGCTGGTGGCAAGGAGAACAAGTGAATGCTGTGCTCAGCTGCAATGAGCACAACATTCAGTTCTCTCTCCCCCAACTCCCCACCGAAAAAGCCCATTCATGTTTGGCTCTAATGATTCAGCAGAGCAGATTTTTTATCTGTAACCCCCCCCCCCCCGAACCTGACAAGGGTTTATTGGGGGGGGGTGATTTGGGTTTACCAAATCACCACTCCTAACCTTTATTAGAGTCTGTTTTAAGCTTTGATAGCCGGCAATGACATTCTAGGGAATTGTGTTGTATTGCACCGTCCAACTACAATTTGTTTTGTGTATTCAGAACTTTGTTTCTAATTCTTCCCTTTGCTTCCTGCATAGAGTGTTGAACTGGACAGCGATGATGGAGGCGGAAGTGCTGCTCAGAAGCAGAAAATTTCATTCCTGGAAAACAACCTGGAACAACTTACAAAGGTTCACAAACAGGTAGGGTTTTTATTGTGTAGTGCAGTGCATTTCACCAGTAGCTGACATGCCTGAATTGCATGTCTGTGGGATACAGAAGGCAAAGATAAAAATAAAAATTCAGTCTTTGCATCAGTGCATGCTGCTAGGGAGGGAAGGGGGGGGGGCAGGGAATCTGAAGCTCACCCAACAATAAAATCACGTGAAAGAAGAGGAAGTTTGAGGTAGGGAAGGGGCACAGCCCTGCAATGCACCCCCCCATGTGACCATAGGGGGTAGCACCCAGGGCTCCAGCCCGCCTGTGCTCCATATCTATGCCACTGCTTACCCAGTGTAATCTGCTTTGAGTCTCAGTGAAAAAAAATGGATTGGAAATAAAGTAATCAAACAAATAATAATTGGTTCAAGCTAATATTTTTCTTCCTTTTGCAATTTGATCTATATATAGGAGTTTTCACTCAGCTACAGTGTACTGCATTAATCTGTTTTCACTTGCCACTTTTGCAGTTAGTACGTGATAATGCAGATCTCCGTTGTGAGCTTCCTAAGCTTGAAAAACGACTTCGAGCTACAGCAGAGAGAGTGAAGGCCTTGGAGAGTGCACTGAAGGAAGCCAAGGAGAATGCCATGCGGGACCGGAAGCGATACCAGCAGGAGGTAGATCGCATTAAAGAGGCCGTCAGAGCCAAGAACATGGCAAGGAGAGCCCACTCTGCCCAAATTGGTATGTTTTTGGCAAAAAAGAGTAAGTTATAGTGTTGCGGGAAAAGGAAGAGATGGACCAGATGTGCTGTGACAGTTATGGAGAAATAATGGTGGAGTGGCAGCCTGATGTTGGGAGAGTATAGGAAAGGATGCACTTCTCCAGACAGAGAACATTTACAGCCTAACAGGATTGGCTAAGGCTCTTGGAGTCAATGTGGGGAGGGGTCTGAAAAGGGAAGCTGTTCCTTTGTTTGGCATCAGTTGGAACTACCTGTGGGTAGCACATTTTGGTTTCTGAGATCAACACACTCACTTGTGCATGTTTTTGTGATGAGAGACAATAGAGGAGAATGAAGTTAGAGGATGTTTGCTGTGTGTCGGGGGGCACCATGAAGCTGACAAGAACTTTGTTGGTATTTTGCTGGGGTTTCCCTCCCCCGCAAAAGGCAGCAATAAAAGGGAGCAGAAAAAGTGGGGAAAAACCCTCCTGCAAGCAAATTTTTTTGGAGGGGGGCATTTTTGGGCCCATCTAGCCCATTGCCTTAAAAAAAAGAAAAGAAAACTCCTCTCTTTTACCTGCAACCTGATTGAGCCCAGTGTTTAATGGTACATATTACCTCCAAGTTAATGTGGAGAGAGGTTTTTGTTTGTTTGTTTGTTTACCATTGCCTCCAAACTCTACATGGGACTTGAAGGCAGCCGTGGCACAGGCTCAGCTCTTTCTCACCTGGGCAGGTGGCAGGTGGATTTTTTGGGTTCAAATGTAATAACCTGGAACCTTTGAAAAATACCCAAAAAAACCGATATGGAGTATTGGCTTTTTTCAGGGCTTTAAAAAATAATTCTGGGTCTATTAAATTTGACCCCGAAAAATAGTGATAATGTATTTTGCCCACTCCTAGTTAGTAGCTTTTAAAATTTTTGCTTAAGGAACTTAGACCTGTCTTATACCTACCTTGAGTTTGTGCCTTGTAAAAATAAAGTTAACTAGAGAGTCTGCACATGTCCTAACTCAACATCTCTACAACTCGGTACACTGAAGAAATATATCCCTGTGACACTGACCCTCGGCCAACACCAGGAGAGAGGAGGGCTGCTTTTTACTCAGAGTGGTGGTATGCTATCAGAAGAGGGACAGAAAGCAACTTTCTGTGCTAGCTTCCTGACTATAGCTGTGAGCTGGCTGGGGGAATATGAGGAGAAAGTACCCTCACATTTCTGAGACAGTAAAGCCATTGCACCACAGAACTTATCTTCTCTGAACCTTGTATTCCCTATCTTGGTTTGTGTAGACCAATTATAATGTTAAAGAATGCCAGAAAATGTGCTTTGAATAATAATACAGACTTGTGACTTAGTTTCATACTGTGATTGTGTAGTGAATGTTTTTAAACTACTGCTACTGTGCCATCCATACGTATAATTACTGGCAACTCTAAATAGAACATGTCCCCCTTAACACTTCATGGTATAAAACATTTTCTGCATAGATTTTGAATGCAAAACCTACTCCTCTCCACCATGGCTGAATCAATATTGATCAAGTTTTTTGTTATATCTAACTCCTTTCTTGAAGAAGGTTCACTTGACCCCAAAAATGCATGTCCAATGATCCACTTCATGCCCTATACTAAAGCCAGCTGGTGACCTGGATTATACATGGAATTGGCCTTTTTTCTTTCTACTCTGTTTCCTCTTCTATCACCTTGGAGATTGTATTTATTTCTATTATTTATTGGCTGCATAATGTCCAAAGTGGTTTGCAAGGTTAAATAAAGCACAAATACATCATAAAACCACTGAAATCAATTATAATTAGTAATTCAGTCAATGAAACAGCAGAGTGAAATGATGTAAAAGGCATACTATGCCAACTTTATCCAGTGTTTATATCCTACCGAAATGGTAAACATGTCTAGTTTGTACCACTTCTGACTGCAGAAAGGGTACTTTCTCCTCATACTTCTGATTGCAGGTGAGAACTCATGGGACAGAATGCTTCTCTCTACAAACAGATATTATTCTGGCACATTGTAGAAAAAGATTATTCTTGCTAGCCTTCTTTATGACATGGTAGTTTATCCAGTACAGTCCCATAAATATAGCTTGCTCTTTAGTGATACACCTGCTGAATAAATACCCACAAATGCATTCATGTACTTGGCACGACAAGTTTTTAGATAGCTGATTGACAACTAATTTTTGTATATGTTTGCAACTTGTTGTCTTGTTAGCCACATTGAGTTAGACAAGATGGAATAGAAATATTTTAAACAATTAAGAATGTAGCTGTCACTGTGTTTGTATGGGTTTTTGTCTACTGTTTATGGAACTTGCATTGTATGTCAGCTATATGAGCAAGGAGTTCAGGTGTTATTAATTTAATTTAATTTTTAATTTAATTTAAGCAGTCACCCACCAAATAAAGGAATTGTTGTAAAGGTTTCATTCTTAACACACTTGGCGAGTTGAGATGTTCTGCACAGTTCTAGTTAACAACAGATGATATTCACTTCTACCACAATTGAAATGCTGCAATGCACTTGAACATGAGGGGACATAAAACAGTATATAGCTTGTCTCCATCCTAAATTTTTCCAATTCTGATTTTTCTCTTGCAGCCAAGCCTATTCGCCCTGGTCATTATCCAGCATCTTCTCCTACAGCTGTTCATGCCATCAGAGGAGGAGGATTGTCCCATTCAAGTTACTACCAGAACATGAAATAAATACCAGGTAAATTCATGGCAATCCGTTTGCAGTCTTCCCTATTTTGTCATCTTCATCATTTTGCCAGTCGTAATTCTCACTGCGGGGAGGGGAACTCTTCATGTCTTTTAGGTGAGTAGTGGCTGTCTACCACTACCTTGAACACTGGTCAACATTTAAAACCCCAACAGTTGTCATTGTCTGTGGACAGAGGTATGTTTGGTTAGGGCAGTGTGTCATTGTTTTAGTTTCAACAAGTTAAAGCTAACAGCAGTGGGTTTACCTCACAAGTTCCATCTGCAGTTCCAGGCCATCAAAAAGCAGTACCCAGCATTCTGTAATCGTTGTAGTTCAGCCTTCAAATCTAGCCAGTATGGTGTAGTGGTTAAGAGCAGGTGGACTCTAATCTGGAGAACTGGGTTTGCTTCCCCACTCCTCCACATGAGTGGTGGGACTCTTATCTGGTGAATGAGATTTGTTTCCCCACTCCTACACATGATGCCTGCTTGGTGGCCTTGGGCTAGTCACAAATCTGTGGAACTTTCAGTCCTGCCTAGCTCACTAGATGTGAGGAGAGGAAGAGAAAGAAGTTTGTAAGCCCCTTTGAGTCTCCTTACAGGAGAGAAAAGGAGGCATACATTCAAACTTTTCTTCTATGCTGCAAGGTGAGATATGCAAATTTATGACTGTCTGGCATTTGAATGCAGAATGTAAATAAGGTGTGAGATCCACAAAGTGCCCTTCTTCTTGGATGCTGGCCACCATGTTGCAGACAGTCTTGTTACGAAAAGAAAGGAAGTGGTAGGCAATGGTTCATTGTGATATATGAAGTGAGAAAAGTTGGCTAGAAACACTAATTACAAGTGGAAGTAATGTCATCACATCATACTATTTCAGACCTTAACAGAGCTGTAACTTGTGATGACGTGCATAAGATTTAAGAATGCATGATAAAGCATGCTTGTTGGATACAGTTCATAGCTCTGGAGGTCTTTGATGTACTTGTGGGCCTGTCTCATTTTCTTTCATGAGTGATGAATATGCTGTAAAGCAAGCTATTGGATCAAACCAGTTATGTTCCTTTCCTGAGCGTGCAATGCAATGAATAGGGAGCCACTACAGGACATGGAGTTGTGTACTGCCAAGTGGAATGAATTTCAGTCTGTCTGGTGTCTTCTCAGGAGTGCCTCCATGAACCATTTCAAGAATCATCCTATAGATACAGATACATATTTTTGGTACATTTAAAGTGGTTAGTCACATTTAGAATGTTCAGCATTCGCCCATCAGAGAGATGTACGATCCTGGGCGGGAAACAGAAAAAACAAAAGATGATGTTTGGTAACTTGGCCTTTCTCAGTACTCTCGTGGAACAAAGGGGTTGACTGCTCCTGTGACTTAGTACTTTCTCTTTCCATGCTCAGAGACTTTATTTGTTTTTATTTGCATGGGCACTTCCATTATTACAGCTGTGGGAAAGTAACGTTGGTTGGTTGATTGGTTGGTTTTGCATATAAACAGCATGCTAATTTAAATACCTTGTCTGTTGCCTTTTCCCTGCTTATGCTCTGATAATTTTACTGTTAAATTTTGCTGCTTTTTAAAATGGAAATCTTATGTGGTCCAATGAAGTGGTGTAGACCCAGATGGAACAGCTCTGTCTTACAGGCCCTGTGGAACTACATTAAATCCCACAGGGCCCCGGTCTCAGAGCATTCCATCAGGTCAGGGCCAGGACCAAAATGGTTCTAGCCCTGGTCAAAGCAAAATTGGGCCAGGGACCACAAGTAAATTCTTGCTTGAAGAGCGATGTGTTCTTTGGGGGACATAACAGGAGAGCCAGTCTCCACAAGTACGTTGGCCCCAGGCTAGTTTAGGGCTTTGTACATTAGTACTAAAACCTCTAACTTGACCTGGTATGGCAACTAAAGACAATCCAACTGGCACAGCATAGGTGGAATATGTGCCCACTCCAGTAAGGACTCTCACTTCCACATTCTGAACTAGCTGGAGTTTCTGGAGCAGGCCCAACGGTAGCCCTGCATAGAGCCAGTTGCAATTATCCAGTCTAGAGGTGACTGCTGCATGGATCACTGTGGTTAAGTTAGTTTGGGACAGGTAGACAGCCAGTTGCTTTGCCTGACAAAGATGGTAGAATGCCACGTGAGTGGCGTAATTCACTTCAGCATCCATTGATGATGAGGCATCAAGGAAAATGCCCAAACTCTTGACAGTCAGTCGCTTAACTAATTGCACCCCATCGAGAGTGGGTAGCTGTTACTCCACCATCTGCCCCTTTTGGTTCAGCCACATGACCTCCATCTTAGCTGGATTTAGCTTCTGCTGGCTCTTTTTCCTCAATTCCATCATAGCCTCCAGGCAACTGGCCAAAACACTAGGGGCAGTGTTGGATGACCAGCCATCACTAGATACAACTGGGTGTCATCTACATACTGAAGACAACCCAGTCTGAACCCTGGGATTAACCAAGCAAAAGGACACATTACATGTTAAATAACAATGGTGAGAGAATTGCCACTTCCCAGGACACCGCACACCAATTCAGGGCAGGCAGACCAATTGTACCCTTTTGTCCTCAGTCTTAAAGGAATGAGCACACCCACTGTAAGGCTGTCCCAGATATCCCAGTAAGGCCAGAATAAAGTCAGAATAGTATCATCAACCAAGTCAAACACTGTTATAACATCTAACAACAGCACTGAACCACCCTGGTCCAGGTGTCTCTGGAGGTTGTCTGTGAAGTCAGTCTGATCTTCATTGCCAGTGAAATATTCCTTACACTTAAGAATCTTTTCTAGCTCCTTCATGTTTGCCCTTCCTAGTCTCAATCTCCTTTTGATTTCTTGGTTGCAGTCTCCTTTTTGGTTGATAGTGGAGCCAAGGAACAGAAAATCTTGAACAATTTCAACGTCCTCATTGGCCACCCTGAGGCTTTCTTTTTATTTCTTGTGGTATTGCGCTGTAGGAAAACGCTACGTGTGGAAATAATACTGTTCCCTAAAACTACATTTACTGGAATGGGGTGAAATGCTCCTTAAATAGTTCAGTGTGTGAACATAGTGTTTATACCATGTTGGCTTAACAAATATTGACTATTCCCTCCATGTGTGTGTTTGTTTTTGCAGATCTGATGCCACTCGCATGTGAAAATTCAGCATCTGTTCACTAGTTCTTTTTCCTTTTGGGACTGGACCTGTACTCCTCCATTCATTGTATGCTTTCTATAGCCATCTGCCGTGAACCAGATTTTATTTTTCAGCTTCATAGAATCTCCATGTGTACAGAAGTGTGTCCAGCCCAGCTTTTCTTCAGAAATCATGTACAGTGTATCTAACAAACTCACCTAAGCTAACCATAGGAGGTCTGCCATTCAGTCTCTGTCACTGAGTGACCGAGTTTGACCTTGTTGTGCCAGTTGTGTTGGGGCTTCTCAGCTGGTGTCACCGATGCTTTTTAACATTTTGTTTCGTTCTGTTTTAAGTACTCTGGTGCATCAGCAAAATCCTGACTCCTGGCCTCCAAGACTTAACAATTCAACAACGAAGTGCCGTTGAAAGCAGGTTGATTGTGTTCCATCATGACTTTCTGATTTCCTGTATAATATGCCTATTACTTTATATTTTTGGAGGATGACAGTGTGCAGTTATATGGTTTGGGGGGAAAATAACATGTGTTCAAAACGTAAAGTTCCCTTAAAAAATTGTTTTTAATATACTGGTGAAATCTTTGGATTTGTATTTAAAGTGGGGGTTGGGGGGAATCTAACAGAATTGTTAGAACGCTCATGTGGTGAAGATCATATTCGAGGGACATGGAGGGAAAGGCTGGTTGGGCTTTCAGAACGCCAGCAGTCATAAGGAGACACCAGCACCTCAGAATTCAGCATCTGATCTACCTATGATAACACTTTAAGGTTCTCTGACAACCATGGGGCATCATGGTCCAGATTTGTAATGGAGTGTATCTGAAAAAGCAACTTTTACAAGAACAGCTAAAACCGCCCCCTTCCTCCTGTAACTCAGTTTTCTCATCATTTTGAAAGGAATCAAAAATATGGCAAAAAAGTTGTACTGTGATTTTTTTTTTCATGGTGTTGAGCAGGGAATAAGTGAGCATGTTTCCTCCCTGTGCAGTGCAGAAGAAAATACATTGCTGGAGGATAGCTTTTTGTTTTTTCTTGTTTGTTTTTAATGCATTTAAGACTACATTTATAACAGTATATGATGGAACTGAGCAATATGCAAGTCTGCCTAGGGATAGTATAGTTTTAACACCTTTAACCAATAGTGAGATAATTCAGTTTCTTTTGGCTTCTCTTTTAGTAATATACATGAAGTGTTGATGTGTATAACCATGGAAGATATAGATAGGCAGACAGGTGGTAAATGTGCTGCCGTGTTTTCTTTCACTTGTTACATGCATACATTTGCAACTGTGCACATACAAATATGTTATGTCTCATTCCAAAAAGACTGATTTGGGGTTTATGCTCCTTTAGTCTTGTTTGCTGCTGTAGCTTCTTTTTTTTTTAAGTTAAGAGTAAATTTGGAGCTTTGGAATGTGTTTGGCTGATATTGAGAGGTAATCTGCTCTAGAGCCTTCCTAAAGATTGTGAATTGACTTCAGGCATTTTCTCCTGATGCTGCTTAGAAGTTCTCAGACGTAGCAAAAGAAGATTGGGCTTTTGTTTAATTTATTACAGGTTGCACTTTTTAGGGGATGGGAAAGGGGAGACTTTTGTTATGTATTTAATGAAAGATTGCAGATTTTGCATTTGTTTAATTTATTTTATTAAGGGTTTTTTAATTGTTTTCCTCACTTTTTTAATACACATGTAAATGCACTGCCAGCAGATTTTAAGTGTGACTTTGCCATATCTAAGCCCCACTTTTGGGAATAATGTAGCCAACCTGTTAGTTTTATACATAGCTAGACTCTGTATTTAAAAAACAAAACAAAAACTAAGAAGCCTCCTGTAGTATCTCTGTCTTACTTTCACTCTGTGTATCATGATGATTATAAGAAGGCTTCTTCCATGTAAGTTCTCCAGAAGCAGGCCATAATGTTTAGTATTGTTTACTACGTGGACTGACCATATTATGCAGAACAATGTGTGTAGCAGCAACGTTAGAGAGTGCCAGTGATGTTCTACGTGAGCAGCTGCCATAAATGTTATGGCTACCACCTGGAAGCCATGCAGAGGATGTTTTATGCAGCATTATCCCAGCTTTTGAGGTGTAGACAAGCTCATAGAAGCAAATGCACACCATTCGTAAAGTATTATTGTTTTCTATGTAGTTTTCATATGCCTGAGATGCTGTGGAATACATTTGTGATTTTTTCCCTTTTGCTTTTGTGTGCTAAAAGTTGCCAAATTCTGCATGCATCAAAATTATCAATGAAATCTGCTAAGCATATTTGTGCATCTCCATTGGAATGAATGGAGACTCGACACAGTGCTTACTCTAGGGCTGCATTTTGAGATAGAACTTCTGTTGACCTGCATAAAAGAGTGTAAATCTTGAGCCTCATGGCAAAACTATCCTTAATGTTCTTCTAAGGAAAAAAATTCTGATATTTCTAAGAAACCGCTAGTTGCTGATCAGCCAGTCAGTTCATCTAGTTGGAATTTCTTGGTTGTGGTATCAGAGTTTCCATTGTGGTTCATAGATGGCAGGTGAAATGTGAAAAGGCATACCTTTATTAAAGCTGAATTTGTGTTCATGTATTTTGATACTGTGTCACTTTGATTTCATTTTGCTGTTAGATTTGCTTTACGGATCTAAGTTTTGAAGCACTATCAAACTTCACAGCATTATACATGCAGAATTTTTGTATGTGGAAATTGAAAACTCATCTTTGTTATATGGACATCAGTAACCTGTGTTTTGTTTGCTTTATACTCTTCCAGAGCCCCCCTCCTTTCCTCTAAATGTTCAAAGCATTTTTTCCAGCTTGTAAAAAATATCTGAAGAGCAGAAACTATTTTGTATTTAATATTGGACAAGTTAACACATGCACCATTCCATTGAAAGCCATTGCAGTGTGGAATTTCTTATGTTCATGATTTTCTTTTCTACTGTATCAAATTTCTTATTCTTCTGACTGCTTATCTTCAAATTCACCTATTATTTAATTGTTTTTTGGCACTGAGAAAAATGGAAATACCACGACAGATACGTGTTAAATGTGTTTTGCCAGGCAGAGATGAGAATAGAGTATCTTGAACATATTAATTCAGGGTACATTTGGTATTTCAAAGCTGCCTGGGCTTTAATATGTATGTGAATTAAAAACTATCTGAAAACAGAGAGAATTCCTTCCATAACTGATTTCCAATGGACAGGATTCTCTCTATCCTTTCTTATTCCTAAATTTAACGTTCAAATTGATGGGCTGCTTTTTAGAAACTGAATTAATTGCGGTAAGCCCTGTGTTACACCCAGTACATTCAGTTGAAATCAGATACTTTGCAGTCGCAGTGTGTAACATCGTAAAAATGTAAACCCTAATTATCTTATTGAGGCCAGAAATTTTTTAAAAAGTTTTTTAAAATATGAACGTTACTCATGAGAATGTTGTAAAATAATTTCTACAGGGTGATACTTTCTCCTTTTGATGGATAAGTGGCTAAAACACATTGGACATTTGTCTGTTTAAACACTGATATGAAAGGATTGCCACATCCCATTTTTGTGTTTTATTCCTCAATTCCTTCTGTGTCTGTGTTTTTTTGAAACACTTTTGATAGTGAAAGATGTGGGAGAACAATAGGGGTTCAGGCATTCTGTAGATGTATACATGTCTAGTTTGTAAAGTGTGTAATGTGTATTCTCTGAGATTTATGTATCTGTACAATAGCTTGTTTTAGGGAAAAATGAAATGTGGGTACTTTTTCTGATGGTTACAATCTGTGGGAAATTTCTACTATTATCAAAGATGCTGTGATGAATCAAACTCTGTAACAGCTGAGATGAACTTCCCCTTCCTTCCCCATGGATAAGTATTTCAATTTTGGTTCTAAAATACTATCTATTAAAATGTATGGATACACTGGCAGACTGCATGATGTATCATCCAAAAACTGTTCAAGTGGAAATAAAATTGAAGTAAACTTTATCTTGCTGGTAGCATTTGTGGTGTGGGTTCACAGAGGTATTGATTTCAGCTTGTCCTGTGTTCCACACGACTTTTCTTCACGCTCAAGCTTCTGGCCCTAACTGGTAACCCCTTAGTATGTAATTTGCAGGCCTCAGGGCAGGGGTATTGAAATCATTTGTCATGAAAGCCAGATATGGCATAAATGTGACTTGGCTGGGCCCTGAGATGGGTGGCTGCCTCGGCTTGCAAGCCCCTAGCAGGTCAAAGAGGGTGAAATAACTTCGTATGTTGTTTCTGCTTGCCAGACTAGACTGGAACTTTTTTGCTTCCACCTCCTGTATTTTACCTTTTTAATAAAGAGTAATTTGATGCTGTTGAAATTCAGCATTGGAGATTCAGGTGTTTCTTGATCCTCATTTGCTGTTGCCCACAGCATGACTCCCTCAGTCAACAATAACGTTTTGTTCTGATAAAACAATAAATGCCAAGCTTTGTCCACTAAACTGAACTTGTGCAAAGATTAAGAACAGAGAGATACAGAGATATTACCAGACATCTCTAAACAGTATACACAGGAAATCTGGCAGGGGGCAGGTTCACTTAGAATTTTTCCCTTGTGAAGCTGTCTTTATACTTGGTTTATAGGTCCATGTAGCTCAGTTCTGACTGGCACTACATTTTCAAGATCTTAAAGATCCGTCCCAGTCCTGCAACGTGAAAAGAATATCGTAGTAACACCTGGTGGAAACAGTGCTGGGGACACAAGTATATTTGTTTCACAGCATTCTGGGTCAAACAAGGCACAGAACAGGAAACATCAGTAAAGACCAAGTTGAGATCAGTTAGGGAAAATTTTCTCTCTTGAGAGTTCTAAACCAAAATTCATTTTAAGTTCCACTAGGTGGCAGTCTCAGCAGACTGTTTATATTTATTGTACTGCAGGCATACCTTTAAAAGTGGCACCATTCTAATGAAGTTCTTCTGAGTGTAATAAAACATTTTATCATTTTTATTTAAAGAGGAATTTTGATGAAAATCTTTAAAAGCTGCAAAGGAAAGAGGTACATGCACATTTTAAAACTTATACATGTTCAATTTCTATGTATGCAAACTATTTCTCATACTTAATATGACATTAGGACAAAGGCAAGATTCAGAATTTTGTTGTTTTTCTGAATGCAGTTGATGTATATGTAGTTTGCTGATTAGCTTTGCAAAATGAGAGAAATAGCCAATTACTAACAGTTTTCATATTGTTTTGCATGTTACAGAATTGATTACACTCTGTACTTTCTCTCTTTCATGGTCTTTTGATGCTGTTTTTTCTTAACTTCATATATACATATGTCATCTTAGTAACAACCCACTACATACATCTCATGAAATGGATTTTAATAAACTGAAGGCCCTCAATCTGACCTAAGTCATGCTGTATAGAAATTTTGATTCATTTCAAGGGACCTGTGCAGTGTGATCTTTTATATATGTTGCTAAGAAATAAGTGTTAATACTGTTACCTATGCATTTAACAGTGCTATCCTATGCAGTGCTATCCTATGCAGAATTACACTCTTATATGTCCACTGACTTCAATGAACTTAGAAGGGTATAACTGCTTAGGATGGCTGTGTACTTCTGTAATTTAGATGGGATAACTTTCCTTGCAAGCTGTATGTATTTATTTGGGAGCAAGTTCTATTGCACACAGTGGGAGTTTATTGTTGTGTAAACTTGCTGAAAAGCAGAGTGTAACTTTCATCTTGTCAAAATTGCCATAGACACTGCTAGAGGTGTGAGGATTCACAGAGAGGTGAGAACTTTTGTAAGAGGCCAGCAAGTTTGTAGGAAAATGCTGAAAGGCTAGAGATTTGCTCTCCTGCGGTTGTCCTATCCTGATGGTTTATGGCACAGTGTGGAGGAAGGGAAGTATTCCTTTCCCATCTTTTCATTCCCACTGTAGACCTTTTCACGTAACATCCAGTCAGGGCCGAATACAGGGGGGCTTAGGGGGTGCCTGCCCCAGGTGGTGGGCAGATGGGGGAAGCAGTTTTGTGGGCTTGTGACACACTATGCCGTGGCTCGTCCATGGCAGTTCCTGGGAGACAGAAGTGACACATTCACACATCTTGGCAAATATATTAAAAAGTCAATCTCCACAATGGCCTCTGAAACACCTTTTCCCTACCTGCTGCCCCATTTGGGTGGCTATCATTCCGAGGAAAGTAAAAGGCTGGTGCATGTGTGTCAGTTCGATTGGGTGGGCAGAATTATTTGGTCCATGTATATTGTAGTATACATAGACTTATTCATGAGAAAGTCCCGCTGGCTAGGGTTTACCATTGGTGGAGAGGATTTCAACAGATTAGTACACACACACCAAAAAAAATATCTTTTTTCGTCACAATTCTAGAGAAGGAATGTGTCGGCATGTGGCTTAGGCGCATAACCTGATGCACCCCAACCTTTCTGTTTGGCTTCTAAGGAAGTCTCCTGGATTCCAGTGGTGCTTGCTTGGAAACTCCACTGGGGCAGGGGTTGAGAGTCCGCTGAAACCACCAAGGAGGATTCAAGGAGGATTAAGCACTGAAACAATTTCATGTGAAGTACAATTTTAATAGCACTTCCATTCTGCAAGGCATTATTTATTTATGTATCACACTTCATCATGTCTTTCCTCCAAGATCAATAGGTTGTACAGCATATGCTCCTTCTGTTTTTATTCTCCCAACTACCTGTGAGGTAAGTTATGCCAACAGAGCTGGACTGGCCCAAGTCCACCCAGCAGCCCCCCTTGGTCTCCAAGATCCTAGTGCAGTGTTCTTAAGAACGTAAGATAAGCCATGTTGGATCACACCATAGAAATTTATTCTATTGTTTAAAAGCGTTGATAATTATACCTATGTATATAATAAAGAAAAAATATGTCTGTATTGCCCCCCTTCCAAATAAACGTAGATCCATCCCCGCATCCAATTATACTGTAAGCATATACAGAAGAGAGGGGGAAAGCAACTTCTCCGACCTCATGTTTAAGTCTTGGAAAACTGGAGACTATTGCTGAATGCTGAGGCCTGTGTGGCAAGCTTTCCCAAGCCTCAACAGTTGACTGTGCTGCAAGGTAGGCCTCGGCGCCAGTTTTCTTCCCTCATTTCCTTTACGCCAGTTCTGAACAACAACTTGAGGAATATCTGGCAATACAACTTTGTAAAAAAAAAAATGAATCTGGCGCGAAGGGAGCGTAACGGCAAGGTGTTTTGGTTCCCTGAAAGCAGTTTTTGCGCAAACCTTTTCGGATTCGCGCGCTGTTCTAAAAGAAGGCCCGCCTAACCTATTGAAATTTAAAATTTACTTAAGGGGGGTGGTGGTTGGAGAGAGAGCTTTGTTTCTAGCACGTCGTCCCCTTTCCTTCCCGCGGAGTCTCGGCAGGCTCCCTAACGCATTGCAAACTCTGCGGTTTCCAGTAGAAGCCCCGGGGCGGGCTGCGACTTGGTGAAACTCTCTCGCTCAAGAACCAAGCGGGTAACTTTTCAAGGCAGCTGCGTGCAAGGAAGGTGCAAAGCTGAGGGCGTGTCTCACCGGGCATCATTGAGTCCCGCTCGGGTAATCAGCCCCGGCCTGCGCGTGCTCCCCTCCCCTCCCCTCGCCTCCCCTCCCCGCTTTTCTGTTGCCAGAGGCGCCAGGGCTCTCGCGCAGCAAAGCGACCCCCTCCTCTCCGTGCGACTCCCTCACCTGGCGCTGTCGCGAGACCCTCCCAGGCAGGTGAAGTCCCTCCCTTGCCGGTGTGGGCGCAGTCGGTGGCTGCCCCCTTCTACCCGGCTTCGCTCGTTTCTTTTCGCGGGCTCTTCAAAAGCTTCACCGCTTGCTCGAAAGAGGGCATTGCAGCTACAGGAATAACCCTCGTCCGCTCCCGGGCGCAAAGGCGCAGGGTGAGTGCGGCGGGGTAGAGCAAAGGAGTGGGTGCGGGCGCCGTCGAAACGGGTGGGGGGTCCTGGAAGCGCGGCATTCCCCACCCCCACCCCGCCTTGGAGTCCTTTGGCTGGTTGCTCAGGGTGCGGAGAGCCGGCCGGGGAGCGGTAATGGAGAAGGGACGACTTGAAAGTGCAGACATGGTCTCGTGCTTCGCGGCATCCCACTTTAGATTCCCCGTACAGTGCAGATGCCTCAAGTGTGGTCCGGGAACGCATGGAAGGCGGGGGTGGAGCTAAGTGAGAGTCGACTTGGAGTCGCGCTGAAAATGTAGCGAAAAGTAGTCCGCACAGCACAGATGCCCCTTGGCCACCTTCAGACGGGTGATTTAAATTGTCGTTTCAACTTGCAAACATGTCTAATATGTAGGTGATGAGCAGTTGTGGAGAAAGGTTACGAACATCAGCGTTAGCTCATGCAGCTATTTTTATCATTTGTTTATCTCATTTTGATCTGGTATTCATGTCAGACAGATTTAACATATGTCTTGTAGGTATAAGGTAGGTCTTATAACAAAGCAAGACTTTAGGTGCTGATCAGATCCAAATCTATCATATACAGTTTCCAGTGGATGCGCTCTAAAAGTTGTAGGTGTGAAGTTAATAGTTATGCTCTAATTAAGTTAATAGTTGTTAAAAGTTATATCCAGCATCTCTATGCATTCAGGTTTTGTTTTCCTATCAAGAACTACCTGTGCTTGATTCATGTTTACGTCAGGTTACTCCTGTTTTGGTTTTTTAAATGGGCCTTTAGTTTCCAAGGCCTCTCAAGGGGAAGTTGTTCAGCTACCTTTTTCTTGTCCTTCAAGAGAGGCAGCTTTGTCAGTTACTTCCGCAGGTCAGGTGTTTTGTTAGCTGCTGTAGCCAATGGGAAAGATTATGTGTAAATATTTTAAACAAACAAACCTGTGAAAACAGGCAGGAATTCAACAGATGAAGCTGCTTCTGTCACTGCTGTTCCATTCCAGAAAAGATCTAGCTGTTGAATATCGCTTGGAGGAATTAAGTTTGAAATCAAGTTCAGAACACTTTGCTAACTTTTTCCTCTGGAGGTTTATCATCCCAATAGAACATGTCCAACCTATATTCTTTTAATTGCTTGTACTGTTTTATTTGTGTCTTGTATTTTTCTGTTCTTCAGTATTCTTTTTTTTGATAGGTATGAGAACAGTTACTGGATATAGATTTATACATCATGAAACAGCTTCATTCTATTTGGATTTTTATATTAAATATGTGTATTAAAGTTGGATTAGTTGTCTAAAATAATTTATGATAGTTATTTACAGTGATAAAATCAGAAATAAATGGTAATTATATAAACTACCTAAAATTGAATTCATGCATATGTACACAAATCATAGTAGTGTATGGTTGAACACAACCAAGCACAATGAATGACAAATGGGATTGTAAATTAAACCGAACAATGTGGAAAGTTCAGTTTGTTTCAAGCCTTGCTAAGAACATTCTTTCCCTTTCTTGACGTATTTCTCTGACTGTCACATTTTCCCAACTAAAGGGTCAGAGTAGTCATTTGTAACTGGTGAGTTACTATGTTTGTCTCTTAAACACAGCCAGATTAACAAATATGGTAATTATACACAAGTGCAAGTCAGCAAAAGTCAATAATTGCACACCTGAGCTATTCAAACCTTATTTTGTTTATATTTTGTCCAGACTTTGTGGAGCAGAAAAACCTGACTGGGTCATTTTTATTTTATGAGGAATGAGGCATCAAAGTTGTCAACTTTCTTTTGCTTTACAGCAGCTGTGATTTTGAATCTGCCCATGATGACTTCCAGTTGTATTTGCTCCTGGTGAGGAGGTGATATTCTTACCTTTGCTGTGAACAGAACTCTTTCCTGCTGGGCTTCTGCAAACTATGTATTTCAGCATTTGTTGTGCTAAAAGCAAATCCAGAATGAATTTAGTACTTGACAGCTGCTTGAACATAATCACCTTACCACAGAATACTTTAACACTGTAGCTGCTGCAAACCAAAAAGATTGTGCAAACTGAGACTTGCATTGAAGGAAATATGGCAGTCATTCCAACAGGTGCTTCAGCTGAATCAGAGTGTATTAGTGCTTCAGTCAAACCAGGTGAAGCCCTCCTCCTGTTAAAGGGCTTCATAGAAGCAAGGGAGCCTCTAAGGTTGGCATCAGAGCAGGGCACTGATTTCCCAAGATGGATGCCCTTCAGATAAGTTTTTGGGATCCATTTTGTTGTTTTCAAACCTGGGTAGGAAAGCAGCTGACTTTTTCCCCTGGCCAAAAGTTGTGCCTGACTTTGCAAGGAAAAGGAGCAGTTACAGCCTACTGTTATCACCTTCAGGTGTTTCAGTCACCACTCACCAAGCAGACTATTTCCCACCAAATCTGCCTCCAAATTATCCAGATTTTTACATTGACAAACGATCAAAGCTAGCCTACCCTTTCAGTATCCTCCACCCTTCTTCATCGCTTATGATCTCTGGCAGCCCTGCCATAACGCCTCATTTCCTCAGGATATAAAGAGGGGCTCTTGGGCTCTTGTGTGCAATTATGTCTTTGGATCCATGCTACATATCCACACTTGGGTGTGGGTCCTCTTTGCTTCTGAAAATGCTGGTCATTTTCCCTCCTCAGTTCTGCTTTTGTGGACATCTCCTCTCACTGGTATTTATCACGCTCCATAGAATGCTATCCAACCTCCTCCCTCAATCTCTAGTTAGCTCTTGGTGGGCTTTTGTGGCTGCACTTATTGTAATTAAAAAGTAAATCTAGTTTATTCTTAATAAAAACCATTTCTGTTGCAAGAAATGCCTGTTTGAGAGCACTCAGCTGGGACTATCCTGATATACAAAGCTTATAAATCCTCTCGCCGTGTCTCCAGATAATTTTCCCCAACATAAATGGAGACTACCTGCCTGGGGAAACTGTATAGGCTTGCTATTCCAAACATTCTGGTCATCGTAATGTCTGAACACAACATTGAAAGTATGGATTGTTGCATTTGTGACCATAAATGGCATGGGCCTAGTGTTCTTTTGCAGAGGCATAGCTAGGCCAGAGTGCGCCCGGTGCACACTTTGGCTCCCCCCCGCCCCCCACAGCACCCCATTCCACTTACTTTTAGGATAGGAGCAGGCCGAAGAAGCCTGCCTGCGTTGCCTGGGCCTGATGGGAACTATATTTCCCAAGAGCCCCTGGAAAATGTAGTTCCCACGAGGCCCAGGCAACGCAGGTAGGCTTCTTCTCTGGGATGTTCCATTCTTAAAAGTAAGTGGGGGGTTCGCCGTGGGGGGGCGGGGGGCGCTGTGGAAGGGAAGGCAGGGGGCCGGGGGGATTTTTTTGGCACTATTTGGGCTGTTTCAGTCCTAGCACAATTTTTAAAAAGTTCTCCCTCTCCCCTTCACTTACCTGATTACTCAGTGTTGGAGGCAGCATAAAGCTGAATGCTTGGCTTGGCCCGCTGAGCATACAGGTCTGTGCTGCCTGACACCTCCGAGCCCACATGGAGTTCGAAGGCAGCTGGGATTTTTTAATAGTTCCAAAAAATGTTGAGTTTCCAAAAAAACCAGTGTGGGAATTTGGCTGTTTTGTTTTTTCAAATATTTTGGGATTATTAAACCTGAACCCCCAAATACTGAAAAACATGGTGCATACCCCTAAACCTGACCCAGTTCAATTTCCAAAAACTGATGCAGTATCTTTTGTTGTTCAGATACATTTCAGATAGAAGGCTAGTTGAGGTTGTTGGATGCTGCTTTGCTTTAATACAGTGGTCTTAACTATTTATATTATATTATTGCTTACTACCCCAAGGATTAAGGGGAAAGTGATACAAAAT
This sequence comes from Sphaerodactylus townsendi, assembly GCF_021028975.2. NCBI lineage: Eukaryota > Metazoa > Chordata > Lepidosauria > Squamata > Sphaerodactylidae > Sphaerodactylus > Sphaerodactylus townsendi. The sequence goes on along the minus strand of NC_059426.1, from coordinate 42,978,141 downwards.
AAAATAAATATGTAAGATTCTGGTTAATCACTGGAAAAATTGACCATAGTACCAAACTAATCCGATCTAGGATCTGGCTGACCTGGTACATCTTTCCTTAACTGCAACTATTGCAAGAGACAAAATATTGAGAATTGTAGTGATTTGCAGGGGATCCCTGGAATTCCTTAAGTTGCTTGAGCTGTGACCTCATTTTCTTCAGTGTGTTCAAGGCATTTCTGGAATAATCTCCTTTACAGATGTCTATCTAATTAGTCTCTTCATCACACCAGCATTTTTAATAAGTACCACAGTAGCATCTGTTATGCATAAATCAAGACAGAAGTTACTTCAGAGTGACAGATTAGATGTAAATCTTCTGGGTCAGTGAAAAGGAAATGTTAACATTCCTCTCAAAAGAGGGAGAGTGAAAAATGCTGAAAACCGTTTCATTCAGAATCCAACCTTGTTAAGGTAGAATGACTATCCATATTTGATAGGGACTCGTGGTAATGAACAGAATCGCTCAGTTTTGAAACAAATGAAGAAAAAGGCCTCAGGGCAAACTCTGCATCAAATATAATGAATTATCAAGTTAACGTCTGGACATGCAGGGAAAGATGTGAAGCATCTGCTTACTAGAGAAATGTTCATTCATTTTGAAAAATTCTTATTATGCAGACACATGCTTTTATTATGGTTGAAGACATACAGGTCTTCTGGCCAGAAGCCAAACAATGGCATTACTTGTTTCTACATGCCCAGTCTTTGGAACTGTGCTTTTCAAATATTGGCCCCCCTGCTCTATACCATGTTGAAAACTCTTTTTGGAAACTTAGAAGGAGTTTCAGAAATAAATAGTAATATAGCACAGAGTGGGTAGTGTGCATATCAGAGGAAACAGTGAAACATTTCTCTGGGTCCCTGTAAGATCTTGGGTGTGCCTCTTTAGATTTTGGTCTTTATTAGAAACGGATACACAGTTTGACTTATCTTTAACATAGTCCTTGTGAATCAATGTGTAATTACTATTAATTATCACTTATGTATTGCTTTGTAGATGTCCACACTCCTCTAATGCAGGTCAGATCTGTTAAACAAAGACCCATGACTCTAATGGAATCTTTTGAATTTTTTTGTGACTTTTTTGTTGTCGTATTCTAATTCTGCATTTCTAAGAACAAGTAACTTTCTGAAATGATTGGGAGGGGGCTAATTTTTCAAATGTTAGTATCTGATTGAGATTGATTTGCATGATTTAGCATAAATTCAGATGAAACCCACTTTACCCAACATTGTGAATGTGATACATCTTGGATGTGTTCAGGTTCTTTGGTAATCCAGCTGGATTGAGTTTTATACCCTAATTCCTATGTAGACAGAAAATTGTGGGAGCAACTTTAAGCAGGTCTACTCAGAAGTAATCCAATTTCATTAAATGAGGCTTTCTCCCAGAACAGTGTTTTTAGGATTACGCTAAACTACATTGAATAAGCATAATTAGGATTATTATACCTGTTTAGGATAGCTTTCTAACTCTGCAATCCTAATGACAAATCTTGGGAGTAAGTCTCATTGGCTAACATGGGATGTTCATCTGAGTAGACCTGCATTCACTGGCATCCTACACTTTTTAGAGGTTCAGTGAGTGTGCTGCTATTTCAGAAACGAATGCAGGTCTCAACTGAAATGTAAGTATTCACTACCCATGCTAGTTCTAGCTGTATTCTTTAGAGCATAAGGAAGCAATGAAGCCATTATACCGTCTGTCTAGTAAATAGCATTCTATTGTTATAAAAAACCTAAGTAGGAGCAATCGGTGTAAGGCAGAATTGTTCAAGAAGACATTTTTATAAAGGCAGAAGGACTCTAATGTAACAGAATGGGTTAGGAGGCTCCTTTTATAAAGGGAATAGGATTATATGCTATTAGGAAAATGTTCTGTGTAGCCTGGAGATGAACTGTAATTCTGGGGAAAGCCCCAATCCTACATGAAGGCTGACAACCTTAACTGCTTTCTGTTTTTTTAATAACATTTTCTGCACTTTGACATATTCTGTCTAATACTTTCTTACGTTGTTTCTAAATTTTGTAATCCTAGCCCTATTTCATTGCTTATCAGATGGTTTATGCTATTCTATTGCATTGATTTACACTGTATAATCTACTTTATAATCTGTATAATCTACTCCTGAATTCTGTGAACTGAAGTCAAATCTCAGATATATCTAAACCTAGCAAATTTCCTCCATGTGATTCCAGGAAGTGGTGCCTGGGGCTCTAGCTCCCCCATGCGCCCCTTGCTAAACCACTGCTTCTGTTCCCAGTACCCGCCCCTTGGTTCTTTTAATCACGGATGTCCACACATTACAGTGATCAGCTTCTGTTTTGCAGCTTTTCGTGATGAATGAGGAGGACTGAGGATTTCCATATGGCTTTCATTAGCACAGCTTTGCTAGAACTGCATCACTAATAATTACTTTGTCGTGCTGCATGTCCATGTCATGTTAACTACTGTAAGAGAAGTAAGTCCAGTGATCAGCATATGTCAAGTGAGCTGTGTCTAGAGTGTTGATCTTTGGCATGCATCTGTTTATTTCATGTGGGGTGGGGGTGGGGGGACAAGGCTCTTTATAAACAGCAGGAAATATTTTTAATAGCCTTGGAGTTTTCCTAAAAATGGATCTCTTCACAATGGCGTGAGTATTTGGAAAAAAGAGGTGGAATCCAAAGTTCACTTTGTGATAAAGGAAGGCAGTCCCATCAGAAGTGAAATTTGCTGCCTCTCTCTTCTCACGAAGGCCTGATGAACTCATGAAGGCCCAATAAATACTGATCTTGAGGGACAAGGTACACTCAGGAGCAGCAGGCAGCATGAATGATGAACTGGGGAGCTGCGATGAGAGGCGATAGTTGCTGGAAATCCCTACCCACCTTGCAGTGACAGAAATAGATCCTGAATCCACCTGTAATATCAGTACAGATCAGTATCCTGTCTCTGATGCCATGCTGTGAAGCAAGAGCTGAAGTCAATTCCTGGGTGGCATTTCTGTTATTGTAACAAGTACATAATAGCAATAACTATTTTAATGAGGTAGGTAAACAGGGAAGCTTCAGCTGAGAAGGGTTGGGAAATAGCCGCAGGGGGTGAGGCTTTAACTTGGCCTTTTGTATCTTCAGATAAGAAATAGGGATCCACTGGTTGCAGACCCTTCTTCCCAATATTCTCCCCTTTTTTTCCTTTTTCCATTCAAGTCACATTAGACTTCTGGCAACTCCTGGTAGGGTTTAAAGGCAAGAGGCATTCCGAGGTAGTTTGCCATTGCCAGCCTCTGCACCACATCCCTGGTATTCCTCGGAGGTCTCCCATCCAAATACTTGCCAGGGTCAACCCTTCTTAGCTTTGGAGATATGACAAAATCAGGATAGTCTGGGCTATCTGGGCCAGAGCAGGGCCCTCCTAACACAGTCAATAAATAAAGTATCTGTAGCTTGCATTTGCTCACTGGACTCCAAGTAGTTCTAACTTCTCTGATCCCCACTGTATCCTCTCTAACAATGTGCTGCACCTAAAAAAAAATCAGTAGTTTTCATATCCAGATATACATGTTCCTGGTTATTCAGTTTCCAATAGTTTAGTATTTGGATGTGCGCCCCCCCTCCCCCCCCGAATTCTGATATTATTTGGCTCCATTATTCCCTTTAGGGAATTTGGGGAGACAGGCTGGAGGAGCTATTTTTAAAGATAAGGCACCAAAATTGCAGAGAAGCTGGTGGTTCCTGTTCTCTGAAGAATCCCCAAGTTTCAAGTATAGGGGGTCCAGTTCTATGAGTCTATGAACAAGGTGCCTATCATCCTCCATAGTTTCCGGTGGGATAAAAATTCATGCTTTCTCCAGGACAAAAGCCAACAGCGAAACAGACATGAGCATGGAACAACTACTGGTCAAATTGCCTACCATACAAACAAAATTAATAAACTCAACAGAACCAATGCAAAACCAGGGAATCCCAGCAGAACCATTGATCAGTGTAGTAAGCCCAACTGAAGCATTGTCGAACCACAGAACCCCAAAAACCTAAGGGGTATACTTTTGCAAGCCCAACTGAATCTGTGTCAATCCACAGAAGCCCAACAGACTCCAGGGACAATATGGCAGCAGAATCCCAGCGGAACCAATGTCAATCCACAGAAGCCCAGCACAGCAAGCTTAAGGAAGGGGGGCACCTTTGCAAGCCCATTTGAGCCCTTGGCCATCCACAAATACCCAGCAGAACCCAGGGCTAATGTGACAATGCAAGCCCAGCAGAACCAATGACAATCCACAGAAACTGAGCAGAACCACAGACAACCAAACAAAACCATAAGACACTGCGACTCAAACTCACACACTGACTTTGGTTCCCCCTACCATGCAATAGATGGGCTTCAGGATGTTCTGTACACATGTATGTGTGGTTTGAATGAGTCCTCAAGAACTACTTTCTGTTTTCTTTTCAAAACTGTAAAAGACAGGCCGCTCTTAGGGTCAGTGTGGTTGAACGTTGTCATCGTCCATACTAGTGTTCTCTCCCTCCCAGAAACAATAAAGAGACTTATTGTCAGATCTGTCAAAGTCTCTTGCATGTTGGCTGTAAAACAGGACTGAAGACTGAACAGAAGCCGGATAGGTAAGCACATTCCTACCCACCATGCTTCAAGGGATGCTATACTAGAGGCACTAGCTCAACAGTCGTGACCAGGCCATGGCCACACAGCCCAGAAAACCCTCAACAGCCCATTGATTCCAGCTGTGAAAGCATTTGCGAATGCACTGAGCCCTACATGTTTGTTAACACTGGAGAAGATCAACTGATACTCCTCTAGCACTGTTAGTGCGCTCACTTTTTAAATTGTAGTTTGATGGATTGGTTTCCTCTGTATGTAATGAACAGTTGCATCTTGGGAGTGTGGAGAAATTTTAAGCTCATGATTTTTTTTTTGTCTTGGCATCATCTGTGGGGACAAACAGCCTGTGTGATCCTGCTTGATTCAGCTGTCACTATTAAAATCTGGTCATCCATACATAATGCATCTAGGTAACATAACAGCAGCTAGAAAGACAGGAAATTGCTATCGATCCAGATGCTGCGGCAGAATTTAATTTGCATTTAAGGTATTCTGCTTTTGCACAATAATGTGGTCTTTGGTTACTTTAACCATCTGCTGCATTCAGCAATTAAAAAACCAGTGGTATATTTACTAAATAGAAATAAACGTGCAAAACAAGGATCATATCATTTACTCATGAAATTTTTTGGATGGTTTGCATTCTGGTTCTATACCGCTTGGAACCATTGTGCAAAAATTAGAGAAATTAATGCCTTTTAAAAGAGGCTCATGTTGAGTATCTTTAATCCTCCTGCATGCAGTTAATTGTAACGTTTTCTAAAACAGCAAGATGGAAAGCCACTTCACATTAATTTATTTAGCACATTTTTATCCTGGTTTAAGCAGCATACTTGATTTTCACCTCCTCCATTGTATCTTCACAACAACCCTGAGCGTAGGGTTGCCAGCCTCCAGGTGGCAGCTGGAGAGTACCCACTATTGCAACTGATCTTCAGGTAACAGAGATCAGTTCACCTGGAGGAAATGGTCACTTTGGAAGGTGGCCTCTATGGCATTATCCCCCACTGAAGTTCTTCCCCTCTCCAAACCCTGCCCTCCTCAGGCTCCACTCCTAAAATCAGCAAGCATTTCCCAGGCTGAAGCTGACAACCCTATGAGGTAGGTTAGGCAGAGAAAGAAATTGACTGGCCCAGTGGACATGTGAACCTTGGCCTTCCAGACAAGGACATATGTAAAAGGGGTTTTTTTTCTCGAGTTCAAACACCCCCCCAATTGCATGTCCAAAGCCCCCCATTTGTGTGTTTTTTGTATTTTTTAGGTTTTTTGGGTTTTGGCCTACAGGGGGCGCATCTTTTAGGCTAGCAACACCAATATTTCAGGGATTTGTTGGGAGACTCTCCTGATGATACTACCCAAGTTTGGTGAGGTTTGGTTCAGGGGTCCAAAGTTACAGGGTCCAAAGTTATGGACCCTCAAAGTGGGTGCCCCCATCCCCCATTGTTTCCAATGGGAGCTAATAGAAGATGGGGTCCATAACTTTGGACCCCCTGAACCAAACTTCACCAAACCTGGGAGAGTCTCCTAAAGATACCCTGAAAGTTTGGTGCTGCTAGCTTAACAATTGCACCTCTGACAGCAGGCACCCTCCAAATTTCCCCAGATTCTCCTTTTAAATCCACCCCCTTCGGCATGGATTTAAAGGGAGAATCTGAGGTCCCCAGTTTAAACATTGAAAGTGATGCTGTCTCAGGGTGGGGGAGAATCCACCCCAAAACAGCATCACTTTCAATGTTGTTTTAACTGGGGACCCCAGATTCTCCCTTTAAGGTGGATTTAAAAGGAGAATTTGGGCTCTCTGGTTTAAACACCATGGAAAGTGACGCTGTTTGGGATGGATTCCAGCATCACAGCGGCTGCCCAAGTGGGGGGGGCAGGGGCGCAAAACTCAGATTTTGCACTGGGTTCCATTTTCCCTAGCTATGCCTCTGCCCAGAGGGGAGGGCAGAAGGGGCTGCCGGCTGGGAGCCCAGCTGGTGGGGGGCGGGGGAGGGTCGGGCAGGGAAGTCTGCCATCCCTGGCCTTGGAGAGCTGCCTTTATAAGCACTAAGGCGTGACCACACCCCCAGGGGTGGGTGGGGGCCTGGCCCCACCCCCTGAACCCCCCCATGAAAAATCTATACCTACATCCCTGCTTCCAGATCATAGTCCGATACTCTACTTACAATACCACACTAACACATGTATATGCTCCTACAACTATAAAATGCGAATGCAACAGACATCTTTGCAAATTTGTCTCTCAAACAGGTATGCTTGACAGGATGTCACTGAAACGCCCTCTCAGGTTACCCAAATGTGCACCTCATTTTGAAGGAAGAATTGGGCTGCAAGAATGTTTTTCTTATAACGTTTAATGTATGGATTCAGTTCTGTTACCGCACTCCACATTGGCATTGTATGGACAGGGTTGGTTTTTTTTAACTCCATTTTGTTTTGTTATCCAGAGACTGAATATAATGGCTTACTTACAATGGCTGTAATTGGTAAGCCTATCCTGAAAACATAAATAGAAAATGCCTGTGTAAATTAGGATGAATAGTGGTTCATTTCTTTTGTAGTACGTAGATTAATGATGATTGACATCAGATGAGAGCCTGGATTTCTGCGTGATATGCCAATTAATGTCATGCCAAGAACAATTAGAGAAATTTGTATGCACTGCTCTTACCTCAGGTGTCTTTCATGAAACATTTGGAAGCATGTGAGTATAATTAAAGTATATTCTGAAAAGTATGGCACTTGGACCCCTTTCCCATGTTTCTTGCTGCAGGCAGATCATACCAGAGGTCTTGGACCTTAATGTGCATTTGGCAGTAGCTGATAATGGAAATTTCAGAGTAAAGTAGCAACTCCATTGCTGATGTAATTTTCTAGTAATGGGTAACCTTGTCTTAGTTTTCTGAAGGAAGACATACCCAGACATTGTGCTCTTTTAATGCATCTGCTACTGTGACCTTTGGCTCAATGCTTTCAACTAGCCTTCTGCAAAAAGCAATATTAGATGCTTGCATTTAGCAAGGAGACATTTTCCCAAAGGAATGTTTTATAAGTCCTGCATGCTCTTTAATTCTCTAATGGTCCAATTGGGGTGGGGGTGGGTATGTGTGTGGAATGCTGTTGGAAGGTGGCAGAAATGCCCTTCCTAGGGCACTCCCTGGGCCTCTGACTCTTTGAGCACATAGGCTGTTGGCCAGAAGACGTAACAGAATCAACAGATGTAACAGAATCAACTGACCATTGTGGGTTTTCCAGGCTTTCCATAGCCACACAGCCCAGAAAACCCACAACAACCAGTAAAATTGTTTACTTGTTTTCAGTCTCACGCAGTTGGTCCTTTTCTGTTTAAAAAAATTGCTACATACATTTGTTCAGTTGGAAGTAACTATTGATAACTGTTTTGCTAGATTAAATTTTAACAATGGGCAGGAGCATGATTCATTTCTCAATGCATAGCTGGAACTTGGGTTATTTTTTTGGTTCAAAATAATGCATTATTTTTCTCCCATTGGTTCTGACCAGATTGAGTGACAGCTGTCCCTGTTTGCTGCAGCACTGATAATTAGAATAGAATAGAATAGAATAGAATCTTTATTGGCCAAGTGTGATTGGACACACAAGGAATTTGTCTCCGGTGCATATGCTCTCAGTGTACATAAAAGAAAATACATTTGTCAAGAATCATAAGGTACAGCACTTAATGATTGTCATATAGGTCTAGTAAGCAATCTAGTAAGCAGTTAAATAAGCCGTATGCTGAATTCCAGCACTGAAAGTCAGCCTGGAATTTTTATTTTGGGCAAAAGATTCTTTGCACATTCTGGAGGATGTTCATCAGTAAGAGTGTGCATTTCGATATCTCTGAGCTGAAGCTAAGCTTGTAATTAGCTGTTGCTGGTCAGCTTGGGGATTTGGGGAGAGTTCTAGAGGCCAGGTCCTAAAAATATAAAATGGGACTGCAAGAGACATCTTTGCAAATGTGTGTATCAAACAGGTATGTTTGACAGGATGTCATTAAAACTCTCTGTGAGGTTACCCAAATGTACACCTCATTTTGAAGGAAGAGTAAGTGTGTATAGTGCCTTCAAGTGACAGCCAATTTATGGCAACCTCATTTGGTGTTAACAGGAGACATTCAGAGGTTTTTTGCCATTGCCTCCCTCTGTGTAGTGACCCTTCACTTCCTTACTGATCTCCTCTCCAAGTACTCACCATGACTGACTCTGAGTTTCTGAGATCTGATGAGATTGGGCTAGCTTGGACCATCCAGGTCAGGGCAGAGGAAACAGTAGCCCTTTAAAATTTAAAAGGCATGTGCACCGCTGATCAGCTGCTTGCCAGGGCACCCTTTCCCTCCTTCCTTCCCTCCTTCCCCAGTCCTGTTGCCAATGGGTGAGGGAGGTAAAAATAATGGTCCCAAAATCCGGAATCTGAGAAAATACTTTAAATAGAATTCTGAGCTAGTAACAATAAATCCTGAAAATTCTGGATAAAAAAAAGTATGTCCTCCCAGAAATCCTAAATGGAATTAACAAGAACATATTTAAGTCCCTACCCCATTCACTAGTATATCAGGTACCTCTATGAGAAAGTTGTTGTTAGCAGCTGTGTTAGTCTCAAAGTGTGTGTGTGTGTGTATGTGGGGGGGGGGGGGAAGGGGAAGGAAATAGAGCATAGCCCACACAATACTTTTTATTAGGATCAACTGAATGAAACTTAACAGGGTGCAAGTTTTCAAGTTCTCCAGAACTCTTGTTGAGGGTGGATGTTACTAAAAAATACAAAACAGGGAAAGAAAAATGCTTCATGCCATGGTAGTGTTAAGTCCTGGTCCAGACTGCATTGAAAGTGGAATGCAGAGGTGTTACGGATTTTTCTGGTATCCAGACATATCCAGCTTCTTTTAGTAACAGGCAGTAAAATTATAACAGTCCCTAGAAAATACAATTTTCAACCAGTTATTTATTTATAAAATGTATGCCCTTTCTTTCTGCCCTTAAAGCAGTTAACGATTTAAAACACACCTTTTAAAACTGTTAACATCCCCTCCCCCCAGAAAAATACACCTTTACAACAATTAAAACACAGTTAAAATATGTACGAAGACATAAACACAGCAATGAAAATATTTGTCAGGAAGGAGGGATCACTTGGGGGAATGCCAAATGAAACAAATGGCTGTACTATCCATTTTCACCAGCAGGAAAATGAGGGCTTACAAATATTTTCAATAAATAAAAAATTGAGCTAAATATGAACTTCAATTTCATTACTAGGGTTATGGATCACTATGGATCCAACCTTCTGCTTATTTTGGAATGATAAAATAACAAAGTTGTCCAGGTGATTTGAGAGGAAAAAGGAAAATGCTTTCTCTTCTCAGTAGACCCTTTGCATTTTGAATTCGCTATATAGCCTACATACAGGTGCATATCCCTATTTCATAGTAACTTGCCTTGGAAAGAAACAAGCAGCCAACAAATCAAGCAATGTAGAACAAGATTTATTCTACGAACTCCTATGTGTATCTATTTAGAAATAAGACCAACTGCATTCAGTGGGGCTTCCTCCTAGGTAAAGTGCATTGGATTGCAGTCTTACAGTACAGTCCTAAGAATACTCTCTTGAGAGTAAGATCCATTGAGTAGAACTGCTTAGAATTGCACTGCTGTTCTATTAAAAGGATGTGAATCATAGGTAGTTCTACTCAGCCATAGATTATTTGCTCCCCCCCGCCACTAGTACTCTCTTGACTGAGGAAAACGTAAGCCATAAAATGTTCTGAAGTGTATGTATTTAATGTTAATTACTATTTTGGTGTCATGGGGAGTTGGTTTATTAGAGGTTGCATCCTTGAATGTCTGATCTTCAAGGCCTTATAATTTAATTTACAGGGGAGTCTGATCTTACATGTCCTTTACTGGAAGCTAAAAATCAATCAACTTAGTTACAACTAGGCTTCACTTTTGTTATCTGCCAAGAATTGCAGAAGAGGAGGAGAAATTTTTGCCTGCTGGAATGGATTTTTAAAAAGTAGGAGGCAAGAAACCAGAGCAGTCCTCTTTTTTTCTGCCAATCACATACAGTTGTCAGGATGGAAAAATGAAAAGAATGAAATAGAGTTGGCAGGATATCAGGGTTATGGGCACAGTTTTACAACTGGGTGAGAGCCAATGGATTATCTAATATGTTGTTCCATGATAGGTTATTTTTATAACCTGATAGATTCATAAGTTTTGAAAAACCTCCAAAGAACACTCTGCAGTTTCTCAGTGTTAACTGACATTGTAATCCTGTGCAGAGATACTGCATCCTAAATAGCTTGAAATCCCAGAATTTAGAGTGAAGTAACTGTGAATAACCAATTCATGGATGGCCAAGCCTTGCCCAGTTATCAGAAGCTAAGCAGTGTATGCTCTGGTTCATATTTGGATGGGAGACCATCAAGGGAGACCTGGGTTGCTATACAAAGACAGGCAGTGGCAAACGACTTCTGAACATCTCCTGCCTTGAAAACCCTACAGGGTTGCCCTAAATTAGTGGTGACTAGACAGCACTTCCTACGGCCACCAATGTTGAATTGGGTTGCAGTGGTTTAAACCACCACCAAAATAGCTTCTTAGAAACTCAGAAGGTTTTCAGTGCATGCGGATACAAATATTTAACCACGTAATGACCAATTTCATATGTTACAAGGTACAAAATGTGCATAAAAAGCACATCCCCCATACATTTTTGACAGGCATTTACTGGCTGCAGCTGCATGACATATGGTCGCTGCACGTTGTTTCAGACAGTATTACTGTAAAAGCAAAGTACAGTGGAACCTGGCTGCCACTTAAAGCTGAGAAATCCTTAGATTTCCTTTACTCTTGCCAGTTTAACTGATTGTACTTCACAGCCCTCTTCTTTGTACCACTGAAAGTTGGGCTTTTATAAAATAATGGGATTGAAAATGCTTTTATTGAAACACATCTCCCCCTTCACTGTTCACAAATACCTTTTAAATTGCTTGAATTTGTAGCAACAATAAACTTTTGAAATCCATACCACTGAGGTGAGGCTACTTGTCACTTTTTCTATGAAAGAACCAGGTTAGGCGGCTAATAACTGTTATACAGCCAAGTAACCAGAGGGTGAAGAGTGTCAAATGAACCAGGTTTTCTATTTCATTAGCTTGAGAAAATGAAAGTTTTAGTTTGTGGCACTAAGGCAATACCACTGGGCACATGTTGGGAAAGACTGGGCACATGTTGGGAAAGAAATCTGATCAGGCCAAACAATAGGTTCCTCACAAACCTTGTCAAATTACTGTTTTCATTGCTGGCTATACATTCTTCTGATGTAATAAATAATTTTAAGCAAAGCTCATTATCGCTATAACTACAAACTCCAAAGGACAAATAGCTTTTCAAAAACCAAATGACATTTTATTTGATTAGGGATCTTTACAGTCTGCCTTTTTTTGGGGGGTGATGGGTTCAAGGCAGCTTTCAATGAGAATTTAGACATACCACATTTACGAAAAAAATTATAGTAATCATCCAGACAAATAATCCAGCTACAAAACTGTCAAGACCCATCAGAAGGAAAATGCGGCCTGAAAAATTCAGCTTTATGGAACACTTGTGATGTCTGCTTATGTGTATGTTCATAGATATGTGGCTATGGAGCTGTGAATCTGATTGGAATAGTGACGTACATTGATGTGTGCCTATTTACTTGGATTGCCTTTCTGAGGCTCCTTCTGCACAAGCCAATAAATGCGGTGTCTGGGTGCGGGGGCAACCCCCTCCCTGGACTCCCCCGCTAAGCAGCCCGGGAGCCCTGCGGAGCTGGAGCCCGCACCTCCACCCAGCTTGGCACCGAGCCGGGCAGCTGCCTGAGGAGCGCCCCGCAGACTGGGGAGGATGCGATGGGGGCCAGGGCTGGCACCGACTGACGGACGGCTGGAGGCCAAGAGGCTCAGCCAAGCCACGTGTCACCCCCGGGCAGGGAACGGCTGAGTGGCCGAGGCCGAGGCCAGGGCCGGGAGCTGCTGAGCGAGACTTCAAGGAGGTGGGAGGGCTCAGCGGAGTTGGGAGGGGCATTTAGAGATGAGAGGGGGAATGGAAGGGATAAAAGGGAACATATCATTAAGATATAGAGAAGCTTTAGGCCAGTGGTGGCGAACCTTTGGCACTCCAGATGTTATGGACTACAATTCCCATCAGCCCCTACAATTGGCCATGCTGGCAGGGGCTGATGGGAATTGTAGTCCATAACATCTGGAGTGCCAAAGGTTCGCCACCACGGCTTTAGGCAAACTTTTGTACATTAGTACCCTCACTAGACCACATATTTGTACAGCAGTCGGTTTATTGTGCAGAAAGACTGCTTCGCCTACAGTTAAAGACTGGAATGCAATTAAGAGACTTGTTAGATACCTCAAGGGTAGTGCACACTTTAAGCTGAAACTACCAGCCACTACTGATGCTACACTAAAAGCATATGCTGATTCACACTGGGGTGGAGATCTAACAGAGAGAAAATCCACCAGTGGTCAGATCATTTTCTTTGCAAATGGTCCCATTTGGTAGTCAAGCACCAAACAAGCAATGATAGCATCATCCACCACAGAAGCAGAATATGCATCTGCTGCACATGTTTGTCACAAGTTATTGTGGCCATGTCAACTACTAAAAGATCTAGGCATAGATATACCACAACCCATACCAGTGTACGAAGACAACCAAAGCTGCATTCAACTTTCAAAACAAGAAGATGTGAAGGAATGCACCAAGCATATTGACGTGAAATACCACATAGTGAGAAAGCTGCAAAAGGATGGCGTCATTCAACTGATCTACTGCCTTACCACTGAGATGCTTGCAGATCTTCTCATGAAGCCCCTACCAAGACCCTGCTTTGAAAAACTCAGAATGAAGATAAACCTGATGCCCTGAGTCATGAAACATCGAGAGGGAGTGTTGGAAGAGAAGGACTTTACACTGTTTCCTGCCTCAACCACAGAGGGGGTTTTACTGGTAAGCCAGATGCTAGATAGGGACCTAGGGATTGGCATCTTTACTTTATCATGCTGGCACTATCCCTGTGATGTTAAACTGATACTCTTAGGGACTTCCTTCCTTCCAGTTCTCTCACTCCATCTTACTCTCCAACTATCTACAGCACCATGTGTGTAGAGAGGATGGATGCTCCATGCACCCATCCCCATCCAGCTAGATCAGAATAGAATAGTGAACCTATCTATCTGCCTTTCTATCCAGAATGGAGTTCACTGATAAATATTCTTTTTATTAGATTACAAACTACAAATGACTCCAACTTTTCTTTGTGCCGAAGCTCACATGCATGTTCAGGATCCGCTCTGCTGTGCTCAGCCGCCGTGCACTCCGCTCGATGTGCAAAGGTATAATCTCTATGAGGAGATTATCCAACACTTTTTATCTGTGAGGTCTTCTTACCTGTGCTTTATCTGTGGAGTACTCTTAAGGTAGCACTCAGCTAAGGCAAAACTACATCTCATTATTCAGAATTTAACATGAATCTTAGAACCAAACTAATAAGTTGTTCCCAACAGGACTAAACCACCCCATTCAAATATCAGCGAGAAATAGCTATAATTTTTCATAACATTGTTTCTTCACTATCTTGAATTGTCAAAATGAGCTTGCTTCATCTGTCATCTATTTGTGCATCACAAACATTTTTTGCTGTTCAGGGTGCTCCCTGAGGCTTTCTTTGAGACTGGGAGATTTTTATTTGGTTACCTTTTAGAAAAGCAGTAAAATCTTCCTTTTTATTGTCTTACCTTTAGAATTTTACTTTAGAAGAAGTGATTTTTTTGCTAATTTGCCCCTTCCTCAGTGGACCTCCAACTTCCGCTTCATATTTTTCCTGGGGGTCGTCTGGTGTGGGGGGTGGAGTGGAGTGGATGAACAAGGTCTGTGTTACTGATGGGAATACCTTTCATCAGAGGAAGTGTTCCACAAGACCAAGCATTTAGGTGAGCCTACATCGCTGCTGTCACTGATTAAATGAATCTGAATTGATTAACTGCATGTGCTTTAATAGATGAAATCTGCATATGTACAAGCAATAGTTCTGAAAAATCCTCTTGCTTCCTTGATCAGCCTTGGGTTTAATAAGTAGGGTAATATATTTTAAACAAATGAAAAGTTAAATTCCTGGCCAGATTTATATTGTCTTTAAGGAAGAAAACTAGATATTTTAGGTATTTCACAACGACTTCAATAGACGAAAGAGTGGCTAGAGAGCATGCTTTCAGAAATAACAACTTCTTGTGCTCATGGATGATAAACTGTGTTGGGAAAATGAGGCAGCAACAGGACAATTTTGCTTGGTCTGATAGGCACTTTGATTTCCCGAGCTGAAACATTCTGATGGTGGCTTATGCACCTCTGTCTGTCCTATTTTTTTTGCTGAGATGGTTCAGCCAGAAAACAACAGAAACAAAATGTATGTTTTCCACTGGAGCCTGAACCATAATGCAGACCGGAGGGGAAGGTTCTTCACGACAAAATATTTGTTATTTGTTAACAGTGCACCTGTTTAATGATAGTTTCCATTCATTTTGTTTATAAGTGTCTCTCCCCACATTTTTATTTAAGAATAAGTGACTTGATGAATTGCCTCACACAATTTGAGAAGGAAATCCATTACAGACTTCTCTCATGGCAAGTTTACTATCCTAGTGCTGATTGTGTTTTCTTTGATGGAAGGGAAGTTAGAGATCTCTGTCTGGACCCTTACACCCATTACTTAACAGACTAGCAGTGGTTGGAAGTAGAGGCTACAACATTGATTGGATGGAGAGATTGGAAAAATGGATTGTGTGGAATGAATGGCTCTTTCCAGCCCAGATCTTCAGCACTAGTGAGTAACAGCCCCCAATAACAGCTTTCCTTAATAGAAACAATAATCTTTATTACTGTGATAGACTAGCATTGACCAGCATGAGGTAAATAAGATACCTATTTGTTATTCCATTAAGACATGTTAATATTATTAATATGCTATGTTTAGTGATGTTTGATGACTGGTAAGCTGGGACTATGGTTTTGGGGTACTTGTTGCTGTTCATATTTATTTATTGTTCATATTTGATTCTGTTATTCTGTTTTGTTTGTTGTTAGCTGCTCTAAGCACTATGGGGGAGAGTGGGATACAAGTCCAATAAATGAATGAATGAATAAATGAAAATATATTAAAACAGATAATAACAAAACATAGTAATTTTGCAACTTTCATTTGGCTACTTTTGATAAGTAATGATTAAGTAACAGACTGTTGGGGTTGCAGTTTTTTCATGACAGTATATAGTCTGGGTTAGGTAAAGTAAAGTTTCCCCTTCACTCGTATCCGACCCTGGGGTACCACTGCAAGCAGTGATTTCATAGGCAAGCCGTTTTTGTGAGGTAGTTTGCCATTGCTTTCCCTGGCTATTCTTTACCCCCTAGCTAGGTGCTAGGTACTAATTTACTGACCAAGAATGGATGGATGGCTGAGTTGACCATGAGCCAGCTGCCAGGATATCTGACCCACAGGGGGTTTGAACTCCTGACCGTGTGAGTGGCAGTGCAAGCACTTAACCACTATGCCACACGGCAGGGGCGTAATGCCCATTGGGCAAGGTGGGCAGCTGCCCAGGGCACCACCTTGTGGGGGGCATCAAAATGCAGGGTTCGTTTTTGGTTGTTTTTAGTGGATATCCATTTTTGGCCTGCAGGGGGCGCAGTTTTTAGGCTAGCAGCACAAAAATTTCAGTGTATCGTTAGGAGACTGTCCGTATGCTACCCCCCCCCCCCCCCCCGGTTTGGTGAGGTTTGGTTCAGGGAGTCCAAAGTTATGGACTCCCAAAGGAGTGCCCCTATCCCCCATTGTTTCCAATGGGAGCTAATAGGAGATGGGGGCTACAGTTTTGAGGGTCCATAACTTTGGCCCCCCTGAACCAAAATGCACCAAACCTGGGAGGTATCATTAGGGCAGTCTCCTGATGAGACCATGAAAGTTTTGAGACTGTGCATTCAGAAATGTGCCCCCCCCCAGCCTGCAACCCCCATTGACAGCAATGCAGAAAACTCAATGCAGAACAAAGATTCTTGGGCAAATTTCAGGATGCTCCTGCAGGGTTTTTGTGGGGTAGTTTTGGACGTATCAGCACCAAAATTTCAGGGTATCATCTGGAGACTGTCATGAGGGCACCCCCAAGGTTTGGTGCAGTTTGGTTCAGGGGGTCCAAAGTTATTAACCCTCAAAAAGGTAGCCCCCATCTCCTTAACAAAGAATGGGGGATGGGATGAATAATATCCTTATTCAAAAGAGGGTTCTTACCTCTGGCAACTACACCTCTTTAAAGAGACTCTACCCAACAACATACCTCTGTTAGGGATGCCAAGGGAAAAGTTAGGAGGTGCCTCGTGGCTTATTTGTGCTTGTACAGAAAAATTGTTGAGATGGAATGTCATGTAATCCAGCCTCCAACTTTTTAGGACTTGTTATCTCGCTGTGTCACACAGGCATGTTTCAGTGGCCATGGCGCAAGGTGAGATCTGGGAAATAAAAATTTAATCACTGCTGCAAACCCACTCAGTGACCTCAGCCAAACTACTTTCAGCCTCAAGCTCAATATGAAATGTAATAATAACCAACTTGCTTAATGGGCTGTTTGTAAAGATTACAACAATGACTCATTTTGAACTTGAAAAGCACGATGTAAATGCTGCCGTTATCATCCTTATTTAACTGTCTGCTGACCTGTATCTTTTATCCCCTGCTGTTTAATGTCACATATGTGTAAAGTGAAATCTTGAAACTGCCATTGAGAAAAGAACACATCCATGACTTTAGCAGACTTGTGTCTTTTAAGGGTCACTGTTGAGCCGTAGAACAGTAGCAAGGGAACAGCAATTTTCAACAAAGAAAGGGTAGTTACTGGTTTGCCAAACTCTGGTTTTATCTGCTTCTTCTCCCCTGCATGTTTCATGCAGGTTTTCTTCTGGGGATTGGAAATGATACAGCCTGGGAGAAAATTGCCAGAGGGATAGGATGGGGGGGGGATTAAGTAATGTTTGCAGAGAATATTTAGGACTTGCTCTTACTCCCTGGTTCTCCTGTAGAAAGCCCCTTCACTCTATCACTTTACTGCTGTTTATTGTGCCTTCCCCTCCCCCACCTTCAGATACATGTCAGCTCACCATCTTGGGGAGCTCTGTTTTAACCCCATGGATCAATCATAATTGTTGACATTTCTTCCCTCACAGTAAATGGTGCTACACAGCAAACCTTTTGAAATTCAGGAAAGTAATTTGCAGTGCTGTTTTGTGTGCATGCACATTCATGTTCAAAGAGTGAAATGCAAAACAAAAAAACACAAGCACGCACAAGGCCCTGGACATTTCCAAAATACCCTTCTATGTTTGGTAAATCTTTGCTTACCTTAATGGGTCTCCATTCATAAGAAGCAATCTCTGCCACAGCTGTAGAGGATGAGTCAAATAGCATGGTGCTC
Organism: Sphaerodactylus townsendi; assembly: GCF_021028975.2. Classification (NCBI taxonomy): domain Eukaryota; kingdom Metazoa; phylum Chordata; class Lepidosauria; order Squamata; family Sphaerodactylidae; genus Sphaerodactylus; species Sphaerodactylus townsendi. The sequence goes on along the minus strand of NC_059426.1, from coordinate 42,959,959 downwards.
CATTGTATTTTAAATACATCTTGCCTCTTCATATATCTCTTCCTCATATTTCCCTCCTCCTCTTGGATTGTTCAAACACACCACCTTCAAGATGGCCAAATTTTGCGCCTCAGCATCTTCAACAAGGAATCAGCTGGTTAAGACTTTTGTATTAATTATGTGCCCTTGAAATTTTATTCTCTTTGGATGTGCTGACGACTCTGTATCAATTCTGGCTTATTTATGAAGGTAACGAAGATAGACAGACCTAAAAGTAATCAGCAGAAAATCAGGAAGAGAATTGGAAAATAGCCATGAGATTAAAAACAGGATGAGTAATAATACTGCATGATGTAGCTGCAGTTAGAAACCTTGGAAGAATAGAAACATCTTCATCAACTGCGTAAAGCCTTATAAATTTGGCACCAGGTGAGCCTCTATGGAGAGGGAGTTCCAAAGCTTGGGGGCCGTTACCAAAAAATTGTTGTCTCCGATTCAGACCACTCAGCCTATGCAACTGGGAGCACTTGAGATTATCATAAACTGGCAGGAAGACTTACTGTGGCAACTACTGGGGTTATAATGGACTGTTCCCCTTTGGAAGGCACACACAAGACAAGTATGAGTGGGTGAGTAGTGATGCTGCTGTTCCTAGCAGTTATTACTGCCCCGTTGTTTATCATCCTGGTGAAGAACTGAGGAGCTTCTGTTCCTCATGATGAGCAGCTGGATTGACAGCGCCAGGACTTGGCCTGCTCAAGTGGCAGTAAGCAGCTGCCAATGTTCCCTTTCCCTCTTTGCCCCAGAGGAGGAGCTATGTGCCAGAAATGGTCACAGATCAATGGATGTGTGTATGTGTGCACTGCTGCACACTGCTGCTCCTCCTGTACTTACAACTGCTTTAAGTTGTAGAGAATCTTCAACTGGCCCAGAACATAGGCAAGTTGATAACAGAGCTGCCTATGGGGACCATCCTCACACAGTTGGATATTTTGCTATTATAGAGGTAGAGTCTGCCTTCTAAAGCAGCCATTTTCTCCAGGGGATCTGATCTCTGCCTTCTGGGAGGTCTCCATGCCCCCATTTGAAGGTTGGCAACTTTATGCTTTAGTGTTGTGCGGCTATAGGCCATAGTTCTCTGGTACTCAGGGATCTTTGTTTCTTTGGACATAATTTGAAGTTCTATTGTTGGAGCAGCAGTGGTGTAGGGGTTAAGGCAGATGCATTCTAATGTGGAGGAACTGGGTTTGATTCCCCACTCTGCCATTTGAGCTGTGGAGGCTTATCTGGGGAATTCAGATTAGCCTGTTCACTCCCACACACGCTAGCTGGGTGACCTTGGGCTAGTCACAGCTTCTCGGAGCTCTTTCAGCCCCACCTACCTCACAGGGTGTTTGTTGTGAGGGGGGAAGGGCAAGGAGATTGTAAGCCCCTTTGAGTCTCCTGCAGGAGAGAAAGGGGGGATATAAATCCAAACTCCTCCTCCTCCTCCTCCTCCTTCTTCGTCATCCAGATCCAGGGTATATGAAGGCCTGTCTGTCTCCTCGTGTATACTGCCCACTCACTGAGATCATCACTGAAGGGCCTAATTACTCCTCAGTCAAGCATGAAATGTGCTTCTCTTGGAGATAAGTCTTCTGTAGTGCACCATCCTTGAGAAATTTCCTCCTGATAAATGTGCCCCTGGAGCTATCTTTTAGCTGCTGAGCAAAATCTGGCCTGAGTCTTGGTGTGTTCGTAGGTATGTGTGCTGGGAATGTTGACTTTGGTTAGTTCAGCTTTCATTCTTTCTGCTTCTATGCTGCTTCTTTTATCATGTGTATGTTCAGAGTAATTATATATATTGTACGTATTTATTGTATGTTCAATGAAAGTTCTTTTTCGTGTACCATAGGTCACTTTGAATACCTCCATGAGGCAAAATACCAATTTGACAGTGTTTCTATTTCAGCAGATTTTTGTGACTTTTTTCTCCCAGTTCCATTGTTGGGTATGTTAGCTTATATGATTTTGTTTCATAAGCTTTGACTTCACGCCAGTTCAGGTATGCTGGGGGGAATTTGGCAGGCAGTTTGGACTACCATGAATAGGTGTTGGCAGACTAAATCTCCACAAAAGAGCTCTTAGCATGAAAACAGGTGTGCTAGGCAAGAGCTGTGGTCACAATATGATGAAGCAGAGAGTGCCTCCCAAAATGGCAGCTTGTCAAAAAGCTAGTAGTAGGGGAAATCCCTATAAAACAAAAGCAATGTTGATTAGTTTTATTTCTGTCAGAACCCACATGGCACATTCTCCATACAAATGTCTCTATTACATAGAAGAACAGCTATTCCTTCAGAGTCGCATTTACAGAAATGTGAAATATCTATACTATTGAAGGGAAAAAAAAGTTCCAATACCATGCAATTGAATTCTAGTGCTTTGGTATCTAGATAGATCTTTAAGGAAAGTACAATTAGAACCAGCCCAGCTATAAAGGAAGACTGTTATCATTTAAAATGCTAATAGGAAAGCAGAGCAGGCAGTTTCATTTTAGACTTTTGTTTCCTTTCTACCACCACCACCCATTCTTTTCTGGTTTTATTAGTATGTCCCCTCACTCTCAGTGTACTTCTCAGATCACAAATCACCCAGGGCTCCTAATCTAAAATGCCTCACTGCTGTGATCAGTGGCTTAAAGAAGCTCCTGGACCTCAAAAATAGACTTGAACAGAAGTGGTGTTGGCAGCATGTTCATTTCCTGCAGAGTATTCGTTTCCTGACATGCAAGGGCAGTTCCTGAAAATGCAGCTGTAATGGTATTCTAAACACTTGCACAAAGCAAATAAATCTTCCATGCTGCTTGAGAAGTAGGAGCTGTGCAATATCTACTAGTGTGGTTTCTCTGCATTTTGATCTCCTTGTTGCGGAACCATTTGGCCAAAGTGAATCACTTGATCACGTTTCATAGTATTTCATTCTCTTTTTCTGGTTTCTGCTATACTTTTCTTCCCATCCATTCAACCATATAAACCCACTTATCTCTATAAATGCATCTGTGTAGATCTGGTTGTGTGTGTGTGTGTGTGTGTGTTTATTTATTTATTTGTTTGTTTGTTTGATTTATAGGCCGCCTCACTCCCGAAGGGCTCGAGTCGGCTCACAATATGGCTGTTCACAATGACAGCAAATAAATACAAAAATATAACTTAACCCCATTAAAATCTAATGGCAGCAGTTACTTTAAATGAATAGAAATTAAAACAACAAAAGTTGTTAAAAACAGGCGCCCGATCCAAAGGTCAGAGAGGGAGGGGGAAAGGCGGGGCCCGAGATGGAATCAGGCCCAGCCAGAGAGAGAGAGAGAGAGAGTGAGAGAGTGTGTGTGTGTGTTATGGACTACAATTCATAGATGTTATGGACTACAATTCATAGATGTTATGGGGGGAGAGAGAGAGAATGAATGAATGAATGAATGAATGAATGAATGAATGAATGAATGAATGAATGAATGAATGAATGAATGAATGAATGAATGAATGAATGAATTTCCCTTACAGATTTGTCATTGCTGGGGTTCCATAGGAGCCCATCAAAGTAAAATCATGTCTTAAATGTATAGTATACCTAAGCACTTCAAATAATTATCATAGGTCTATCCTATACCCAAAGCAAACTGAGGTATATTTATATATATATATCAAATTCTTAAGTGAGGTCCCCATCTGTGGATACCTACATCTTCAGATCAGCACTAGGTCTGCAAAAAAAATCTGACATTAAAAAACATTTGGGGCTTTGAATTCCCCCCAAATAAATAAATGTTCTTTGAGCAAATGCTGAGAATGTATTTACATCAGATGGCACAGCCCAGATGTTCTATGGGCCTGGCAGTAGAAGCAGTAGCATAGCAGTCTGGTGAGAGACTGGGGGTGGAGGGGGGTGGAGTGGGAGTCATTGTGTCCCCCTGAAGTGACTCTGGGTGAATCAGTAAGAGCAAATCTAATGGGGGGAGGGGCAGAGAAAAAGAGAGAACTGGGGCAGGGACAGAAAAAAACAGTGCTGAACTAGGGGAACAGAAAGAGAGGAAAAGAGAGCTCTGGGGTAGTTGGGCAAAAGAGAGAAGGAGAGCTGAGATGGGTGGCAGAAAGAGAGAAAGAGGGCTGGGGCAGGAGAGCAGAACGAGGGGTAAAGAGTTAGAGAAGGTGTAGTAGGATGGAGAAAGAGCAAGCGGTAGAAAAGTAGAAGGGAGGGGAGGAACCAAAGTTGGGGATAATGACCCCTCTTGTGGGTTCCCCCTTGTACACCACTACTTTGGACTGCATGTGGGATGTGCCGTGTTTAATGCTCTTCTATATAAAAAAGGAAAATCCCTCCCTAGAAATATAAAATTAGCACATCAGGGAGAAAGGATGCAACTGCTGGTCAAATGTTCTAGGATAAAGATCAATTTTTTTAACAAGTCTCCTAGCTGCTGTCTGAAGTGGCACCACCGGAACACTGGAGAAAAGGCAGCAGACAGAGCTGGTTAGCACTGATAGTGGGAGAGCAGGCAAATGGGAGGCATGTGGATGGGTGGGAAAGAAGGAGGATGTGGGAAGAAGGCCTGGGGGTGAGCAGAGGAGGGCAGTGGAGGCTGGGAATGGTCTGTTCGGGCCCTCCCAAAACCTGGAACCAGCCCTGGGTATATCCTCTGTCCTTCATTTTTTAAAGAAATAGCAGCATGAACATGAAGGGTGAATGTCCAAGTCTGTAATGCCCTCTCTTTCTCTGAACATGTGAAGTGGCTTTAAATGTTTTTTTTTTTGAGCTGAGTAGAAATTCTCCAGGCCAGTGTTGTGCTGCATGTATTTACTGTTCTTGTTGCTGCAGTGACAAAGATGCTCTGTGCACAGCACTTGATAGCATTTGTCTTCATTGTTCGTATGTACATTTTTAGATAAGCAGTTGAATTGACTGTTGAAATAACAGTTGAAATAACTCCATCTGACACATACCTAATAGAGTGAGTGTGATCATATTCCCATTGGTGATTACTGGTTGTAGATAGACACACTCTCTCAAAGAAAATAACACCCAAAGGTGGCATCGTGCCAGTTGGACTTCATTGTGTGAACATACTGTTCTCCTATGCGCTACAGTAGTTGTAACTTACAAGGGGAGTTAAGTTATGTATACATTACCAGTTGGAGCTGATACCACCGACATTAAAGAAAAGGTTACTTATGAAGCCGTGGTGATGGCCCGTTATTGCTCTAAACTTGGCAGCAGGATTACATTATGATGTAACGTTTAATAGCACACCAGAAGGTTTTAATAACATTCAATCAGTGCCCCACATCAGAAATTTGGGCTACTGTAGTCTTTCAAGAGATTTAAATATACCACCATCAAATACTGCATTGTGATATGTTTGCCCAACTGTTGCCATTCCTCCAAGAACATTAAGTCTCTTTACTATGTGCAGTAAACGTTCCTTCCCCAAGTGATATGTAGCATTAAATTACCAGTGATTTCTAGATTGCATGCCTCCAGATAATGTCACATTTTTGTCCTATTGTGTGGTGCTGTGATTGGAGGTAGGTATATTGTAACCCACAGATCACTGCTTTTGAATTTTGGCCCCTATCATTAACGTAAAGCAATTAATTTGTTTATCTCAAATCCACATTCTTAACCTAAGGGCTTGGGACTCTGCAAAAGGGCAGAAAGTTGAAAAGTCTACCTCTTAAGTATTTTTCTGTGGAAGATAACAGAGTGAAAGAGAATTGTGGTTGGCAGAAGGGTAGAACTCAGAATATTCTGCAAGTCAATCTTGCTAACATGTTTATCATGAATGAATCTTTTGGACTTCAAGCAGTATCTTGACCAAATGTCTTGGGCCTAGCCCTTTAGTGTCACTAAGCTTCAGGGTGAAGGATGAAGCCAGGCTTGGCTGCATGGTTGTTGGATTTGTGCCCACCAGCTAGAAGCAATAACCTTCACTTCAATAAAAGAGTTAGATGGATAGTTATTACCTTCTCATTCTTCTATCATCACCACCATCTTAGTACAGAAGCCTTAGAAGCTAGAATTGAAAAATTGATGGGCTTGTGGTGATTTAAAGGTCACACAAGTTAAGTATTTTTTAATTCTCAGATGGCTCAAATGTGCCAGCTGTTCTACAGGTGAGGATGAAAAATGTCAAGCACTCTGGGTAGTTACACCAGGAATGCCAAATTATGGTTCATGTTGGTCTCTGGGAACTTCAGGGATGTGACGGGAAACAAGAAATTTGAGGAAAATTTGTTCTTTGGCGATGATAAGTGTGTGTGTGTGTTGTGTCGCTCCTGGAGTATGTGAGGTCATGATGAAAAGTGAAAGATTATATGATTGTGAAAGGAAGACAAGTGAGAGCCTGTGGGAGGCTATGTGGAAGAAGAAGTCACAGAAGAAGTGAGAGTTGGATGAGGGCAGGAAAACATGTAGAGGTGAGGACAGCTCAGGAAGTGCCATGGGGGCAGGGGAGGGGAGGTGGACAGGCAAAATCCAACTATACAAATCTCATTAGGCTACATTCGAGATCCACTGATGGTTTCATAGGCCACACTTTATACACATGCCCCCCAAAATCCTCTACTCCAGAATACTAATGGTTCTGTGTACAGATGGCACATGTTAACATTAGACAACTGGTTAGAAACTTGTTAGCTAAAAGCCTTTAATTGGTCATTTCTGCCCTTTAATGCTGACATCCAATAAATACATGCCACATATATATCTTCTTCACAAGATCGTCACCATATAGATTTCTCATAAATTTTAACATGACATTGTGACTGTTGGCTGTATTAGTAGTGAAAAGTGAAGTGTGTATATTGCATGAGCAATATAATTTTTGCTACACAATTTTTACCATGAACACTGAGTGAGGTTTTTTTTTAACTTGCTGTGGAAACATACCACAGTTTCAGTTTAAAGCAAACCTGAAGCTTACATCATTAACAAACAAGTGAAAGTGATACCTCACATATCCTTCTGTACTGATTCTATTCCCTGGACCCTGCCCTTCTATAAATACTAATCTATTGTGCTTTTCCCCCAAAGAAATGTGGTGAATACCGTTTTTGTTGCTGCCCTTTGTAACTTGATTCCAGTAACGAAATCCTGCTTTCTGGGCCTCTGTTCTGCCTGCTTTAAACTTCCATTTTGATGAGAGAGACTTTCAGTTGCCAAACTCCCTGTGATCTTCATTGTGTAGTTAGGTCTTGTTTCCTAATCGTGGAAGACAAAATGTTAAGCCAGCTCTACCTTTTGCTGCGACAGTGTTTTTCTACCTCCAGTGGAAATTAACAAACACATGTATATTAGGCAGAATGAGACAAAAAGAGCCAAGGAGGACCAGAGAATTGGTAAGTGCATACATAGGAGGAAAGAGAGTCCTAGCAGAGGTTGGTCTTCTGGGCACTATAAGAACAAGTTAAGGATGACTTGTCAGAATGGATCAGGAGGACCAGACTTGAGGACAGTGGATTCAATTTTGAGCAAATGCGATGTGCAGATGTAACTAATGCAGATTGTGGTTGTTTGTGAAAGTCAGAAGCCTAGTAGTACAGGACTGTGACCTTCCATAACTGAGACTTTGGGTAATGGCAATATGGGAGAATGATCTGTACGGGAAAAATGTCTGTTTTAAGAGCTCCTAAACAGAACTTGTTGGTGCAGTCTTGCTAGATGATCTTTTAGTTTCTAAATTGCTGTCACCCTTTGTGATTGCGCTACCTGTCATGCTCCACCGCTGGGTCATGCATCAGTGAGGTTTGTGTGAAAATGGCCCCAATGCCAACCACCTGCCACAAGCCTGTGCATGGACTTGTAAATGATCTCACTCACCTTTTAGAAATAAATCCTTTATTTAATGAATAATTCATTCATAATTGGAATGCAAAGTCTGCTCCTTAACAGATGTTCTCTGTATGAATAGTAGAATTGTTGTGTGCTTAAAAGATAGTTTTCTCTTAGAACCAGATATACTTTTTGTTCTTTTTATTGTTCTCAGTTTCATCCCTTTAACTATTAACAGTAAGATCCTGCTGCAATCAAGGGCTATCCCTCAATTCAGGAGCACAGACTCGGAAGGCTCTAACTCCTTTAAGGATTGCAACGGAAGATTTGCTGTGCAAACTTCCAAGCTGCATGGAGCCATGCTATAGCAAATGGGCATTTCTTCTAAAAATCCTTGTCTTGCCGTTGATTAATATAGTTTTCTATATTTTTAGATACGTTTTCATTTCTGCCAAATAGATGCCAGCCTCCCCCAGCCCTCACTTCTGAAGTCAATTAAAAACAATATGAAATAAACATGGAACATTAAATTACTTTGAGACAACGGTAAAAGAGCAAACAGTTTTAGTCAAGCTCTGCTAAAAGTTTACTAAGGTGTCAAATGTTGCACACTGATTGAAGTTAAACTTTCCACCAAGTTTGGGAACAGGATTTGATACTGTAAACATTTCGGTGTGCAGAAAACACTTCTTTCTGCAGAAAATGGAGGAGAGGGTTATATTTGTAAATTCCCTCCTCCCACTACAGACCTAGAGTTGCAAGTTCTGGGTTGGGAAATACCTGGAGATTTTAAGGGTGGAGCCTGAGGAGAGTAGGGTATGCGCAGGGGAGGGGAGGGACTTCAATGAGGTATACTGACATAGAGCCCACCTTCCAAAGCGGCTATTTTCTCTAGATCAGGGGTAGGGAACCTGCAGCTCGAGAGCCGCATGTGGCTCTTCTGCCCTTGCACTGTGGCTCCACGAGCCGAGCCGCCGGCCCCATGCTTGCCCGCCCTGCAGGCAGCAGGGTGGGCACATCCATGTGCTTCTCAGAATGAGCGGAGTAAAAGGTTAAAAAAAGCCCAATATATATAGTGTTATCTTTATTTTAAATGTCAAAAATTATTTGCGGCTCCAAGTGTTTTCTTTTCCCGTGGAAAACGGGTCCAAATGGCTCTTTGAGTGTTAAAGGTTCCCTACCCCTGCTCTAGATGAACTGATCTCTGTTGCAGTTGTAATAATGGGCGATCTACAGTCAGTGCCTGGAGGCTGGCAACCTGGAGGCAGTCAGTGCCTGGAGGCTCCCACAATTATAAATTTCATACCTAAAATTATCAGAAGCATTACCCAATCATCTTGGTATCTTGAGAAGAGATAGAGGTCTCGGGAGTCTGTGCTTCAAGTTGGCTGGGATGATGTGCAGCTTGTTGCGTGCAGATGTACGGAGGTTCGCTCCATTGACCATTGACACATTACTTAGTTGGAATAGAAATTGGCTGCAGCCCGTTTATTAATAACAACATAGGAAGCTGGGCGCGCATAAGGGGCACATCCTGGCCCCCAGGCAGCAAACACTGAACCTGGCATACAAGCAGCCACAGCTGACCCCTGGGCCCTTCGGGCAGCATTACTGCCCAGCAACATCCCCCCAAGGGGATTGGAACAGAAAATTACTAGGTGCCACTTGAGCATGTACGCATTTAGTGACATACCTAGGATTCAGGGTAGCGAGCTTCCTGCCAGGGTAGCAAGCTCTCAAGCATACCCCCAAGGCTTGCACCATTGAGCCCTCCACCACCCCCAGACCTCGTATTGAGGCCCCCAACGCGGTAAGGTCTGACATGCAAGTTCTGCCTTCCTGATAAGGATGTGCTCCTATGCCCCAAAACCGCCAGAGCTGTAACAAAGAATTAACAAAGCACCACAAACATTAACCCAAAACCTTGAACTTAGGGTGGGAGGGTGGGTCCTCTTGCTTGCCGGCCTCGGAAAGAGACCGAACCAACCGGGCGCTGCCTTCTATAGGCACACCAGCTCGCCCTTGTCACGCGATGGTCCCCCATCACGTGACTTTTCCCCGATCGGCAGCAGGGAGGAGGGCAGCTGCTCACTCCCCCCCTGCCACAACAGCACTCCAGGCTGAGATCTGGGGTGTGTTTTATATCCATAAGGATATATGTTTAATGTTTTGCTCCTTTAAGTACACTTCCCTGAAGTAATATGGGAGAGGCCTGGGCTAAGTTCTTGTGCTAGAGACTGTATTTGCAGGCTGTGAGGAAAACAAATTGAGTCTGGGAAACTTATAACCAATGCTTTAATGTTTAGTTTGGTCCTAAGAATATGAGTGGCAAAAAGGTTGTCATATATACAGCTGTGAGGTTTATTGTAAATTTGCCTCTTGTCTTGCCCTGTCTGAGTGAGAAATAGACCAAAATTTTTCTAGATGTAGGTGGCAGTGAAACTTGTTGCATTCAACAGGTGAGACCGGCCAGAGTGGGTTCAGCAAATGTTATTCAAGTTCTATGAATGAATGGTTGGTACAGTAAAAAGCTTTGTTAGCAAGCACTCGTGGGGAATGGGGGTTGATGGTTAATCAAATGCACTTGATACTCAAGTTGTTTGCTGTGCCCCACCCCCTACCCAGAGGAATCTGCAGCAACCAAATCCCACACATTGGGAACACAATGGCAACAGCTCCTATGCCAGACAGGACCTGTTCCTTTCCCCTGAGCTACAAAAATGTCCTATGCAGCAGGCAGACAAGTGTGCCAGCTGCCTGGGAGCCTTCTAACAGAACTGGCTCCCAACCCCTTGAGGCAGACTAAGGAAGAAGGAGACACCCAAGAACCATGTCAAATGGCAGGGCCTGCTGTTAGCAGCCCAATAAGACTGGAGGCATCAGTGTGACGAATGGAATGGGTAGCATTGGGGTGCATATGCTCCTTAAGACACAAGACTAAGACAGGCTGAAAGAAAGAGCTTGTCCTCCAATCAGTGCCTGTTAAGTGAGCATTCTGGATAATCAAGGGCTGGATAATAAAGCTTTTATTGTATTGTCGAAGGCTTTCACAGCCGGAATCACTCGGGTGCTGTGTGGTTTCCGGGCTGTATGGCCGTGTTCTAGCAGCATTCTCTCCTGACGTTTCGCCTGCATCTGTGGCTGGCATCTTCAGAGGATCCTCTGAAGATGCATCTTCTGATCCTCTGAAGATGCCAGCCACAGATGCAGGCGAAACGTCAGGAGAGAATGCTGCTAGAACACGGCCATACAGCCCGGAAACCATACAGCACCAAAGCTTTTATTGTAAATTAATGTTGTTCTGCCTTATTTTTATTTTTTTCTCCTCTTCCTGGGCACTGAATCCTAGAGGAATGGGGATAGAGTATGGCATGAATCTACCGAAAATTTCTGTAGGCAGAAGGGATTTCTGTGGAATGTCATTTCCTTGCGTCCCCTGTCCTGCTGCAGCTCAAAAGGTCTCCCAGAATGCTGCTTTTGGAGTTCAGGGGATCTCCTGGAACAACAAATCAGCACCTTCCATTATCTGTGGGATCCATCATCCAACCCATTTTAAGTGTAGCAAATCCATGCCAAATTTCTGATGAAAAGTATAGTGTGTACCTCTCTGTAGTACTTGTAAACACAATTAAGTCACCAAATACCACTAGCCTACACTTTATTTTCAGAACTTGCCTATAATTTAGCCATCTCAATGCTCATGGCATTATAAACATTCCTTTGTCCCCCGGTTGGTCTAGCACATTTTCTAACTTCTAAAATGATTTCTTGGTATTGGAGATGACGTAGAAGTATACTATAGAACTGCACCGTAGTCATGATGCTTCTGGATGGACGTCACTGTATGTTAACAAGGCCCAGGTTTTCCTTAGGGAATGCAAGCACTGATTCCTTTATTATTTCAGTTGAGCTATTAACACCAGAATGCTAGCGGCTCATTTTCTGTCAGGCTTGTACAAATGGCTCTTTGTTGTTGAAGGACTGATCAAGAAACTCAGTCAGACTATGCTAACTTTCAGAGGCCCGAAGCAGAAATCTGCTATCTCATTAAGGTGACCCATTTCCTTCTTTTCCTTGTAATAGTGTAATAGTAGCATTTTAGCAGTTTTATGTACACACACAATTGAAGCGTTGTGAAGAGCATTCTAGGTTAAGTAGTAACAGGTGCAATTGCATGCCTTACAAATAGCTTGTTGTTGCACCCACTCCCTCGGTCACTCCTTATTTAGAGTAAGTCAATTAATTTAGCATTTTAAGGTAAGACATTTGTATGATACTAAGGCAGTGGTGGCGAACCTATGGCACGGGTGCCAGAGGTGGCACTCAGAGCCCTCTCTGTGGGCATGCACAGAGTCGCCCCCCCCCCTCCCCAGATCTAGGCTGGTCTGGGCTGTGGGCTCAATTATTAGCATTAAACCTAAGACCTAGTTTTGGGGAAGCAGTGTAGGTAACCCTGCTAAGTGCTGTTAAACCCCACTGATCTGCATGCAAAGAACTAAAGCACGATCCTTTACCTGGGAGTAAGCTTAGTTGCTGGCAATGGGGCTTGCTTCTGAGTAAACCCTCCTAGGGTTGTGATTCACCTGTTGGAAGAGTTGTACAGTTGCTTCAAAGCAAAGCCATCGACTACCACCAAGCTTACTCCCGAGTAACACACGCCTCGGAGCCAACTGTTATTTTCTAAACTAAAACCTCAGTATTCAGGTTAAATTGCCGTGTTGGCACTTTGCAATAAATAAGTGGGTCTTGGGTTGCAATTTGGGCACTCGGTCTCGAAAAGGTTCACCATCACTGTACTAAGGTGATGAAGATCCATTTCTGGTTTCCTAAAGCCAGAGAGAAACTCTGTTGATTATTCAAGCTGGCAGGGTGTGTGTGTGTGTGTGGGTGGGTGGGTGTGTGTGTGTGTGTGTGGGTGGGTGGGTGGATTTCATGCAGCCTCACCACTATAGAGGTGCTTTCCACTTGGGACAAGACTTGTGTGTGTGGTTTCCCGAGTGCAGCTGCCTTTACAGCAATGGGGCTTCCGCATGGTGGACTTTCACACTTTTTCATTGCTCCAGTTTCCAGTGGCTGACCACCACCATCCCAAGGTCTTGTAAATATATTTTCAAAATCTGCAATTAGATATCATTATATTATTATAACAAACTTTGTATGACATTTGCTGATAAAATGCTTGTAGTCCTCTTCATTGCAAAGTAGGCTTGTGAACTTCCATGTGGGGGTTGGAGATCTTCCAGAGCTATAGCTGGTCTCCAGGCTACACAGATCATCTCCTCTGGATGAAGTGGCTTCTTTATAGAGTTGGCTGTATGGTGTTATAAGCTGCTGATGTCCCTCCCTAACCCTTTCTGAAAAGATATTAGGAGGGAGGATGGTGCTCAAATGGGTGTTATAAGCTGCTGATGTCCCTCCCTAACCCTTTCTGAAAAGATATTAGGAGGGAGGATGGTGCTCAAATGGGAAACTCCATCTACAGTAACCACACTATACATCATGAGGGAGGCAGTGACAAAATTCAGGTAGCTGGAGTCCTTTAAAAAGTGAGTTTAAGACTACTGTCAAAACATAATCCCAGATCCATCTTTTGTTTCAGAGCTTAGTTTTGGAACTTGTGAAATAATAATACTTTTCCAGTATTTTCAGTGTGTGTTCCCTCACTGGTTGTAACCAGTCACCAATACAAATGCTTACATTTCTTTAGGGAAGGGTTTCTAGGGGCCCAATCAGTCTGGAACTATAGTAGTTAGAAATCAAGCAGTGGCTAACTCCACAGTGAGAGGCGGGAGAGAAAGTGTATACAATGTTTGCTCTAGGTTTTTTAATGTTTGTATTAAAGTATAGCATTAACTAAAAGCTGAGTGAGTTATCATGGTGCTGAACTGGGAAAAAGTGTCTAAATGTATGAAAGAGTAATTGTGCTGGAGCCTGTTATTTGAAGAAGGAAAAAGGTGGGTCTGTTGACAGCCTAATGAGGAATTGTGCCCCGATTTTACAACAGGGCCATTGCTGCAGAGTTGTTTCCTAGCAGCTGTGGAATTTGCCAAGATAGCAAAGCCCTTGAAATCTGTGTTCAGCATTTTTCGAAGCAAAGTACTGTTCTTTGAGTGGACAACCTTGCTAACAGGCATGCCTTTGTAAATAAAGATATGACTAAAACATACACACTATTGAGCTTTCTGTTATCTGCGGAACCTGAAAATTCATGTGAACTTTTTTTCCAAAACTCTCCTGTTAAGTAAACTTTTCAGAACATTGTATCGAAAGAAGACTTCAGAAGTTTATGCTTTCGTGGACAGTTTGGGAACGTGGGGGTATTAAAGTGAATAGGATTACTCTTGTATAATTTTTTATTGATGCTACTGGCAAGTATTTTTTTGATGACGCATAAGAAAGTCTTTCTCATCTCTGTGTGTACTGGCTTGGTGGATAACATTACTAGTTTTGAAAATGAAAATCAGTGAAAGTTACAGATGTCAAACACACCCTAAAACTATTACATGGGTGTTGTGCCTATTTTTTTAGTGCTTGGGATCACTTGTTGAGAAGTTTTAATAAAGGTTGGATGTATATTCAATATACTATTCCTGACTCTACATATGCTGGATCATGTCCATATGGGTCCCCTTCACCTCTGAAATGCAAGTACTGAAAACTGCATGGCAATTCAGAGCATCTCCAATCTCCCATAGTTCCTGTAAAATCAGAAATATCCCTATATGTGTTCTATAGTATAACAGTATCTATTTCTCTCTGGATGACAGAGTGTGTGTTCATAAATTTGCAAAAAACAATTGTTGCTCATCTGACCCGTATCTTCTGTTTCTCTTTGCCGATTCATATTCTCTCAAAAGGTCACATATATCCCAGGAGACTTGCCCTTACTGGTTTGGTGAAAATGCTTTCAAAACCCCCAAGTATCCTAATGGTCTTTCCTTACTGGTTTGGTGAAAATTCTCTCAAAAGCCCATAAGCATCCTAGTGGTCTTTCCTTACTGGTTTGGTGAAAATTCTCTCAAACGCCCACAAGTATCTTAGTGGTTTTTCCTTACTGGTTTGGTGAAAATTCTCTCAAAAGCCCATAAGTATCCTAGTGGTCTTTCCTTACTGGTTTGGTGAAAATTCTCTCAAACGCCCACAAGTATCTTAGTGGTCTTTCCTTACTGGTTTGGTGAAAATTCTCTCAAAAGCCCATAAGTATCCTAGTGGTCTTTCCTTACTGGTTTGGTGAAAATTCTCTCAAAAGCCCACAAGTATCTTAGTGGTTTTTCCTTACTGGTTTGGTGAAAATTCTCTCAAAAGCCCATAAGTATCCTAGTGGTCTTTCCTTACTGGTTTGGTGAAAATTCTCTCAAACGCCCACAAGTATCTTAGTGGTCTTTCCTTACTGGTTTGGTGAAAATTCTCTCAAAAGCCCATAAGTATCCTAGTGGTCTTTCCTTACTGGTTTGGTGAAAATTTTTTTTCTTTCTTCTCAAACTTCCTTCCACAAGTATCCTAGTGGTTTTTTCCTTACTGGTTTGGTGAAAATTCTCCCCAAACCCACTACACAAGTATCTTAGTGGTCTTTCCTTACTGGTTTGGTGAAAATTCTCTCAAAAGCCCATAAGTATCCTAGTGGTTTTTCCTTACTGGTTTGGTGAAAATTCTCTCAAAAGCCCATAAGTATCCTAGTGGTCTTTCCGTACTGGTTTGGAGAAAATTCTCTCAAAAGCCCATAAGTATCCTAGTGGTTTTTCCTTACTGGTTTGGTGAAAATTCTCTCAAAAGCCCATAAGTATCCTAGTGGTCTTTCCTTACTGGTTTGGTGAAAATTCTCTCAAACGCCCACAAGTATCCTAGTGGTTTTTCCTTACTGGTTTGGTGAAAATTCTCTCAAAAGCCCATAAGTATCCTAGTGGTCTTTCCTTACTGGTTTGGTGAAAATTCTCTCAAAAGCCCATAAGTATCCTAGTGGTTTTTCCTTACTGGTTTGGTGAAAATTCTCTCAAAAGCCCATAAGTATCCTAGTGGTCTTTCCTTACTGGTTTGGTGAAAATTCTCTCAAAAGCCCATAAGTATCCTAGTGGTTTTTCCTTACTGGTTTGGTGAAAATTCTCTCAAAAGCCCATAAGTATCCTAGTGGTCTTTCCTTACTGGTTTGGTGAAAATTCTCTCAAACGCCCACAAGTATCCTAGTGGTTTTTCCTTACTGGTTTGGTGAAAATTCTCTCAAAAGCCCACAAGTATCTTAGTGGTCTTTCCTTACTGGTTTGGTGAAAATTCTCTCAAAAGCCCATAAGTATCCTAGTGGTTTTTCCTTACTGGTTTGGTGAAAATTCTCTCAAAAGCCCACAAGTATCTTAGTGGTCTTTCCTTACTGGTTTGGTGAAAATTCTCTCAAAAGCCCACAAGTATCCTAGTGGTCTTTCCTACCGGTTTGGTGAAAATTATCTCAAAAGCCCACAAGTATCTTAGTGGTTTTTCCTTACTGGTTTGGTGAAAATTCTCTCAAAAGCCCACAAGTATCCTAGTGGTCTTTCCTTACTGGTTTGGTGAAAATTCTCTCAAAAGCCCATAAGTATCCTAGTGGTTTTTCCTTACTGGTTTGGTGAAAATTCTCTCAAAAGCCCATAAGTATCCTAGTGGTCTTTCCTTACTGGTTTGGTGAAAATTCTCTCAAAAGCCCATAAGTATCCTAGTGGTTTTTCCTTACTGGTTTGGTGAAAATTCTCTCAAAAGCCCATAAGTATCCTAGTGGTCTTTCCTTACTGGTTTGGTGAAAATTCTCTCAAACGCCCACAAGTATCCTAGTGGTTTTTCCTTACTGGTTTGGTGAAAATTCTCTCAAAAGCCCACAAGTATCTTAGTGGTCTTTCCTTACTGGTTTGGTGAAAATTCTCTCAAACGCCCACAAGTATCCTAGTGGTCTTTCCTACCGGTTTGGTGAAAATTATCTCAAAAGCCCACAAGTATCTTAGTGGTTTTTCCTTACTGGTTTGGTGAAAATTATCTCAAAAGCCCACAAGTATCCTAGTGGTTTTTCCTTACTGGTTTGGTGAAAATTCTCTTTTTTAATTAATAGCGATGAGTAAAATTCCCATTTTTTTTAAAAAAATGATTGCACTAAGGGTGAATTATGAGTGGATGCTTTTTCAGTAAAATAAGCATTGCTGTAGCATGTATGTCTTAAATATGATGACCACCTGCCAGATAAAGAAGAAGATACCTTGAGACACTGTAGCTGGGCTGATTGTCTTGGAGAGGAGATTCTAAGACAGAAGGGTGGAAAACTCGAAGGAAAAATGTTTTTCTTCAGCTGATGTGTATTTTAGCATGGTGGCAGCAGTGAGGGGATTTTTGTGGTTGTTGTTGCTGAGCTGCAGGATAGGGCAGTGATGCAATAGTGTGATAGTGCCACATTGCAATCTGTTTTTTAAATCTCTATGAAATTAAATAATTGAGCACTATAACATTTAAAATGTTTGTTAAAACTAAGTTTATTTTCCATTAATTTTCATGTTCAACAGGAAATACTAATCATTGTTTCACTTAGTTTGCATTGTTATTGATGACAACAGATGGTTGCTAATTGTTGCTGGTGTGAGTTATTAATCATAGCGTTAATTGATGTTAGTTTTAAGAATTGACTTGGCACTTTCGCAGTTGCAGAATAATGCACTTTCAATCCACTTTCAATGCACTTTGCAGCTGGATTTTACTGTGCGAAATAGCAAAATCCACTTGCAAGCAATTGTGAAAGTGGATTGAAAGTGCATTATTCTACATGTGCAAAAGTGCCCACTGTTGCCACTATTAGATCTGTAATTTTAGCTTGTTGCTGCTATGGATAGTATACTGCTATAGTTCTTTTATTAGTATTATAAAGTGTGCAGAATTTTTCTGCTGGGTTCAGTTTTCCTGGTTCTGGAGGGCTGCGCATTCCAGTATTCTGGGGGACTGGGAGGTATGATGGTGGGAAGAGAGTAGTAAGAAATAGGGTCACAAGATATGGGAATTTTCAAGTCCCTTCTAACCTGTGTCCCATCCTAAGGAATAATGATGTACAGGTTTCTATGGTTCCTTTGTTTTCATCATTGATGTTGTGCAGTGCCAGATCCAATTAAAAACAAGGCTGCCACCCTATGTGATATTATACTACATGTTAGCTTTGGTCTAGCTTGCTTAAGCAAGACCTGGGTATAGTCTAATGAGATGGTCTCCCTTATTCAGCTGATTCCTTCGAATTACTTGGTCCTTTATCACTCCCAAATCGCAGGTTCATTGTCCTCACTGCGCCATGTTTCACTTGAAGACATCTGTGCCTGCCCCAGATTCCAGCAGTGCAACAATCCCCACTGCCACACAATGGGTTTGCTTGGCATCTCCTGATTGGCTGTTGTGCCATGCTGGGGCGGGAACAGGACAGTCCTGCTCCCGTCCCTCTTCAGAGTGGTGCATGTCCTCTCGCTTGCTCGTTATCTCAGTCAGACGTGAGAAACAAAGGAGTCTGGTTTCCAAGCGTTCCCATTCTCTCATTTCCTCGTCAGAGTGGTTAAGCGTTAGACCAGCATCCCCATTCTTACTTTACCCCTTGGTTGACTGATGAATTTTGACAGAAAAAGAGGGAATTCAGATGATTACAGCAAGTTTGGCAGCAAGTTTGTGATGAAACCTTGAGAACACATGATAGTGCTGGTTTGAAAGCCTATGACGTGGCAGAGAAAGCAACAAAGTCTTTTTCTCCTGTTTCTATTGCATCTGCTAGTTTGCATCCAGCTGAATATTTAACATTGTTTAGACATGGACCTCTCCTAAAGAGCATTAATTTGTGTTCCTGTATATGAGAATTTTTATGTTCATTTTACATTGCTGATAGAGGTTGGTTAAAAGTGAGATACTTATAGTCTGACTCTTTCAGACTATTCAGCCTGAGGGGATAATGCTATGTTGTGGGCAAACTCAGATTCAACCCATATTGGTGGAAACGAACAAAGAACAGGGTCATTAATTTTTTCTTTCATTAGGCAGGTTGATTAGCTTGGTTAACTATCTACTTATCAGTCTCCTGTGCATGAATATGGATAGCCCTGGGTAATCTGAAATGTGTCTAAGGACTCATTAACTTCTCTCTCCTCAAAGTCTCTCCAACACATATGCTTCAAAATACCCTCTGTGATAAAGCACTGCCTGTTCTTTTGAAATGAATGGGGATTATGCAGTAGCACTGTCTGGTGGTTTCCATGCTGAGACACTATGGCATTGCCCTACTGCCATGCTAACATAATAATTTTTAGGTTTTTTAATATTTGGAGGGTTTCAGTTGGAGGTTTTTAATTGTAGCCTACTTAGCTTGGGCATATATCCATCTCTGTTTCTGTGGTACCCTCCATGGCATAGCTAGGGGCTGAGGGGACTGAAGCTCTGGACACCACTTCCTGGGACAGCATTGCAGGGCCACACCTCCCCTCACAACTGTACTCCAGTTTGAACTCCATGTGGACTTCGAGGCAGGAGCGCCATTGTATGCTGACGAACAAGGCTCACCTCACCCTCAGTTTCCATATGGAGATCAGGAGCAGGGAAAGCTTGTTTGATTCTGGCCTCAGTGAGGCTTGGGTCAAGCTTTAAATTGCAGGCTTCCAGCCTGAGGTTTAGAACTCAATCTGGCTGAGGCCAGCACCAGACTGAGCACTGAGGGCTGCTGCACTCTAGCTTTATATTGTTGGATATGCCCCTAAGTGCCACCTGACTGTATGTGGAGTTGTGAATGGGTCCAGCAACGTAGAGGTAGAGCAGGTCAGCCCTCAGTGCTTAGTTTGATCCTGGCTTCAGCAAGGCTTGAATTGAGCTCTAAAGCTGGACCCAAGTCTCTCTGAGGCTAGGACCAAATGGGCCCATGGTGCTCCCAGTTTCCATGTGGAGATTAGGGGCAGGGTGAACCCTGCTGCACCCATGCCCCAAACTCCATGGGCAGTTCAGGGCCAGAACACAGCTGTGTGTGTGGGGGGGGGGGTCGGCAACCAAGGTGAGCACCAGGCACCATTTTATGAAGCTAGACAACTGGGTACCCCCACTATGCCATTAATCCAATGGAGCCTATTTACATACTACCTAGAATACAAGTTGGGTCCATGGACTCCATCCTGTCTTTTAGGTAACAGTCAAATGTGAATTGAACCCAATTTGGACAGAGATTGTAGCATGTTTGGAGAAACGCCATCCACCTTCCCCTCTGCTCCATTTTCCCAACTTGAAATAGTCATGGGACACGATTTGGCCCATTGGGTAACTCACTATACACTTGGGAGTTTTTGCAAATAGACTGCATAGCTCTTCCTCAAACCATTTCACATCAGGAAAATGGTACGGCGGGGCTGAAGCCTGTTCTCCATGTGTGCTGCAGTCATGATCTGAATTGT
The DNA here is from genome assembly GCF_021028975.2 of Sphaerodactylus townsendi. Classification (NCBI taxonomy): domain Eukaryota; kingdom Metazoa; phylum Chordata; class Lepidosauria; order Squamata; family Sphaerodactylidae; genus Sphaerodactylus; species Sphaerodactylus townsendi. The sequence continues at coordinate 42,939,773 of NC_059426.1, read as the reverse complement.
CCATTGCACATACATACAAAAATTACAGGAAACTTTTAACTCATATTGACTGATAATACAAGGAACGTATGATTCAAATTACCAAAATTGCTGCATATAAGTACTGCAGTGGCAAGTGTATTGTGCAATATATCAAATTAATCTATATACAAAACAATATTCCCACTAAATGTGCAAGTCTATTTACACTATTTTCCAATTACAGTAAAGTACATCTATGAAAACGTTTCAATTCATTCAAGAGTTCATTCCAAACCTGTAGGTTGTGCATAGGGTGGGGAACCTCAGGTCTCACCTGAGTGCTCTGTAATATGTGAGTCAGTACATGCTGTAGAAAATACTTTACTTTAGTATTTCCTTACTTCTTTCCCTCTTGCAAATCACAATGAATGTTGCTTGGGGGACATTCCATGTGTGCTCTCTCTTTTTCTTATCAAATTAAACAGAGATAAGGAATGAAGTCTGCAGAGTGATTCAGTTTTGAAAATTGTATTGAAGAAATGGCATGGAAGTTCTGCAAATAGTTTCCAAAGCTCTGGTGCTTATAGTTATCTGGATTATATGGCTATGTAAAGCTTCACTTGTCATGAATGTTATCTGTCAGTTGATGCTTCTCAGTGGAGAGAGGAGAGAATATAAATATAATTTATTTCCAAATATAATTGGTTAAGGTTTTGAACGACCAACAACAAACCCTTAGTCGCTCACTGTGCAGGAGATATACTCACCTAAGCCTTGTGTGTCCTGCACACCCATTGGCCTGTGCCCCACTTGACCCCTCCCAAACCTACCTTCCTTGACTGAATCCTCCCCATTCCCCACCACCACCACAAACAATACGTTGGCCTCCGGGGCAGCACCCAGGAAGCAGCTGCTGCCCTGGAGCCCAACCCAGACCTCCCTGATTCCCCTGACCCAAATGGCACACTGGGCTTTGGGACAACAACCAGGAAGCTGCTGCTGCCCCATAGCCTGCCTTATACCACCACAATCCACCCTCCCCTCACCCCAAGTGCCTGGAATTCCTCTGCCCTCTCCTACTCCACAGAACAAGCAATCACCCTCCCCAAAAGCCCTCCAGAATCCCCCATCCCAAATCATGCATCCTGGCAAGGAACACCCTGATAGCAGAATTTGAGCGGGGCTACTTAGAGTAGAACTAGTGGTCTTGTACAGCAACACTCCCACCTTCACGAAGTATACTCCACACAGCTTTGTCATTCATAAGAAGGCATTTATCATTCAGTTGCTCTATGTACAAGTAACTATATACAATGTAGAATATTCAGCAGAGAATCAAAGTGCTTCGCCTAACACCTGTTTCCCAAAGGAACACTGACCCAGTATAATACAAGTGCTTTTATACAAGACTCAACCAATCATGTTAAAGGTCACTTGGAACAGGTAAGAACCGGTTTGTCAGCTCAGTCTCATGCTGACTCATGCTGGATAGGATATGGACACTTTAACTATCATGACACCCCTTCTCATATCCTAGGAAGCAGTCATTACATACAATTACAAATAAAAGTTACAAAGAAAAACTACATAAGAACATTGACAATACCTAACAAAGGCAACATACGTTCAAACTTCAGTTCTGGTACTGCTTTAGTAAACAAGTCAGCTTGATTGTTTTCACTTTCAATATAAGACAAAGAAATTGTTTTATTTTGCACCATTTGCTTTACATTTTGGTACCTCACACCAATGTATTTTGTTCTTGTTCTCATGCTTTCAGTTTCCAGCTAAACTTATACAGTTTCAGAATCATCTTGAATGACTACAGGTTCTACACATTGCACCTTTTAAGTCAGATAGCAATTGCTTTCATCCATTGCAACTCTGTGCATGTCCTCAGATAACGCTAACAATACTCTGCCTCTAGATGTTGACAAGGCAGTTGTTGCGTCTGTTTCCTTCTCGATCTCCAGTACCAACAAGCAAATTATCAGCATATTTAATAAGATAACCCTGTGCAGGGATCCTCCTATTTTTTCAGAATCATCTGCAAAAGAACTATCTGCTGCAGCTGTTAAGACTTTGGGTTTCCTTTGTTTGGAGCTATCACCACAAAAAAATGCTGTGTACCTTTTAAATAATCTAATTCCATTACGTGTCAATTCCTTGCCAAGCATGTAGTGTGGGTTTAGGACACAAGTCTGCTTTAAATAGTTAATGAGCAAACATTATATCTGGTCTTGTCCAGTTTGCCAAATGGGCCAAACTTCCAATGACAGAACGATATAATTCAGGATTATCAAAAGAAACATCAGAATCCTTCTTTCCTTTAGTAAACTCAGTAGACATAGGTAAGCCTTTTGCTACTTTGCCTTTCTCTAAGCCAGTACTCACCATGAGCTCTTCAATTTTGTCTTTCTGACTTAGCAGCAAAGGTTCCTTCTGTTGCTCTTTAGTTATGCTATCACCTAGATAGGCTTTCAGGTAGCCTAAATCTTTCACCCGAAATGTCTTCCCCTAAACCGGGTCATAGACATCAGTGATTTGAGCATCAGTTAAGGCAGTAACACACATGTCAATTCTACGTGAAACAATTATGATGACTTCGTTCTCGGCCTTCACCTTTAGTATACACGCAAGGATCTTCAACACTGGCTGGAAACCCAGCTCTTTAATGTGTAAACCATCATGCAAACACTGATTCCAATTTCTAGCTGCCTGGCATAGGCCGTCAGACAGTGATTTACATATATAATTTGTACACTTTGCCTTTTTCAACCCATATCCAGGTGCTGGTTTCTTTATATACACATCCTCTGCTACAGAGGAAGCGTGTAAATATGCACACTGAAGTCAAAAGTGACGCGATTTTCCATTCCCTTTGCATTGCTATAGCTAGCACCAGTCCTCATTAAGACTCCAGCCTTAGCAATAAGGCGAATATGTTTGCTCTCATAATTTTTCTAGAAATAAAGTTTGCCCGTAGCCCTGGGCAACCAAGCGAGCTTTGTTACAATTGCTTATCATCCCCATTGGGCAATGATTTCTTCTTGTACACCCTAACGTGATCCAACCACTTTCTGTAATTCTTGGTGGCGAAGTCTACATAATTTCAAAAAAAACATTTTGCTTCACTAAGGATTCAAATGTCATCCATCCATAGCAGCATCTCCACAATTACCTTGTTCCCTCAGGAGGTCTAGATTTACCATCTCCTGGAAAGCTTTGGAGAGGCTCTTACCCATGTTTGACAGATCCTAACAACCTGAAGTAACTTACTCAAACCTTTGCAATGGCAGCACTCCTTTTATTTTCTCTGTTGGACCTCCAAGTGGGAAAATCAAGCACACTTATGATTTTCCTCTTCTTTCTCTGGAGTCTGAACTACTGCTGTCCTCTCTCTCTCTCCTTCCACTCCTAGGAATGTGACCTTGAGTAGAGGAGGATGGAGTGCACTCTGGCTACTGGGATTGCTGCACCCTTGCAGGCTGTTCAGTTAAGGCAGGCAGAAAAACCTCCTGGAATTAGAATGAACATGCTCCCAACCTGTGTGTCTTCTCCTAAAGGTTGGCACTTCTAGAGACTACAATTCCTGCCAAAATTCCAGACTAAATCTATAACCTTTAGTGTTTTCTGAATAACCTGTAAACAATCATCTTTGATACCTGGGTTTACCTTTAGTTCCCTTTGTGCACTTGGTAATCAAGACATTGTGCAGCTTTCTAAACCTTCTCAGGTGTTTCAAAGAGGGTTTTCTTGCCCTTGAAAACAAACGCATGTAATGGGGTGTTTCCCTGAAATACTGGAGACTCCAGAGACGCATTAATTACGTGAGTGGCAGCACAGACAAGCCTCCCCCCCAATAGTGAAAGGGTAGTTTTGCATCATCAAGCATGCAGATCACGCATCACCTGCCACCGAAAACTCCCAAAAGCGTCCTCTCTGATACCTCCCCGTTCTCCTGAGGCGTAAAAGGGTTAGTTGTTTCCTTGCGCACAATTGTCCCTTCTTTGCCCATACCAGGATTGAAAGGCTTTTCACTCATGTACTCTCCTCACGCGATCTGTTTTGTAGCCTTCATACCTTTATAGGAGTGGTTTCTTTCCAGCCATGGCAACCCAATCACTGGAACCTCTCACAGGAAACTTCTGCTTTGGATTTTAACAGTAGACAATAAGAGTACCTACTATAATCAAAATCCACAATCAACATGATGCATGTAACGGGTACTTATGACTGGCTGGGAAAGGTCCAGCAAAGAGTCCAGAATGGACCAAAGCTAAAAAAGGTCTGTCTGTTTGTCCTATTGCTTACTTTAGCAACAGGAAAGGCTTTGACTTTGCAGCCACTACAAACAGAACACTCCAGGTAATGTTTACAGGGTTTTACTTGTATGTCACACACTTTAGCTAAACTGCTTTATAGTAAAGGACCACCCTTGCATGACCTAGTACACAGTGTAACTTCCGGTAGCACACAGTTAGTCGTGGTAAAGGCTTATTAGACAGACTGGATAGTTGTTTTACACTCCTACATAAGTACCTTTGGGAATCATGGCGGGTACAACATATCGCCTTTAGTTGTCCTTTGCATCAATAACACATTATTTCTGTTCACATAGCACATGTCGACTGGTTAAATGTGACTTTCTACCCATCCTGAACAAGGGCATGGAACACTTAACAAATTAAAGTCTAGGTGGGGGGACTAGGTAACACATTTCCTTTGAATATTTAGTCCAAAAAAGCAGGTACATACGCCACAGTTTCGCCCGTAAAGACACCTCTGATGATGAACCATCAGCGAAGGCTTACGTGGGAAATGGTAGTAGCAGTTTCATCACGAAGCAAACTTCTGTCACGTTTACACAATGTGCCGTGCAGGCACTAATCCATCAACCAGCTGCTTTGCTTTCTTTTTTTCTCCACAGCACTAGTCACCAACATAGCTGAAAACGTCATACCAGTCAGAGCTTGTTCTGGAGCATTGTAAATGCTTCCGTTTCGCCCCTTCTGTCCTTTCTTCATCTGCGCTTTTATTGTCGGGCGTCTGGACAGATTTCTGCAAAGCGATATGATTTCACGGACCCACTTTAGCAGTAACATCTCCAGGAACAGAATAGGCTTTCCACAGGGCACCGTCTCTCCACCGATGAAACCTTTCCACCTCAGAGCGTTGTTCGTCTTCATATATATAGGGCAGCTTCAACATGCACGGCTCCTCACTGCTTTGGAATTCCCTCTGTTGCTGACCTTCTAGAAAGCAGCCGCGAAGTCACGAAAGAAGGAAGTGTGAGGTCTGCTTTCAACACTTTGTAAAGCGCATAAACCAGCTGATCCCAACCTTTGGTCAAGTGATGATAAGAGATGATATAAAAGATTTATGGGGACTCATAGGAAGAAACCATCCCACGGTCTTCCAATTGGCCGAATAGGGACCTCATTAGCTGCGATAATGAGTAGAAACGCGACTCCACCAGCTTTTCAAGCTTGCAGCGATTTATATAGCCGTCTTCGCTATCAGGCATTTTAGACTCCTTGCTGTATCCTTTTGCTGATATATGGGGAGCCTTGAGGCGCCTCCACAACATTCTTCCGTGATTTCACAGTGTCCCGGAACATCTACAGAAGCTGGGAGTTCTCCACGACCAGAATTTATGGAGGACACGGGCTTTTTTGATCAGCGCTGGCGATAGTAACCCGCCGCCAAGTCGGCAGCGAAGCCGCGGGGTGGAAGTCTCCACCACAGACCACAAATCTTCCCGAATAAAAGATAGGACTGCATCTTACACGCCTTAATGACAAGTAGTTGTTCCTCATTAAAGGCGTTCAAACGACATGCCGGCTGCTGTGACCGGGCCATATAAGTAGACTCTGTACTGGACAGCCACACCACAGCTCACAGGAACACGCACAGGGAACACACAGGAACCACCGCCTTTACTCACAGGAGTAGACCCTTTGCGACCGCCTGGGCCCATAACCTGATAGCCAGGAATTTGAGCGAGACTACTTTAGAGTAAGAGACTAAGTGGTCTTGTGCCACTAACACTAACCTCCCACCGCCTTCCACAGTAAGTAAACTCCACACAGCTTCTGTCATTCATAAGAAGGCATTTATCATTCAGTTGCTCTATGTACAAGTAACTATATACAACGTAGAATATTCAGCAGAGAATCAAAGTGCTTCGCCTAACACCTGTTTCCCAAAGGAACACTGACCCAGTATAATACAAGTGCTTTTATACAAGACTCAACCAATCATGTTAAAGGTCACTTGGAACAGGTAAGAACCGGTTTGTCAGCTCAGTCTCATGCTGACTCATGCTGGATAGGATATGGACACTTTAACTATCATGACACACCCTCCCCAATCCTCCACAAACACTCCCCCTCTCAACCGCCACACCAAGCAACCACCCTTCTGAAACCCCAGTACGCCCTACCCCCCAAAAAAGAACAATGCCCAGGCCAGTGAAGAAGAGTCTCCCCAATCCTCTGCACACTCCCCCTCCCACCCCCAGACCAAACAACCATGCTCTTGAAGCCCCAGCATGCCCCATCCCCTGTCAAAAAGCATCCCCCCAGCCAACCAAGGAAGAGCCTCCCCAATCCCCCATGCACACTCCCCTCCCAAGGAATGAGCACACAACAACACCTACCCCCGCTGCCACTTTCCAACAGCCTCCTTAACATTCGCCAAAGGGCGTTGCTTCCACGGTTTTCTCTTCAGCAGCGCAGTGGCCGAGGGAACGAAATGGTGAGTTAGGCCCACCCTCCCCCTCACCTTACTAGAGCCCATTTTATTTGAAACTAAAATGGGCTTTATTGCTAGTGTATATATAATTTATTTTGCCCAGTACTCAGTAGGATTCCATACACTGAATGCTTGCTTACTTAGCAGAAGGGGATTGTATTCATATACAGCATGCATATTTGGTAGAAGACTTTTAGTGGACATTGCATTTCATCTAGGTGAGTCATGTTAATGAAGGTGTATAGGCAGGAGACTTGCTGTTCTCACTAGCCATGCCTTTCAGGTTCAGTGAGGTCCATGAGAGGAAAAAGGTTTTTAAACAGGCACCAGATTCACTTTTCCAGTGAACAATCAGATAGGGTTGGCAGTCTCCAGGTGGGGTTTGACAATCTCCTGATCTCCAGACTACAGAGAACAGTTCCCCAAGATAAAATTGCTTCTCTGGAAGGTGGACTTTATTGCATTTTATCCTGCTGAGTTTCTTCCCTTCCCCAAGCCCTGCCTTTCCCAGGCCCCACCTCCAAATTTTGAGAAATTTTCCAACCCAGAATTGGAAGGCCTAACCCAGAAGGGAGATCATGTATGTTGCCAGTTTGTCCAAATCCTAGAGCCATGGCAGCGAACCTTTGGCACACCAGATGTTATGGACTACAATTCCCATCAGTCCCATCAATTTAGCCATGCTGGCAGGGGCTGATGGGAATTGTAGTCCGTAACATCTGGAGTGCCAAAGGTTCGCCACCATGGTCCTAGAGTGTCGCATCAGTGTCATGCCAGTAATATGACATAGCATCCAGGTATTTGCTGGAAGTGCAATTGCGGCATCCCTGCGTTCCCGTAATGTCTCACCCCTCCTGGTTCCTAAGCCGCTAGGTACGTAATGCGTTTTCCTATCCAGTGTTTATTTGGAGGCAGTTTGCAATTTTATTTTGGAGAAGAATAACGTCTACCTCAAGAAGGTTCTTTCTGTCTCCAGCTGACAGTGGAATAATTGTTGAAATCCTTTTCAAATAGCTGTGGTTATCCAAAGCTTTTAATAAAAACATCACGTTAGTCTTGTACTTTACCATATGTGAACATTCTAAAGAAATAAATGGGAGCATCCTGTTCAGTTCTTGTACGAATCTTGCAGTTCAACTAAACATTTTTTTAACTTCCTGTTGCTGCTAATCAGGGTGAGAGATGTTTGAACTAATTCCTGCTCTAGGCTAAGAGGCTGAATAAGTGGCAGATCAAACAATGTCTGTCTAACAACGTTTGACACATTTTATCTTAGCCTTGTTGGTTTTCATAGATAGCATTTGGCAGATGGTTATTGCTCTGTAGTATGTGCAAAGTTAAACCAAGGTGAGGCTGAAATGGCCTGATTACTGAGCTTCACTGATTGCCCTATGGAGCTGCAAAAAAATAAAGAAACAAAGTAACTGTGACTGAAGCCCTGGAATGGGGAGGGTTATGAATTTACTATGGGAAGTTTGGATCTTCAGAAGAGACTGTTTCCCTAGGTGGCAGGCTAGAGACTAGGCATGAGGCGAAGAACACAAGTCTTGCTAAGCATTGCTTTAGTTTGGCTATTCGGCTCAGGAATTTTGTGCTAACTTATAATGACCCTGGTGGGGTTTTCAGGGCAAGTGATTGAGCAGAGGTGGTTTGCCATTGCTTTTATCTGCAGAATCTTCCCTGGTCTCCCATCCAAGTAGTGACTCAGCTTAGCTTCCAAGGTATGACAAGATTGAGCTATACCGTACCATTCCACATCCCAACAGAAACGTTGTTAAAGGGGTTTTATACAGCTCTTTTGTCACTGTCTGTGTTTGGAGGAGGAGGGGGAATCGGCCTCCAACTCCAGGGCACTTCATATGCCCGAGTAGGCCAATGTGGCTACATGCTAGTGCTCAATGAAGTGATTGGATTTGAATTGTAGACCAGCATAATCACTGGCACCACAGCTGTTTTAGGAAATGCAAGTGTTCAAACTGTGGCATTAGAAACTGCATACAACTTTAGCAAAGCAAAGGAAATGCTCAAAGAAGGCGAGAATTATATAAAAGGTACAACTGAGAAGGCAGGTAGTGACTGCAAGCACAAAACTTTTGATATACAAATGTCAATGGCACTGGAAAACGAGATGGGAAATTAAGATTGTTTTGAGTATCTTTAGAAGTGGCTTCATTTCTTCTTTTCTTCCGTTTCCTTTCCTGTGCTACCCCTGAGGGCTGATGGGGAAAATTAAAAATCAAAGGACCGTAAATGTTATCTGTTTTGAGAAGTAGCTCGGCGGGGGGGGGGGGGTGGCGGCGGCATGGGGAGGGGGAAGAGATAAATCTTAAAATACTGACTCAGCAATCTGATACAATTTATTGTTAAGCATGATTTATGTACATATTTGGAAATGTCTCTTTCCTTAGCATGATTCAACGATATAGAATAAATCTTCCTCCTGTGGTCTTCTGAGATTCCCTGTTTATGGCATCTTGGAGCCATGCCTGTTGCGAGCCCAGAGTGGAAATCTTTGCTACCTAAAGCAGAAACAATGTGTTGACTAAGTGGAGATGCATTTAATTGTTTTTTTTCTCTAATGAGAATTCGTGAGGGAAGTCCTGTGGCAGCTCTATTTCACCACCATTTTGCTGACAGACTTCAACAGTAGCCTGGAGTTTGCTGTTTCTATATGTTCTTCTATAGCTGCTGATTACAAGGACACTGGTATGTAGTCTCAAAAATTTTCACATTATGTGTGACATTTGAGATTGTAGCTCTTGACTGGTGTTGCCAAGAGGAATTTAGCAAGTAAGCCTGCATGACTAATTTTTTCTGCTTCCAACATATGACTGTGCTGTCATTCACAAAGGTGTAGGGCATTTGATAAAAATACATTATTATTAATGGAGGATTTTGATGAAATTTATAGTATGAATTGAAGCAATTATTTTTCACTTTTGAGCAACTGCGGAGGATAAAATAGCTCTGGCTGGAAAGGGAGACAGAACATGGCAAGGAGTTAAGAAAAAAGCAAGGAGTTGAGAAGTCTTTGCAAGATGGAGTAAACACAGTGGTGGGATTGAGCAGGTTTGCATCACTTCAGCAGAATCGGTTGTCAGAATCAGTTGTCCTTGTAATCAACCAGTTGTTAAATTATTTGAATCCCACCACCGGAACCAGTTAAATTATTTGAATCCTACCACTGAGTGAACGTATTATCAAGACTACTCAACAGTCTTGTACAAGAACAGTCTGTTACTGATGGGGTATTACTAAAGAAATAATCATGATCTCTGCTTTTTAAGGAAGGAAATATATAAATTCATGAAGCTTATATAATTATTTGAAATAAATGCAGTGTACAATTGCTGTTTGTTGATATGGGCCCATTATGCATCAGCTGTCTGATGTGGGAGGGGCAAATGTCCATTGCAGCAAAATTTCTTGGACAGATATATTTCCTTGAGCCCCACTTTCAATTTCCACTCTCCCTGTGCCAAGCAACACCACTTTAAGCACGAATTTAATTTTCTTTGCTGCCAGAGTGGGGGAGATTTGCCAATGCGTACAGCTTTGCCTCAGACTCTTTCCCTCTGCCCACCACCAGCCATTCCCTCACACTCCGGTGCACACCTCTCCCCTTCCCCCTTGTAAGATTTATTATTACTTCAATTTTTGTTATTTGTTATATTGATATATCTATATAAACAGAGAAGCTCTGCAAAAGTGCTGTCTTTTATTGCAGTGTGTGTGTGTTTGGGGGGGGGGGGGAGATATCATTTCTAGGACTTGTTCATCTTCTTCAGCAGAGTGAGGAACTGCTTTGCCTCCTTCTTTGCACCGGGGAGTGTGTGTGTGTTACAGTAACACTATAATTGCAAAACCAGGTATATTGATATAACTACAATCTAAAGGGCTGTAACAAAGCCCTTTATCTTTCAACTATTGACTGTGATGAGATATGTGCCTTTAAGAGAGAGGTGATGGGCAGAGTCAAGACAACCAGGAAAAGCAGTTGCCCGTTGATCCTTCACCAAGCAGCCGCGGGGCGGGCAGTGAATGGCTCCTCACATGTAAACAGAGAAACATGAGGAGACCACACTACAGCTCCACTACACAGCTAAGAGTCACAAGGTAAATGTTCCAGGTATAATGGGCCATGGTATTAACAGGGATACTTTTTTGGTAAATAGCTGTATACTATGAATCAACAGAAATGTTCATTGTAAACAATCCCTGACTATTATTACCAAACCTGTGAATATGTAGGCAGGTACGGCTACAGATCTATCTACCCTGTTTCCCCGAAAAGAAGACAGTGTCTTATATTATTTTTTGCTCCCAAAGATGCGCTATGTCTTATTTTCAGGGGATGTCTTATTTTTCTGCTCCACAGCTGCATGCTTTGGTTGACGGGCATGCTTCCAAACAAAAGCTTTGCTACGTCTTACTTTCGGGGGATGCTTTATATTTAGCACTTCAGCAAAACCTCTACTACGTCTTATTTTCAGGGGATGTCTTATTTTTGGGGAAACAGGGTAAATATTCTAGATGTTTTTATTTATTAGTTCTGAATGACTTACAGCATTCTGGACATAAGAATTGCATAGTATTTATGAGAAAAAGTACATTTTTTCATATTAAGACTGTTCTTGCAGGAGACAGTTTACCTCAGGCAGTGGTAACAGATAATAGAGCTTAATTTTGTTGTCAGCAAATTAAAAACTATGCGTCATTTTATGAATTTAAGCACCTTTTCTCTGGTCCCAAATATCCCCAGGCCAATAAATAAGTGGTATAAAAGTTATAAAGTGAATCATGTGTAAAGCTCAGGAAACAAGGATAATTTGCTTACTGTAACTAAACTTGTGGCACTGTCTTTACAATAAAGTCAGACTCATACAAAATTGTCCACATTTAATCATTTGAGTGATTTAGGAAATTCAATCAGAAATGTGAACTAATATGTAAAAGGAAATATGGTATAATAGAAATACTAACCACCAGTGTTGTGAAGCCAAATATTCTCTAAAATGATTTCTTTTTTCCAATGCTGCATTTTTCTGTGGGAAATTTTCTCCCCAACATATGTAAATATAGCTTGATTATCTATAGTTGTCCTAGCTGTTGAGCTGCAAAGCAGTAATGTTAATTGAATTAAATGTAGGATATGGAGCATGAACAATCCCCCAGCGTCTGTATGTGGTCCTGGCTTGTACCTGGTATTTTGCCATCTTTTGCTAACAATATTTAAATATTTAAATGAATAATTTTCCATTCAAATTTATTTATTTATCAAATTTATAAACCTCCCTCCCCCGAAGGGCTCCCCCAAACAATTAGATTTACAAATGTAATTGTTCTACTGCAGACCATTAGCCCCCTGAAACTATCTCCAGGGAGATAAGTTGTAATTCTGGGAGATTTCTAGGCTGCACCTGGAAGTTGGCAGCTTACTACATCCAGATGTGTGGGGTTTTTTTTGACATCCTGGCCTGTTGACAGAAAAGGATTCTGCCCAATCTTCCTGATCCTTTGCCCTTTACAGCCCCTGACTTATCACATAATTCCTTACCTATCTCCTCCTTGTGGGTGTTGGGAGAGGGACCTGGTCACTGGATATCAAATCTTCAAGTTTGCTTGTGAGTTAATGAAATCCTGGCAGAGCATGGTTGGGTCTTGTTTCGGCCACTTTTGCCCTTCAGCTTAAACAGTTTTTCCTTATCTTGACTCCATAGGCTTCTTGGGATGACTCAGCTTACTGTGTCTTCATGGTATCTTTCTCTCAGGCAGGAGCCAAGGAATGCGGGCTTCCAGTTCCTTTATCTGGGATCTTCAGCTTTGGAGCTCACAGTCATGGCGAAGATCATCTTCCTTAATTCTAACATAAACCAGAAATGCCACTAAATCCTACCCCCATCCTTCAGGCAGAGGTATCAAGTTACATTAGGGAGCTGGATAATATAAATTCCATTATATCCTCACAATAACCTTGTGAGGTAAGTTTGGCTGAGAATGCGTAACTAATCCAAGGTCACGCAGAGAGCCTCCACAATGGATTGGGGATTTGAAATTGATTTTCCCAGATCCTAATCTGAAACTAACCACTATAGCACACTGGCTTTCTTGGGATGGCTCCAGTTGAACAGTAGCAAATGGGTCTTGGTGAGCTATGTAAGTGGAGTGGTAGCTGGTTGACCAGTGATTGCTGCTGGTCCCAATAAGTCCTTTTTTGAAGGGCAAAACAGTCTGGGAAAGGGCCCTTCCCCTGCCTTTTACTGACAGAAACCAAGTCTGAAATCTAGAACTGCTATAGTTGCCTAGCAATGGTAACTGCGGGCATCTGTTTTTTAAAACTACAGGCACTCCTTTTATTCTTTGGAGTTTTTAGCCCCCATATATTTTTAATCTATATTTCAGATTTTTTTTTGCACCCCCAGAGTGTTTTTCAGGCTTGTAGAAAGCTCTGCTTTGTCTGTTCATGTGTCCTGAGTTAGGCTGCCAGCCAGAGGTATCAGGTTACAGCAGTGAGCTCAGTCTAGTCAGAAAGTCCAACAAGCAGTTTCACTGTCTGGTCTAAGGGTCAGAATACACAGAGTCAATGGGTCAGAGGAAGTGTTGCAGCAGTCACATGCTGCTTTGCATCCAGGGCAGTAAGCTCTGCAGTCTCTGGATTTAATATAGGGTCTTCCAGCACATTAATTTTCACCCTGTGAAGACTCTGCTTCCCCCAGCTGCAGAAGGTGCTTTCTTTGAGCTAGCAGACGACCACATCCCATTTAACTTGCAAAATCTCCCTGTGCCACTGCCTCTCTTGATGTGTGGGCTCAGGGTGAGTTAGGTGCATGAGTCTCTTCAGCTGCAGCAGGGCAGGGTGTGTGAGACAAATTGGACAAAGAAATAACAATGTCTGTTTTAGATTGTAAGGCAGAAAAGCCAGGGTCACAAAGGCTAGGGTTGGCAGTTGAAAAATGCTGCTGTTACAGAATATACACAACAGACATCTGGTGTTTATCAAGCCAGAATAGATAAGTCCTATCTTTGAATAGGGTCTGTGTTCTTTGTCTATTTCGACCCATTATCTGTCTTATTAGATATGTTGCCTCATATTGACCAGCCAATCAGAATGAGCCTCGAACTTCTAGGTTGTAGGAAAATGTGTAAGAAGGAGTGTCTTTGTTCTTTCTCTCTCGAGACAGAAATGTTGGGCATTGCCTTGGTGTCTCTGCTTCTTATTGCAATAAAAAGCTACTTCACGAGACCAACTGTTTGGACAGCCTTTATTTGTCCTACAGGTGCATGGCCTGCTTCTGCAGGCACTTTGAGTTCTGATCTGTCTGCTGTTTGCCATGTAGATCCTGCAGGGACCCTTGTGGGTTCCCAACCTGGTCTGGGCTTACTGGGCTCTACTCACCCCCTAAGGATTCATCACTGTCCAGGGGATGCTCCATGACATCATGGCTCCAGTCTCTGGATTTAACCATTTTCAGTTTTGGCTAGGATCAGAATTAAGTATATAGATTAGTACCATATGAGGAAATTTGGCAACAGTTCAGGTGTTCAGCTACTAGTGCAATGTGGCACTTTTTTGCTGTGGTTAGAGAGGCAAAGGAGTCCCATTTTTGATGTAACAACCTGAGCTATTATTTTTGGTGTTACAACTAAAGCAGACTCATATGAACAGTGTGCTCAGCAGGAACATAAGCAATATGGGGATGCTCACATGGTGCTTTTGCTCTAGGAATAACGTATGTATCTCTGATCATATTGCATACGGTACCTATTAGCAATAAAGTCTTTCATGGCAATGTTCTTTCCAGTTATAACAATTTATTAGAGGAGGCAAAGCTCCAAACTTTTATAAGAATTAAGGGTAATCAGTTAAATAAATACTTAGGGTTGAAGCACAGATTATGATTTATCATGTGATGAAAACAAGTCCTTCCATAGTGTGCTATTTTCCACATTTCCTGCGCTACTCAACTTGTGTAAGTTTGCCAGTAAATTATGGAGAATAAAATATTGTTTTAATTTGCAGTTCCATAGACAGGGTGGCTTGGCTACTTTTTTCTATTAGCTCTCTGTTTTCAAATACATGTTAGGAGAACAGTGACTAAGGAAGATGCATTACTCGTCCTCTCACATTACTTTGTTGGCATCACACTAATTTTCCTGTTTCCTGTTATCAGCTGGTTAGATTGTTTCAAGAGTACTCTTATCTCTGGAGTTCAGTTAGCTTAGCTTTATCTCTTGTTATCTCTGGCCCACTGACCTGCTTAGTTGCAGGTAAATATCTTGACGCTTGAAAGAGCAAAATTACAACCCCTTTCTACAAAGTAAAGTTGTTTAAACCACAGTGAAACAGTACCATGCTCTTCACCTAAACATAATACATAGGGCATTTAAATTGTCCTTATACTGTGATAACCACACTCAGGACTGAGAAACAGCTCTACAACTTGTGTAGTGAGAAGATAAAGAAAAGTGGGATTCCTTTGTCTCCTGGCTGTATATCTTGTGTCACTCAATCAGAATTAATGTTGCCTTGTAAGTAATTGCTATCTTAGAAAGATAGCTACAGATGGTTCTTAAAGACTTGATGCTGGAAAACTTTTATTTATTAAATAAGTTAAATGCAGCAAGCAGTCTGACCCCTCCTTCCACCAAGGGGTGCCACTTGCTGTATGTATCATAGATGCGGAGAGACTCTATTCCTGTTGCAGTGGTGGGAGAGACTCCACATGGTTAAGCAATCCATGTAATTTAAGCATTCAAACCCCTCCTTCCACTAAGGGGTGCCATGAAAGCACGGGGGCCAAAGATTGGTATAAGAGCAAGACACTGCTCTCCACAAAATTGGATACCTCTCTGAGGGTTTGGAGACTCATCTAGTGTGCCAAACTGAGAAGGAAGGCAGTTGGCCACTGAAATTTTCCCCTGGCCCTACGTGTGCCTGACAGTGCAATGGGGCTAGCTAATTTTCATTGTGTCACCCTAAGGTGATTTAATCAGCATTCTGAACAGACCATTACTTATCCTATCTGCACCCATCCCAGCAATCAATAATATCTGGGAGAATAGCTCAGGCATTCTCTTGGGTCCTGATGTCTTATCAAGCCTCTCTTGTCTTTTTGTTGGAACCCTGGACAAGCAATCAGTTCTTTGGCTTTCCTGTCAGCCTACCTCATATTTCCTCAGGACCCATCTTGGGGTATAAATATTGACCCTTTGACCATTCATTGTGATTGTGTGTGTGTGTGTTCTGGATATATGTGTGTGCCCCCACTTGGGTGTGGGCTCTTTTCTTTGCTCCTGGAAATGCTGGTAATTTTTCTCTTCTGCGCTGCCTTCCCTGGATGTCCTTTCCCTCATCCCTGAAACCCTATCCAACTTCCTCCCTTTTCTCTTAGTTAGATCTTGTATGCTTCATTTGTGTATGCTCATTGCTTGAGGTATATTTCTTATTTTATTATTTTTATTCTTTAATAAAACCTATTTTAATTATATAGCCGCCTGCTGATTTAGGAGTTTTAATCCAGGACTATCCTGGTATGCATAGATTATAGATCCCTGTTGCCCCCTCTTGCTTCTTGTCTCCAGCTGATTCCCTCCAAGACTGCCTACTTAGGGTGACAAGTTTGCTTCTATATATTACAGTGAAACAAAGCTGTCAAATTAAATTGAAAGCCACAGCAAAAAAAGGTTAAAGAAATGAGAACAGGCCAGAGGTTCGGATGCTCCACTTTTTTCAATCCCAGCCTTCTTTCATCTGGCATGAATTCTCCCATTCTTTTCTCTCCTTGGTTCAACCATAATGCTGATAAAATTTGCAGATGACACCAAATTAGGAGGAGTAGCTAACACCCCAGAAGACAAGGCCAGGTTTCAAAATGGCCTGGCCAGGTTAGAGAGCTGGGCCAATCTTTGCTTTAGGCTTAAACCTTAGCACCGTGGTGGCAAACCTTTGGCACTCCAGATGTTATAGACTACAATTCCCATCAGCCCCTGCCAGCATGGTCAATTGGCCATGCTGGCAGGGGCTGATAATCTAGCATCTGGAGTAATAGGTCACTCCCTACTAACGCTTTAGCATCAGTAGCTCCTTAGAAATATTTTACATTACACATATCATAAATGCATGAGACAGAGCTGGTCTAAGCAGAGGAGATTGGAATGGCCTTTACAAATGTGACTCATTTTCTATACTACAGACAAGCCTCAGTAAGATCTTCTGATGAAGCGGCCAAATTCCACAAAATGGGCAGTTTCCAGTTTCCTGTCAGCTTCTAGACTTATAACATCGGTCTCATAAGAGTGCCTGCAGAATAGATGTTAATTTTTTGCTGCATGTATAGAGACTGGCTTCTTTGTATCAATTTTTGTGTTTTTTTTGTCCAGTATTTGTGCCTCATGGTATGTTTGTGTATTACATGTGTATAGAATTGTTTGTTCCTGCATTTATGTTGATTGAGCATTAGATGTTTCCTGCCCAATTGCACTGATTAGAAATAGAGCCCCTTTGCATTTTATATTTTCTCCTGTTGTTTTTGCTCGTAGCTAAGGTGCAACAGTTTGGTATATTGATTTGCATTTGCATGGGGATGTGTGGAGACTCGTTCCATCAAAGACACTGACACATACTTGTTGGAAAAGAAATCGGCCGCAGCCCAAATTTATTAACATATAACAAAACTTTGAAGCTGAAGTGAGCATAACAGGGAAACACGTCTGCTTTAAGGCAGCAAACCCGCTGACCTGGTTATGGGGCAGCTTAACTGACCCCTTAGGTATGGACAGAACCCTGTCCGGCATCCCCGAGGGAACCCGGAACAAGAGATTACTAGATGCCACATGCAGACACCAAACCCAATTTGACACCCCTCCCTGCAGACGGTAGCTCTGACCCGCGGCCCACGGGCTTGTCTTCAAAGAGCTCTGCTCGCATACACCCACAGGACCTCATATGGAGGCCCCCATGGGAGGAAGGTCCGACGCTGGCTACTGCCTTCCCAAAATAGGATGTGCTCTTATGCCCCAAACCGCCCAGGTGAACACCGACAATACAACACAATAAGAACCCAATAATCCTTCAGAGTAAGGAGTGGAGGGAGGAGACCTTTGAAAGCAGCCAGCCTGAAGGGGCGCGGTCCCCGCCGACGCAGCCCTTTATTGCCTTAGGCTGCTCCAATTTGCCCCTGCGTGCGACACCCGGCCCGTGACAACAGCCTAAATCGGCTTGGCGAGGCTTCCACTAGAACTCTCCACTCCCCTTGCAGTAAAGCCTCCCAGGGCTGAAGCCTGGAAGCGCCCGATTTATCGCGAGGACCAATAATGAGCTCGTTCCATCAAAGACACTGACACATACTTGTTGGAAAGAAATCGGCCGCCGCAGCGCCAAATTTGTGTGCTAACTAATAAAACTTTTGAAGCTGGAAGGCGAGGCATGGCAGAAGCATCCTGGCCCCAGGCAGCAAACCGCTGACCTGGTTGCCGAGGCAACCCAAGCTGACCTATAGGCCCTTTCGGACAGAACCCTGTCCGGCACATCCCCAGGAACCCGGAACAGGAAGTTTTCAGACGCCGCATGGGCGCAGGCCCAATTTGGGACACCCCTCCCTGTCGAGACGCTGAGCTCTTAATACCGGCCCCAGGCTTGCTCTTCCAGAGCTCTGCCATTACCCACCCGCGGACCTCATATGGAGGCCCCATGGGAAGGAGTCCGGCATGCAAACTACTGCCTTCCCAAAATAGGATGTGCTCTTATGCCCAAACCCGCCACCGAGCTGTTAAACCAACAGCTCCGCCCAACTTCAGCAGCCCAAAGAGTCCACACAGCTCAGTGCGTGCATAGAAGCCACTGCAACAAGAGCACATCAGGCGTCATTTTGCTCGAAGTGCGTGCCGTGAAGTCCACTGCAACAAGAGCAGCTCAGTTTCCCCTCAGTGCATGCCGCTAAAGCCACTGCAACAGAGCAGCTCAGTGCATGCCGTGAAGCCAATGCAACAGAGCATATCAGAGCATAACCGACATCATTTCTTAGATGTCCTGGCGTCAATCTGATAAATTGTACTCTGTCGGGCGAAGACAGCGCGCACCGGCATAGGATATATCACTTTATGGGGAATAACCTCCCCCTATATCCTGTACAACCCTGGGCTGCTTGACCGACCAAGCCTTAACCTTGAAGCTGTTTTCCCTGGTAGGAACAGCCATATCCCTCAGATTCCTCTGTATTTCCAACGCTAAGCGACTGCGACAGCTTGGTCTGTGGCGTCGCTACGATGCAGCCAGCTCAGGTCAGGCTCCATAGAGGATCCCTCCAAGTCCTCCGTTCTAGTAAAGCTGCGACCAAACAGCTTGGTTTTGGCATGCGTCTAGCGCGCCCAGCAACCTCAAGTCAGTCTCCATGAAAAGGGATCTGCAGGACCAGGAATGCCATTCTCTCCCCACTTGTAGCACAACTCCCATCAAGGGAAGCCAAATTGAAGGGCCGGCATCCAGTAACCAGAGATGAGGACCACCTCATGGACTATATAGCTGTAGCGACAACCCATGGGACCTGGCAGCTGTGGCCCACCAGCCAAACTCGGTAGCGAAACCTGGCATACGGAGACTATAAAGAGAACAGAGTTACAACAAAGGTGAATCCAGATGTACACACGGAAAGCCAAAGGGCTGCTGGCAATACCTCCAGCCTGAGTGTTCTGTAGCCTGAGTCTAGTCTGCGTGTTTGGGAACCCCCTGTTCCAGCAAGGAGACCCAGAAATCACAAGCAACACCGAAGAACAGCTGTTGAATTGATATCTGAACACTGGTAATGCAGTTGCGTGTGAGCCATCAGGTTGACTCCAAATGCTGCCTGCATGGATGAATGCAAATGCAAAACAGGAAGCGGGACTGCAACCCGCTACACTGTAGTGTGGCAAGTTGAATAACAGATCTTCTTCCTGCTCTGCCCAACAAATTAAAATTTGGCATAAAGCAACGAATTTAAAATGTTTCCAAAGGCTTTTGAAGGTAATATACTCGATGTTCTGCCCAGCATGGCTGGCTGCACTCCCCCATCAACGCATGCACATGTCGACTTACTTTGAAGATAAAGGGGTGATGCTTTGGTAAGCGGGGCAACAAGTTCACTGCACTACTGGAAAAAAAAGCCGCAACGAAGGCCAAAGCAGCATTAGTAGGGGGCCCTTTTAATGGGCTGCCTATGGTCCTGTCTAGTATTAGGGAATGCCGCCTTGCAACCGACCATGGCCGCTTGAGGGCGAAGGTAGGAATGGTCCAGTGATTCCCAGGGGCTGACAGAGATGTTGACAAATTGAACCTCATCCCTGGCCCAGTTTTGGAAGCTGCTCGACTGATAACTGAGGGCCTTACCTGCTAACCCAGATACCAGTGGATCAAAGTGGAGTGCACTTTTGTGCTGCGATCTCTCCACTGTACTGGAGCTGAAAGCATTCCCCAATGCCCACTTATATGATATGACGCCTGCTATTTTTTTGGGCAGTGGAGCTGCAGAATGCAGCTCTCCCGGAGAAACATGAACAACTAGCCTGACAATCAATGAAGCGGGATGATGATTCCATTAGCTGTGTGGATCCCTGGCCAGCGTTGGACCACATTGGCCGTGACAGCTATACATCCGTCATAAACCATGCTTATACCGAATCAGCTAACTTGATGAATCGGAATCCCCGAGGTTCCACTGCACCTCTGGATGCGATAGGAGCAAACAAACCAGCCTGAGCTGTGTGATAAGAATCCACACTCCAGACAGCTGGCTCGGATTAGACTAGGTAAAGAAAAAAATAGAGAGAGGTGGGGCTGACCATTCACCTTGTCAATGGCGATACCCTATTTGACCACACAAATTTGCTCTGGGGCGACTGTCCTCTGCCACTGCCCAGCAGCCCCTATGCTGGAGGAACCCACTTTCGAAAAAAAAAAGGCCCGGTGATAAAATTCCAGAAACCACATCCACTAGGTAATAGCCTAGAACCAGGACCAAGATCCGAACTTAAGTTATAAGCGGGATCAATACTTATCCCAAAGTCTGCTTTAAGCAGCCCATGCTGTTAATTGAAGAAGAGCTGCTTGAGATCATATTCTGTATTCAAACCCCGATTAATTTGGCACTTTCTCATTTGAATAAGGCGTGCAATGTAAACTAAAATAAAACGTGAAATCTACCATCTAAACAGGGAGACCCATCCCGGTGAAGAGATTGCCTGAAATAGCTGGCCACTGGAGCTGAATACAGCTGCCTCATTGTCTGGCCATATGAAGACCCTGCCCGGTTCGCGTCCACCTCTCTTCCAGCTTAGATGTGGTTTGCCCCTGCCAGCCATCATGTCCAGCCTGGGTACTCTTAAGCAGAGCCTGGTACTCTTAAACCCAAGCTTCCCTGGTGCTGCCAGTGGGGGTTTTCCATGTGGCAAACGTCCAGGTCTTTGCCCCAGCCACCTGAACCCCTGAACCATGCTGACTCCGTGTGGATAAATTCATCCCCTTGTCCTTACTTTCGGAGCGGGGTATTGGGAACCAGCCGGCTGAGATCCTTGATTGTTGTCACTGATCACGCCTTCGACTGGAAATAAATGGCCTGTGGCATACCATTATTATTATTATTATTATTATTATTATTATTATTATTATTATTATTATTATTATTAATTTTCATTTTTTTTTATTTTTTTATTTTATTTTAAGGCTACCTCTCGCATGATGGAACAGGGCGAGGAAGACTGGACCCACCACATCCAGTGATCGAATTACTAAAGTGGGGGGAGACCTGGTGGAGTCCCACTACTATCACAAGAAGAGCTCCTGGCTGACAAGATCAAAAGCCACTCCGGGGATGGGGCAGTATATCAGAAGCGAAAATAAGTAAAATAAATAAAATAAATAAGCCACCAATACGACTGATCCGGAAATGCCTCTGACTGGCCTTGGGGGCCAGGGGAGGCGAGGAACAATCCATCTGGTGACCGAATTAACTGTTGGCAATATCCGTGTTGATACCTGGAAAAAAACCAGCCTTAAGAAATGCCAATTAGTTCACATGACAAAAAACACACTCCCTGGGCTAAAGCGTAACCCTTACTAAAAGTGGCTGGATTGTCTGACAACGCGTCCCTCATACAAAGGTGAGGCTCTGATGGTATTGTTTGTGGTGCCATAGTTCGAACACCTGATGGTCGAAAGCCCGTGTATGGTCATACCCATGGATTTTACCACAGCTGAACCTAAAGGCCTTTAAAGAGATGCTACAACCCTGCTGACCAATTTGGGTGCTCTTAGCGGGGAAAGCGCATCCATGACAGCAGAATTCAATCCCATAAATAATACTTGTCCCTATACAGAAGGATGATCACTTCCGATGAATTTCTGCATAGTATAAATGTCTACATTGAACCATATATAATAGGCTTAATCGGCCAAAGGAATCTGCCCAACCAGAGTCAGCCCCAATTAGTCTCTCTGAGCTCTGATAAGCCAGCGGTAAAAGAATGATCTATTTTAATAAATTTTGAATCCCCAATACCACATCAAAGGCTACATGTTTGTGCTCACCACCATTTATAAAAGCTAAACTGTCTAAATACAGTCCTTTATCAACTTCTTGCGCTTGTGTACTTGGCATAGTAGCAGTTTGCTCTTGCATATATTCAAAGGGAAGAGAGACTTTCCTGTTACTGACATTCCCTTCAGCCTCCAAGGGTTGGTGGTGATAAGGTTACCATCTCCCAGGTTGGAAAAAATTCCTGTAAAGCTGAATTGGGAAAAGGGAGGGAACAATTGGGTTCTAATGAACATAGCATCCACCACTCCCAAAGCAGCTCTACTGCTTACTCTATAGTTTAGAGATCAGCTGTAATTCCAGAAAAACTTCAGGCCATAGCTTGGAGACTGGCTTTTTTGGTAGGGAGAGTGTTAAGGCCTGATTTCCCAGTATGAAAGCATTGCTTTAAGCCTCCCCAACTCCGGCAGAGCAGGGAATAAAAATCCGGTTCTCATAATTATGGTGCACTTTTACTCCTACACCCGCGCTGGATCTCTCCATCTGTAGTTTGGTCTGGGATTCATCCCAGAAAATTACAGTGCACCTACTCATAACCACTACACCATGCTGCATCTCTCTATCGTGATATTTTGAATCCGGGTCATCCAGTGAAACTTCAAGCAGTGCACCTGCTCTTATACACTACACTACTGCAGCTGGATCTCTCCATTTTGTTATTGAATCCGGGTCATCCAGAAACTTACAGTGCACCTGCTCTTTAAATCACAAACACCATGCTGGATCTCTCCTGCAAGTACATTTGAATCTGGGTCATCCAGAAAAATTAGAGTCTCTGCCTGAAGAGCAACTTCTTTGAAACTGTGAGTGCCGCTGCCATTTCCGACTCGCCACCACTGCTTGCCTGACACCGGCTCTGGGACTGCAACCCCTGCTTCCTAGAGCGATCCCTGCACTTTCAACGGGGGGGGGGGGGATCTCTCGCCCGAGCATTTTGAATTGCGTCGAGCAAGGCCTTCCTCGGGCGTGCTTGACCGACACTGCTGGCAGAGCCCTGCTGGAAACTTCTCCAGGGGTGAGTGGCGAAGCAAATGCCTACTATGAACACCCCCCATGAAGCCCAACTGCCCGGCGTAATGGGACGATCCCGAGCAACAACCTCTTTCTCCCGGAGGCTACGTGCCCGGTAAGCCCGCCGCACTCCTTCACATGCGGAGGAGAGGCCGCCGTAACGGGCCTTCCAGACCCTGATTGCCGCTGAAGCCCAAAAGCCCACTCCCAATCAACTTGACGGCAAAGAGCCGCATACATGCAGGCTCCCGAGGGAGGCTCCTGGAGCAATATGCCACCCTTCAACAAAGAGTGGCCGAGGCACCTGATAGAGTGCACGCTGCAGCGGTAGCCTTTGGCTCAATAAGCGGGCTGAAACCAGAGAGCCGCTTCAACCAACAGGGCCGCAGAAAGTCAAGCCGTTGCAGCCGTCGCTTACTCCCGTCGGGAGGTTCCCGCTGCAAAAAACCCCCCCCCCTCCCCTCACCAAAGGGGGGGGGGGGATGTAGATGCCACCCAAGCGGAATACTGAACGCTCTTTCAGCGTCACTCCCCAGCCACTAACTGCAGCCACGTTTCCCAGTGGCTCTTGGCCCGAAAGGCGAGCGAACCTTCTCTAAGCTTGAGGCCGCAAGGGAGAGCAAGGACTACCATGTCGCTCCCTTTTGAAGCAGCCCGGCCTCAAAAGAGCTTGAAACACAGTTCCTGATAAGCCTTCTGTGGAGTGTCTCAAAGTGAAGGCCGAGTCACCTCAGCTTCTGGTCGAGGCAGCCAGGGAGAGTCAGCGCTAAAAGGTGTACTTCCCTTTTTAAAGCAGCAGGATGCTCAGCTGTCAACAGCTCTGTTTTGGGAATGGCCGAGCGATAAATACTATCACGTCCCAGCCTAAACAATATTAGGAGGCGGGAGAGGGAGGGAACCAAGAGTCCTGCAGCAAAGGCCGCGTCAGCCTGCTCTGTTCGAGGCCGCAAGGGAGAGCTCAATAAAGGCAGACTCCTTTGAAAGCAGCCAGCCTCGAAGAGGCCGGTCCCCGCCGACGCAGCCCTTTATAGGCTGCGCAAGTTTGGTGCCCTGGTGTCACGTGCCGGCACCCGGCCACGTGACAGCCTCAGTCGGCCGGCGGGGAAGGAGGCTTCCACTCGTTCCTCCCCCCTTGCAATGGCGCCTCCAGGCTGAAGCCTGGGGCGCGATTTCTCTCTGATGCACCAGTTCTCTGGCTGTTCCACTAATCAATGAAGCATACAGAAAGTAAAATTTAAGTACTTTGGTTGAATATAAAACAATCTATTCT
The DNA here is from genome assembly GCF_021028975.2 of Sphaerodactylus townsendi. Lineage (NCBI taxonomy): Eukaryota > Metazoa > Chordata > Lepidosauria > Squamata > Sphaerodactylidae > Sphaerodactylus > Sphaerodactylus townsendi. Next base: position 42,915,209 of record NC_059426.1, on the reverse strand, counting down.
CAACCTATGTAATTTCAAAATATATTGAACAACTATATTTCCTTATAATTATCATTCTACAGGTTTTTGAAACATTCATTTGAAGTCCTTAAAGGCATTTTGTGCTTACAAGGCACCCTTTGACATGCTGATATTTGAAGTTCATATTTTGAAATTACACAGGTTGAATATAAGTTAATATATAGATATTTGTATATGATTGCAATGCATAACTAAAGTACTTGAATTTTACTTTTGTAATATTTTGTATGTTGACTAGCAGTACATAGATTTTTAGTGGATTTGTCCTTAGGCTGTGATAGCAATCACTTCACTTGACTTAATATTAACTACAAAAATGTGGTGAGAAAAATGTGGTCAAATATTTCAGGGCATAGTTTGTATCTTTCCTGGATAGGGTTGTTGAATCTGAATTTGGTGATGGGGTGTGGATCCTGGAAATAGTAGAGTTTGAGAAGGGGAAGGACCTCAGCAGGGTATAATGCCATAAATTCAACTTCCGAAACTGCTGTTTTATCTAGGGGAACTAGCCTCTATAGCCTGGAAATCACTTGGAATTCCAGAAGACCTCCAGCTACTACCAGGAGTTGGCAATCCTAGATGAAACCACATTTCAGAAGAAGAAGAGGAAGAGGAAGAGGAGGAGTTTGGATTTATATTCCCCCTTTCTCTTTTGTAAGGAGACTCAAAGGGGCTTACAGTCTCCTTTCCCTTTCCTCCTCATAACAAACACCCTGTGAGGTGAGTGGGGCTGAGAGAACTCTGAAGAACTGTGACTAGCCCAAGGTCACCCAGCTGGCATGTGTTGGAGTGCACAAGCTAATCTGGTTCACCAGATAAGCCTCCACAGCTCAAGTGGCAGATCAGGGAATCAAACCCGGTTCTCCAGATTAGAGAGCACCTGCTCTTAGCCACTACACCATGCTGGCTCTCAGTTGACGAAAACTGTTTGTTATAAGGAAGAAAAAACTTCTGAGCTTGAACATAGTTTGTCCACTGTTCAAAGCAGCCATTTTCTCTAGGAGAATTGATCTCTGTAGTCTGGAGATCAGTTTTAGTACTGGAAGAATTCCAGGACCCATCTGAAGGCTGACAACCCAACTACTGGAGTGATCAATTTTTTACATAACTAAACAAAGTAATCTTAGCTACAGTTAATCATGATTAAATCCAACTACAATCACTGGAAGAAGTTATGCATGTGACTAACTCATGCTCTGCTGCTTTCATTGAGATTAAAGCATGAGGAACTTTTAACTGGACTTGGACCAGTGCCCTTTCCAAAGGTAGCATGTTGACTATATACCATACATTTTGCACAGCTGTTAATACACAGCTTGGATAGGGAGTCTTTCTCAGCACAATCGATATTTTTAACACTAACATTTGGCTACTTATGAAGTAGATAGGAGCCAAGGGCTTGCTTTGTGTGGGTGGCCAATGGTTTTTGAGGTAAGTTTTGCCAGTTGCTGTAGTTGACAGCAATTTCGAAATGTAAGTAAAAGAGACTTCCTCTTTTATCAGTACTGTGACCAAACAAGTACAAATGAAAGAACAAAGAGCCACACTTTCTGAGATAGTATTGCCAGCGGTGGGTCTTTTCCTCGCCTTACAGCTAGGGAACATCAAAGAGGCCATCAGAACTACAGTCCAAATTGCAGGAAATGGCACATGCCTAATAGCTGAGAATTAAACAGCCCTTTAAAGTGCCAGACGGTTTACTGTACCTTTTGTGCAAGACAGATTTAGTGCTGCAAGGGCTTACCACTGATACAATTGTTCTAAGGGTGAGTGATGTTGGGAGGGAAACATTTGGAGGGGAGGAATCCAGCACTGTTTACCATTTGTATGTCTTGTTCGAAATGGTCTACTTAAATTTCTCCCATTGAAATAAATGGTGCTCTGGAATACTTAACTTTGGCTTAGCCCAGTGCTTTTGGCTTTGTTAGCTCTTAAATTAGTTCTGTTCTTGTCATATATCCTGTGCTTGGTACTAGCTTGTAAATCCCAACTTTTTCAACATACGAGTGGAACATATATCCTTCTAATAGTGGCTTGCATAACCCAGTACTAAGAGCTGAAATAGTATAGTGATTAAATTCTTGAACAAAACTCTGAAGAACCATGAAACCTGCTGAGGGAGCAAACACACCAGATGCATGTGAATAGCAGAACAACCATACCATGTAGCCACTCCTGAGTTTATCTTCAAAGCATTTACTTGGCAAAGTCTTCTTAATAAAAGTTTGCATTTACTAGTAGCAGGTATCATTGTCCAGTTCTTAAAATAACAGTATTTTCTGTTGAATTACAATGTGCAAACCAATGTGAAGCAGGAATTTAATACCTTTGTAAATGTCTAATAGTGGTTCCCCTCCCCTCTTTTTGACTTTAAAAAAATTTCTCCTGATTTATAACTGGATGGAGAGGTATGCATGGGCATAAAACTCCAGGAAAATTCTGTCATCATGAGTTTGCTTCATACCAGATTGTGGGAAGTACACGCCCACCTATTCACACACATTTTACCCCTAGGCAATTCTACTATACTCTGTAATTTACAGAGATGATGAAGCAAGTTGTTCTTTAGGGGCAGTTCTTATTAACCCACCCCCATAGCTTCCCCTCTACTTTTTTAGTCATATCAACCACGGTCAGTATCACTGAGGTCCCTCCCTTCTCCAAATTCTGTCCTCTCCAAGTTCCATCCTCAAATATCCAGCAGTTTCCCTACCTGTAGGAGGCAGTCCCAGGTATGTGTTTTCTTTTACCCGATTGTGTATTTTGTATGAGCCAATGAAGAGAAAAGGAACCATAAGTAGCGAACTGAAAACAAATGGTTTATCCAGTACCTTGAAATGCTAGTTATATTCCTGCGTGGCAATACCAACTGTTTCTACAGTATATTATTGGCGTAGTTGATGGTCAGTCATTTATAAGACTTAAACAAGAATGTACTTTTCACAGTCAGTGGCTCTACTTAGATTTTAATTACGAGTAGCTGCTGAGACTTCTGAGAGTGCTACAATTTTTCATTTGTTTGAAATGATAGCTTCCAGGAACGATTAGTAAGAAAAATCCATCCATGCATTTGTTCAATTGGCATTGTAGTAGCAGATAGTTTCACAGACTGTTCCACACCATTTAACTGGTAGAAATGCCTTGATTAATGAGACTATGGATGGTGGACAAAAATCTGCTAGAAATAACCAAACTGGTTCCTTTTTGAGTATTGGCAGCATAAAACTTGGGAGCAATGAGTCTTTATTTGGCCAGGAGGTTTATTAACTCGACTGTTTTTAATATGCAATCTGGTTGAAAAACTTTAGATTAGGAACTCTGTATGTGCCAATCTTTATAGGTGGGCACATCAAATTAGCGTTTTATAGTGGTAAGCAGGAAAAAAGTGTGGTGTAATATAAAAATCTGAAATATCCTTGGGACATAATATAGTTTAAATTTAAACATTCCAGTGTGTAGCCTGCACTTCAAGCAATAATGCGAAACATCCAGTTTCTATTCATGGTTTTGGGATTAACAGAAAATAATATTTTGTTGAAGTACTTTCTCATATATAGGATTTTTGTTCTATTCAGATTTATAGAAACCTGGATTTTAGAATTACTGAGGCCTGGTTCATGTGGTCTTTGTCAGTCATTCTTCTCAATTAATATGTGCTGAAATAGCTGCGCAAATGCTGGTGCCATAAGTTAAATGCAGCCCAGATCAGTTTTGGCATACTGCCAGAAATGTAGGTTTTTTGAGCCTTAATGGTAGCATGCCAATACAGGCTGAATTAAGCACTTGGAATGTGCAGCACAGCTGTGTCACCACGGGCTGATTGGAGAGAGGTCAGCACGGCTGACTGAAAACAGTGTACTCCACAAAAATAACTCACCTGATCCACCCTTCTATTGTTTCAGTACATAAAAATATCATCTGGTACATTTTCATATTGTGTTTAGCATTATGTAGCTGGGGAAATGGAGAATTCTCGGAAAAGGAATATCGGTAACCTTTGCAGGAGAGAATTTGGTTCTTGTCTAATCCATAATGTGAATATTTTGTATTGGACATGGCTAGATTAATTCTCTTGTTGCAAATAATCAGTGACATTACTGCAATGCAGCAGACTCCAAAGTATTTTTGCGAGAGATGAAGCTCAGTCATCTGTAACACATGCAGACACACATAATAGGAGTGGCTATATGCCAACTGTGGGAGGAGAAATTCCAGGAGATCTGGCGGTGGAACCTGGGGAGAGGTTTGGGGAGGGGAAGGAGTATAATGTCATAGCATCCATTATCCAAAGCATCCATTTCCCCCAGGTGAACTGATCTCTGTCTAGCTTGGGTTGCCTGGAAGTTGGTGACCCGAGCTATACTGGTTCTCAAATAGTTCAAATTCAATGCTAGATAAATCAAGGTAGAAAGTTTCCTTTTTTGAGTTCTCTTCCTTACTGGGACCCAGCAGCCACTGCAACTGGCAAGAGAAAGGCACATTTGTGGCGATCCCAGAAGGAGTTGCACAGAACATAGCCTACATGGAAAGCTGTATAGACAACAGAAAAGAGAATGAAATAAGTAAATTGTCTGTAGGATGCAAGGAATGAACCAGCATGGCATAGTTGTTAAGAATGGCAGACTCTAATCTGGAGAACTGAGTTTGTTTTCCCCATCCTCCACATGAAGCCTGCTAAGTGACCTTAGACCAGTCACAGTTTTCTCAGAACTCTTTCAGCCCCACCTACCTCATAAAGTGCCTGTTGTGAGGAAGAGAAGCAAATTTATTTTATGTTTTAAAACTTTTATGCTGCCCTTCCCCTTGTGGGCTCAGGGAGGCTCGTAACATATAATATTTACAATATAAAAAATGGGGCCAAAAGCCACCTACACTTCAACATAAAAACGATAACTAATCCATAAAAATAACAAATGGCAATTTGCTTATTACTTGCTTTTATCCCATTCCTACCCTGATAAAAAGCCCCACTGAGGGAAACAGGGAAAAAGGAGGCCATTTAGATGGTATTACCATAACTGCCTCAACCACATGCTTGGTGGAATAGCTCCATCTTACAGGCCCTGCAGAACTGCATCTAGTCCTGCAGGGCCCGGATCTCATCAGACGGAGCATTCCACCAGGTTGGTTGAGGCCCACTGGATATCCTTTGGACCAGGGACTACCAGTAAGTTATGATTCACTGAACACAGTGCCTGTCGGGGGACATACTGGGAGAGGCAGTCCCAAAAGTATAATGACCCCAGACCATTATAATTGTAAGCCACTTTAAGACTTCTTAAGAGGGAAAAAAGCAAGGTGTAAAAAATCTACACAAATGTTCCCCAGTGTGTGAGAGAAAAGATTTGGAGAATAAAACTCAAAGTTGTTTATTATCATTAGTCTGCACATTTTGTCTAAACTTGGTTCAGTGCAGTAGAAAGTTTAGATATGCCAACCCAAACGTGTTGTGTCCCATTCCATCTTGTGGCCTAGGGTTGCTAACTCTAGCTTGGAAAATTTCTGGAGATTTGGGATAGTTCCTTGAGAGGGTAGGGTTGGGGGGTGGGCGGGCAAGTGGGAGCTCAGCAGGGATGTGATGCAATAGAGTCCACTTTCTGAAGCTGTCTTTCTTACAGGGGAAATTTTACAGCAGCTCAACTAGGTGAAAAAGGCATAGAAGATATAGGGGCAGGAGTGTGGAAGCTTCAACCCACATCCTGTGTGCTCCTTTAAGGTGTCACCCCATCCAGCCAAAGTTGCCAGAAATCCCACTTTGGCATTCTGCTTTGCTGTCCCCGCCTCTGCCTGCTGCCACTCAGAGAAATACTGATGAAATAGGGGTTGGTGATCAGCATTGCCTAACATGATGACCTCACTTCTGGTGTTAAATGGAAGTGATGTCATCCTGCTGGGGTAATGCTTTAGCATTTGCTGTTTCTTGATAATATCACTTCCAGATGAAGTAATGCCATTGCACCAGGGGCTGACATAGCTGGATTTACTCACAACTAAGTAATTTACATTTTATGAGATTATGAGGAGCTGCTAAGTGCAAAAAATTACTGAATTTCAGATTTTACACATTTTTAGTGGTGCTGTGAGGCCTCTACAATTTGACAGTTTATAACCTTATCATATCTTAATGTGACTTCAATTGTTTGTGTCTGGTGGAAACAATCTTATTTATGCTTGACATTTGGTTAAATTTACTCTACTTTTAGGTGTGTTTTGAAGGAGAAATATGTCACAGCTGGCTTCCTGAATGCTTATAAATAGCAGGACAGGGTATAAATATTGTATATAGATGCTGAATGATATGGATATATTTATATCCATCCATTAATGCAGTGATACACATTGGGAAATGTTGAAGTGGCTCAAAAAGTCTGGATATTAAACTGACCACAGGAAAAATGAAGTACCGTGTTTCCCCGAAAATAAGACAGTGTTAATTTTGTTAATTAATTAAAATAAGAGTGTAAAAATAAGACAGTATCAATTTTTGCTCCCAAAGATGCGCTATGTCTTATTTTCAGGGGATGTCTTGTTTTTCTGTGTTCTGTTCGTTGGGCATGCTTCCAAACAAAAACTTTGCTGCGTCTTACTTTTGGGGGATGCCTTATATTTCACACTTCAGCAAAACCTCTACTATGTCTTATTTTCCGGGGATGTCTTATATTCAGAGAAACAGGGTATTACATTCTAGAATAAAAAATAGGGTAGTAGCATATGGTGTAGCATAAGTGATTGTCATAAATAGTACAAGCAAAGAAGCTACATAAAAAAATAGGAAGGACAGGGAGACCTGAAACATGTTGAATGCATCTTTGCAGTATTTAAAAGGGTTTTAGAATTCTGTTTAAAAAATCCAAATACTTTCTTGAAACAAGCTATAGATCTTTATCTTATTAAAGACATAACCCATAAGGATTTTGAAAAACCTGAATGTAAAACATTCAGAATAAATATATACCTACAGGTTTGTGTCGACTATTCAGGTTTGGGCCACTGTCGGGTTTCTGAGCCTTGATGACAGAAACATTAAATAGGATTGCCAGGTCCGTCCTGGCAGCTGACCTTGCAAGGTAGTTATAACCTTTAGTTGAGTGGAATGGTTGTCCTGTTAGTTAGAAACGGTCAACCTTCAGTTGAGGGAAAGAGGCATCCTGTTGTTATTTATCATATGAACAAATAACCCTGTCAGGGACACAATGGGAATTACTTTGGAAATAATTCTCAAAGAGGAAGCCAAGTTCATCTACAGCAGCAGAAATAAATGGGAATCTTGCAATACCTTAATGAATAACAACTTTTTATTCTACCATAATTGTTTGTTTCGGAAACATTTGCCAAAAAGCTCATGCAGTCAATGAAGTGGGCTCCATGCCAGTAAGAGGTATGGTAGGATGAAAAAAAAAGCTTTTGTTAATTTTTAAAGTGATTCTAGAATGTTGTTTACTTCTGAGAAGCTGTTTGTGAAGAAAGAAGACTGGCAGCCCAGTGCAAATCCCAAGGTGTCTGAGGACAACAATACTGTCACACTAACCTGTTGCCTCCAAAGATTTTCTGGTGGTGTTGTAAGGCAGAGAAAACATTAAAAACCTTACGGCTAAAAGTCCTCTATAGGGCTGAATGGAGTTTAGGCCCTGGGCACTGTGTTCCCGGTCCTAAACCCTGGGTGGAAAGTGACTAATGTCAACTTCACTCCTGGGAACACCCCACCGTGCCCCCCTCATGCCAGTGTCTGATTGGACTGCAGCAAACCCTAGCCCCTAGCCACCTACCAGTTCGCCCACCCCACTGCTACATTTGCAAAATGTGCCGGAAAGGTGGCAAACATGGTGGAGTGAGCTTTTGTTGACTAATCCAACCTATTCACTAACCCCCTTTTGGATTGGGCTCTTTAACTTTGTCTTAATAATAGGGATGCTAGCCTCCAACTGAGACTTGACCTTCTCCCAAAATTATAGCTCATCTCCAGACTGCAGAGATCAGTTTCACTGAAGAAAATAGATGCATTGCAGGATAGATTCTATGGCATTGTCCCTCACGGAAATCCCTGTCCTTCCAATTTGGATCTGCTGATCCTATCCCCCCACCGCCCAGCCCCTGTTTTTAAGGTCAGGGCAAACCTAGCAACCCTACCTAATATTATGTCAACTATTTGAGCTACAGGAAGGGTTCAAAAGGTCGATATGTTTATCAATCAGTTACTATAATATCAAAAGATGTTTTCTATGTGTAGAGTAGCCATCACAGGTTCAGTACACCTTTCATCAGAAGCGTAGCTGGGCCAAACTGCACCCGGTGCGCAGTGTGTTTTTTCCACCCCCCATGGCGCCCCCGCCCCCCACAGCGCCCCCCCTTGTGGCACACTTCCCCGCCCCCTCCCACACTTACCTATGTTCCTTTTCTATTTCTAGCACTTTTTGAGGCTGAAAAAAGCGGCCTCTTCACAGTTCAGGGAAAAAACTGCCTGATGAACTATACTTACCAGGAGACCTTGTGAGCCCCAAGGTCTCCTGGGAACTGTAGTTCCTCAGGCAATTTTTAGCCTGAACTGTAAATAGGCTGCTTTTTTCAACTTCAAAAAGTACTAAAAAAGAAAAGGGACATAAGTAAGTGTGGGAAGGGGGGCAGGTGTGTGTGTGCCATGGGGGGTCACCACGGGGGGGGGGGGGGGACAGGGGAAAGAGGGAGGGGCCGGGGATGATTTTCCACCCCAGGCATGCGCCTGGTGCCCCATGCATCCCCCGTCCCCTTGGCGCTCCGCCACTGCCTTTCATCTAATGCCGTATGCCGTACTTTGCAGTAGGCACAAATGTCACTGTAGGACAAGATATTGGCTTATATACATGGCTGCTCCTAGTCTTGTCTTCTTCTTCCCCTCTTCCATCTCTATGTTCTTAGTTAATGGGCTTCAAGGCCAGCTCTGCAGTCTTCTAACCATGTCCACTTTTTAAAAAATCCTATTGAAAGAGGTGGGGAAACTCCTAAAGTGTTGTTTGAGGATTCCAGCCAAAAGAAACATGAAAATGAAGTCAGGGAACAGGCCTATAAAATTGTATTGATATCGTATTGTCACGTGGTTTGCTGTGAGTGTTGAATCTTTCAAACAGCTTGTTAAAGTCAGCTAGTGAGTTAGATTGAGTAGCTTAGATAAAAACTTGAAAACTTGACACTTGAAAGGTAAATATGTTTTAAATTCTACAGTAGATGATGATCCCTGTGAAAGATGGAACAGGTGGAAGCATCTTAGTTGGTGAAAAATATATTTCCCGTTCCACAAGTTAGGTTAAAGCTGATCCACAACCATGTGACCATGGCTTTCTTGAATTGCCTGGATAACATAGACAAGACATGCCACCACATCCCCTGAACCAAGGGGCTGATGAAAAACCCAACAAAGCAATGAAACCTTAGACTAGCATCCCACTCTTTGAATTTGTCCATACTTTTAGAGGCACAAGTCTGACTTTGCTTCTAAGCTGGCGATCTTGTGCTAAAGCAAACAAGGTTTAGAGCTGGGAACTTAGAAATGTGAGCGATAGTGCTGCAGGTTTGCAAAGTTCAAGTGTGTTTTATTTACTGTGCTACTTGGCTTAGAGGGGCTTTATAGCAAGTTAAATTCTTCACACTTTATTTGTAGAAAAGGCACTTGCTTCCCTGGGGCAAATAAGCATGCTGATAAAGGCTTTCAGTGCTCCGCCTACCCAGAGCAAATACAAAACTGAGCTGTTAGTTCAACTTTCGTCAGAACTCATTGAGAGATCAGATTCTTTCTATTCCCTCTCCAAATAAGTTTCTATAGTGCTTGAAAATTACAATCAGACCTATCACAGTCAACATTTTTGTTGACTGGGGTTGCCGCGCTTCTTAACTCTGTGGCTGGCTCCAAATCACTGCCTCTGTTTTTTGATACATACAAATTGGTAGCATAGAAAATGTGGACTTAAAACAAGCTACTTTCAAATTCAGAAGTTTTTTCTTCTGTAAAAAGAACTGGGCTCGTATTATCCCTTATCCCATGCTAATCACCCTGCCTTGCTCACAGTCATACCAGCTAAAGAAGATTTGCTTTTGAGGATCACATGGGTGTTAAAGTCAGGATGTGCTGAGCTTGGCTTCCTCTGCAGCAGACAGAGAAATGAGGAACTACCTTATAAGTAGGGTTGCCTGGAGGGGAAAAAAAATCCTATCCCTTTAATCCTGTCCCTTAAACTAAACATCAGGAAAAACTTCCTGACAGCAAGGACTGTTCAACAGTGGAATGTACTACTTCGAAGTGTGGTGGAGTCTCCTTCTTTGGAGGTGTTTAAAGAGAGGCTTGATGGCCATCTGTCGGGAGTGCTTTGATTGTGTGTTCCTGCATTGCAGGGGTTGGACTTGATGGTCCTTGAGGTCTCTTCCAACTCTGTGATTCTATGACTAATTTGCCAGGCAATGTTATTTGCCTCCCTGGCATGAAAAGCTTCACCTGCTCCTTTCCACACATTAAACATCTATTGATTCAAATGGGGTTTTAACTGCTATTTTATCATGTATTTTTTACATGGTTAGCCACCTTTGATGGCCCTTGTAAGGGCAGAAAGCCAAAATACAAATTCTGTAAATAAATAAATATTAAAGAGACAGGACATTTTTCACCAGGACTGTGGGCAAACCAACCTCTATGAGGAATGTTTGTGGCTTAGGGGTAGAGCATACACTTGGCATGCAGAAAGTTCCAGGTTCAATTCTTGGTAGCTCCAGGATCAGGTACTGGGTGATCTGAAGGATCTCTACCTGAGACCCTGGAGAGCTACTGCCAGCCAGAGTAGACTGTACTAATTTTGAAGGGCAAATGGTCTGATTCAGGCAACTTCCTTTGTATGTTTTAATATCCCCCTCCCCCACCCCCACTTCTCACTGTGCAAACCGCAAGCAGACTATATAATCAAGACGAAATCCTGTCCTTTGTAATCATTTAGAGGCTGAACCATAAAGGGGTAGAGGATGTATGTGACACAGAGCAACAGTGTGGACAGGTTCATTGCACAGCTGAGCAGATTCCCTCTTCTTCTTCCACTGTTCCCATTCTCTTCCACTGAGATTTGTTTGCAGCTCCCATTGTTCCAGAGCAGGGGTAGGGAACCTGCGGCTCTCCAGATGTTCAGGAACTACAATTCCCATCAGCCCCTACCATCATGGCCAATTGGCCATGCTGACAGAGGCTGATGGGAATTGTAGTTCCTGAACATCTGGAGATCCGCAGGTTCCCTACCCCTGTTCCAGAGGAATGAATTAGGTTATGCTTAAGATATACGTGGAAACGTTTCTGTGCTCATGTTTGCTACTGAGTGTTCATACATGCGTGCTCACCGCTGAGCATCTCTATATAGCCACAGTATAAAATACTGAAGGTTTTTTTTTGCATGCATCTTAAGCAAAAAAAGAGTAAACGTAATTTTAAAAAGTAATTTGGGGCCTGCTTTATCCACTCTCATGCCATCTAGTGGTTACTCTGAAGTAGTCCTACACAATCAGTTCAATATCTGGGGGTTAACTTTGTGTTGGAGCAGCCTTGAGTAATGTTAGTGGTGTTCTTGCACCTAACTTCAGTAGAATGTGTGTGTGAGTTTGTGCACACACCTTATTAGTTAGTACTGATTTCTTGAACTATGAGATCTATATTGGAATTATCTGAATGGTGCATTCCTTCTTTGGAGGTTTTTAAAGAGAGGCTGGACTTGATGGCCCTTGGGGTCTCTTCTAACTCTATGATTCTAGTTAGCAAAGTACTTATTGGTATTTCCTAGTTTTCACCAGAGCCAGGGCAGGGGGATCTCTTTAGATTATGCCCACTCTCTGATCCAAACAGTGGTAACAATAATGAAATACCTGACTTTCATTGTCCCTTAAAAATCCCACACCTTGTCTTGGCCAGTGACTCTTGGCAAAAACTGTCATGCTTCTCACTGGTGATTGTTGCTTTGTGTCATTGAGATAAAGAGAGGGTTTTAAATTTTTTGTTTATAAACAATGTTTATTTCTCCCATGTGTGCTTGAAGATCTGCATGTGGATTTCCAGTATCTCCAAGGCGGGTAGAGGGATTCATTCCATTGGTGGTGGTCATGTTGGCTGAGATAAGAGATGCAAAGTAGGTAAGTAGAGCAGTTTTCATTCGGGCCGCTACATTAGATGATTCAAGCCGTAACTTTGTTGAATGCAAAAGACATGGGATTCACCAGAAGTCTTAACTTTGTAGATTCTCAGGGTCTCCTACTTGTTAATGCCATATACCTGTACCAACAGGAACATTTCCATGGGACGGAAGGAGCAGGAGGGTGGGTAGGAGGTGAGAAAGCCCCACTTTGTGAGTGTCCTTTTATATGTAGGAGCCACGTGGTGTAACGGACATGCCCCACCCTGAAGGGCTGGTGTGAAGCAGGCCTGCTTAAAGAGGCCGGGGTGACAGTAAAAGTAGGCAGCAGGCCCTAATTTAAATAAAAGCAAGGTGATTGGTCGATGGAAGGCACTGTTGCCCCTGGCCAATGTAAGGGGGCGCTAAAGCGCTGCTAGATAACAGAAAGACAGAGAGAGCCTGTCAGACAGTTCTTTGTTAGTGGTTCTGAAGAGAACAGCTTGTGTTCAGTTGAGAGCAGAGTCTGTGGAGTGAAGTCTCTCAGCTCTGTCTCTGGTGAAAAGGAATTCTGGTCCAGCTCAGATAGCTGGCAGGATTCTAGTGACTCTCCTCAAGCGAAGGAAGCTTGTGAGAGGAAGGAAGGAACTGGCTTTTTGGTGCAGAGCGAAGCGCCGGCCAGAGGCTTGTCAGTAGACACTGACCAGACCTAGGAGTCTATCCAGCTCCTGTACCATACCAGTCATACCCCCAAACCTCTAGGTAGAGAGGGTTTGGTGTGTGTGAGTGAGTGAGGGAGGCTGTGTAATGCCTGAAACTCATAGGGCCAGGACTGTGTGTCTGTGAGACAGTGGGAAGAAATAAGGTCAAGGGTGTGTCTGTGAGGAAAAGTAAAGTATATTAAAGCCAAGTCGTTTCTGAGAGACACCTGAATGTGTCTGAGTGTGTGTTAAGTCTGAGAAACCTAAGTAATATCTGAAGCTCTGTAACTTTTAAATGACAATAACTTCTCTGAAACCATCAAGCATTAGTACCTCTCTGAGCCAGTTTAAGAAGCCTTTCTTTTGTTTTTAAAATAAATGTAATTCGTTGTGTTCAAGTTACCCTTTTGCCAGCCTGTGTTTGTGTGTGAGAGGTTGAAGAGTGCCTGCCTGTGAGACCAGAATCCCAGCCAATTTTGAGTTCCCTCCATTTTTGTACATGGGACTCTGAAGGACATTCCCCTCAGACCAAGAGCGAATGTGAGGTGGGATCCTTTATATATTTGGCAGCCAGCAGCAGTTTTGGGATTCCTAGTTCCTTCTCTTTTATGGTGGCAGCAGAGTAAAAAGAAGATCCCTGAACACTAGCCTGGGATATTTTGGGTGGCTAAAGGCAGGATAATATCTCTCCTTCGCCTGGAATATTAAGCGACCCCGTTACAAGTGGTGGCTAGCGGTGGGATAATATCTCTCCCTAGCCCGGGATATAAGGGTCCCCGTCACACGTGGCATAGTGGTTAAGTGCTTGCACTTCCACTCACACGGTCAGGAGTTTGAGCCCTCTGTGGGTCAGATATCCTGGCAGCTGGCTCATGGTCAACTCAGCCATCCATTCATTTCTTGGTTGGTAAATGACTACCTAGCTCTTAGCTAGGGAGTAAAGAATAGCCAGGGAAAGCAATGGCAAACTACCCCCCAAAAGTGGCTTGCCTATAAAATCACTGCTTGCAGTGGTACCCCAGGGTTGGATACGACTGAAGGGGAAACTACCTTTTTTTATATGTGGAAATATTCTGGTGGATGTAAGCCACCATCTTATGTGTTTGTCCCTGAAGTTTCTTGAAGTTCCTAAAATATTTGAAGTAGCAAGTAGCCTTTTTTGTAAATAGCTGGCTGCCCTATAGCATTCACTTCTTGATGAAGAAGTGGGTTTACCACGAAAACATCTTGTACTACATGCATATGCTTACCTCATTACTCCAAAATATAATTTTGGACATAGTTGAAAGATTGCCCAAAAATCTCAACAGTATGTTCAACATTTGAGATTATGACTATCATTAAAACTAAAGTAGTTAAGTCTGAATTTGCCATTAAATGTTATGCACATAGCCAAGTGGGAACAGATCATAGTGAACATATAACTTCTCAGCAATGGGTCATTTGAAATGTCTTCCCGGCTGTCTAGAGAAATTTGCCAAACATCTGCACTAGAAATCTAGGGAACATCAAGATATGAATCTCACAATTTTCAGGATGCTCCAAACAGTTAAGTTCCAAGTACTTATCTGTTTTTGTAGATGAAAGTGTCACATGTCCAACATAAATATATATAGCTCTGTGGGGAGTAGACAGAAAACATCAGGGGGGTAAACAAAGGATCTATCATCGTGTCCTATATGTTGATAGAAGAGTGATAGAAGAAGAAGAGTTGGATTTATATCCCCCCTTTCTCTCCTGTAAGGAGACTCAAAGAGGCTTACAAATTCCTTTCCCTTCCCCCCTCACAACAAACACCCTGTGAGGTGGGTGGGGCTGAGAGCGCTCCAAAGAACTGTGACTAGCCCAAGGTCACCCAGCTGGCATATATTGGAGTGCACAAGCTAATCTAGTTCACCAGATAAGCCTCCACAGCTCAAGTGGCAGAGTGGGGAATCAAACCCGATTCTCCAGATTAGAGTGCACCTGCTCTTAACCACTACACCACGCTGGCTGAAGGACTTAGCCCACATGAGAAGAGAGGATGTAGTTCTGACAATGAATTCTGTAATGTAACTCAACATCACTGCATAAACCAGTGTAGGTAATACTGTGACTATATGGTCCGTGGTTGGATTAGTTGTACAAGTCAGTTGCTCATCAATAAGCAGCCAGCGTTAAACTAATCTGCCAGTTAAACATGCTTATACAGTCTCATACTATTCATCTTTATTTAAAGAGCACTTGGGATCTGATATACAAATTGTATAAATCTGCACTCTGCCATGGATACATATGCCAGATCAAATTAACCTTCCCTTTGTATGCACAGTCAGTGCAGTGGAAGATAGTTTTTATTCATTTCTTTAATTGCCTGTGTGTGAGGCAGTGATTCAATTTACTTTCATGATTCTGAGCAGGAAGCCAGAATATTACAGTCAATGCAGATTAACTCGAAGAGATGCTTTTGTACACTTGAGGACACCACTAGAATGATAACTTTACAAGAATTGCCGACATGGAGTGCAATCCAAAGCAGAGTTACATCCTTATACGTAGCTGCCTTGGTGGCTCTTATGAGGCAGAGAGATAGGATATAAATTTTGTAAATGAGTAAATAAATCCAGTGGACCTAAAAGGTGTTGATCTGTGGACGGTTGAATTGATATTTGTTAAACATAGATGTAATCTGAGGTTGAGAAAGGCAATATTTGTGTTGCGGTCCACTCCACTCCACTCCCCTCCCCCCATCCCACCCCAACCCAGTGGTTTGATTTTGCCCAGGAACTCTCAAATTTGGTGTGTGAATTCCTTCTTGGTCCTCTCTGGCCTTTGCTGACCCATGGCAGTAAGCCTGCCATGTGGTACATAAGGATTAGGCCAGTAGAAGGCAGTAGCTGTTTAGCTTTGTTGAGCCAACGTCTCGTTACTTTGCATACCATGATCATGAGCACCATCAGTAGGAGGAATAAGTAATGCTGACACCTCCTCAGAGGAGGAGATGGAGGGGGTGTCAGTAGGCTGATCCAGGACAGATGCACTGTGAAGTTTATGCCACACACAATCCGTTCCCAGTTCTCTATACTTCTTTTATCCTTTTCAGATGAAAGAGTGTTACGCTTTGATGTGCAGGAGCAGCATGGCCTTATTCTGTCACATGTTGGCTATAGCTTTGGTTCACATCTTCATAACTTCAGCCCCCTGGATCTTGGCCAAGAACATCAACTTCTATAACGTGAGACTGCCAGTAGATCGTAAGTAGCCTATTAGCTGTGTCAGTAAAACAAGTATCATTCCTATTGCTGCTTCTCCTACTCTTGCATAAATCCATATTACTCTATAAATACCCCGAGGCCATACTATCAAAATTTCCCATACAGTCATGCAGCACTTTTCTATTTTAAGTCTTCTTTTTTAGGAACAGTAATACACTGAACAGCAAAACATTAATTTGACTGTCTTCAAGGGTGGTTAATTATTAGGTGGAACAGTTGATTAATGGTCTAATGTGCCCTTGCATGTTCATCTGATTAAGTCATCACATCATCTAATTGCGCTTCATTTGTGTTTTCAAACACTTTTGTTGTGCACATATTAAGTGGACACTTTGCACCTGTAATGGAGCACTGTAATTTTCTCAGTTGTCCCCCTGCTGTTTAGGTGTGGAGCCCTGAGATGTAAGGGGCAAACGTGCTTTGCACCCAAGGCTTAGCTGCACAGGTGTGGATTAGTGCTGGCATTCTGACAGTTGTGTACTGGTTAACGAGAGGAAAGCTTCCCACAACACCTTGCTGTTCTGCAAAAAAAGGTGTGTGGATAAATATCCCACAATGCGTTGGACAAGTATCTGATAGGCAGCCTGCTTTCTGAGGTCAAAACATTCAGGCCAATTTCCCATTTGTTACTGATCAAATAAAATTACATAGCTCCTAATGAAGTTTATAGCCACTGTTTCTTCTATATCAGGGGTAGGGAACCTGCGGCTTGAGAGCTGCATGCGGCTCTTCTGCCTTTGCACTGTGGCTCCACAAGCCGAGCCACCGGCCCCATCCTTGTCCCGGCCACTCTGCAGGCAGTGCAGGGCAGCCAGCATCTCAACTGCCCACGGCTCGAGAGCTGGGCATGGCGACGTGGCTTCTTTCCTCGCCCGCCCCGTTGGAGCGGGGTGGGCGCTTTCCCGGCGGCTGGTGCAGCTGAGCCGCCGGCTTCATCCTTGCCCGCCCTGCCGGCAGCAGGGCGGGCGCATCCATGCGTTTCTCAGAATGAGCGGAGTAAAAGGTAAAAAAATACCCTATATATATAGTGTTATCTTTATTTTAAATGTCAAAAATTATTTGCGGCTCCAAGTGTTTTCTTTTCCCGTGGAAAACGGGTCCAAATGGCTCTTTGAGTGTTAAAGGTTCCCTACCCCTGTTCTATATCATAGGATCTAAGGAAGGGGGAGGAGGGAGTCACTTGATGTCATAATTATCAGGCATTTGAGAAATTTAACTTTTTTCTTGACCATTTCCCCCCCCCCTTTTTTTTTTCTTTTGAATTGTAAAGCTACTCCGTTCCCAAGCAGCTTCAAGTGTTTTACTTGTGATAGTGTTGTGGACAATTACAACTGCAACAGATGGGCTGAAGACAAATGGTGTCCTCAGAGTAAGTGTATGGGGAATAGGCAGATATTGTAAAGCATCTGGCTTGGCCTTTCCTACTAACTCCAACATATTGTAGACTCCAAAATAAGATTGACATTCCAATGTACTTATAACTTCAGGGTGTGCAGCTGTTTTCTTGGCATTGTCTGTGGAAACACACTGTATACAAGATGAATGGTCAAGAAGCAGCCTTAATGGACTTTTAAAACATACTGCAGTATTGTATGTAATTGACTTCTCTTGCATGTTCATCTGATTAAGACTACAGAACTGACTCCAACATCCTTAGTATGTTAGAGCAGTGGTGAAGAAACTGTATATCAATGGCTTCAAACCTATGTCACTGGTACCACATTTGAAGGACATAGCCTGCCTGCCTGCCTGCCTGCCTGCCTGCCTGCCTGCCTGCCTGCCTGCCTGCCTGCCTGCCTGCCTGCCTGCCTGCCTGCCTGCCTGCCTGCCTGCCTTCCTTCCTTCCTTCCTTCCTTCCTTCCTTCCTTCCTTCCTTCCTTCCTTCCTTCCTTCCTTCCTTCCTTCCTTCCTTCCTTCCTTCCTTCCTTCCTTCCTTCCTTCCTTCCCTTCCCTTCCCTTCCCTTCCCTTCCCTTCCCTTCCTTCCCTTCCTTCCTTCCCTTCCTTCCCTTCCTTCCTTCCTTCCAGAAAAAGTGAGTTACAATTTGTTAAATAAACAAATAAAATTTAATGATGATGAGTAGATGACAGGAAGATGTTAAAATTCATTGTGGATTCTTGTGTTCCCCATTCAGAGATATGCTTTGCTTACTGCACTGAGATGGAGACTCTTCTGTGTGTTTGTTCTATGTGAGCAGGGCACAGTCTAAAAGCACTGAGACAAGATATCATTTGCTACCATATTGGGAAAAACTGTACTGAATGGGATAATAAGGAGTATGTTAATATTTTGACTTTTCACAGCTAGGGAAAAACAGGACAAGGGAAAGTGCGCCTCAATTTTCCTCCGTGAAACTGCACATCAAATGGGAAAGATAATCCCAGATGTCCTTGAGGGACACTGGCTTGGTCGCTAGACATCTGCTTCATGTGCAGCTGATCCCTGGTTTGCTTTTCTACATCTCCAGTTAAAAGTATTGGATAGTAGATGATGTGAAAGCTCTCTACCTGAGATGCTGGAGGGCCACTGCCAATCTGAGTACCGTCCTTGCTAGTTCAAAGATCTGACCTCAATTTACGGCAGCTTTATGTGTCCATCCAAGCTGAAAATCTGCATTTGTGAATGACTGTGGGGCAGGAGAGGAGAATGCATTATTTATGTATAACTGCAAATCAGGTGCTCAAGGCATGAGTTGGAATTTAATTTTGATGTCAGTACAGGTGGTAACAGGGGATAGAAGAAAATGGAAGCAGAAAAAGTCATACTGCTGCCTAAATCTTTGGCCTTCTGTGGTATCTACAGACTTGAGGTTGGTTGTGAATATGCACAATAACGTTTTTGACTGGACATCACAATCCTGGCCCTGTCCTGGATAGCCCTGGATAGCCTCGTCTCATCAGATCTCAGTTGCTAAGCAGGCTCAGCCCTGGTTAGTATTTGGGTGGGAGACAACCAAGGGAGACCAGGGTTGTGAAACTAAGGCAGACAATGGCAAACCACTCCTGAATGTCTCCTGTCTTGAGAAATGTTCAGGATTACCATAAGTCTGCTGTGATTTGGTGGCAAAAAAAGTCTAGCACACAGACAAAAAGATGACATATAGTATCATGTCTGTTTGTTTCTTCATGTTTATTTTTCAAGGTGACTTTGAGAGCTCTTGTGCTTATTAGATGAATGTGGTTTTTTTAATTATTCTAGTTGAACCTGCACTTTTAGAGCACAAACATGATATCTGGCTGAAGCAATCATGATTTTGATTTTAGTATCATTTCTTCCTTAGACACACAGTATTGTTTGACTGTCCATCATTTCATCAGCCATGGAAGGAGCACCTCTGTCACCAAAAAATGCGCTACGAGAGAAGAATGCCGTTTTGTTGGTTGTCACCATCACAGGGAAACTGGTCATATGGTGAGCAGAACTTTTGCTGTATGGGAAGGCATTTTGGCCTTTCTCCCAGAGAAAGCAGAGGCAGTACTGTAGGGGTGAGCCCGCGAACCCGGCAGAACCGTAGAAGGAGCGCCAGGCATGCCGGTGCCGGCTACGGCCTTCCGGGCGCACACGCTCCCCCAACCCCCGCTCCCCCATGAGTCACGGGTCATGAACTGCCTGACTCGCGGTCACCAGGTGTCCCATACAAAAGGACAAAAGGGCTCCTGCCCTCAGGTGAAGATTAGACCCAGACACGGATGCTTCCTCCCGCACGTAGCAGCCCGATGAGATCATGCATCACATGATAGTCTCCTGATTTCCCGACCTCCCGGTTTCTCCCCGCTACTGCCCGACATTCTCCCTTTACACGCCTGCTGGAAACCCTAATAAAAAAGGTGTGAGGGGCTGCAGCCGCGCACGACAGAAGTTGCCAGTGATCACATGGAGATCCTCGGCGACTTCCTGCTCGCTGGCTCTCTCCACCAGATGAAATCTCCGCGTGTCGTCTCTTCCCTGGGACCTCGTGGGTATGACTACACAGTACCTTTAAAATGGCAGCGCTGAACTGTCTGAATAGCGGTGACCTGGCTGAGATTTTTGTGCCTGTTTTAATAGCTTATTAGAAGTAGTTGTACGTATGCATTCAACTCCACTGTCCTAAGAGAACTACTTAAGCTGGAAGCCACCTTAGCATGGAGGAAGGAAGAAGAGCGGGAAGGATATAGGTCTGTATGCCTGCCATCAAGACACTAATGTCATGTTCCTATGTAGAGTTACTCCACTCTAGGTCTTCAGAAGTTAATGCAACAGATTGTATTGTAAAACAGTCTTCCACTGGAATTTTCTGAACACATTTGATATAAGCTGGATAATCAGTGAAATGTGATGTCAGGCCAAAGAGAACTCAGTGACTGAGCAAAGCTTCTATTTGATATTTTTTGCTTTATGCATAGACATCATGGATTTCATTTTTTTTTTGCAGTCTCAGTTGCAGCATGTACAAGCAACGATGTAGACATTCCTTCATTGCCTACAAGTGTTTGGATGTGCCGTTAAAAACCCAGAGAATTCCAGCTTTTTTTTGGGTTCTTAAAAATGTTCTTGTGTTAGATTACCATATTTACTTGAAAGGAAGATGCTCCAGAATGACTCTAAAAAAAGAGGTTATACTTAAAGACAGTATAACCTCTTTTTTAGAGACAAACGTAGTGCCTTAAATTATATCAGTAGCTGAGACATAGAGACTAAGGAAAAGAATGACACTTTGCAGGAGAGAAGGTGCTGACCTCTCTGTCCTCTTGCTGCCCCCTGCAGGACCGATTTCCCTTCTCCTTTGTACACCATTGCCTCTTTCAACTTTAACAAAGTTTTTAAAAATGCCCTACTAATCAATACAAAATAAATAGTAGGGACTCCAGAAAGAAATTACTTTCACTTTTATACCTCTTTGGATTGTAACCATTCACAAGTAGTACTGAATTGGGCTGTTCCAAATTTTAAAGGGCAGGAGACTGGCTTTTTTTTAAACAACCTCCAAGAGTTGAACTACTGGACAAAAACTAAGATAAGCTTATTAACTGGCAGAGCAATCCTAAACAGGACTTCTTACAAAAACATAAACTTACAGCTGACTTATGGAGTCCCTGTAGGGTTTTCAAGGCTTGACACATTCATAGGTTTGCCCCCTGCCTCTGTGTAGCCTACCTCTGCATAGCAGCCCTGGTATTTCTTAATGGTCTCTCATCCAAGTCCTAGCAAGGACCAACCCTTCTTAGCAACCAAGATCTGATGAGATCAGGCTAACCTGGGCTATCCAGGTAAATGAAACAGAATCGCATCATTCTACATGCATTGAAATCCATGGGTTTAGGAGTGTACTGTTAACCCTCCTCCTTTCACAATGCTTTCCACAGGCTAGGAAGTTGAACTTTTCTAACAGAAGATGTTATATCTGCCATCTAGCAGGAACATTTAAAATTAACTACTTGCCTGATCCTTCCCTGTCTAAAATGCTCACAAAATCACAACAGCTGTAGCCAATGTTGTGCTGTGTGTGTGTGTTTAGTACCATCAAGTTGCTTCCAACTCATGGCAACCGTGTGAATCAGTGTCCTCCAAAACATCTTCTTATTAACAACCTTCAGGTTTCGCAAACTGAAGCCCATGGCTTTTTATATGATGAATCAGTCTCCATGTTGGGTCTTCTTCTTTTTCTGTTGCCTTCAACATTTCCTAGCATTATTGTCTCTTCCAGTAACTCTCGTCTTGTCATTATGTGTCCAAAGTACAACAGTCTCCATTTAGTAATTTTAACTTCTAGGAGCAGTTCAGGATTATTTTGATCTAGAACCCAATTATTTGGGGTTGGGGTTTTTTTTTTTGTACTCAATGGGTATCTGTAACACTCTCCTCCAACATCACATTTCAAAGGAATCTTTCTTCCAGTCAGTTTTCTTCATTGCCCAAATATTGTGCTAACCTGCTATAAACCCATAGGCATTTTGAGTTTCTCTCCTGGTCTTAATAAGATTTCTAGTGGTTCCAGGAGGGAAGGGGGAGTTCAACAATGTCTATTTACCTTTTATTGTCCAGCAGAAATGGAATACATTATGCAGAATGAACAAGTACATGCAAATTGCTCAATTAGCATAATCCATACAAATTGTGCAGAATTTTTGATTTATTTAAAATCCCCCCACAATATACACCACACGCTTACAAAGAACAATGTTTCCTTATCTTTTCTGCCCTTGCTTCTATTCCTACTGCTTTTGCTGACAGTTGACAGGCTTATCACAAGCAGTCATAGATCTGATGCTTGTGATAAGCCTGCTAAGAGAACAGCTGTATGTGGGTTAATATATTTTGGTGAATGTATATTACATATATCTTGTAGTGAAAAAAAGTGTGTGTTTATAAATAGCTGATTCACTGAGAGAGGTTGCCAGTTTTCTGTAAACACCTGCTATACTGAGAATCAGTGTGGTGTAGTAGTACATTGAAGCCAGGATGCTCATTCCTACTTTTAGCCCCACAACTGTAACTTTGGTGCTTTGGAGATGAAATAATGAGGACTGTAATCCAGTGGACTTTGACCTGGATGGCCAAGACTTTTATTAATAGTAGCCACAATTTAACCATGGTGTATAGCTCTGGGGAGGGGGACAACATCTGCAACATTTGTTCAGTTTGAACATTTTAAATGGTTTGCATTAGTGCTGTCATGTTCACAGACCTGAAGATTTTTTCCTGCTCTCTGTAGGATTCTAAATGTTATGGAATGTGAATCTAAGTATGTATGTGCATCCTGGGAAAGTGCACAGGTTTGTTCCGGCAAATCTGTCTGGATGCAAATTACAATCATATACTATCATACAACCAGAGGCGTAGCTCCAAGGGGACGGGGGGCACGTGATGCACTGGGCATGGTCCCCTGTGGGGGCATGGCAGGGGTATTCCAGGGCGGGGTGGAGGACGCATTGGTGCACTGGGCGCTTTCCCCCCTTGCTACGTCTCTGCATACAACAGTTCCAAATTTTCCATTTTTAAAGTTCTGATATAAATAAACATTTTTTCCTGCTACAAATGTCAGCATTGAAGTTGCCGCCCCAGGAGCTGTTGTGACAGTGAGTTGATTGCTGGGTTATATTAATTAATTAGCAGTGCCTTCCAAAGCAGAGTTACATCTTTCTAAGTCAATGTGTGCAGAAGCATGTAGCTCAGCTTTGAATGGCACTTCTGATCTTGAAATGGAAACGCATTGGGAAACAAATATTTACCTCAGTAATCTTTATACATAAAGTATGTGGCAGGCATTCTTTTAGAGGCTCCCCCTTTCATCTCTTTGTGTGGAAGGAAATGTCCCTTCATCATATTACAGAGAATGCATAGGTTCTTTCTGCAGTCTTTACTCTGCCATATAACTGTCAGAAATAAGTTGCAGATTCTCCTCAGTACATATCAACAGGATGTCTGATTCAGATCTGGACAACAGCACACATGGAGAAGCAGCTTCAGCTTTTTCCCATGCCATTTTTCTGCCCTGAAATGGTCCTGGGAGGTGCTATATCAGCTTCTTGGGAAAACCTGTGTGTTCCTTGAAATACACGTAGGTTTCCCCAGTGGCGTAGCGCCCAGGGGATGGGGTGGGGGAGCGTCCTGCTCCAGGCACAGGCCGATGTGGGGGCGTGGTGGGGGCGTGGCAGGGGCGCAGACCACAGTTTCTCCTCGCTACGGCTCTAGGTTTCCCCAGTGGGTCAAATTGGAATCCTCTGGAAAAAGAGTGGCAGTGTAGAAGTGACTTTATGTGGGTACTGAGGAGAATTTGCAACTTATGTCTGTATTGGAAAGCAGAGTAGGGACCACAGACCCAACATGTGTACTCTGTGTGAAACAGCCATTAGAAGCGGGATAACTTTTTCTCTTCTGAACTTATATAGTTTAATTACTTAAACCTGCTCATTTGATGAAGTTTTTGTGATTTTTCAAATTAAATTCCATATAATAATATACTCTTTTAAAATCTGCAGGAATGTGTCTCCTGCTGTGAAGGGATGATCTGCAATGTAGACCTGCCAACGAACCACACAAATGCTGTATTCGCAGTTGTGCATGCACGGAAGACATCAAGCAGCGGCGGGAAGTCTGTTAGTATGCTGTTGCTGGTCTCAGTCATCACAACTTACCTGTTGTAATGACTTTTCTGATCAGCTGCAAATAATCCGAAGCTGTATGAAGACTGGTTCAGATAGTGAGGAAGAAGAGACTCCTTTCGATACATGGGAGAAAATTGTGTAATGGTGCTGTGTGTTGATGAAGACTTCTGGCCATTTAGCGAAAACACTTGCAAAACTTTGCGAAAAGCACTCAGAAGAATTCTCCCCTTGGTGATGAAAAGAGTATGTGTATTTTGCACAGTATGGTAACTAGGAATTGTTAGAAAATTCTCAAGCATGAAACAAATGGTTCCCATTTCCTGTTTCTTCTGAGTCAGAGGAAAAGAACTTGAGTCCTCTTTATCTTCCATTCTAGTGTTATGATTCCTCCCAATCTTGGTTTTAAGTGTAAACAATCAGTCTGATGATAGCACTGTAAATAGATGAAACAAGATGGTACAGCATTCAACCCGCCATTTTATTGGGATTACCATAAATCAATCAAAGTGTTAATTACATTATTATTTATTTTGCTACACCATTGCTGTGACAGAGATTGATGAAAATTCATGATCATGAAAATTCATGATCTTTGATTGGCACAAGTAAAGGAGTCTGACTGCTGTAAACATTATTAGATAAAGTAAAAAAAAAAAGGAGTTAGATTCCAGAAACTTATGTATCAGGGACAGATGACAGGAGATGTGTGAATTAATCTACCACATCTTCTTGGACGTTTTTTGAGTTTCAGAGCTCTGTGGGGTCCTAGTGACTGCCTTCCCCTACTTTTCTGATTCTCTCCTTCCCATTCCTGTCACAGGAAACAAAACTTTACTAAAAGGTAAGTCTTGCTAATAGCCATTGGGGGCAATATAAATGCTCTGTTTTTCAAAGGTCTGTGTTTAACAGTGCAGCCAATAATGGTTTTGACAGATGCGGTGCTTAAATAAGGTTCTCCAATGCAAAAAGAAATTCTGAACTATTTTCAAAAGCAGAAACATGCTACTGTAACTTCTGCGGCAGAATACAGACTGCACTGTCTTCTTTCCCTGAGATAGAGTATACATTTGTACATTTATTGTCCCTATAATAAGCACTGTATTTGTTTCGCTCAAAAGAATTGCATGTTATTCTACTTGAGGGATTCATCCAGCCAGCTTTTTCACTTGATCTTATCCAGTTCCCCTTCCTACTATGGTTACTGTCCCACAGGACTTTGTTTCATGGTACAAAGGGCCATCAAAACACACAGAAAAGTTATGGTTTCCCCAAAGGGTTTTCAAGGCAAGAAATGGAAAGATTGGGTTTGCCATTATCTGCCCCTGGACTTTCTTGGTGGTCTCCATCCAAGTGCTAACCTGGGGTGATCCAGCTTAGTTTCTGAGATCTGGTCAGATTTGGGTAGCCTGGACCATTTTTTCAGCTACTATTGGTTTTTCCAAAGTTTTATTGCTATCATATGTACAACAAGGCTGGTATAGAGATCTGTTTAAAAAGAGACAAAACTATATGCCAAGGTAACGCAAAATTCCTGATTCATATTTTCTGCAAATATGCTTTCATAATATGCTGACTTTGTTGAGATACTGGTCCATTTCAAACATTTATAATCCGTTTTAGCAGCTGGCTAATGGATGTTTTGTATAATTTCAGACATAACAGTTTTGGCTCCTGGCTGCTAATGGAATATTTTTGTCTTTGGAGATGGAGCCAGTTTGTCAGTTCAAACATCATGCCAAAGTGTAGTTACCAGAAACCATGAGCGGTCATTGAGAATATCAGTTGCAAACCACAGTTAAGATTTCTTAACCTTTAGTTTTCCATTTTTGCATTGTCCTAGTGTATATAAAGAAGGCATTTTTTTCTGATAGGACAAAGACCCACAATCAAGCAACTCTTGGGTCTTTCCATCTGCACAACTTAGCAAGCAACCCAGAGACAGACTGGCCATTAGGAGTAATTCCTAGTGGGCCACTGCTGTAGAGTACTGTAGACATCCAAGAACAAGTAAATCCAAGTCCCAGTAGCCTTGCCTGTTCTGTGCGGAACAGTCAGTTTGTGTGTGCACCGAACCATCTGAGGTCCATTGGCTGCATGCTACTTAGGCAAACCCTAAAAGCAGTTTAATGCATGGGGGTTTTGTAACTCAGGAAAGGTGTACTATGTTATTATATCAGAATAAGTTATTGAAAATATTATGGAGTGTGAACAAAGAGAAACTCAGGGGCATGTAAGTCATTCATTATTTCTGTACAATTGTTCCTGGTAAATATTTTGTAATGGTTGATGATTGTTTCTTCTTTGTGGGACAAAAGCAAATTATTCAGCAATTGTGTAAGTTTTAATTGTTTTTAACGCCTATCGAATATCTACTGGCCCAGAATAGTTTGGAAGGTTAAAATTTGGATTTAGAAACCTGAAGTTAAAATCCCTGCTCATCAGTAAAACTGTAGCAAAAATCAGTCTTAGCCTCCATTCTCTCTAAAATGGGACTAATACTTATCTACCTTGCAGGGATATTGTGAAGATAAGAAACTAAAGCATCTAGGGTGTAATTTGGTCTCTGTCCACTTCGTCCTCCTTATGTCTGGAGAGCTGTGAGCATTTCCACACCTACTTCTATCCACTCACTTATGCACATGTTCAAGGGAAGGGCTGGTCCATCCCCCTACTGTATTTTATGTACTGTATAAATGTACTGTATTTTAAATAACAGAATATTTTGATGGGGAAGGATTATGTCTAGAGAAAATGGTTGTCTAGTCAACAGAATATTGGGGTTTTTTTTCCCAATAAGGTGGTAGTGTGGCTTTCACACATAGTAACATCTGTATTTAAAGCGCAGAACTTGTTTTATTTCTTGCTTTGTTATTCTGCCAGAGGTTGTGGGTGTCTTTAAAAATTCTTCTTTTCAACCAAGATTAACCATCCTTGGCTTCTGCCCAAGGGTGAGTCTTATTGAACTGTAATTTAAAGCATGCGAGAGTGAGAAAATCAGCCTTGTGAGCATTCTTTTTCATATAAATTCTCATTTTTATAGCAGTTTGCCTTTTTAACTTTTTTAAAAATTACCTTTTAAAAAAAAGATGATTTCTGGCATTAAAGGATTTATTGTAAATCATAATGTAAGATTTATTATTGTTTTTATAATGGGGACCACTGTACTCCATGGGATTGTTGCAAGACTTCCAGGGGTGAGATGTAACTTTTTTGAAGAACAGGTCCACAGATCAGATTTTCCTATATGACACTGTTTCCCCCACCTTCACAATTATTTGGCAGTTGTCCATCCATAGTTATTTGCCTGTACAGTATTATCCAATCATAATGGTAGCAGGCACAGTTCTGCTTTGTTTGTTCAATACTTGGCAAGGCAGTTTGCCTAAATACATTTCAGTAGCTCTTGTTCTTTCAGTGAAAATGTAGGCCTGCGTCAGAATTGGGAGTGAAATTTGAAATCCTACCTGTTATGAGTGGAATTGTTAAGTCACAGCTGGCCTGGTCATTAGTACACATCTTACTTGACAAATACTTTGAAATTGTAGATTTCTTAATTTTGACATTTGAAATTGATACCTATGTGTAAGTAGTAGCATTACTGAAGTGGCAGACATTTGTTGTATTACCTGGCTATATAGCAAATGAAGAAACTGAATTACTTTTCCGTGCAAGTAAATAATTCATGTTTTAATATTAATGTTCATTTAAAAATAGGGGCCTTTTGTAGCATATGCTACAGGCCACATACTAGCTTAATCCAGCCTTGACTAGCTTTATCATAGAGCTGAATGGCCCTTGAAGACTGGTATATCCCATAAAGGGAGAGTCCCGAGTCACTTATACTGACCTCCTTTATCATGAGCCAAGATGGTGCTATGAAACACAGTGACACCCATGTGTTTTATATGCATAATAATCTTTTGAGGAACACTTGCTGTGCTTGCCTGTCATGTGCTTTCCTTTGTGCTTCTCCAGCATCTTTGAAAGGATTAGGCTTTTGAAAGAGGTAGCCTCAATTCCCTCTGCTCCCACCTGTGCCGCTCCTTCCCTTTGTCACCCCTGGGTTGTGGGGAGCAGCATAATCAAACCCTTGAGGAGATTAACAATACAAAGATTTGGACGATCTTCATTGGAGTTAGGGAGGCAGTTTTAATACCCTCAAGCCAAGTTAAGTGGAATATGATTGATATAACAGATTAGTTAAAGCCTTTGTGTAGGGCGCCACCCATTTTTTGCTCAAGGCAACCCTTGAAGGTAGAAAGGGAGCTTAATGAAGTTGAGAATTTTTTGTTTGTAAAGGGGATATACAGTTTATATATATATAGCAATAACAAGCTCTAAGAATTAAGCCAAAAGCATTTTCAACAATTATTAAGAAAAGTGCAGAAAACTTCTGAGGGGAGGGGAGGGGATCTGAGAAAGTATCCCCCCCCCCCATCTGTTTCTCAGATGGAATGTAAAATTCTAAATTTGCATCACGAATGGGGTAAGAATTATCATGGTATATTAAATAATATTGTTAATCTACTCTTAAAAATCTCTAGGTTGGCTTAGGCTATGGTCATTTGTCTTGAAACAAAATGGCTCCCTATTGAATGGGTTTTCCCAAGTCTTAATCTGTTTTTAAATATGTGTTGCATGAATTGTTCTATGAAACTTAGGCCCAGTAATTTATCTACTACTTCTGATTTCCAGCACTGCGGTCTAATGCACAGTTCTGAATAAGAATTAATATAGTCTCTCTTTAAATAAAATGTCATTTAAATTAGTTGTTTTTACAATTGATCGGTTTATGAAAAATCAGTTTAGTGGTAAAAAAAATCACATGAATGCTATATAGGTAAGTAGTTCACTGGAGATTGGCTGACTTTCTTTCCTGGTTGTCTTCTTTTGAGTTTCTCTATTCTTATGAGAATTTCTCTGGATCACTATTTACAAAGCACCGCATGAGCAATGATTCTAACTCTGTCATCTTGCTAAAAAAAAGCCATTGTTTTCTTCCTTGGTCAGATGTACCTAGTCAAGCAGCCTCTAAGAAACCCAGCCTGTGGTCTTCCAGAAACAGGCAATGGCCCACCAATAGACTATGGCAGGGGTGGGCAATTATTTTTTCCATGGGGCCGCATAAGAAACAGAAAATATTGTAGAGGGCCAGGCCAAAAGGTTGGACTCAATTCTGCATAATAGGGGCTGATAAGTGACAGACAGGTGCACAGATCAACTTGGAATCAGTGGCAACAGTTCTGCATACAACACTATTTGGCACAAAGAATCACAGGCTTAACCTACCTGCATAGTTGTCCACTGTGACAATCAAGCAAGTGGGGAGACTTAAGTCCCTTGACCTACTTTTTTCATCGACTGGCGCTTTTGAAAGCCCCGCAGAAGCCGGCAGCCAAGGCAACTGGTTTCTGCGGGGCTTTCAAAGGCGCCTCGCTCCCCAGCAAGGCGGGGGGTGAGGCGCTTTTGAAAGCCCCAGCCAAGGCAACCGGCTTCTGCGGGGCTTTCAAAGGAGGGGATCGCCCCAGAAGCCACTGCGCAAGGGGGGAAGGGGGAGGGTTAACGTGAGCTGCGCAGTTCTAAACAGGTCCTCTTAGGCCAGGGCCAAGTCTGTCATAAGGGCCAGTCAGGGTCATCCGGCGGGCCGGATGTGGCCCCCGGGCCGTATAATGCCCAGGTCTGGACTATGGTCTACCCTCTTTCTAGTCTCGTATCACAGTATCCTAATTTTTCACATTGAACTGACACAGTTATTTCATACTTAAATATCAGCAGAATTTTTTAAACCAATTTCCAGATACTATAAAGAGAAAAATAGTGGAACACTGGGATATATTTGTGCAAAGGATACAATCTGTGTTATTGCAGGATGGGGATTCAAAGGTCGTAATGCAGTGTTCCTTTGTTTCTCTCTGTAGTGATCATGTTGGCCTTATCGTTGGTATTTCAGCTTAACCACCCTTTATTTTTGTTTCCATTATGAAAAAAAGAGATAAGATGCTGATGCAATATGAAAATGACAGCACTTTGGGAAAGTTCAGGTCAGTTGTGTACAGTGGGACAGTTCTTGGTACAACAACAAGATTCCATTAAATCTCATGGCTATAACAAAGAACAAAGAAGCAAACAATAACACTGAAAAAGCAAATACTGTTGTCGTGGACTGAGGGCCACAACATATAACAACAGCCCTTGTTCTTGAGAGGCAGTGTGGTATAGTGGCAGCAGAATCTATTCTGGAGAACCAGGTTTGACTCCCCACTCCTCCCCATGAAGCCTGATGGGTGACTTGGGGCCAGTCACAGTTCTCTCAGAACTCTTTCAGCCTCATTTATGGGGAAAGGAAGATAATGTGATTTTAAGCTGCTTTGAGAGAAAAGTGGGATATTTAAAAAATCTTCATAGAGATCGTAATGTAAAGGAGGGTTTCTCAGATGCTCTGAAATCCACTTCATACATTAATTAGGGACTGACTTCAATAGCATAGTAGGAGGGCAGCATAAACTGCTCCCTAGCAAATAGATAATCTTCCTTGAGACATTTTATGTTGTTTGGCTCAAGCTTTTAGTTAGACATTTGCAGAATTTTCTGGTCTAGTTTTATCACTATTTTTGCATCTTGAGACTTTTGAAAAAGGGTTTTTTTACAGTTGCTGTGTTGCTATATATTGGTCTTTCATATTTTAAATGTTGATATTTTTACATTTAACCAATGTAGTGTTCCACATCAGGAACATTTGGTATAAGAATGAGACCTAGATGTCAGGAAAAAGTTGGACCCTGTAAGCTGTTTCCCACAATCTCACCCAGTTCCCTTCCTTAGTACAGTAACTGCTCCACACGTTTTGTGTCCCTGTAAGTCCCATGATTCCCAGCTTAGCCTTTGTGGTGATGAAAGGAGATTCCTTCCTCCCTGTGTGGAAAAGCTGACTGGATCCAACCTAAAACTAATAAATGAAGTGTGAGTGAGGGTCTTCATAAAATGGCTAGACTCCAGTGGTTTTAGTTGTGGAAGCTGCAGAAAAGATACCCCTGCCTCCTTGGCCATTTGTGTGAAGCTCTTCAAGAGTTAGGGATTAGCAATACTTTTCCATCTGCCTGTTGCAGTATCACCCAGATGGTTCCAGGGCTTAAACTGGCTGAGGGATTTCTCCTCTGTGAAATCAAGTAACAAGGCGCAAATCCGAAGTGCTATTAGAATTCCCTTGCAGAGTCACCTAATCTAAATAACTCTTAGGCCTGATTCCAGTTACTGCAGCGTCACTTCTTTCTGCTTCAGTCACCATATTTATCTACTAAACCAGGGGTAGGGAACCTGCGGCTCTCCAGATGTTCAGGAACTACAATTCCCATCAGCCCCTACCAGCATGGCCAATTGGCCATGCTGACAGAGGCTGATGGGAATTGTAGTTCTGGGGTGGGGGGGGGGGGGGGTGGGGGGGGGGGGGGGTGGG
This sequence comes from Sphaerodactylus townsendi, assembly GCF_021028975.2. Lineage (NCBI taxonomy): Eukaryota > Metazoa > Chordata > Lepidosauria > Squamata > Sphaerodactylidae > Sphaerodactylus > Sphaerodactylus townsendi. Next base: position 42,883,590 of record NC_059426.1, on the reverse strand, counting down.
GGGGGGGGGGGGTGGGGGGGGGGGGGGGTGGGGGGGGGGGGGGGTGGGGGGGGGGGGGGGTGGGGGGGGGGGGGGGTGGGGGGGGGGGGGGGTGGGGGGGGGGGGGGGTGGGGGGGGGGGGGGGTGGGGGGGGGGGGGGGTGGGGGGGGGGGGGGGTGGGGGGGGGGGGGGGTGGGGGGGGGGGGGGGTGGGGGGGGGGGGGGGTGGGGGGGGGGGGGGGTGGGGGGGGGGGGGGGTGGGGGGGGGGGGGGGTGGGGGGGGGGGGGGGTGGGGGGGGGGGGGGGTGGGGGGGGGGGGGGGTGGGGGGGGGGGGGGGTGGGGGGGGGGGGGGGTGGGGGGGGGGGGGGGTGGGGGGGGGGGGGGGTGGGGGGGGGGGGGGGTGGGGGGGGGGGGGGGTGGGGGGGGGGGGGGGTGGGGGGGGGGGGGGGTGGGGGGGGGGGGGGGTGGGGGGGGGGGGGGGTGGGGGGGGGGGGGGGTGGGGGGGGGGGGGGGTGGGGGGGGGGGGGGGTGGGGGGGGGGGGGGGTGGGGGGGGGGGGGGGTGGGGGGGGGGGGGGGTGGGGGGGGGGGGGGGTGGGGGGGGGGGGGGGTGGGGGGGGGGGGGGGTGGGGGGGGGGGGGGGTGGGGGGGGGGGGGGGTGGGGGGGGGGGGGGGTGGGGGGGGGGGGGGGTGGGGGGGGGGGGGGGTGGGGGGGGGGGGGGGTGGGGGGGGGGGGGGGTGGGGGGGGGGGGGGGTGGGGGGGGGGGGGGGTGGGGGGGGGGGGGGGTGGGGGGGGGGGGGGGTGGGGGGGGGGGGGGGTGGGGGGGGGGGGGGGTGGGGGGGGGGGGGGGTGGGGGGGGGGGGGGGTGGGGGGGGGGGGGGGTGGGGGGGGGGGGGGGTGGGGGGGGGGGGGGGTGGGGGGGGGGGGGGGTGGGGGGGGGGGGGGGTGGGGGGGGGGGGGGGTGGGGGGGGGGGGGGGTGGGGGGGGGGGGGGGTGGGGGGGGGGGGGGGTGGGGGGGGGGGGGGGTGGGGGGGGGGGGGGGTGGGGGGGGGGGGGGGTGGGGGGGGGGGGGGGTGGGGGGGGGGGGGGGTGGGGGGGGGGGGGGGTGGGGGGGGGGGGGGGTGGGGGGGGGGGGGGGTGGGGGGGGGGGGGGGTGGGGGGGGGGGGGGGTGGGGGGGGGGGGGGGTGGGGGGGGGGGGGGGTGGGGGGGGGGGGGGGTGGGGGGGGGGGGGGGTGGGGGGGGGGGGGGGTGGGGGGGGGGGGGGGTGGGGGGGGGGGGGGGTGGGGGGGGGGGGGGGTGGGGGGGGGGGGGGGTGGGGGGGGGGGGGGGTGGGGGGGGGGGGGGGTGGGGGGGGGGGGGGGTGGGGGGGGGGGGGGGTGGGGGGGGGGGGGGGTGGGGGGGGGGGGGGGTGGGGGGGGGGGGGGGTGGGGGGGGGGGGGGGTGGGGGGGGGGGGGGGTGGGGGGGGGGGGGGGTGGGGGGGGGGGGGGGTGGGGGGGGGGGGGGGTGGGGGGGGGGGGGGGTGGGGGGGGGGGGGGGTGGGGGGGGGGGGGGGTGGGGGGGGGGGGGGGTGGGGGGGGGGGGGGGTGGGGGGGGGGGGGGGTGGGGGGGGGGGGGGGTGGGGGGGGGGGGGGGTGGGGGGGGGGGGGGGTGGGGGGGGGGGGGGGTGGGGGGGGGGGGGGGTGGGGGGGGGGGGGGGTGGGGGGGGGGGGGGGTGGGGGGGGGGGGGGGTGGGGGGGGGGGGGGGTGGGGGGGGGGGGGGGTGGGGGGGGGGGGGGGTGGGGGGGGGGGGGGGTGGGGGGGGGGGGGGGTGGGGGGGGGGGGGGGTGGGGGGGGGGGGGGGTGGGGGGGGGGGGGGGTGGGGGGGGGGGGGGGTGGGGGGGGGGGGGGGTGGGGGGGGGGGGGGGTGGGGGGGGGGGGGGGTGGGGGGGGGGGGGGGTGGGGGGGGGGGGGGGTGGGGGGGGGGGGGGGTGGGGGGGGGGGGGGGTGGGGGGGGGGGGGGGTGGGGGGGGGGGGGGGTGGGGGGGGGGGGGGGTGGGGGGGGGGGGGGGTGGGGGGGGGGGGGGGTGGGGGGGGGGGGGGGTGGGGGGGGGGGGGGGTGGGGGGGGGGGGGGGTGGGGGGGGGGGGGGGTGGGGGGGGGGGGGGGTGGGGGGGGGGGGGGGTGGGGGGGGGGGGGGGTGGGGGGGGGGGGGGGTGGGGGGGGGGGGGGGTGGGGGGGGGGGGGGGTGGGGGGGGGGGGGGGTGGGGGGGGGGGGGGGTGGGGGGGGGGGGGGGTGGGGGGGGGGGGGGGTGGGGGGGGGGGGGGGTGGGGGGGGGGGGGGGTGGGGGGGGGGGGGGGTGGGGGGGGGGGGGGGTGGGGGGGGGGGGGGGTGGGGGGGGGGGGGGGTGGGGGGGGGGGGGGGTGGGGGGGGGGGGGGGTGGGGGGGGGGGGGGGTGGGGGGGGGGGGGGGTGGGGGGGGGGGGGGGTGGGGGGGGGGGGGGGTGGGGGGGGGGGGGGGTGGGGGGGGGGGGGGGTGGGGGGGGGGGGGGGTGGGGGGGGGGGGGGGTGGGGGGGGGGGGGGGTGGGGGGGGGGGGGGGTGGGGGGGGGGGGGGGTGGGGGGGGGGGGGGGTGGGGGGGGGGGGGGGTGGGGGGGGGGGGGGGTGGGGGGGGGGGGGGGTGGGGGGGGGGGGGGGTGGGGGGGGGGGGGGGTGGGGGGGGGGGGGGGTGGGGGGGGGGGGGGGTGGGGGGGGGGGGGGGTGGGGGGGGGGGGGGGTGGGGGGGGGGGGGGGTGGGGGGGGGGGGGGGTGGGGGGGGGGGGGGGTGGGGGGGGGGGGGGGTGGGGGGGGGGGGGGGTGGGGGGGGGGGGGGGTGGGGGGGGGGGGGGGTGGGGGGGGGGGGGGGTGGGGGGGGGGGGGGGTGGGGGGGGGGGGGGGTGGGGGGGGGGGGGGGTGGGGGGGGGGGGGGGTGGGGGGGGGGGGGGGTGGGGGGGGGGGGGGGTGGGGGGGGGGGGGGGTGGGGGGGGGGGGGGGTGGGGGGGGGGGGGGGTGGGGGGGGGGGGGGGTGGGGGGGGGGGGGGGTGGGGGGGGGGGGGGGTGGGGGGGGGGGGGGGTGGGGGGGGGGGGGGGTGGGGGGGGGGGGGGGTGGGGGGGGGGGGGGGTGGGGGGGGGGGGGGGTGGGGGGGGGGGGGGGTGGGGGGGGGGGGGGGTGGGGGGGGGGGGGGGTGGGGGGGGGGGGGGGTGGGGGGGGGGGGGGGTGGGGGGGGGGGGGGGTGGGGGGGGGGGGGGGTGGGGGGGGGGGGGGGTGGGGGGGGGGGGGGGTGGGGGGGGGGGGGGGTGGGGGGGGGGGGGGGTGGGGGGGGGGGGGGGTGGGGGGGGGGGGGGGTGGGGGGGGGGGGGGGTGGGGGGGGGGGGGGGTGGGGGGGGGGGGGGGTGGGGGGGGGGGGGGGTGGGGGGGGGGGGGGGTGGGGGGGGGGGGGGGTGGGGGGGGGGGGGGGTGGGGGGGGGGGGGGGTGGGGGGGGGGGGGGGTGGGGGGGGGGGGGGGTGGGGGGGGGGGGGGGTGGGGGGGGGGGGGGGTGGGGGGGGGGGGGGGTGGGGGGGGGGGGGGGTGGGGGGGGGGGGGGGTGGGGGGGGGGGGGGGTGGGGGGGGGGGGGGGTGGGGGGGGGGGGGGGTGGGGGGGGGGGGGGGTGGGGGGGGGGGGGGGTGGGGGGGGGGGGGGGTGGGGGGGGGGGGGGGTGGGGGGGGGGGGGGGTGGGGGGGGGGGGGGGTGGGGGGGGGGGGGGGTGGGGGGGGGGGGGGGTGGGGGGGGGGGGGGGTGGGGGGGGGGGGGGGTGGGGGGGGGGGGGGGTGGGGGGGGGGGGGGGTGGGGGGGGGGGGGGGTGGGGGGGGGGGGGGGTGGGGGGGGGGGGGGGTGGGGGGGGGGGGGGGTGGGGGGGGGGGGGGGTGGGGGGGGGGGGGGGTGGGGGGGGGGGGGGGTGGGGGGGGGGGGGGGTGGGGGGGGGGGGGGGTGGGGGGGGGGGGGGGTGGGGGGGGGGGGGGGTGGGGGGGGGGGGGGGTGGGGGGGGGGGGGGGTGGGGGGGGGGGGGGGTGGGGGGGGGGGGGGGTGGGGGGGGGGGGGGGTGGGGGGGGGGGGGGGTGGGGGGGGGGGGGGGTGGGGGGGGGGGGGGGTGGGGGGGGGGGGGGGTGGGGGGGGGGGGGGGTGGGGGGGGGGGGGGGTGGGGGGGGGGGGGGGTGGGGGGGGGGGGGGGTGGGGGGGGGGGGGGGTGGGGGGGGGGGGGGGTGGGGGGGGGGGGGGGTGGGGGGGGGGGGGGGTGGGGGGGGGGGGGGGTGGGGGGGGGGGGGGGTGGGGGGGGGGGGGGGTGGGGGGGGGGGGGGGTGGGGGGGGGGGGGGGTGGGGGGGGGGGGGGGTGGGGGGGGGGGGGGGTGGGGGGGGGGGGGGGTGGGGGGGGGGGGGGGTGGGGGGGGGGGGGGGTGGGGGGGGGGGGGGGTGGGGGGGGGGGGGGGTGGGGGGGGGGGGGGGTGGGGGGGGGGGGGGGTGGGGGGGGGGGGGGGTGGGGGGGGGGGGGGGTGGGGGGGGGGGGGGGTGGGGGGGGGGGGGGGTGGGGGGGGGGGGGGGTGGGGGGGGGGGGGGGTGGGGGGGGGGGGGGGTGGGGGGGGGGGGGGGTGGGGGGGGGGGGGGGTGGGGGGGGGGGGGGGTGGGGGGGGGGGGGGGTGGGGGGGGGGGGGGGTGGGGGGGGGGGGGGGTGGGGGGGGGGGGGGGTGGGGGGGGGGGGGGGTGGGGGGGGGGGGGGGTGGGGGGGGGGGGGGTGGGGGGGGGGGGGGTGTGGGGGGGAGGGGGGGTGGAGGGATGGGTGGGTGGAGGGGTGGAGGGGTGGAGGGAGGGAGGGGTGGGTGGGGGGGGGGGGGGGGGGAGGGGGGGGGGGGGGGGGGGGGGGGGGGGAAGGGGGGGGGGAAAGGGGGGGGAGGGGGGGGGGAGGGAAGGGGGGGGGGGGGGGGGGGGGGTGGAGGCCAAACGGCTGTGAAGAGATTCAGCACCACTGAGATCTTTACACAGACCCATTTAAGGGCCAGGGTGGTCAGCCATGGCACTGTAGCTGCACCATCCCACCACTCCCATAAAAGCTTCCTGGCTTCTATGGGGGAAATTTGCAAAGTGAAAAAGCCTCCTCGCCACTGAGAAGTCTCTATAGGGCTCAATAGACTTACATCACCTTTTTGGTGGCTTAAGTCTGAGGTGCTAGTCACTGGCGTAAGGCTGCAAAGGATCAGGAGGAAACCAATGTCAGGCATAGTGATAGGGGGGCAGGAGGACAAAGTGTTGTGCTTACCAACCCTTATATCTACTATCATACTTTACCAAGCTGCGTGTGTGTGTATATACAACCATATACAACCATATACAATAAGGTCATGTATATATGTGTGTATACACACACACACACACACACACACACACACACACACTTACCTTTTTCTCAGTGTATGATAGTGCTTTAAAATGTTGTATGTTTTGGTGTCACTGCAAGAAAAAGCGTATGAAGCTGCCTTAAAGTTAGTCAGACTCACAGTCTGTTCAGTTTGATATTATCTGCTGTAGCTGGCAGAGTCCCTGAGAGAATGGGCAGAGATGGCCATTCTCCCATCCCTGCTCCTGGAGTCTCTTTCAGATGGTGAAGTCTGGGATTGAACTTGGAAGCTCCTGATTGCCAGGCATCTGCTGGACCACTCAATGATGGTTCCTCCTCCTTACTAACCCACTCTTCATTTGCATATGAAAGAGAATGCAAATCGTACACTGCTTTGCATAAAGGGTGTATTAATTATTTAGTAGCCTGTTTTGCCCCTCCAGGCATCTGTCTGCTTTACCACTATTAGCTTCTATGGAAATTCTTACCATGTGAGCTGCCATTATCCGTACTATAAAATGTTCAAGAAGAATTATCTATGAGACTTGTTTGGCAGCAAATGGGTGTCATTGTCATTTCTACCAGTCCATCAGTATCATCATCATTATTCACTTAGATTCTTTCATTCAGGCTATTTTTTATTAAGTTTAATTAAGTGTCAAAATTATAGTCTTTTCTTGTCAGGTTTTTGTATCCTTTCATTGTGAAATTGGTCACTGGTTTATAGACACATAACTTTTGGTGTGTTGCGGAAGTATTTTGATTGCAGGGACGAGGCCAATTTAAAGTCACACAATCGACAATTGTGTGTGTATTTTTTTTAAGTCTGTACTAATGGTGAAGTAATTCAATCCATTTCACCAGTGGTACATCATCCTTTCTCTAAACCCATAAACAAAGATATATGTGAATCAGTACGCACTGGTACAACAAACTAAATGAAATTCCAGATATCATAGAAGAATGAGTACATAGAAGGTTAAGAATAAGTTAATTAATAAACACACTAGCTTAAAAAAACAATAATACATAGAAAGCCTCTAATCTAAATGTGAAATCCTGCAATTATGTTTGGATAAAACAACGTATCAGATCTTGTGGTGAAAAATGCTTTGAACTATGTTGTTGTTGCAATTGTGCCAAGACGTACCTTTCGTTTAATTACAGCATGTGAGTGAAGTGCTACTGCTGCTGATTCGTGCACAGGTGTTATATTGATAAGCAATGGATGCTAAGGAACCAAGTTATACAACTTATTGCTGACGTGTTCTAAAATGGCAACTCTGACGACAAATGACAGGTCAGGCAATGGCTTCTCCTCAAAGATCCAGCTAAGAATGTACGTTCGTTTGTTTATATAATTTATAAGCTCATCCTACTCCCAGACAAAAAGCCTATGAATTTGGGTGAAGACTGGAAATCTGGGATCCAGGACAAAGCATGGTCAGACTGATTGAGCAGTGAGCTTTTCAAGAGGATTCTATTATTTTCTGGCCAAGTTTAGAGCTCTATAGGCATGGCTCGTTAGATTAACTACAATAATGTTGGGATTAATCTGATAGTATTAGGACTCGCTATGCTTTCCAACTGTCCTACCTACAATTTATTGCTTCTTTGTCCTATAGAAGTGCCACTTAATTTGGTGGAAATCTTGTTTGATTAGATGAGGGTTTCAAACTTAAGCCTAAAGGAAAGATGGAGTATAAATATTTTAATTAATAAACTTTTCTCAGTGGACTGGTGTACAATTTCTACTGTGAATAATAACGTGCACATTGCATCATCTGGTCTTGCTGTGTTCTATGCCTTAAAAACGATCTCATAATAGTGAAAAGTCTTCTGTGTTTCACAGGGGGAGAAAAAGAGGGATCCTACTGTTAGAGAAGAATGGGTTGGGGAAAGCCTGACTTGTCTCTAGAAAGTAAATGCTATCCCTCTGCCTATAGGTACAACCAGTGAAAAGAGCTTAATGGAAAACAGTATAGTGGAACCTCAGTAATCGTCGCCTTCGGTTTTTGCCAGTTTGGGTTTTCGCTGGTCGCCCCAGCCGTTTTTTTCCCCCTCGGTTTTTGCTGGGCGCCTCTGTTATCGGCTGTGCCGTTTGCATAAATTTACACTTTTTGCATAAATTTGCTACACCATTTCCGTAGCACATGCACAAACGCCGGTTTTGGTTTTTGGTCGCCAGATGGATTACCGGTGAAAACTGAGGTTCCCCTGTATCCTAATTTATGTAGTATGGCTGAAAAAAAACCCTGTCACATCTTTTTTATACCATGAGTTTGCCCCATAAATTTGTCCTATAAGATTATATCAGGAGCAACCAAACTCCTGGGTGCATTCTAAAATTTCCAGAATTTTTTCCAAGAAGCTTAAAACATTATTAATAAAAATTCTCTTGAGTTGCCTTACTGCCATAGTAAATACTCTTAAAGCTTAAAGTTATGTATTTATCATCATTAATATACATGATACTTTGTGGAGCAGATGTTTGTCAGTTTTCAAATTATGTAGGTCAGGATCCCCAGATCTGTGTGCGCACTTCTGAATTTTGCCATCACACAGCAGGAGGGAGAGACGGAATGCCCAGTTTCTTTTTTCAGCAGCAGTTTCTTGTGTGAAGCTGAACTGTGGTCTCCTGGCTGTCAGCAGCTGATTTTTGGAGATATAAGGGGCTATAGTGGGAATGGAGGAACGTTCTAAAATGCTTCATGATTGGACAAGCACACCCCTTAGTGCTGGAATCCAGCATCTGAATCGTTAATATGCCTCTTATCTTTTGTGATAATCGTGGAAATAGCTGTCTTTTTAATTGAATTATTAATATTCCCAGTGCCTGAATTCTAATTTTTGATACAGAGGCATGTTCATACATAATGCAATTTATTTTGAACAAGTACACACTGCTAAATTCAGCATTGAAGAAGGCTGATTCAAAACTCTCCGTGGTTTTTTAAAACTCTGGAATGCCTGCAAACTCTTCTGGAACAGGAAGGCTGTCCTGTGCTATCTTGACCGCAAGCCAGCTGTAGGAGCAGATACTTTTTTCTCCTCTCCAAAGATGTTTAGTAAAGGTCATTCCTAAATGCTTGAAAGCAGAATGTTTACCCTAATAATTAATTTTGGCTGTGCTTCTGTAATTTGGCATAAGAAAGTAGTGGTGGTGGGGAGTTGGTAGTTGGTTAATGAGTTCACGCTGGCAGAAATTCAAGTTCATAAAAAAAATTCCCATCAAAATCGTATTCTACTAATGAGCATTTTCTCCTGGGACAGCTTCTATTGTACAGACAAAATAGTCCATGAAACTCTCAACAGTGTGCTTCGATGGAACCTTTTCATGTGCTAGTAATAAAGTCTGAACTATCTGTGCTGTTTGGGAATCTTAGGGTGAATCTTTTTGCCTCAGGAAATTTGTATACATGCAGCTGCCTCCTATTAAGCAGACCATTGGTCCATCAAGGTCAGTGCAGACTGGCGGCAACTTTCCAGGACCTCAGTCAGAGGTCTTTCACATCACCTCCCATCAGACCATTTTAACTAGAGGTCTGAACTGGGGATCTTCTACGTGCTAAGCAGAACCTCTGCTTCTCAGATATAGCTCTTTCCTCATTTATTTGCTCCCTTTCCTTATCGATGCCTGAAATAGTCCCCCCAAACAACTGCTTTCCCACCAAACCATCTTTTCAGGACACTCTTGTCCTTTAGCGAGTACCGTTCAGGCTATTCTAAGGGTGGTTTCTGCCATGGAAAAATACACCAATGGCAAATAATGTAATATCCAAAAAACTTAAGTCGAAAATAAATCATTCTTGGCCAAAGATAAGAGATTTACTGCTGAAAAAGGGAAGGCAAAGAACAAGGGAAATGGAGAGATCTTCCAGAAAAGCACCTGGATATTTGGGAGGAACCTTCACTCAGTGCTGGAGCATCTGCTTTGCACACAAAAGGTCTCAGCTTAAGTCCCTGGCATCTCCAGTTGAAACAGGGGCCCTTTCCACACAAGCCCCTGAGAACGTTTTGCAAATGTTTTGCAAATGTTTTTAATCTGCCACCTCATTTGTCCACACTCATGCCCTCGAAAATGCTTCTGGGTCACCATTTTGTGGTTGTTCCATTTTTTAAAACTTTTCTTAGATTCGTAGCAATGAAGCTTCAAAGTGTCGTGCTATAATACTTTAGGGGCCATATGTATGTAGCTACATGGACATGTCTCCCTGAATTTTTTTTTAAAAAATGATGAAAATACTGCGCACGACGGCCAGTTCAAGCACAGAAAATGGCACTACCGAGGAAGTCCGGGGACTGTGGAGAGAAGGGGGAAACATTTTAATGAAATCACACAGCAAGTGAAAACATTTTCAAAATGTTTTTTTAAAAAAGAATTGCTAGGGAACAGCATGCAAATAAAACATTTTTAAGCAAGAAGTAAAACATTTTATTTTCTGCCTGAAAGCATTTTATTTGTGTTGTTGTGCGGAAAGTGCCGGGATCAAGTAGTAGAAGATGTTACCCTGAGAGTCTGAAGAGCTGGTACAAGTCAGGGCAGACAATACTGATGTTCTCTCTTTCAGTATTTGTAAATGTAAATGCACGGAGCAGCTTTCTTGTGCTTTGAGAAGATAGCCAGCTGCCTCTTTATGTGATTTTAAAATGCCAAAAAATGAGTAATTTTCATGAACACTTGCAGTGCTGTCCTCTGAAGAGCTGCTCCAATCTAAACCAGCTTAAATTCATGGGCTTAGGCTGGAGTAACTCAGTGTAGGATTGTGCTGTCCTCTCATTTTGCTTGTTTTGTCAATGCCAATGTCTTGGATATTACTTTTTTTTTTTTTAAATCATGGGAGTTATATTGGCTGAATTGCATTTGAGCAATTTCTTTTAGGTTAGTCAGGCAGGGATTAAGGAACTGGCTTGACGTTTCAACTGGGCAGTCAAATTGTGTGGAACTGAATGCTGAGAAAGAAATTCAACGAAAGCCCACTGCAGCTGACACACATGCACACACAGAATGTTTTTTCAAAAGTACAGGGTGGGACTGGTGTGCTGCTCAGAAATAGTAACAACTCACCCAAAATATAATTGAATTCTACATCAAATTCATTCAACTGTTTCGGTAAATAAAAGTAAATAACATTTGCCTGGAATTAAGCTCCATTCAACAAACTTCAGCAGGATTTTGACTAGACCGGAGTTGGATTCAGAGCCTAGCCATGTTGGTCTGCAACAGAAGAGCTAGATGCAAGTATCAGGTCATTACTGACCCATGGGGTGAGATCACATCATGATGTTTACTAGGCAAAGTAGGTTTATGGGGTGGTGGTGGTTTGCCATTGCTTTCCCCAGTTAAGAACATAAGAACATAAGAACAAGCCAGCTGGATCAGACCAGAGTCCATCTAGTCCAGCTCTCTGCTACTCGCAGTGGCCCACCAGGTGCCTTTGGGAGCTCACATGCAGGATGTGAAAGCAATGGCCTTCTGCGGCTGTTGCTCCCGAGCACCTGGACGGTTAAGGCATTTGCAATCTCAGATCAAAGAGGATCAAGATTGGTAGCCATAAATCGACTTCTCCTCCATAAATCTGTCCAAGCCCCTTTTAAAGCTATCCAGGTTAGTGGCCATCACCACCTCCTGTGGCAGCATATTCCAAACACCAATCACACGTTGTGTGAAGAAGTGTTTCCTTTTATTAGTTCTAATTCTTCCCCCCAGCATTTTCAATGAATGCCCCCTGGTTCTAGTATTGCGAGAAAGAGAGAAAAATTTCTCTCTGTCAACATTTTCTACCCCATGCATAATTTTATAGACTTCAATCCTATCCCCCCTCAGACGTCTCCTCTCCAAACTAAAGAGTCCCAAACGCTGCAGCCTTTCCTCGCATAAGGAAGGAATGCTCCAGTCCCCTCAATCATCCTCGTTTGCCCTTCTCTGCACTTTTTTCAATCTCTTCAATATCCTTTTTTTGAGATGCTGGTGACCAGAACTGAACACAGTACTTACCAAGTCGCTTGGTCGCACCCGCGTGTCCTTTTTATATAAAGGAGACATGACAATCTTTGCAGTTTTATTATCAATTCCTTTCCTAATTATCCCCAGCATAGAGTTTGCCTTTTCACAGCTGCCTATTACATTGAGTTGACATTCCCATGGAACTAATCAACTAAGACGCCCAAATCCCTTTCCTGGTCTTGTGACTGATAGCACTGACCCTGCAGCGTGTTTGTGAAGTTTGGATTTTTTGCCCTATATAATGCATCACTTTGCATTTTGCTACATTGAACTGCATTTGCCATTTCTGGAGCCCCACTCCACCTAATTTATCAAGGTCCGGCTTGGACCTCCTCGCAATCACTTTGTGGTTCTCCACCACCCTACATAATTTGGTATCATCTGCAAACTTGGCCACCGCGCTTCACCCACCCCTACTTCCAGGTCGCATTTATGAATAGGTTAAAGAGCGCACTGGTCCCAATCACGGATCCTTGGGGGACACCACTCCCCACATCCTCTCCATTTGTGAGAATTTCCCATTTACACCCACTCTTTGCTTCCTGTTTCTCAACCAGTTTTTAATCCATAGGAGGACTTTCCCTCTTATTCCTTCATTGCTGAGTTTTCTCAATAGTCTCTGGTGAGGAACTTTGTCAAAAGCCTTTTGGAAAGCCAAGTAGACAATGTCCACTGGTTCCCCCTTATCCACATGCCTATTTACATCCTCAAAGAACTCTAGTAAGTTTGTAAGACAGGATTTGCCTTTGCAAAAGCCATGCTGACTCTCTTTCTCAGTAGGTCTTGCTTTTGTACATGTTTTATAATTTTATTTTTAATGACAGATTCTACTAATTTACCAGGAACAGATGTCAAACTGACTGGCCTGTAATTTCCCGGGTCCCCCCTAGATCCTTTCTTAAAGATTGGTGTGACATTGGCCATCTTCCAGTCTTCAGGGATGGAGCCTGATTTCAAGGATAAGTTGCATATTAAAGTGAGAACATCAGCAATTTCATGCTTGAGCTCTTAAAGAACTCTTGGGTGAATGCAATCTGGGCCAGGGGATTTGGTAGCATTTAGTTTATCAATGGCTGCCAGAACCAGTTATCTACACTTTACCTCAAGCAAGGCTGAGTCAACCTTGAGCCAGCCATTTACAACTGACTTCTGTTTGGTTTGAACTCAGGTTGTGAACAGAGCTTGTACTGCAGTACTGCAGCTTACCACGCTGCAACTTGAGGTTCCTGTAAGGAAAAGTTAGCCTCCTTGGCAAGCACTGTGTCACTACTGACCCATGGGGTGACAACACATCACAATGTTTGCTAGGCAGACTGTGTTTATGGGGTGGTTTGCCATTGCCTTCTCCAGTGACATAGCGCCAACAGGGCCAGGTGGAGCACGTTGCCCTGGGTGGAGCAGCAGAGGGAGCGTGGCAGGGGCATGGCCAGGCATTCCAGGGCAGGGCGGGGGCAGATGGCGCTGCAGCAGGGGTGCAGGCCGCGTGCACGCCCTGGGTGCAGTTCCCCCTCACTCCGCCTCTGCTTTCCCTCAGCAAGCTGAGTACAATCTTATCAACCTCAGAAGGATGGAGGCTGAGGCAACCAACTTCTGAGGCAACCTGAAACCGACTCCCATCAGGATCAAACTCAGGTCATGAGCAGGGCTTCAACTGCAGTAGAGCAGTTTACTACTTTACACCAACCTTATGCCCCCAAAATCTTACTGATACAACTGTGATCTCTAAGCTGAGTAATTAGCAGTGGTATTCAAAGTTAATGTCTCATGTTCAAAGTAATTTCATTATAGAAAAGCTGTAATGAAGTTTGAATTGTGCCAATTCTGTCTGTCAACAGTGAATAAAGGCAGAATGCTACAAATGTGCTGTCATTCTGTACCTACTTTGTCAGTCTTTACATTTGGGATGGGAAACTGAGCTATCCTTACATTCGTTCCACATCTCAGAAGATCAATTCTGTTCCTTTAGTGACCATCTTAAACTCTCTCTCCCTAGAAGATGTGGTGGGGTGACCCTTAACCGTCATGATGATCTGTCAGGAATTTAATATGGGCATGATGTTCTATCCATGGGATGCAGAGAAGATTTTTCATTCCAAATATGGAAGGGAAGAGTTTATAAAGGCTAACTGCTATTTCGGTCTGACTTCATTTAAATTGCATATATTTTTGTTCAGAGCAGGAGGCAGGACCATACTTAACGTAGCTACTTTGAGAGCTTGACCTTCTAATTATCCTGAGTACCTAGCAAGGGAAAAAAATCCTTGGCCCACAACGAACACTGTATTGATCTTAAAAGCAACAAGTTAATGCCAAGCTCAACCTTTGCCGGTAACTCATTGCATAATATTTGCTTCTGGGTGTTGACTAAAAAGGTTAAGTGTTCTGCCATTGATTTTTTCCAGTGGGTGAAAGATGATGGATCACCAACATTCAGATCATGATCCAATTAAAACATATAATTTTATTTTGGATCTGATATAAAAGTTTTTTTGAGGGACCACACAGCTTCCAGGTTCTAATTTACACAGGTTGCAACACGCTAATTTTAATCACCGTTGCAAAGCCCCAAGGTCCTGTCTGTTCATAGGAAATGTCCTCTATGTACAGCATTTTAGTATAGTTGCTACCTAGCGTGGGAACATGATAAAGGAGCCTTACTGAAACTTCAGCAAGCCTGAGTATGGTTAGTGCTGAACTGGAGACCTTCTGAGGACTCTATGTGCATCACCTTCAGTTCCCTGGGGGATAGAAGGTGGGAAATGGAGGAGAGGAGAATGATGTTACAAGCTGCTTTGAGAAGAACAATAAGGTATAACTATCCAAATAATAACCTGGATAGTGGTTGTGTGGTGGCAGAGGAGGGAGGGAAGCCTTTTGGAAGCAGTGCAATCTAAACTGCAATTTGCATGGTGGTTTTTTCAACTCTGTGTATTTTTAAGGACTTCGGGATTCTTTTTCCCCTTCTGCCTTACGACAATAGCAGTCCCCTCCTCAACATACCCCTGCTATCTTGAAAAGACACTAGCGCTCTTTCAGCACTTCTTATCTGTGGGAGACCCAGGTTTGAGCTTCAAGAAGGTCATCAGTTCTTGTCTTCTACAGCAGATTTCATCATGTACACTGTATGAGTCAGCTTTCTGTCTTCACCATCCAACAAGTCCACAGACATCTTCATATCAGGGCAAAAGATTCTCAGCTGGGTATCATGACATGAACTATTGAAAGACATGCCAAATTAGAGGCATACAATTATACTACAAATGTAATTAAGTTATTTGAGAATTTACTGTTGATGTGTTGGTTTGTCTAGATACTTTTGGGTGGAAAATCCATTTGTTTCCTCCACATACAAAGAAACCACATCAAAACTTGCATTTTTATTCTACTCCTGCATGCCTCAGCCAATTTGGCTCATTTTGGTTGAGATCCTAAATGGAGCAATTTGTTCTTTTAGAAATTGACTTCATATTTTTGATTAACCAAACAGAGATTTCAGAACTCTTTAGTATGATAAAAGAAAGTACAAGATTCTTCTCTGGGTCAATTCACAAGTACAATCTTATCAACCTCAGGAGGATGGAGGCTGAGTCAACCAACTTCTGAGGCAACCTGAAACTGACTTCCGTCAGGACGAAACTCAGGTCATATATTCCTGTTGTGAGGAATATATTCTGTTGGAGGTTATTATTCTTATTGGTACTGAATGTGAAGATGGAGAAGCTGCCAGGTCTATTTATAATATATGGTATTGCTTGAAACCCCTCCCCCCCCCAATACCAAATGAGAAGCAGAAAAATGAGGGATCCTTCTGAAGGCAGACAAAAAAGGTGTTAGAAATAAATAAATTGCAAACTTCATTAAGTTCACATACAACATTCAATTAAAAACTGGAAACCATTTGGTTAAAGTTAAACTGAAAATGAGAGGGACAGGTGAGATGATGTAGCCAGTAATAATCACCAAACAAGGAAATAATAGAGATTGCTGTGGTGCTTGCCTGCCTTTTTCTGTGTATTGTTCTGTGTATTGTATCTAAACAGCAAATGCTGGAATTCAAGAAATGGCTGTTAGAGCTAAATTAAATTTTACAAAGTAGAGGGAAAGGGCCTTTCTATCATTTGCTGGCAAGAAGACCCTAAAATTGGAGTGGAGTTCATGAACTGGAGTTGTCCGATTCTTGAATCTTTCATACAGAACAGAATGTTTCCCTCATGTTGCAAACTAGAGCTACACTTTTATGCAGCAAAAAGCTAAGAGTTATTGCTATTGAGTTTGTTTCCGTGGCTGCCTTGTATTGTTTACAGGCTCAGTGCATATTAAACAACTGTGCAAGTTCTTTCAGGATGAAGGTCACTGGAAAAGGCTGCTCTTGGCTATGAATCCTTCTTACTGACTTATTTTGTGGCAATCCTAGGCAAATCTATCAGAAACAATGGCTGCAAAATATCCAACAATGTGTAGGCAAGGCCGATGAGAGTCTAGATCAGGCAGCAGGCATGGAGGACAAGTCCTAAGTCTAATGAGAACTTTGACAAGAAGATGATTGCCAAGCAAATTTATGTTTCTCTGACTTCCTTGATTTCACACAAGGTGAACTTCCCTAAATGTTTCCTGTGAGGTTCATCTTGAGCCCAGCACTATTCTGAGCAGCTCTGTGCTATTGCAGCAGCTCTTTTTAGTAGAGGCCTAGTCATTGCAGTTTTCAGCAACCAAATAATCTCATTTATCAGAGGAGGAGTAGAATTCCCTGAGGTCAAGGTTGGGGTATTTAATGGACGGATTTGCCTTGTAAAGCATGGAATAGCTTGTAGTTCATCCCCTTTGTTCCCGCACAGTCAGGTGCATCTTAAATGACTGACATCAGATACAATGAATTTCTCGCTTTTTTGTGCCTGAGAAGTCAGCAGCATCTAAGAAGTAATCACAAAAACTGATTGCGAGATTAGCCCGATTCGTGAGCAGACACATACAGAGAGACCTAAATAGTAAGTCTGAACTAAAAAACCTCAAATGGATTGTTTTCTTTTTACTACATGCCTTGCAGAAATTGGAGGTGAAGGCAGCAGTGGGAAGTGGCGGCTGCTGTTAGAAAAAAGCCTAATAACATGAGAAAGTGTAACCATGCAAATTTAATACACCTAAATTCCCTTGGATACCGCCTGCCTATGACTGGTGAGCAGGGCAACCAAACCAGCAGGTAGTAAAGCATGACTAGTCCTAACAGCTGCACCAGCAAAAGAATGCATCCAACCATCAGGAAGGGGTGGAGGCAGTGGTGGGATTCAAATAATTTAAGAACCTGTTCCGGTTGTGGGATTCAAATAATTTAACAACTGGTTGTTTACAAGCACCATTTTAACAACCGATTCTGCTGAAGTGGTGCGAACCTGCTGAATCCCACCACTGGGTGGAGGCTAGAGGCACAAGGGTGATGTATATGGAAAGCAAAAGAAGGAAGCAAGGTTGCCTGTTGGACAGTTTAAAGTTTAATTATCTTTACACGTTTAAGGCCTATGCTTATTTGTTGGGAGTTTGTTGGGACTTTCATCTTTGGAGAGATAAGTGTACCAAGAGTTCACCTGGAGACTTCCTGGACCACCTACAAGTGAAAAGAAATGGACTTAGGGTTGGCAAGCTGTGAAAAACAGAAAAGTGGAAAAGTTAATTGTTAAACTTGAATAAGATCATGGTTTTGTTGTATCTGTGTTGACATATATTATAACTAAAAAGGTAAAAAAATGTTTTAAATTGTTTTGCAAGATCCATTTTATTTCTGCCCCGCAGAACCCCCAAGCTGAGTTTATATTAGGTTGTTCTGAGATATCTTCATCTGGGAATTCTATCCGTTTTATTTTGCACTGGGTCCTGTATACAAATAGCTTCATTAGTTTCCCTTTCATCCTTGGGTCAAATTCAGTAGGATGGTGCTGCATTTTTCTCCTTCTCAAAGAGATTGCTGTTATCGATGTCTCCTTACCGAGAGGCCCTCTATCATCTCCATTTAAGTAGCTGTCATTCAGAGCATTCATAATTTCTCTCTTTCTTCATGGTCTTGTCTCCAGTGTTTCCAGCAGTCTGAAATTCCACCGTCCTATTGCAATGCAGATAGACATGGACAGGCCTGGCTTCCCATTGAATAGCATCTTGTTCTGTTGTTTATATCTTTTTTGAAAAGAAAAGGACAATGTTAAGTTGACATAAGTTAATGGAAAGCTGGGAGATCCAGCACAAATCTTTCAGATCAGAAGTCACAGCAATACAACCAAAGGTATGTTTTAAGAGAATCTAGATGTGATTAAAAATGTTTAGAATTGTGCAACAGATGGTCAGAGGTCTCACAGCATTTAGTAAACTGCTGGTTTCAATCCAGTCTTTCACTAGAATCCTCAGGCTATCAAGTTCTGTTTCATTTAGCTGCACGGAGCAATGGATTAGGTAAAACAGATAATCTTTATTGAGATAAAACTTTATTGAGATAAAACTAATTGGTGCCTTTGGCAGGATTTTGTTTTAAACAGTGAACATATTTCAATGCTGAATGCAAAATTGCAAACTAGTATCCTAAACAGATGAGAATCATACTAACTTCTCATCTACAAGTTACTTTAGGCATGTTGAAATTTCTTTACATGCGATAAAATTAACAAGTAAACATAGATAGATCCCCAGAGGAACTTACCTTTTTTTACGCCCCAATCTGGGGGGGGGGGGGGATGGGGGCAAAGCAGCATCTGGAAGTGGTGCAGAGCTATGCCACCACATTTGCCCACTCCACTGCTGTAAATGGCACTTGCGCTGGCGGGGAGGGCAAATGTGGAGGCAGGCAGGTGCCACAGAGTTCCAACCCGAACTGGTGCCCAACCCAGAAAAGCCTGTTGCCTGAAGAGCTGCATCAGCCTAAATCTGGATGCTGGGTTGGCTGGGGGCAGACGAGGGGCATTCCTGGGGTGAAGCTCATTTTAGTCGACTTCCATTGGGTTTTCAAGATGGGAATGCCTTGGCCCGGGCCTCTGCCTTATGCCTCCCAAAAACGGGCCTTCCTGCACTGCCTTCCTGCACTGCTTGGAAGCCCTCTGGACCGCTGGAGTGTTACCCTACCCTTCATACCCTGCCTTATGGAATATGGATCTAATATGATTTTTTCTGCAACAACATACTAGCAAATGCCAGCAACCATGTGTGTGTAGCAGAATGTCCAAAGCAACAGCAGGCCAAGTGCAAAAAGGCCTGCTAGCAAAATTAAATCACTGAATGAGTTATTCCAGCTAACAGAGACTGGAAGCCTCATGGACATGTATCTTGATTACCACACCCTGCTAAGGTTAATGTAACACAAAGGAACTGGGATACACCTTGTCACAAGATTTCTATCTAAACACCTCTAGCAACTATCAACGTTTACAATCGTTCTTCCCTGATCCACTCAAAGCCTCAGCCAAATTTAAATAACACATCTGGACAGAGACTCTTAAAAAGGAACTCTGCCTAAGCCATTCAAGGCAAACTCTGATCCAATCACAAGACAATTGGTCCTACTGTCCTGACATTTAGAAATCAATAGATGAGCTATTAATTAGCTCAACCCAGCCATGCCAGCATGGAAATCCAGGAAGTTTCAAGAAGAGAGCTCCTTGCTCCCGCCCCAAACCTGCGCTAAGGGGTATAAAAATAAAGTGCACCCCAAGCTCAGAGCTGCTGCTCCTTACTAGTTCTAGCACTAGCTGGATAGCTAGCTAGCTCCAAGCTAGCTCCCTGGCTCGTTCCAGCTCTTTACTAGCCTGAACCTCTCTTGTGTCAAGTTGGTTTTGAGTCATGATATCGTCCTTCACTTGCATTCAAATGCTGGTCATGAATCCTTGCCTTCTCCAAGAATTTCTCAACTGAACCTAGGTAACGTGTAAGTCCGCAATACCCCCTTCCTAATCTTTCATCCAAACCTATTTTTCCACCCTTTTTATATCAGTTCCTAAGAGTGGAAAAATAGGTTTGGATGAAAGACAGTTCCTGTGTGTAAACTTCTCTAAGCCTCACTGTGTGAATGTTTTTACCAAAAACTTATAAAAATGTTTAAATTCAATTTTGTCTTTTGTGTATTCTCGGTGGGACGTTTCAAGCCATTTTCCGGTATAGTTGTTCTAAAAATCGCCCCGCTAGCCTACCTCTTGCTGCCAAGCTGAGTTATTCCCCATTGCCATTTTAAAACGTTCTAACTGTTGAGCTAGCGTAACAGGAGCCTTCTAGATTGGACTGTCAATGTTGTTACTGTGTATAGTGCTATGGCAAATACTGTCATGATTTCATGCCTGCTGGGGAAGATCTGATTACCAAAAGCTTCCAACATCGCATGCGTCATCTAGTTGTACATCATGTTCCCTGCCCAATAGGCTGTTTCTACACATGTAGACTCCTATGTGTCTGCCATGCAATATGTGCCTGTGCAATATTTATTTATTTACTTCATTTATACCTCATCTTTCTTTCCAAAGTGGCTTACGTCATTCTCTTTTCCTCCTTTTTATCCTTACAAAAGCCCTGTCAGATAAGCTAGGCTGAGAGGGTGTGATCAGCCCGGAGTCATCAAGCAAGCTTCCATGGCAGAGTGGGGTTTGGAACTTTGGTTTCCCAGATCTAGTTTGACACTCTACTACATCCCCATAGCTCCCTATGTGACTGCCTGCAGGACAAATGGCATTTTCTATAGGCTACTGCTTTCCATTGTAAAGATTTCGACACATCAATAACTTGAATATTGAAGTTTAGAAAAATAGATAGTGGAGAAAGGATGCCAAAACATCGTTTTTAGTTTGAATTATAGTATCTAGTAAAGTGAGTACTTAATTTAAGTGAACTATTTTCATGTATCATCCGGTACCAGTGAACAGATGTGTATCATTATGTAGATGCATTCTCTTTCATTCTTTTTTTCTGCCTGCCAATCACCATCTTCCCCAGTATGAGTTCAATTCCGGGGTGCCGAGGATTTAAAAGCAAGTAACAAATGAATATTTCACATAGTGTCCTGAAAATCAAT
This sequence comes from Sphaerodactylus townsendi, assembly GCF_021028975.2. Lineage (NCBI taxonomy): Eukaryota > Metazoa > Chordata > Lepidosauria > Squamata > Sphaerodactylidae > Sphaerodactylus > Sphaerodactylus townsendi. Next base: position 42,863,190 of record NC_059426.1, on the reverse strand, counting down.
GTGAAGCCATTTCTGCATATTTCAGAAATGAAATTAGTTTGTTTTCCATGTTTTATAAAAGAAAGCCTCAGGTTGCACCCTGCGAAAGGAGTAATGCTTCGACGGAGCCTCTAGTCTAGTAGCCAATATTTCCTTGCAGGTATGATGCACATCATGTTGTCTTTGCATCAGTAAAAATGCAAATGATCTCCAGCCATCTGGCTCATGGCGTGTTCTCATTGTATTGTTCAAATTATCCTCCCCTGATTGGGCATAAAAATCTGCAGCTCGTCAGTTTGCTCTATGTGCAGGGCAAACAAAACAACATTACATTTTTAAGGGTATCTTAAATCTGTTATACATATTTCCAGCCCTTTTCTCTCCACTGATTCCACTGCTCCAATACTGAGAGTTTAGACGTATAATTCAGAGACCTCATTATATAGTGCACTCTGTTTTACAAGGTTCACAATTCATCTGGGTAACCAGACATCATAATTTTAAGAGATTCTATACCTTGTCATTGTACTTCTGTATAACAATATTTACTTCATATTCCTCTCTCTCTCTCTCTCTCTCTCTCTCTGTGCATCTTGATTAGTTCAGACAATGCTCAAAACTATGGCTTAATTATACTATGGCTGGGTGTTTCCCTGAATGCATGCTGCTCCACTAATATGGTTAGTTATGGAGAAATTATACTATATATTTTTGGCAAGTTGGGTCTAGGTCTCCTGGACTGGACGCACTTTCATTGGAGCCACCAAGCCTCTTTGGGTATGTTCTTTTAAAAATCAGTTGGATGCTGGTTTGGCTTGGCACTGCAGAGTGGGGGAAGGAAGGGGCTCTTATCTTCCCCTTGACTGTTTTCCTAAGTTGAAATAACCCCGTCAAAATTATGCAAATAACTTTCTGCCAGGACCATTTTGGCTTGGGAAAATAGCATGGGGTGGGTCTTACCTCCCCCCTCCCCCATGCTGTAGTTCCAAGTCAAGTTTATTATTTTTATTTTATTAGGTTTGTATCCTGCCCTTTCTTGACAAATGTCAGATTCCAGGGGGACTGAAATTGGGCTCCCACTGATTTTTGAAATGACTTTCCCTACAATTGGGGAACCTGAACTCAACCTGCCCAAAAAGTATCATATAGTTTGATGCTTAAGCCAAGATCAGATGACGGTTTATTGACCAGTCTCCATGTATATCTTTATTTAATGCCTCACTCCATTTACAATATGCACAGAAAGTCCTATTTGTATCATTCCTTCTACTCTGATCTAAGTGAGAACCTGTAAGAATAACACTCAGTAATTTGTTTCTTATTGCCACGGATCCTGAATATAGATAACAATAAGGAGGATTACTGTGCAGGATAACACAAAATCCATAGGCCAATGAGAACCACATTGTATAAATCATTATAAAGACACAATATGAAAGTCATCAAAGGCACAATATGGAAGTCAAATAAATAAATAAATAATGCATAATGAAAGTGATATATTTAAATATTAGTACATATACATTTTGCAAAATGCTATGTATAGACATTCATTACAAAACCAGTACACAACAGTGTGTATTTTAAAATGTGAGATTAACATGTGACAGGAATTTGGTATTGTGTCCTGTTTTGAATTTTTTAAAATCAGAAAACTGCAAAATTGAAATAAGATGACATTTCTACAACTAGGTCTCCTGTACAGTTACAACAGAAAATACATGCTAGTCATTACGCCAAGGTTTATCTTCCCGGAAGCCTCTTCTAGAGACAGCTGTAGTAAAATATATTGCTCCTAAAACACCCATTTTGAGGAGCCCTGTAGCACAGAGCAGTAAGCTACAATAGTACAGTCAAAGCTCAGGAATCAACAGGCACTGATTTAACCCATTCCAATGTGTATAGAGAAAGTGTTCCTATCAGTACTGTGTGTCTGAGTGGCATCATTTCACCGACTTAGTGGCACATTAGGTGCCCTTTGCAAACAGGGGAACTACTTATCCATGAGCAGATTCCTTGGGACCAAGAGAACATCTAACAATGCTGTCCTAAGCAGAGGTCTACCCTTATAACTGTGCAATCCAAAGGGGTGGGGGGCTGAAGCCATATTGGAAGTGGCAGAAAATTTGTGCTGGTATATGTGCCACAAGTGCCATGCCTCTGCCACATTTGCCTGCACTGGCATGGAGGGGGCATTCTGGGGGCTGAACACCCCCTCCCAGTGGCACAGACACATACCACCAAAGAGTGCGGCATAAGTTACTTTATGCTTTGGGCTTTCCTAGGGGAGTAACATTTTTCTCCTTCTTCCCTGGTGCTCATGCTGCCAATTGCCTCTTTAGAGGCAGTGTGTCGGCACCATCCACAACCACTGTTCTATCACTCCCCCTTTTGAATTGGATTGTCCAATCATTGAAATCAATGGGGTTATGTAGTTATAACTGCTTAGGATGGCACTGTTGTTGCCTGAAGCACATGGTTGGGGCCAACTGCAGAATCGTATTACCATGCGAAACAGCATCTTGGAGTGGGATGAGCAAAATCCGTACCACCAGCCCAACCAGTTACTATTTATATTTATTCCTGGATACAACAACACATCTGCTTACAGATGTGGAGCTGTCACACCTGGGGGAATTTTTATAAGAGATTATATCAGTCTGGTTTAGAATGGCATGTATGTCTACCCATGATAACTAGTCTCTGAATTGTAAATTGAAGGGCAGGATAGAAGTGCATTGGCAAGTCTAGGTAATGGTCCTTTCCACACAAACCTTTCAAAATGTTTGAGGCAGGAAATAAAACATTTCCTCCATGGAATTCCTCATTGTTTTTACTCCAAACATTTTATTTGCTGCCTCAAAATGCTTTAAATGAATTCCCTGTTAAAACGATTCTCTGGTTGAAACCTTTTGAAAACATCTACAGTTGCTGTGTGATCTATTGACCACATTTCCCATGCTTCTCTGTTTCCCTGAACCTTCTCCTCGACACCATTTTCCAAGCTCATTAAATTCCCCCTCGCTGTTTATTTGCAGCATTTAGCTGTCTTTTTTATTTTTGAGGGGCCGATTTTCGAAGCATCGACTATGAGGAGTATAGAATCGCAGCACGAGATTGTGAAGCACTGATACATTGATTCAACAGAACAAAAAGAAAAAAGGGGGGAATCATGTAATGGCAGCCAAGATTCATAGGGGGGTGGGTGGGTGAGTGCAGACATACATCACTGTAAAGGAGCGATTGAACATGTTTTAGAAATGTTTTAGGGGAAAGGCCATTGTGAGAAGCCTGGAACCAGTTGAGGGGACCCTATAATGGTGCCTGCTCCTCATTCCAGGGTTGAGATAAGAGCTGATAAAGACATGAAAAGAAATTGTGCCACATTGTCCTCTCATGTTAACTGAGGCATCTAACACTCTCAGTGGTAAAGAAAGGAACAGTGGGCCTGAGGTGATAGAAGAATTCGATATTGGAGGTGAAGTGAAAGTGCTGTGGTTTTATTGCTAAGGTGAATCATTTAAGTGAAATAAAAATATAGATAGTAAGTAAATAAATTATTTGATGTAGCAGTCATTGAGTGATAAGCAGTTTCACGGAGACCATCCCTAACTGATGAGAAATCAAACAATGGGTTCATCCAACAATCAATCCCTCAACGAAAGGAACTGACAATCACAGATCTTTCTAGCTTTCTCCTCTCCCACAGTGATTCTCTGCTGTGCTGGGTAAACTGATTCTTCGGGACATGGGATACATGAAGATTAATAGAAACTTGCACTGTGCGCTGCAGTGTGTGTGAGTGGTAGGGAGGAAGAGAAAATTGCAATTCTTGTCTCTTAAGCTGGTGGAATTGTGCTGAAGGAACAGAGAGGAGAAGACAATTTTTACCCCTTCAATCTTCTGAGTGCAGTCTCCAACCCACAGTGAGTCCGTGTAGGTCTTCCAAACTTAGGATTCTTTCCGCAAGCAATAAAGGACTGCTGGAAGGAAGGGAATGTAGGAAAGGTCCACCGTGGTCCTCTTCTATCCCTTTGCTGATATTGTCTAATGGTAACAAAGTTTGGTTCTCATTAGGAAAGATGTTTACACTATTACTTTGTTGTTTAAAAAAAACCCTAACTCACCAAAAGCATCAAGACTGTGCCATAAATCAAACTGTGCAAACATAATTGAAGTAAAAATTATAGATACTGATCAGTGCTTTTTAAATCTTATTTTTTGCTGTTTGGCACTATGGAAAGGTAAGCTCATAGCTTCTTAACTGCTAGTTAAAATGAAGAGTCATCCTTCTTTCCCCAATTTGTTTTTTTTCCTGCCTGGTGGCACATAAGAAGGAAGAGTGGCTAGATCATTGTTCAGGGACTTAAGGAGACCAGAGATCAAGAAACACACATAGAATCACTAACAAGTATTACGGGAGCAAAAGGACTTTGGGGAGGTGAATGTTGAACTGATGGCAATGACAAGATAATTATAGCCTTGGAGGTATGAGGGAATAGTTAACAGTATTTGAGCAGCATAGGATCAGGTCTCCAGCAGTTTTAGATTGCAGCAGGCAGGAGGCAATTTGAAATGATATCTGGCAGCTGTTTTTAAGTAAGATGAGAAACTTCAAGCAGAATCTGAGGTCAAGTATAATCCCAGTGCCCAAAAACATGCATAAAGGTAGGAAGGCTAATACGACATCTAAGTCAGGATCCAAAGAACAGGGCAATTATTTCCACGTGCACAAATGAGCTGTGGGCTTGTGTTTTAACAGCATCCCAGCTGCTATTTACCTCCCATAAGAGTTTGCTTGTCAAGGGAGGGGGAGCAGTTTTTAAAAAAATCCCAGTCACAAATGTTTTGCTGAAATAAAGGACTGGTGCAATTTTGTTCTGCAGTCCTATAAACAATGAAGAGCACACTCCTAAGGTCTAGTTAGAATTATTATTATTATTATTATTATTATTATTATTATTATTATTATTATTTATAAACCGCCCTCCCCCGAAGGGCTCAGGGCGGCAAACAAACAATAGATAGAGCACAAATAAAATCAAATTTTTAAATAGTTATTAAATATGGCTCTATATGTTAATCATACTTAGGTCAATTCAATAGGAATTACTCCCAGGAAAGTGTTTGTAGGATTGTGTTGTTATCGTGCAATTCTGTGTTTCTCCAGTTGAAGCACCAATGGAATTTGACTAGAGTAAATCTGCACGGTATTGAGCTGCTAGGCTGCAATCCTATCTGCATTTGCTTAGGAGTAAGCTCCGTTTAACACAATAGGATTTGCTTCTGAGTAAACGTGCGTTGGATTGCACGGTTGTTTTCTTTTTTGACAGCTTGAGCCTCAACAAGCTTAAGGTTAGTGGAATTCAAATTAATGTGCATAGGATTGTAGTTGTAAGTATGATTTTGTATTTTCGCACAGATTTTTTAAAAAAGGAATTTTTCTAACACTGTAACTTCAGCTTATTTATGTTTCTATCCGTCATCAATATATTCAGACCCATCATTATGCCTCCTCTAGTGAAGCATTTTTGGAATTTTCCTGGCAGGCAATCTCTCCACTCCCTTAATTGACCTCTGACCCTTGCTTGACATTCTGGGACTTTTTCTGTTAGAACGTAACACTCATGGAAAATCTGAAGGAAACCCAAAATAGTTAAATTACAGTTTGTCTGTGATCTGAGGCCTTAGACCTCTCATGAATATAACCACTAGTTGCAGAAATGAGGCAACAGACTGTGATTTAAAGGATATCTATTTAAAGCTTTGTCTTTCCCTGCAGTCTCTCTCCTATCCCACAAAACTCTTTAGAAGTACCAGTGCCAACTTGTACCTATTTCGGCAGGTGTACCTACTGCACATTCAAAAGCATTCCAGTTGCCAGATACAGAATTCTGTTCCAACTGTAGCTATACAATAGATTCAGCTTCCTAGCAATGACACACACACCTTTGTCTGGAATTCCCATTGACATATTGTTTTCACTCTCTACTAGCCCAGGTGGCAAGATGTTCCAGAAGTGACCTTGCAAAAGCTCAGTTTTGTTGTTAAGGCAGAGCACTGGAAATATATTGGTTATGCTTATCTACAAATAGACAATATGAGAATGAGGACAGTGTTTGCATATTCTTGATGTTCTCCATGACTCCTCCTGTCAGCCAGCAGCAAAAATTCCAGTTCCCTGCTTCCCTTGCTGCCTACATACCAAAGTGTCAATCTGTTTCCTTTGAGGAAAAAACCTGTGGTAGTTTCCAGGTTTAGCCCCAAGATTAATCAGTTAAAAGATCTAAGACATTGGGGAAGACCCTCCTCTGGTTAAAATTCTGGAGAACTACAACCAGTCTGAGTAGATAATACGATGAGCAATGGTCTCACTTGGTCTAAGGCAGCTTCTCATGTTCCTGTGTAAGGAAATGGAGAGTGCAGAGAAGGCACCAGCCACCAATGCTCATTTGAATGTGTTGGCCCCTTGCCTAGATGACACTGAAAAGGAACTGGACATATACATGGAGGAGATCCATCAATGGCTACCTGGCAGAGGCATAGCTCCAAGGGGACAGGGGGGCATGACGCACTGAGTGCGCACCCCTGTGGGGGTGTGGTGACATGGCGTGGCATTCCGGGGCAGGGGCGGAGGACGCACCGGTGCCCTGGGTGCTTTTCCCCCTTGCTACGCCTCTGCTACCAGCCCATAGCGATTTACAGGAACTTCCACATCCAGAGGCAGTGAACCTTTGAATATGAGTTCTAAGAGGCAACCTCAGGGGATGATCTTAGTACATCCTAGTTTGTTGACCTTCCAGAGCTACTGATTGCCCACTACGTGAAACAGGACGCTGAACTAGATAAATAATGAGTCTGTTTCAGTGGCCCTTTGTGCTCAAGAAACTTACAAGGTTTTAAGGCTGGAAATAAAACATTTGCTCCATGTAGTTCTGCATTGCATTTTCCTCTTTTTGCCCCAAAAATGTTTCCAAGCAGCTTCTTTCTGGAGTTTTTTGAAACCCCTTTTACAATTATTCTTTTGACTGAAATGTTTCCAAGCCATCTTCGCTTGCTGTGTGATCATATTTATAACATTTTATCTTTCCCACTGCTGTTTTCCATGCCTCTGGATGTGGAAGTTCCTGTAAATCGTTATGGCTGGTAGCAGAGGTGTAGCAAGGGGGAAAAGCACCCAGTGCACCGGTGTGACCTCCAAGCTCCTCCCTCAATACAACTTTTTTGTGTCCCTGATCTCAGTTCTTTCCCCCTTGCCTCTTTATTTTTGTCATTTCTGTGAGGGTTTTGTTGTTATTTGGTTGAATCTACAAAGCATAGATTAAATGGTGCTTCTGTGAATCAAAGCAAAGAATCAATGAAGCATCCTTTCTATGAATAACACAATTTTTTTTTAAAAAAACCACACCCTCACAGTGGCCATGAAAGGTGGTGAGTGCCAACAAACATTGTGGTAAAGGAGGAGAGAATCGAAAATGTTCTGGAAATGTTCTCGGTGACTTGTGCCGAAAGGGCCAGCAAGGCTCGTTTTATGTTCCTGTGAATTAGCATAAAAACCTAGTTTCTAATGCAATATAGAGAAAAGTATAGATTCCATTATTTGACAGCTAGCCCGTGATTCCTCTCAATCTCATTTTTAAAACATTACTTTTTTATTAAGGGAAATTAACACATTCAAACTTCAATCACAAATTGAATATAATCTGGGAATTAATCCCCCCCTTCTCTTAAAACTGTAATCAATGTGGCATAGGTTCTGCTACGTAGATAGCCAAGTATTCTCATTGTGGAGCATGTGCAAATTCAGTGCACTGTATCTAATCTTTCTTTGTTTATTTTTCTAGTCATTTTTACAAGAAGCCAAATAATGAATGGACTAAGGTCTAAGTAGATGACAGTTAATGGAAGGTTCTCTGCGTGCTTGTTTCAACGTTTTGTACTTATTGTACACTGAAATGTAGATTCTCCTTCTGGAACCTTTAAGTGCATTGCAATTATGTGAAATTTGCTTGGCTCTGCCAGTAGCCTTTGAAGTGAAAGTAAAGAAGAAGGTTGAATTAGACATTGAAGTTGATACAATCTGGGATATACCAGACAGCTCAATAGCTCTGTGTTCTGCCTTTGGATGTCTTCAATATTCTCATTGTTACGTTATTGCTGGTAAATGCAGGGAGATAATGCAAATGGAGGGAGACTTTAAAAAAAACACAAACTAGTTCTAGAGAAATGAAATTACTCTTGGCAGGAAAACCAAAAGTGTAATTCTGTATTGTGGGCTGATTTCTTCTAAGAATTACATGGAGTATGGAGATGTAGGAGCATATTAAATTATAGATTTAACGTTTCTGAGACTAAATTTTATTTTATTATTTATTTATTCGATTTGGTAAACCGCCCTACCCCCAAAGGGCTCGGGGCGGTGTACAAACATGACAACCAATACAATGTAATTAAAAAGACACAAATCAAATAATCCCAATTAAAACAATAAATACAATACAATAAAAATGAAAGGTCCATCTTTTTCAGTAAGGCAAACTGGTACCTTTTTTAAAAAATCAGGAAAGCATATAAGTGAGAAGAGTGATTTGGACTACAGCAAGCAGAGCTGCCCCTTAGAAGACCCCTGGGAGCTATACAGATTTCACAAACAACAAACGCGCTGCATCAACCGCTGCTTTATCAATTGCGCTAAGCCCACATATAAAGTGCAATACATAAAGTGCAACCAGTGAAAAGTGCAAACAACATCAGAGCCTAGACTCTTACAATACTACACATATCACATCACCCTACAACACAGTCAAGGTGACTAAACAATGTCTTCTTCACTCGGTCCTATGTCTTCGTCCGTATAGGTACTTGGACGGGACCTCTTCTTTGAAGATAATCAATCACTTATCAATAGCTGCATATACTGCATTCCAGTCCGTAGAAGTAAGTCTATATGGCAATGCGGACCAGTCTGAGCCAAGTCCGTCAATTGAATATCCAATAATAAACGGGTTGCGCTACTGTAACCATTTTCGATAGATTCTTCTTCAGATTACAATTCTTTAATCTTAATCGGGATAATTACTCAAGGTGACTTCCTCACATCCATTCAGTTTCCCTTCCCTATACAGATTTCCCTGTCAGAAAGCCTCTGTCCTGCCAGGTGTGTGTGGCATCCCAGCAAGCATATTCACTCCAAGGAGAGAACTCCATCTTTGCTTCCTCAAGAGTGCCTGGCAGTTGGCTGTATCTTCTGCCAGACAGCTACTCCTGGCAAAAGCAGGAACAGAGCTGCTCATAATGGCCTGGGGACCTTTCTAAGGGGACCTTTCTAAGGGGGGGCATGGACTTTTCTAAGGGGGGCATGGAAAGGCCTCTTCTGCCAGTCAGTTTGGTGTAGTAATCAGAATTTCAATTAGGGCTGGGGTCTCTGGACCTAAATCCCCAGTCAGCAGTCACTAGACCCGTGGTGGCGAACCTTTGGCACTCCAGATGTTATGGACTACAATTCCCATCAGCCCCTGCCAGCATGGTCAATTGGCCATGCTGGTAGGGGCTGATGGGAATTGTAGTCCATAACATCTGGAGTGCCAAAGGTTCGCCACCACTGCACTAGACTATCTTGGACTGGTTAGTCTCTCTCAGCTAACCTGCGTCATGGATTGCTGAGTTAAATTGAGAGAAAAAACCATGAGCTGGATCCAGCCAGTCATTTCTGGGCTTGCTGGTTACTCCATGCTGCAGCAGATCTCTATTTCCCACATAGTACCAGTTCCTAGCTGTCTCCTGGGTTGCAGTAGAAGAAGAAGGCTATGCTGATGAAAATCCTTCAGTCACTGGGGACTGTTGGTGGGATCTAAGCCTTCAGTTGGTGAGATCTAAGCCATTGTGCCTTGCACCTGGAGGAAGAATAGGGTGGCATCAAAATGTGTAGAGATATAGACTAGTTAATGTTCAGGCCATGATGCTATATACTTTGTGGAGTGCAAAGACAGTGTTGTAGGTGTGAAAAGAACTATACTAGTTTGTAGGGGGCTCCACATGCTGTTCTATATTTAGCAGGAGGGGGTTCTGCCACTTATGGGGTAATTCCATATACATTTAGTACAAGCAAAATGAATATGCATCTTTAACCTTTAACAAGAAGTTAATGGTAGGCAGGGATGAAGACTACAGGAGTGTTGCTTTTCCCTCACAAGTGTACTTATGTGCTGGCACATCTTCTCTTATTCTCCATCCTTCTTGATCTTCATAAGGAGAGATATGGAATGGCTGATGCAGAGTTCCCTTTCATAACCTTAAAAGCCATTTATGTACCTTTGAGGCCCATAGAAGCATATTAGAATTCACGACAGTAGTGAGGAGGATAATTTCTTTATCCTTGCTATGTAATATAGCTAAATCAGAACAGACAGGTTACTTTTTAAAAAATGGAAAATCTCCTCAGCTGTTGGGGACCCTGTTTTAACTGAATCATATTCCCACTCATTTATTCCAGAACATGTTTCTCCAAAAAAATCAATTCTTTGATTTTCCTAGTTGTTAGTCCCCTTTGTTTTAAAGTTCTAGGTCTGTAGCAATTTTACAGCATCCAATACAATGTGGAGCTTTGGGGTGAAAACTGACTAGTCTTACCTGGTCTAGAAGTCTGGGTTTAGGTGTGGATGGTAGATGTGTAGAACTCTGAATCTCTCGGCAGCATGAATGAAAATGATGATGCAGGAAGAAAACCTTGTCAATTCTTAGGATTATACCTCTGATGTGCTTGCTGTGTACGCATATCCTTAAAAATACCTGCTAGATGCAGCAGCAGTGGCATTGGAATCAGAACTGGGGGGCAAGGGGATGATGTCAATGGGTGCCGCATTCTATCTTTTCTCTTCCCATCTCAGCAGCAAAATTACGTTAATGTCCTATCAGGAGTCCCCACCTTTTTGGCTCTGAGCTGGAGGGCCCGGGCCAGGCTAGTCTGCTCTCATTAGACCTTGGAAGTTAAGAAGGGTCAACCCTGTATTTCTATGGGAGACCACAGAAGGATTTCAGGTGTGTTATACAGAGGCAAACAATTACCTCTATTAGTCTTTAGCCTTGAAAACCATACTGGATCACCATAAGTCAGCTGTGACTTGATGGCACTTTACATGCACCCAAACGTTTTTGATCCTGCAGGCACCTTTGGCCTTTTGAGAAAGGGTGTTGCGTGCCACCCCAAAATGGCTGCCACAGGAGACTCAGTCAAACCAAAAATGACCCCCTCAGAGGACAGAGCCAAATGAAATATCTCTTTCCTCTCATCTCCTGTAAAAAAGGAAATTCTGAAAGAGGAATGAAAATCACCCACTGATTAAGGATAGCTCCAGCATTTACTAGTTCCCCTGATCTTTCAGTGGAAAATATTTAATTTGAAAGAGTGCAGCCAGTAACAACCCCAACTTATGGCCCCAACCACTTTCTGAAAAGCTTGGAGGACACAAGCAGATTTACTGGCAGGTGGTGGGGTGACCATGGGAACCATGTTGGGGAACCCTGTTTTAACTGAATTCTGGAAGGCAAAGAAAGACCAATTAGCTCTAGGTAACTCTTACAAGAACATTATGAGGAAGCAAGCTTTAGATGTGGTTAGACTGGACTACTTGTGCATAGAATTGCACTGCAAATACATATCTGAAGATTGTCTTTTCCAGACAGGCAAAATTGCAGATTTGTTTACATCCTGCCACCATCTCAGTTAGAAGGGGAAAGCTAACTACTGTTGTGCATATTTGTTCTAGAAAAAGGAAATAATAGATTAAAAAACAATGAGGAGTCTTAATTATATAACCCAGTATATCAAATGAAATTCACATACCAATGCCAGCAGAGGCGTATGTAGGGAAAATGTAGTCCAGGGCAAAATCCGAGTTTTCCCCCCATGTGTGGCTGCTCTCCCCCCCTGACCAAACAACTTTTTTTACCATGTCTGGGGGCAGGCGACAAGTCCCGCCCCTGACCGAGCCCCAGGATGACAGAACCCACCCAACAGTATAAAGTCAGAGTTGGTGAGCCCAGAGGCTCAGTTTGATCCTGGCCTCAGTGAGGTTTGAGTCCTGGACCAGGACCACCAGCATGAAATGGGCCAGTCCCGTGGTGGTGGGATTCAAACAGTGGCGTAGTGCCAATGGGGCTGGGCGGGGCATGACGGGGGTGTGGCCGGGCATTCTGGGGGTGGGGCATTCCTGGGCGGGGCTGTGGCAAGGATGCAGCCATTGCGCCGGTCCTTGGGCGGGAAACAAATGCACGCAGGCGCAGGCTGCCACGCACGCCGGTGCACTTCCTGCTAGACTGCTTCAAGTTCTGCGCGCTACTGCTGAGAGGAGGGGCGTAACTAAGGCAAAAATCACGTGGCAAAATCACCAATTAGTAACCCCCTCTTGGCACACACAAATAATTAGTAACCTACTCTTGGGAACCTGTGAGAACCTGCTGGATCCCACCTCTGAAATGGGCCCTCCCCACTCACAAACTCCACATTTTGGAAAGGGGTGCAGTTGGGGGGGGGGGGGTTGGGAAATTAAAAAATTAATTTTCTCAGGATTTCATCATAGACCTCCAATTTAAAATTACCTCATAATATAATCGAATAATACTAGAAGTTCACTGTGTCAAAAAATCTCAGTCTTTTTTATTCACACATCCTGAAGCTTTACAATGTAGCACTGAACCATTTCAGCTGCTGCCACCGCTGCTGTGTGTATAGGGGGAAGTAGGCTGGGAGGGGCAGAAAAAGAGACAGAAAATGATAGAGTGGGTATCAGAAAGAGAAAGAATGTGACAGAAATGGAGGAGAGAGTAGGAAAAGGGATGGCAGTTGGGATAAAGAATGGGAGACTGGAAGATGTAGGGGGGCAGTAAACAAAGCAAAGGTGGGGGAAAATCAGATAGCTGTTCTTCGCCCCGTTGGGCCCTAGGATAGGGCCTGCCAGCCTCCTCCCAGCCCCGGGGCCTCCTGCTGGGTTAAACAGAGCCTGCCCAGGGCACCCTGCCAGGCCCCTCCGACCCCGCTGGGGTGCAGCCCCACACTCACCTTGGAACAATGAGGCCGTGGGCGGGGAAGCCAGCAGGGCTGCTGGCAGTCTCCATTGCAAGCTCCAGTCGGCCTGGCAGAAGACCCCGGGGCTGGGAGCAGGCTGGCAGGCTCCACCCTAGGGCCCAACGGGGTGAAGAGCAGCAAGGCTGGCAGCCACCCAGTTTCTGAACGTGGCTGACTGGAAGGCCTCATCAGCTGATCTTTGTATACATTGGTATTAAAGGTTCCCTACCCAACCTTGCAATATTCATAAGCAGTCTGCTCTGAGCGAATTTCCCCCACATTATTGAGAGACTGCAACTCCATCCTGGGTAACAGTTGTGTCTTGCTCATTGCCCATCCACACAAAAGCAGTCAATGAGGCCGTGTCCACTGCCAGACAAGCGATTTAGGCCTCAGTCCAGGAACCAACCCCCCTCCCCACAGCCATGCTTGTGGCTACACTGAAGCACATGAATAGACCAACAAATCATTGTAGAAACAGGAGAAGCTGCTATTGCATTGCTGTGTGTGTAAGAGATGTGAGATAGTTGGCTAAGAGGCAGAGCATAACTCTTCTAGGTTGTAATGTAATGTGCTTAATTTGTTTTTGAGAGCAGGAGATAAGGTTGCCTCATCTCAAGTACCATTCAATGTAGAATCAGGTCTTTAATTAAGTTGTGCTGAGCGTTTTTTTTTCAAACCTGCGAGGAATTTTTGCCTAGCAAAAGGGCTGAAAATAAAACAAAAGACAATCTGTTCTTGCCTACCTTATGTTGAAGAGGGGAAGGCATTGTTGTAGGTGGTGTCTGAGAACATTATATTCTTAATTTAGACAAATACAAGTATTGCAGCATTTAAAATTAAGAATATAAAATGCATAAACAGTATGATACACAAGGAAACAGGAGGGGCTGGGTTGGATCCAGTCAACTCCTTCACTCAAACTCATCTACCGGTAATTCTCCTTCTCATTATTGCACACATTACCCATTGCTTTTCTCATGCAGGTCCCATGACTCAGGTTTAGGCATTTTGGTGGTTCAAGGGGGCTCTCTCTTCGCTTCTTCACAAGTAGAAAAGCTGGCTGGATCCAGCTCATTGCCTTTCTTTGCTCTGAAGTCGTTAATCTTTTTCAACATTTCTGAGGTGAGATGAGTAGAAAGCTAATAGGTGTGATTTCCTTTCTGTATTGCTGAAAGCCGAAACATATTAATCACAATTATGCTTCACTCTCATAATCACAGCATTCATTCTAAGATATGAAAGCAGATCACAATAGCAGTTGTATTGTCAACTAGCAGATTTACTGTGGGGTGCTAAGCAGCTTCAAGCCCTTCTTACTCTGCTGAATTCAATAGGCTTGGAAGGGATAACTCTGTTTAGGATCGCCCTGTTAGTTATCTTGTAGTTATTTTATATGTTTTGGAGTTGTACACAGGCTATTCATTCACTATGTGAAGAAAAAAAGATGGTATTGACTTTGTATAATATTTTCATAATAAAACGTTATAATAAAATGTCTAATAAAAGTTCTAATAAAATTTTATAATAAAATTTATAAAATCTATGTAAAACCTTATAAAACCTTTCACTTGAATATTGAAAAATAAAATATTTTTGATAAAATATGTGTCAAAACAACAGATTTGAAAAATGATCTAAGAACATCATATCCCCCACTAAAACAGAATCCCCCCCTTAGCCCAGGCATAGACTGCCCTGAAAACTCTCCACAATACCCCCACTTTGCAGCCTTTCAGGAAAAACAGGACGGTAGGAGCCCCTGACTTCTTCTAAGGCTGCTACACATGCACAAGTTAGCCACTGACTGAGCTGAGACACATGTTTACAATAAGGCTGTTAATTGCCCTGTGCTCTTAGAAAGAAATGTGGCTTGTGGTACACATCTTTCAAATATGGGCACTATTGTCAAGAATGAGAGGCAGCATGGTGTAGTGGTTGAAGTGTTGAACTAGGATCTGGGAAACCTAGGTTCCAAACCCCACTGATGCAGTGGAGGTTTTCTGGGTGACTTTGGGCCTCTCACACGCTCTCAGCCTCAACCCTAACAAGTTTATGAATGGGAGACATCAAGGAGTACCAGGGTCATGACGTAGAGGCAGGCAATGGCTAACCACCTCAAACCACTTCCAAACATGTCATGCCTTGAAAATAATATGGAATGTCCATCAGTCAACTGTGATGATGGCAGAAAATGAGTCAACAATGCTTTCTGGGGAATAAGCCCCTTTAATGGATCAAGGTTTACTTCCCACTCAACCAGCTCACAATTGCTCCCTTAATTTTACAAGAATAGCTTTTCAAAGGTTTATTGGGAATAACATATTCATCTGACTGTGCCATGCTTGGTCCTTTGGGTACCCTGCATAAAATATGTCAAATACTCTCAAGGTATTTCTATTCCCCTTCGTACCTGTCACTCTTTCCTCCATTTTTACCAACACTCAGTCCCTTCCTTGGTTAAATTTTACTAGACAACCCTCTGGTCTGAATACAAAGTATATTTTATGGATGGTCGTTGTTCCAAAACTACAACTTGACAACACTTATCATGACCAAAGCTACTGAATAAATGCATGAATACCACCCCTCTTTCAAAGGCATTTCTCGTAAAATGTACACAAACCCATTATCTGGGATGATGATTAGAAATCCAAACAATGGTAGATAATTACATGGGAAACTCATGAGTCGGTCCAAGGCATGCCAGAGAGGCCTCATCTTATCACCCACCCATAAATCCACACTGTTTTTCCATCATTGGGTTTTCCTTGTCCCAGAGAGCCCTTGTCGTTTTGTGCTAGGAACTGATAACAAAGAGTCTGATTCTTAGTGACTCAGGGGAAAGCTGTGACCATCAGCTATCTGGAGGACCTAATCATGTTCACAGTATTACTGACCACTACTGAGGGCCTAATTGCATGCTATATGCAAACATATAATGAATGTGTGACCTAGTGTATTTTGCAACCAAGAATGGGCCTGTTTAGAGGGACCAGATCCAGAGCTGCATTTTCATTGGCACCAGAACTTCTGCACACAAAGCATGATCGCATGATCCCATCACCTCTTTCAGTACCCCTAAAACGTGTTCCTTGGGAACAGAATATCCCTAGCCCCCAGATTTATGGGGCCATTTTGTAGCTGCTGTGGGTGGAAGGGAGAAAGTAAGAAAATCGTGCTCTGCAGGTGGTAATCATTCTGCTCATTCTGTTCTGAATCCCAGTGTATGTAACCCAGTTCTGTTAGTATTAGTAATGAATTGAATTATGAAGAAGAAGAAGAGTTGGATTTATATCCCCCCTTCTCTCCTGCAAGGAGACTCAAAGGGGCTTACAAACTCCTTTCCCTTCCCCCCTCACAACAAACACCCTGTGAGGTAGGTGGGGCTGAGAGAGCTCCGAAGAATTGTGACTAGCTCAAGGTCACCCAGCTGGCGTGTGTTGGAGTGTACAGGCCAATCTGAATTCCCCAGATAAGCCTCCACAGCTCAAGTATCAGAGCAGGGTATCAAACCCAGTTCCTCCAGATTAGAGTACACCTGCTCTTAACCACTATGCCACATAGTTGTACAATCTCTTGTCACATCCTGAAAACAATAAGCATGAACTTACTTTTTCTTTTGAAGGAAACAGGACTTCTCAAGTTCTTGGCTGCATTAGGTCCTTTAAATCAAAACATTTTCAGCCATATATGTGAGGATCAGAATAATATTACACAATGTGCATGAACAATCACATGCCAGAAAAACTGAGCAATAATTTTAACATACCCAGTGCAAACAAATTTCCAACCATCCATCAGCAGTTATCAATTGTTCAAAGCTCATTGCTGGATACTTTGGCATACTATTAACAGCTTTTCCAACAGTGCCTTCTGAAGCAGAATTATAACCTTCTGAGACCACTGACTTCAATAGGCAGGAAGGCTTTTAACTCTGAGTAGGATGGCACTGTAAAACCCAGATATGGTTGGCCAGCAATTTGTATGCATGGGAAGTATGCAAAATGTACTGCTCCAGATGTTTTCAATTAATTTCACAAGTGTTGGTTCCAATCCAGTCCACACCAGGGAGGCTTAAATGGCAGGAAGATGAAGGTACTTTTCTTGGTGTGTTTAGGTGTTCTATAAAGAATGGAAGGCATTTTCCATTTCCCCCCCTGCTTAAATTAGCATAATGAATGACCAATCTCTAAACTATTCAGCTGTAAAATATGATTCACTGCTGCCCATCCCTTTCTGTCTTTAGATTTAAAAGCAAAAGGAAGAAAACAAAGATGTAATCCTGTACTGACATCATCTCTTAATGAGATCTTTACAGCCTTTCCAAAGCTTCTTGTTAATTTGCACCAGTCACAGAATCCAGGTCTATGAGAAGCTTTCCTCACAAAGTCTGGAGTGATCCTCACTTAGAAATATTTTACATTGTTTTTGCGTTTTCTGGCATGTTTTCAAAGCAGCTTCTTTCTTTCCACAAACTATCGCCAATAGGGAAAGATGGAAAGAATGAAGGGCATGATTTCCTAAATGAAACCAAGCAGTCAAGTGCAGACATTCAAAAGAACCCACAAAAGAAACAAATACCTATTTAAAACAAACTTGGGTGGAACTAAACAGAATTCTGGAAAGAGTAAAGACTCCCCCCCCCCTTAGTTCCTTTCTTAATGCAAGCTGTTTTGTCTTTTGAAAGGAGTATCATCACATACAACATGTTCTTTTATCATAGATAAAAGGTACCATTGGTAGAGACAGACGTTTACCCTTGGGCCTTCCAGCAAAACTGTAAAAGAGCTTCAAGAGGTGGCATGAATGGCTTCTGACTTCACTATTCTAAGCATCCATTTTAGTTATGTTTTTAATTACCTGATTTAATGGTGTGGGTTAATTTAAATTTAATATTTTTGTATTTCCTTGATTGTTGAGGAAGGCTTCGATCCCCAGGATCCACTTGTCAAGGAAAGCATCCTTTTAAAAAAGAATATATTTGCATTTGAAGACACACAGAACTATCAGGTTCATGTCTAGTTTTGCCAGAAGACTGTAATAACAGCTCACAGCATTGCAAAACAAATTTCTCATTAGAAGTCCTGTTAGTTTTCATGCTGGTCTCATTATTTCACTATTCAGAGCAGGCCACCAAAACTTTTGTGTGTGTGTCAGTAGCAGTTTGGCTTTGCTCTTAGCTATATCTAGGAAAAATATAAGTCCTCTGCTCAAACCGACCACAAAAATCACCAATAGCACAATCCTAGTTAGAGTTACTCTTTAGAGTCAAAGCAAAACAATTTCAGTCAGTTTAGAATAGAATAACTCTGTATAGGATTGCAAATTAATCTTTGAAATCCTTTCTGTCGTTATGAAAATGCGTTTGTGGCTGATCCAGAAGTGTCCTTTTTCTGCAGAAAATCTACTTCAGATAGATTGTCCATGTATAGGTTCTGGGTTGGTCTATGCCTTTAGCATTTTAACACTGAAGAGGGTGGTCAAGATAAATAAATAAATAGATGTATGCAGTGGTGGGATTCAGCAAGTTTGCACCACTTCAGCAGAACCAGTTGTTAAAATGGTGCTTGTAAACAACCGGTTGTTAAATTATTTGAATCCCACCTCTGGATGTATGGCTTTCCCACATCTCAACCCATAGCTGGTAAGGCAGAGGTCATAAAAGTCCATGTATTAAACAGCATGCCACTGAAACTAAAGATATAGATCACAAAAAATAAAACTGAAATGATTAAGGTCGAATCCCCACTTGAAATTTGCACGCAGATCCAAACCTGTTCGTTGTGAAACCGTGTCGCCTTCATCGGAGTTTCTCCCTCCCCACCGCAGTGAGCACACAGCAGACACACCCGGTTGCAGAACTCTTAGCAATCCCCACTACCAGGCAAGCTTGCTTCGCCGGTCTCCCCTGGTTGGCTGGCGTGCCTTGATGGGGCGGGACCTTTTCCCACTGCGGAAACGTACATTGTAGGGGCATGATAAAAAAAACCAATGTGTAAAAGTTTAATGTTTAAATGTGCAAACAGTTAATCATTGCCTGGTAAACCATTAATGATTCAAAGTTACACGTTTGACTGCTTAACGTTTGCGTCCCCTTCTGCTGGCTGATCGCAAAAGCAGAAATGAAACCAAGAAAAGGCTGCGCGTGCATCGCAGTGCTGATTGGTTGCCCGAATTCCGCATCACACTCCAGGGCGGGAAACGAGTCAGGGTTTCAACCCTCATCCCTCCCCTTGGATCAGCTCTGAACCGTGTTAATGCAACCAGGACCTGCCAGAACGTGGATTAACGGGGAGAGCGAGTGCCAGAAATGGAATCTGCCACACAAGCAATGGGGAGGTCGTCCCTCAAACCTGGTTAGCTTGTGTTCTGAAACCTGGCTAAGATGGTAGTGGGGATTCGGTAAGTGGTTGGATCCTCTTCCCTGACAAGGAAAAGATCAAACATCTGGGACTTTTTAGTTGAGGAAGTACAAGCCTTCACTGCCTCTCCCTCCCTTGGGACAGAGAGGGCAGATAAGTGAAGGCAGTAGTAGTTATGATTGCATTTCATGTATATACTGGATATATCATGTCTCTACCCATGGTGAAATCTGCCTTTCCTGCTCTCGTAGTCATCACTGTCAGTTTTGAGCAATTGAAGGCACTTGCTTTGGGAACAGACAAGCATCACAATAACACTGTTTGGGAGAAATCACTGGAAAGATCCATCCTTGAACTAATGAAGCTTTGACCACAAATTGTTCAGCATCCCCCCCCCCCCCCAACTATGGTGCACACAGAATAACTCACAATGACCTGAAAGATCCCCATTGACAGGTGGTGTTCAATGGGACTGTGAAAAAATCAAATGCCTTGAGTCACAAGCCAAAGGATATACACAAAAAACAAATAGTAGGCGTGAACTGTGCTCTGCCAAATTGCTTTCATGGGCACTCTATATATTTTCCAATTACAAAACGTGAATATTCATGAAGGAGGAGGAAGTAGGGGGAAGATGAGTTAGTTACCAATGAGATAGACAAAGCATGAAAGGTGAAGGTTGAAATAATAAGTGACATCAAGAGAACTTTTGAATGACCAGCACTAGTGCATCTGGCTAAGTAGAAAATGAACCATTGAGAATTTAACAGGAACTGGTATTTTCCCTCATACAGCACAAAGGGGAACTAATTTTGAAGGATCTGCCTCAAACTCCCCCCTCCCATTCTTTGTTGTCATTAATAGGGCATCCTTTTCCAGCTGCTGTTTGAGTTGTTCATTTAGCTACAACAATCTTGAGATTTTTACAAAGGGCATTTCATTAAAATTTCAAACAGAATGAATGAGGTGTTTGTGCCACACTTTTTACCTAACAGAAAAGGATTTTTCTTTCCTCCATTGGTATGCACCAAGGCTGTCCCCTGCTTTCAGACGAAATCAATCCAACCCTGTATTTGAGAAAATCTGAAAATGTTGTAGAAATATTGAATGCAGTGAAGAAGCGTATACTTGACATACACAAAAGAGGGGATAATGGTGACATTTGATGTGGACCTGTTCTAGCATGACTCCCTTTGAAATCCAGTGATGAATTAAGTTTTTTAAATAAGGTTCTTTGTTATTGGTTGATAGAAGATGAAGTCTCCTTTTCCTTGTGAAGCTGCCTGCTTAGCATTGCTTCATATATGGCAAAATCCTGACACTGAAGGTATCCCCATGTAGGTAATTATTCAAATCATGAGCAATGAGTTTGAACATGGGCACATTGTTGTACATACACCCCCATACATAAGGTAGTTTATACATGTGGAATGTATGCAGTTTTCTGTACAGAAGTGATTTCCACATAGGAAGTTTGTACTGCTTGAAACTAGCATAAGTATGTAACAGAAGAACATAAGTGTAGCATATAAAATATTTATCAAGCAGCTTTTCATTATTGTGTGGGCAGACTCCTCCTCCTCCTCCTCCTCCCTCCTCCTCCTCCTCTTCTTCTTCTTCTTCTTCTTCTTCTTCTTCTACTACTACTACTACTACTACTACTACTACTACTACTACTACTAGTAGTAGTAGTAGTAGTAGTAGTAGTAGTAGTAGTAGTAGTAGTAGTAGTTTGAGAGGGTAGCCCTGTTGGTCTGCAGTAGAAGGAGCTTTGATTCTCAAAAGCCCATACCCTGAAAATCTTATTGGTCTCAAACATGCTACCAGACTCAGATCTAGTTGCACAGCTACTACTATTAAGAAATTCTCTCCGCTGCTATCCTGCCAACCTGGCACAGGTTTAAAACAAAAGGAAGGGAAAGGAATATTTAGGAGAGTGTTCGATGGGGTGGAGATGGGGACAAAGACAAGTGTCTGAGAAAGCCAATCAGGTAGGGGTAAGTTCCACCAATGAGTCCCAGCAACCTGTCCAGCATGAAAACACTCTGCTCTGTACTGGGTGTCTGTTGGTCCTTCATCCTTTTGACTTCTGGCCATACCATTTGTCCATGACCCTGCTGCCTGCTGGTGGCCAAGCTGGTCTAACTGGACTTGGTCCCCACTGATCCTGACAAACGGTCAAGGAATCAGAACACCTTTCCTATAAGGAAATTAGTGATTAGGGCAGAGTAGCATTCAGAGAAAGTTCCCCTGAGGATGTGCCAAGACATTAATGTAAGCCACATATGGGGCTTACAGGTGAGTAACATGCATAGGATTAAGTTGCTCAAAATGTCACTAATAAATGCCATAAGGAATAACACCTAATGTGAATATGTAGGTCATATACTCAACAGTAACTTGTCTGTATGAAAAAGTGATTGTGCGTATTAGCTTTGATGTTAGGGGGAGAATCAAAAACTAAATGAAAATATATCGAAATGAGATCCAACCCACAAATAACCTTGCCTAACCTGTAGTGGATATTCTTGATCATCTCAGAGGCTCGCAGACTTTTGTAGTCTGAGAGAGTGGTTTGCTTGGTCAAGTTGGTTTTTCAAAGAAAATACACACCACAGTTTATCAAATGGAGATGTTGCACATGCAGTTACATGAGTGAGAGGGAAGGCAGTATGGTGTAGCTCGATTTCATCAGATCTCAGAAGCTAATATTTTATAGTCAGCTGCAGTATGCACTGGTTAATGTATGGTTCCCAACTCCAGATTGGAAATTCTTGGAGATCTTAGGAGGCAGCCTGAAGAGGACAGGGTTTGGGGAGGTGAGGGATCTCAGCAGGGTATAATGCTATAGAGTCCATCCCCCAAAGCAGCCATTTTCTCCATGGGAATTGTGTAGTCTGTACTGCTGGGAGATCTACACGACTCAGCTAGAGGATGGCAACTCATGTTGACTTAAATTATAGTAAGTATCCAAGTACTCTAAAGAAAATAGACTTTTTTTTTTGATGAACAAAGCCTGGCAATCGTGCCAAATTCTCCTTTTATTTTATGTTCAGTTTAAATGACCTTTACGAAATTGTGAGGGAAACGTAAACAGTGAACAAGATTTTTGCCTGTAGTTTGGCTGCAATGTTCCTCAAGTTGAAGGAGAAATCCCTGTGGACTAGTTGTGGAAATTGGCTGACTTCCTCTCCTGACTAATTCAGCAGCCTGAATCCATACTCTTACTCTCTGCGTGGACAAAATTATGTACTGCTAAACATACATAGTTGAACACTCCAGTCCTGTGAATCTGGTCTTTACCTGCTGAAGGATCCAACGTATGACCTATTAATACTAAAAAAAGTGAGGTGTCAGAAATCTTCCTAGAACGGAGGTCTTATGATATTTGTCCCTTTCTGGCTGGTTGTAAAAAAAAAAAGTGTACATGTTGTGAGAGTCAGTCACAGATCTTATGCATGAAGCATAGTGCAGAGCTTTGGGAATTCAGACTGTTGGGTGGATCAATGCAGCTACTTAGTTTGCACGCTGGGCAGAGTGGATGTAGCCAGTATCCTAACAATACTGGCTACACAGTCTCAGCGATGTCCTCAGCAACCGTTACTCTTTAAGCTAGTTAAACTTTAAAAGTCCCAAAGTTTAATTAATCAGAATATTGTTTTTAAATAATTTAGGCAGTATCTGTATTTAATGCTACTGCAGGGTCACAGCCAGGGTGGGGCGTCTAGATCCAAACTAGAACTCTGGTTTGCCTCACCTAGAAATGTGGCAGAGCCACCTAAGTGAAATCAGGACTATGCTTCTGCATTTACAGGTTCATCATAAAACTGTAAACATGTCATAACCTGCAGTTGGAGAGGACAAAGCCTATGAGGACATTGTGAGCAAGAGCCAGAATGTGATTTATGATTAATGAGGGAAAGGATAAACAGGAGTTTTGTGGCACCTTCAAGACCAATACAAATTTATTCCAGAATCTCCTTTCATGGAGTAGAGCCCACTTCATATGCAAAGAACAACTCAAAAGACTAGGTAACAGATGAAGCTGTGTGTTTCAGAGAACAGGAAGAAAAGAAATATAAGAGAGAAATAGGGGTAGTGAGAAGTTTGGGGGCATTATTTGTTTTCTGAAAAAAAGAGTCTGTAAGATCTGATTGTTTGGAACATCTTCCAGCATATTTGAAACTTAAAAGAGGAATTCTGATTGCACAGAGAAGGGCATCAGCCCCGAATTTTCCATGATCAAGACACTATCGCCATGGAGGTTGTGGTTTTGGAAAATACAAGTATGTATAGTAGGTTATTAAATAAAATAATGCTTTTATGGCTGGAAATGTCTGTTGGGTGGGAGGAGAATGTAAGAACAAAGGATTTTTATTCTAGAGAGATAGCTGTTTGTCTGCCACAGCAAAAAAAAAAAAAGGAGTCTTGCAATATATTGTCGAAGGCTTTCACGGCCGGAATCACTCGGGTGCTGTGTGGTTTCCGGGCTGTATGGCCGTGTTCTAGCAGCATTCTCTCCTGATGTTTCACCTGCATCTGTGGCTGGCATCTTCAGAGGATCATCTGAAGATGCCAGCCACAGATGCAGGCGAAACATCAGGAGAGAATGCTGCTAGAACACGGCCATACAGCCCGGAAACCACACAGCACCTGAGTCTTGCAATATCTTAAAGACTAACAACAGCTTATTCTAGCATCAGCTTCGATGGTTTAGACTAGAGAGACCTTCTTCAGATGCTACCAGTCTAGTGTCAGCTTCTTCAGATGCTATGAGTGGATACTCAGTATGCAGTCCTTTCATGTTGGAGATCTGGAAAATGAACAGGAGGATCATGGAGCTGGCAAGGCACCTTGGATCAGTAGCAGAGCATCTGGTTGACATGCAGAAGGTCACAGGTTCAATCCCAGCATCTCCATTTAACATCAGGTCATAGGTCATGTGAAAAACCCTAGAGAACTACTGCCAGCCTGAGTAGACCATACTGTCCTTGATGGACCAGTAGGAATGAATGATTCTTTTTGTATGTAGCCACTGGCCATTACAAAAACATCACCAATTATATCAAGAACATTATTAGTGTACATAGTAAAATAAAGTATACAACAATATACCAATAAAACATAACACACAATAAAATCAACTCTAAAAAACTACTCTGTTGGTAACCATATTGGACCTTATTTTCTTTGCTGCCAGGTCATACAAAGAAATTCTATTAGAAATGTACTCATTGGAATGGAATCTTATCACAAAATATGAATTTCTCATTGTCAGAATAGAGGTTTGAACCAAGCAAGATATTTAGCCTTGGATTCCACATGCAATGGACAATCAAATACATAATGGACTAAATCCTCCAGAACTAGGGATCCCCAGATACAAAGGCAGTGGACTTTTGGTGTTTTGCATCTGGCAAATATGGTTGTTGGCATTATTTGAAAATGTTAAGACATGAAAGCTGCTCTCAGATGTTGACTTGAAGGAGCTCTGGGATGATCATTTTTTTAATCAATTGTGGTATTCCATGGAGCAGATGCTAATTTCCAGATTAACGATCTATTCATCAAGTGTCAAATGTATACACCCAATCTCTAAATTGAGAATTGTCTGCTGTTGGCCCTAGAAGATAGTCTGGGTTGTTGGGCCAGTATGACCATGGATGTAAGTTGGGTGGGGAAAGCCAGGGCGTGTGTCCTGGGTGACACATGGTTGGGGGTGCCCAGATTCTGGCCACCCCACTCCTTCTCCCCAGGGCTTCGGGCTAGCAGAGGCAGCAAGGTGGGGGTATGCAGGCTGCTACCAGCTATTAAGGCAGAGGCAGGCGCCAGCTGTAGAGTGGCTCTTGCTGAACTGGGTGGCTGCAATAGGAGACAGAGACCTTCCAGAGCTTCCAGTCATGGGACAATATCAGCAGTCAGTGAAAGAGATTTCTGGGATAATACTTCACAATAGTACATACAACAGTCATGCTGGATTAGATTAGAGGGTCTCTTCTAGTCTCATCCAGTTTTCCTGATAACTCAAAAACCTCCATCCTGAATTGAATGCCTAATAAACTTCTTTGGTGAGGTGGCCTGTGGTGTGCTCATTTCTTCCCTGTGGAAAATTTAAAAAAATGTTTTTAAGTGTGCTTGGATATTCAGAGCACTTTGTGTTCATGATCTGAACCACCCTTATAACAATCCTGTGCGGGAGGTCAGTATTATTATTTCTCTGATTGGAACTGCAGAGGCTGAGAGTGGAGATGAATCGTAACCTGCTTTTATGCTCTTGCCCTCTGAACATTCCCATTAGATGCCCACTTGGTTATAACAAGTCAACCTGTGTTCCGTGTTCTAGCCATAAAGCAGCAGAAGTGTAAATTTTATACCACAAAATGATAAACACAAGATGAAATCAACTCTCTACTTAAATTTAAATAACTGAACTGCCAATTTTTTTGATGATTTTAAATTATTTTATTACATTTTGTAATCACTTATGGCTTGAAGCGTATTTGATCCAGAATACTAACTTAATATAAATTTTCCAAAACAATTTCAAAGTCGGGCTGCAGTCTATCTGTACTGGGGAAATCCATTCCATCCCCTGTCTCCTAATTTTCCTCAGCCCCCTCAAGTTCCACTCCGTCTTTCAGGAAACCCCCCAAGATATGTGAAAAGAACATCCATTTGCTCTTAATTTTTAAAGTTACAGTTTGGCTATAAAAAGCATTCTTCATGATTATCAAATACACTTTTAAAATTATGAAGCCAATAATAATTTGATAGTGTTAGATGAGAGCATAGCAGAGGCGTATCTAGGCAAACTGGAGCCCAGGGACCAAACCTGAGTTTGGCGCCCCCCTGTATGGGTGGCCACTATCCCCCACCACGACCAAACAATGGTTTTTTTGCACCAGCTCACAAAAACACCTCCCACCCCAGCAAAACATACATGGCTCTCTCCCCACCAACTCTTTCCTAATTTTGTCCGGCTCACACCAACCCTATGAGGTAGATTGTTAGCCTGAGAAACAGCTCCAAGCCAGTGCAAGTGAGTATTAAACCTGTAAATCTCTCACAAATCATCCCCAGCAAAACATTTACCAAAAAATGTCACCATCATCTCTCACAAATCACCCCCCTCCCCCACTTCCAGCAAAACATACATGGTTTAGACTAGAGTGTCAGATTAGGATCTGGGAACCACAGGTTTGAATCCTCACTCTGCCATGGAAACTTGCTGGGTGACTTTGTCATTCTCTTTCAGCCTCTTCTTGTAAGGACTGAATGGAAGAGATAAATAATACTTTTGTATGCAGCTTGGTGTCGCCCATGGCAGGATGCTGGTGGTGATGGAAGCAAGGTATAATTATCTAAATAAATTCAACCAGGACCTGTGGTTGAAATCAGTGGTAGACCTAGCAGCTGGAGAGCTGGTTTACCAAGATGGGGAAGACCTGTCAGATTTTTTTGGGGGGGGGGAGGGGGCGATTTCAGTTCTTGCCTGGGACCCCATTTTCTGTAGATATGCCCCTGAGTATGACAGCTTTCCAAGAATCATTAAATGCAAGAAACACAGGGCAAAATATATTTATGTAAAATTCAGATCCGATTGGGAGGGGGGGGGGACTCCAGAACCCAGCTGAGCTATGCTGGTTAGCATCTGCAACAGGTGAGGAGCCAGAGATTTTGCTAAGACAATCACAGTTACAGTGCCATAAAAATCCTAAGAGAGTTCTAATACGTTCATAGCTGGGAAGAGTCCCTGGGGTTCCACTCAGGGTAGGCAAGCATAAGTGGGTTGAAAATGCCATCCCTTGCTTAGCGAGGAGCCCCAGCGCTGGAGGTGGATCTGAACGGCAGAGCGTTTCCCTGTAAGGACTTGTCCTCCCTCTCGGCGCGCTCCTCTGGTCTCTCCCTTTAAACTCGAAGGACAAGCCCTGCTTCTGTCTCGGCGCTCTGATCAGCCAAGCCATGCTGAGTGGGCAGCCAATGGCAACGCGGGCTTAGAATTTAGCGTGGCCGCCGGCGTCCCGATTGGCCGGCTGGAGTGTCTGGGAGGCTGAACGTTCCGTAGCAGGACTGCAGTGCACGCCGCCTGCCTTGGCTGCATTGTAGGCTCGTGGGATGGGGCAGCTGGCCGGAGGCGGGGGACCGGCCGTCGACCTGGTGAGTTGTAAGGCTGCTGTCCGGGTTTTCAGGGGATCCCGAAAGGGAACGGAGGGTCATCTGCACAAGGGGGGAAGCGCGGCGGAGCGCCTCGGAGGCGGCTTTGTTGCAGGCTGCATTCCAGGCGTCGTAGTCTGCAGCAACAGATGAAATGTTTGGGTAGTTGATCGGCGCTTCCAAGTGCGCGCTCGGGTCACTCGCCTCGGTCTGGGCTTCGCTGCAATAGTGTCATCGGGGGTGCATGGTCAAAAACTGGTGACAGCTAAAGGGCAGGATAGAATACTCCCTCTTCTGGAGAAGTTCATAGTCTGAGAGATGCAGATGGGGAACCGCGTCGTTGCACGGGAGACAGATCTCCCCCCCTCCCCCGCACCTCTCGACACACATACATAAAATGTCTATATAAAGTGGCATAAAGAACAGGCTGTGTATCTAGTGACTACATGTTGCTCAGCCTGGTGGACAAGTTAGTCATTCAAAATCCTTCCTTGAAAATATGATGGCGGGTCTTTTTATATTGTTGGCGGGTCTTTTTATATTGTATCTAAATGTTTTGTTTTAGTAAAACTACAGCTCAGTTTAAGTCAGCATGTACCCGGGAAACATATAAGTGAAGAAACCCTTAATTTTAGTGAACCTGTGCAAATACTTGTGTCAATGTCAGTTTAGTCTTGAGAACTTTAAAAGGGCTGCATCTTTTGGATTGATCTGCACTTAATAAAGATAAGCAATCATATCGAATCCCCCCCCCCCCCCCCCGTTATTGCTTTGCCAGTTTACCTTTGGGCCAGATTTTCAAGAATTTGCCAGCAATGTTAGGTTCATTAACCTGCTTTGAATTTTTGACTTAGATATATCTTTTCCTTCCAAATTTCACATGTTGCTTCCCACAGTTTGATGTAAATCTGCTCTGAAGCTGGACTATTCTCCCTTGAAGAACAAACCTACATACAGAATTGATAAATATTTCTAAGGGTTCAAGTGATGGAAGGCTGATTGTTCTGTGAAGCATCACCAGGGAGAATCATAAATCATGTAGTAGTCTTGTAATAGGGCAGCAGGTCGAGTCTGATTCACAAACTATTTTTGTGTTGCAGTACAGACAGTATTATACAGTCTGTTTTCTCGCAAAAAGTCTCTGAGGTGCATGACTGCTTACTAGAATTTTTGTACCTATAAAACTTCAAAGAGTACGTTGTATTTCTTGCATCCATTTAATTCATGTGGCCTAAAATTGATGGTGTGTAGTATCAGCACTAAGTTGGTTTATGATGAACTTAGTAACACACATCTATGTGTGGTTTTATTTGCAGTGATAATTTATAGAAGAATAAATATTTGAGTATGATAATATGGGAATGATCCTGCCATAGACATGAGGTTTTCAGTCCCATTAGTTTCAGTGAGGAAATTATATATGTATTTTAGTTCACTTATCTGAAATCAGTAGACTACTTAATTCAGCTGGATTGAACCCAGAATAATCAGCTTTACATATTTTGTATATGCTTCTCATAATTTTCTGGGGTGGGGATTCATATGTCTCATTTCCAGTGAGTGAGTTCAGTTATTTTAGAAAGCCATGAGCACATTCCATGTGATACCTTTATTAAAGCCTATCCAACAACATGTAACGGTGTGAGCTTTTGGGTTCTTCTGAATCATTACCAGGCTGGATGTTACAATTTTTTTAAAGGCGGGTGGTGATAGGGGACAGATACTAAGCAGATTTTTCAGGTCCTCATGTTAACAAGACCTCATCATGCCAATGTATGGTGGATTTGTGGACAGGCAGGGAGCTACCTTGAAAGGTTGCATTAATGTCCGTGTGGATGAGGCCCTATTGATCAAAGCAGTATGCCAGCAGCTTTTCTTGCAGAACCAGATGTGGCTTTGTTGTCTTTCTGGCAGTGTTTAATATTTAGGTTGTTGATGAATATGGCAATGACCTGCAGTGATAAACTGGATGAGCTACCAATCAGGAAGTCCTCAGTTTGAATCCAGCCTCTGCCATTAACCTGCTTTTGTGGCCTTGGCCACCATTCTTCCCGCACAAACCTGCCTGCACTCATAACCAGATATTGTACTATTGTTGTACTTAAGCAGTCATTCGCAACTGGATTTTACTGTGTGGACAAGGCCATCCAGGAGGTTATTTATGACTGTAGTGCAACATTAATACCATATCTAACAATGTTTGGAATCTGCCTCAGCTTTCTAACTGCAATATTTGGATAATAACGCTGATCTGCCTTACCTTGTTGTTGCAAGGATAACGACAAAGTAATGAATGTGCAGTGCCTTGAAATCTCTATGCAAATGCATTGTTATAAGTGTTATTTCTGATAGGATTGGACAGTCCTTGAGAATATGCTTCAGTGGCAATAGTACGATTACAAAAAAGCATATTGTAGTTCCAGAGCTTTGCATAGCAGCTCATCTATCAAATAGATTTGGTGTATTTATGAATCAAGTTGCAAGTTGTACAAGATGCACAATGTTATCTATAAACCTGGATATATTCCATGTTCTAATTCTGCAGCACACAATTTGACATCAATTAGAGCTACTTTAATAACTTCCAAAAGGCTGGACTAGTGTTATATGTGTGTGTAGTCTACAGTCACAATACGTTCATTGATGTAAATCAGTGGTTCTTGAACTATGAGTCAAGTCTTGACTGTTACTGGTGGGTTACAAGGCTAAGAGGGAAGGAGAGGAGGAACAGCAAAAGCTGGGAGATGAAAGTCTGGATTTCTTTGGATAATGTTTGAAGCAATCAGCCTGATACTGCATCCGAATCTCATCAGAACTTGGGAGCTAAGCAGGGGCATCCATGGTTACTACTTGGATGGGAGACCACTACGTTAATCTAAGGTTGCTATGCAAAGGAAGGCAACGGCAAACTACCTGCTTGAAAATCTGGCATCACCATGAGTCTGTTAACTTGAAAAACTGGTGTCACAATTGTGACTTGATGGCACACAATTATTATTAAAGTTTGAAATGGCTTTGATATGCAGCTGTTGCTCTGAAATTCTATAGATTTATAAATGATAAATATGGAAAATAAAACAGAAAATTCTTTGGCGTTGGTGGATGGAAGATTTCTTCACTTTATGTTGGGGAGGGAGGGAATATTGCAGAGTTGCTTTGCAAGTGGATCCTGAAAAGAGCAGTAAATTTGGAAGTGGCTCCCACTTCAAAATGCGTGCTAACTACTGATGTCAGTGACGAAGGATTCTTTTGGAACCAGTGGACAGTGGGTTATACACACAGGAGGGCACACACACATGCGTGTTGCTACACAATTAGTTTAGCTAGTGTTTTCAATAATTAAGTGTTCATCTGGGTAACTGAAAGGGGGAAATATCTAGTTAGCATGTGACTAATGAGTGTAAATACAACTAATGTACAGTTATTGAACTCAGTGACCTTTTTCATTAACAGATCCATAAGGATATGCTTAATAGCCTATGGAATAAGTTTTGTTTTGCTTTCAGAAATTGGGGCCAGGGAGATGGCATTTATGCAGGTTTAAGACTTTCAGAATTTTGAGGTTTTTAAAGTCAGATGCCAGTAATGTATGTTTCCTATCTGCAGATAAAATCTGTATTGTGTGGTGATTTTGTCCATTTTGTAAAAAAATGCTTCAGGTGTTCCCCCCACACCACCCAAATGCAACCTTCATGTGAAAATGAATTTCCATAGGTAAGTCTGCTGAACTGACTATCAAAAATAGTGTTGGAAAATAGGGGTGGTGTACAGTGTTGCAATAGTTAGGTTCAGCACTTTGCGTGTCTAAGAAACTTGACAGATGGCCTTGGGCCCGTCACTTAGCTTGCTTCTTGCGTTGGTTGAAGATAAAAACGAGGAGAGAGGAATGATTTACACTACCTAAAGATCCTGGGGAAAAGGGGATGATAAACAAATGTGATCGTTTAAGATTATCACATCAAAAAATTGGACAAAAATGCAAAATTCCTCCAGTTATCTTTTAGAGATCTCCAAGTGCCCCAGTTCAGGCTCCATGTTTTTGTGAGTATGGCTGTGAACATACAGTGTTCTTTGGACTGGGATGGGGACTTCACATACAAAATGTCAATTTTTAGCTTTCAATCAGTGACTTCCAGCTAGGCATATTTGATAACCAATTTACTTTAAGACAGTCCTGTCAACTGAGCCACAGGTAAGAGACAGTGGGATGAAGTGATTAGAACTTTGCACTAGGATCTGCTAGCCCCAGGTTTGAATTTCTTCTTTGCCATGTCGTTGTCTGGGTTTCCTTGGGGAGGTCATTCTCTGTTAACCTATTCGATCTCACAGGGCGGTGGTTATCAGGTTAAAATGGAGGAGGGGAAAACTCTTTAGCTTTGCATCTCCTTGGGGAATAAATACAGAAATAAATGTAATCCTCATTTCACCCGGAGGGGATTATTAAACTGAATTTTAATAACCTTACCAATATGGCTTGAAAACCGAATTGTGAGGACCATGCTGATTATATGAACAGAAATCACGATCGATTTCCCTTGAGGCCCCAAGTCCATTGTTTGGTGAACTGTGGGGAACTAAAAATTAATATACCAAAATTGTGAGAGTTATGAGGCAACTGAGGCTTTGTGTGGTTACTTGTAATTATGAATATTACAGGAAACAAATCAGTAGATCACATAAAGAAAATCGAGATGTGGTACATCTAGCCCCTCATTCATACAGAAATTTCTTCTTTCTCACTAGCTGCAGAAACACACACAGTAATTTTTGCAGGTCTAAATAATTGTTGTGTGTTGCATATATGTTATATGCCTGGTTGGATTTAATGATATTGTCAGACCTGTTTCCTGTTCAAGAAAATACTTATAAATGTGCTGTTTTTTAGTTTTTACAATAGAAAATCAAGGACTTTAGAGAAGTGATAAAAACAGTTGTCTTCTTATTCTGGGAACATTTAAATGTTGCCAAAGGTTACTAAGTCATTACTGACCCATGGGTGATGTAACAGCATCACGTTCAATAGGGCCACACTGTATATGGGGTAGTTTGCCATTTCCTTCTCCAGCTGTCTACATTTTATCCCCAGCCAGCTAGATACTCATTTTACTGACCTTGGAAGAATGGAAGGCTGAGTCAACCTGACCCAGCTACCTAAAATCGCCTTCTGTTGGGATTGAACTCGAGTTGTGAGCAGAGTTTGGACTGCAGCATTGCAGCTTACCGCTCTGTGCTACTGGGGTAAAATCTCCTTTTGGGAATCAAGTGTGTTTTGAATTTGACAGTGATTCTGTATTTTTAGTAGAGCAGAACATACCTTCCTGCTTATTAGATATGATTAGGGCTGGCAAAATAGGTAGTTAAAACTTATTTTTTCTTTCTTGGTTTCCAACAGGGGACATACTTTATATTCTGTCATCTTTGTTATTCAGCCTTAGGCATGGATCACGCAGAGAGGTTCCTACAGCTTCGAAATGTTAAAAAAATGATCCCAAACAAACATTTTCTCAGTTACAAAGGAAAAGAAGGAAGCAATAGCTTTTGGAGTATTTTAAAAGCTCTTAGAGCAGTGACAGTAAGCAAGATGAGGAAATAAAATGTATTATTCTTTAGGTGGCCCACCAATGGGCAAGGGAGGAGAGACTGTCTTACCTAATTCCCATCTTTGTTGCTGCTTTCGAGTCTGTATGGTTCCTTGTCTGCCTGATTCACCAGTGAATTTTGGGAGGCAGTGGTCTTAGGGACTTCTTCAGAGAAGGAAAAGGGTCTGCTTCCACCAGCAGAATTCACATGATACCCAGCTGTTTGCTTGTCCTGCTTTCCGCCCACTTCCATTTCCCTTTGGGTGGCTTCCAGGGACGTAGGTAAGGGGGGGGGGTTTCTCAGGTTCAAACCCCTGCCATTACATGTCCGACTTGCTTAGTGCATGGAATGGAACAGCTGGAAAGCCCTCAGTCACCGAACCCGCCCCATAAAAAATCTATACCTACGTCAGTGGTGGCTTCTGTAAATACTGTTCTTTTTTTACTTACTAGATACATGGTGCTCCTAAGCCATGCCCCATTCAGGCACTGACAGACCTACTTGTCTGTTTATACAGAGCAGCATCTGGATAAAATGAATCTTTTCTTGGCTTTTACCAGAGATTAAACATTTTGAGATTAAGATTTATTGATCATTAATAGTTCTGTGCAATAACCATTTGGGAAATGTCCACATTTCCCCTCTTTATTGGCATATCCTTTATAGAATTAACTCATTGGCAGTGCTTTTTAAATTAAGGGATTGTAATGGGCTCGTATATAATGGTGAATAAAATCCTGATAGATTTTGAATGTAATTTAGATGTGTATTTAACAAGAGCAGTTTTAGTATAGCTTTAAGATGTAATAATTTCAGATGTGAATTTCTGCTAGGCCACTGTTTTTGTTATGATCTTTCAGCAGTGTTGTTTCCACTTTGGGATATTTTTTTTGAACATAATTTTTGAGTCCTCAAAATTTGGGACCATTAATTTTTGTTACCCCCCTTTCTGTCCGATAGTAGAAATGTGGAAGGAAATAAAAGAGGTCACTCTACGCTGGTTGCTTCTCCCTGCAGCCAGAAAATGGCAGATTAGCTGGTGGACTCAAAGGATTCCTGGGAGGCCTTGCTGTTGCAGTGGCCTTTGCTTCCCCCACCATTTTTAAAAATTAAATTCATCAATTGAATAGTGTTGTATTAATATAGTAACATAGCAAAACATTATCAAGGCAAAGAATGAATATAAAAGGACAATAATATAAATCCCTTGTATAGATCTGTGGTATGGCCCCATGAATACTGTGTATAGTCCTGGTTACCCCATCCTCAAGAGGATATTGCAGTGCTGCTAAAAGTGCAGAAAACTGCAGCCAAAATGATGACATTTCATCTGCCCTATGAGGAACTACAAAAGAGTTTGAGACTTTCAATCCCCTTCCGCCCACCCAAAAAGAGGACTAAGGCAAGCAGCATGATGGAAGCATGCAAAGTATGGATGGTGCTGAGAAAGTGAATTGAGAACTTTTCCTTCCTCTCTCAAAATACTGGAATGGGGAGGCATTCAGTGAAGTTGAGGGCTGCCATGGAATCTAGCAAGGGCTGCTACTTTTAAGTTATTACAGAAATTCATGAATCCAGAAATGGCTATTGACTTTGATGGTTAAATGGGATCTCCTTAGGGCAGTAGATCTCCTAAGTAAGTAGCTGGGATAGAAAAGTGACAGGAGACTTTGGCCTCTGTTCCCTGCTTGTAGGTCTTCAGGGATATTTGGTTAGCCTCTGAGGTTAACAGTATAAAGGAACACATAGATCTTTTGGTCTGACCCAGCAGCAACCTTTTTGGGGTCTTCCAGCTGTAGCTTTTTGTGCTGCTTGGGATACAATTTCAGAGGAACCTCAGTTTTTAAGAGTAACTTGCCCATGAACTGTGGATCCAGACAGTCTTGGACAGGGGTCTGCAACTTGTGGATCCGGAGCCGCATGCAGCTCTTTCGTCCTTGTACTGCGGCTCCCCGTGGCTTGGGTCCTCTCAGCCTCCTTCGGAGAGTCGCCCTAAGGGTTAATGGGAAAGAGTCCCCGTTCCTAGAGAGGCACAGCCTGAGACAGTTATCCCAAGCCACTTCCGGCTTTCCTGTCCCAGCTGCCTGGTTGGCCAGTGATGGTGATGTAGCACTTCATGGATTTCATAACACACTATAATTGTTTATACAAACCATAAAGGTAACAAAACAATATATACAGTGTTATCTTCATTTTAAATGTCAAAATGTATTTGCGGCTCCAAGCATTTTCTTTTCAGTGGAAAATAGGTCCAAATGGCTCTTTGGGTGTTAAAAGGTTGCCGACCCCTGGTCTTGGAGGTGTGGCTGACTGGAATTCTGTTGAGATCCTGGCCAATGTGGCAAGAGTTCTTTATGGATCTAATAATGGCGAAAGATTTTCTATGAAAAACTACAATTCCAAAACATGAAAAAGCCTGGATATAATTTACATGGGATCTAATTGAAATGGTAAATGAATTCAGAATGGCTTTCTAGTTCAGGCATGTCTACTTCTTTGCATTAAAAAGCAACATTTTATTTATGTTTTGCTTTGTCAAGACTCCTGGTACTTTCCAGGCGAACAGATCAGTATGCGTCAATGAATGATATTCTTGGTGATAAGCAGTTACAAGCTTGGTCAAGGATCAGAATAAATAGCACTAGAGCAGACGTCAATAGATTGGATACAATTCAACTCTCATTGAAAAGCGATGGAAATCATGAATGTGGAATTTTGGTGAGCATGCTGCAGAATGATCCAGGCATCTGATGTGGCTTGCTGCCATGGAAGTTGAATTTAATGTTTCAGATTTGCTTTTATATTAAAGTCTTAATATGCTGCTAACCTCTTCACTGTCCTATCAGGTATAATTAGGTAGCCCAACCAAAGCTTCAGCTAATGGAAATTGCCCCAAAGCTTTATGAATTAATCAGCGAAGTGTTTAAGTGCTCTGTACTTCGCGCAGTGTTTTATTGCAAGAACAATGTCGGTGTTTAACAATCTCTGGTTTTGGGGTGATGGTTAGGAAAACTTGTTTGTACTTGCAACCGTAGGGACCTTTAAGTATAACACTGTGTAAGACCTTTATCACTAGATCAGGAGTACATAGATGTGAACCACAACTGTTATGTGCAGAAAGCACTCTTAGTACTGCTGTTAAAACCCTTGGCACGTGAGTGGAATAAAGCTTTGATTGTATTTAACTGGTTTATGTATGTCATTTGCTTTCATGTGGTAAGCTACTTCGAATCAGCTGAATAATCATGTTGCTGATGTTTCAGAGCTGCCAGAATGTTGGCCATTAATTTTCACTAACTTATTATTCTACCCTGCCAACTGCTAAAGCAGCGGGTATACTTAGCCAGAAATTTTGCTTAGTCCAAGTAACTTAAGTTACTTCTAGGGTACTTGGATATTGCACTTTGCTGTCCAGTCTTAATCGACACTTGCCCATTCAAGGCTGTTTTAGGACAACAATAGCTATTCCTTAGACACTATGGGGAACCTTAGCAATTAAGTAGAAGGATGGAAGTGGGTGGCCTGGCCTATTTTGCTTGGAGGGGTAAAATAAGGAGCAAGTGTAGCCATCTGTCAGCAACTGATCGTGCAACCGATCTAGTTTTCTCCTCAAGAAGCTGTTTACAAATGCCAGCGACCACCCCTGTATTGGGCCTTGTAAAATAGGATCTTAATAGCATGGGCAGCTTTCATCTTCAAAAGTCTTGTTCATTCCAGTGTTAATCTGTAAAGTGAGTAGAGGAAATCAGTGACCCGCCCCCCCGCCCCCCCATATTCAAGTAAAGGTATTCCGTTTTTCCCCCTGTTTGAAAAATCGGTTATTGCTGCTTAATGTGACTGCAGTGTTGATCTATTAGAAACCTTCTGACTGATTAGAAGGGGTTCTTCTTTTAACAGACCGTTGGACAGTTAAAATATATATTATGTGAATTGTGGATGGGAGCAGGTACCATCTTTCGAGATGAGTGTGTGTTTGGGTGGTGAAGGAGCATATTTCCAAGATGCTGTTGTGTTGTACCAGATGTCACCTAAAAACAAATATTTAATAGTGTAATTTTAAATATGCATGCATTTGCATACGAATTGCTAAAAATCGTTAAGATTCTTTTAATGTATGACTGCGTAGTGTCGTAAAAATCTTCCTTGGGAATACTTATCACAAAAAAGCTTCCTTGTGAATACTTATTACAAATACTTCCCAGCCTAATAACGGTATCCTATTGCTTCTGTCTCTCTCCACATCATGGCTGAAAGAAACAACTCTCTTGTTTGTTTGGTGGAGCTTCTAAGATCTCCATTTAGCATTGCATGCACCTCTGTAGCTTTTCAAAACACTCCAATTATCTCCAAACACACTCCAAAACAAGCATTATCAAGTGCATAATATTAATTGCTAGCTGCACAGTTAATTAGTTGAATATGTAAATGGCTGTATTGCTTAAATGCTAAAACAGTGCAGAAGCTGATCCTAGCAGAAAGTTGGGATATTTTGAATAATTGGAAAATCTTTCTAATTACGATATGTGTTTCATTGTCTAGATACCTTAGCTCTGCTCAGATAGTCACATTCTTTAAATAAGACTTCTAAACCATTTAATTGTGTGGCAGTTCTCTTGTAGGATAGGTATATATTTGTGTCTGAGGTGTTATTTTGCAGTACATTCTGGGTGGCTTTCTTGAATGGTGTGTAACGGAGTGATTTAAAAATGTAGCTTGTAAGGCTTCCCCCAGAAATGTTTGGGCCATTTAGTTTCGTTTAAAAATATTCTGTATAAATTATTAACCTTTTTCACATTTTGTTTTTTATTTGTTTCTACTGAAAAACACACAGTTAACTTTTAAAAAAAAACTGAAATGCAATTTGAACGACGTTATCAGGGTATAACAGAGGAAGGGGTTGTGATTATAAGCTGTTTTGAGATTCCTTAAGGTTGAGAAACAGGAGGTATTAAACAAACTTTTCTTCTCTTCTCTTCTGAAGAGATTCTGTTCCAAACTTCAGGGAGGCTCCCTACTAAATTAAAATTAGTCAGTTTTAAATTTGTGTTTGTAAAGCAGGCACGAGAAAACATGAAGTGGTGTGTGAGATTTTCCCACCTTTCCTAAGCTCCTGAATCAGGGGGCACAATAGTTCCTTTTACATTTAAACTTGAATGTGTAGGCAAAGGAAGTGAAACCTTCCCCACAGCCTTTATTCAGTCTTCTTCTCCCATTTAGGCTGATTACAGGTTTCAGACTCTGACCTGGAGAAAAATTCTCTGGTGCTGGAGTAGGAGCCTAATTACAAAAAATATATATTCTTTCTGAGTCTGCCTTAAGGACGGTCAGGTAGATGTACATTGGGAACTCCCAGGGGAAACTTGAAAGCTGGGAAACTTTGGGAAAGTTGTTATTCTGCACCAGTAATGTCTCGATTGTAGATCAGGACCTTGCAAACTGTGGGATTGCACAGGTTGTCAAACTGCAAGGAGTGATATTTGAATTGGTATGACTTCAGGCTGGATTTAGGTTAGGTTATAGGCAGAGAGCATCTGAGCCAAGTGTTATGCCAAAAATATGGCCTGGATTTTTCCCTGGGTCCCTCTTTAAACCATTTTCTAACTGCATGATTTCTGATGGCTTAAAAGACCACTTGCAAATGTATGCAGTGTGCTCTTGTGACCTGTTTCCTTATGTGGATGTATTGAAAGAAAGTTTTCTGACTGATCTGTAGTGTCTCATTATGTTGTTGTTGTCTGCTCATGTAAAGCCTGTTACAGTTATCGAACTGCAAAAAATTAATAATATACATAGAATAATTTCAGGAAAAGGGGCTGTGGCTCAGCAGCAGACCTTTCACTTTGCCTGCTGAAGGCCCAAGTTCAACCCTGCTTCTCTGCCAAAAAGAATAATTATAATGAGATCCTGGAGAGTCAATGCCAATCAGGGTAGATAGTTCTGATCTTGACATGACTTGGTATAAGGCAGCTTCATGTATTCAAGGCTATATGTATGCTTCATAAATGGAGTTGGAAATAATAGGGTAGCAATTGAGGCTTGCCTTGGACAGTTTTGAACAACCATCGATCTCCAGGGAACATATAAGCTTATTATGACTTGAGTTTATGATGCTGCTGAACTTGGCATTGAAGTTATATGACATTACTAGCAGGATACCTGTGCTTCATTACGCATACTTCATCACAGCCTCTCTATGAATTTTGGGGTGACATTCAGCATACTTCTTTACAGCCTGTTTGTGAACTTTGGGGTGTCATGCATCATATTTCCTCACAGCCTGTCTGTGGACTTATGGGTTGGTTTTCGCATATTTTGCGGCAGCTTCCTGTAGCTGTCTTTTTCTAATGCAATGTGTAAATCGCTTTCTGCGTTTAATTCAGAGGTGGGATCCAGCAGGTTCTTACAGGTTCCCGAGAGTAGGTTACTAATTATTTGTTTGTGCCGAGAGGGGGTTACTAATTGGTGATTTTGCCACGTGATTTTTGCCTTAGTTATGTCCCTCCTCTCAGCAGTAGCGCGCAGAACTTGAAGCAGTCCAGCAGGAGGTGGCAGCCTGCGCCTGCGTGCATTCATTTCCCGCCCAAGGACTTGTGCAGCAGCTGCGTCCTTGCCACAGCCCCGCCCAGGAATGCCCCGCCCCAGAATGCCTGGCAACGCCCCCATCGCACCCAGCCCAGCCCCATTGGTGCTACACCACAGTTTGAATCCCACCACCATGGGAACTTGTTACTAAAATTTTTGGATCCCACCACTGGTTTAATTCCTCTTCTCCAGGGGTCCCCAAACTTTTTAAACAGGGGGCCAGTTCACTGTCCCTCAGACTGTTGGAGGGCCGGACTAAAAAAAACTATGAACAAATTCCTATGCACAAATGATTGTAAAATGTTTGATTTCACCTTTCAGCCTTTCTGTCATGGTCTATTTTTAGAACAGTGACCAAAGTATGTCAAGTACAGGGTGGGCTCCAAATATTGTTGGGGAGGCTGTGGAATACCTTCCCCTGTAAAAAAAAACAACGGACCTTTCCCAATGAAGCATTCCATCTAACCCAGGATCAGGTATCTTCCTGGGTTCTTTCCTCCCTAGCAGCCAGCGAGCGATTCGCCAGCCTGGCTGATGCCAATGGGAGTGAGGCGGAACAGAAAGCCTGAGAGCAACACATGGAGTAGCTGAGAGGGAAGGGCGGAGCAGGCGTTGCCACATGTAAGGTTTCCAACTCTGGGTCAGAAAATTCATGGAGATTTGGGGGTGCCATCATGTAACTGCAATCAACAGCCGTTGGGGCCGGTTCCTCCTCTCCCTCGAGCCCCCACTGCACATGAATGGAGCCATCGCCGCCATGCCTGGCGGGCCGGATAAATGCCTTCAGGGGGCCACATTTGGCCCCCGGGCCGTAGTTTGGGGACCCCTGCTCTTCTCCCTTTAGCGGTTTTAGCAGAAGGAACAGGTTCGTATGCGTTGATGAGGGCGGTGTTAGAATGCAGTTGGGGCACCATTGGATCAATTGTGCTTGTTGTTTGGTGGGCATTCGCAGAACTTGTCGATGCGACAAATGGAGTTAGAGCTTCAAAGTGCCCTTCATTAAAATGTCCTGTGAAATGAAGCTATATATATAAACACGAAATACCACTCACTGACTGACTCATCAAAAGAACTCAGAAACCATCGAAAATACCATGTTGAAGGACATGAAACTCGTGGGGTTTAACTGTCACCCTTAGAATGTTCGTGCAAATGGCCAGAGTTGAACAGTAAATATCTAATAAGTCGAGTGGAAGTGAATATTTTGGAAAATCCTTTCTTAGCGAGCACCTGAAGCACATAACGAACTGGTGTGCCAAATTTCAACTTTGTAGTTTGTGGTTTTTGAGTTCTTTTGATGAGTCAGTCAGTCAGTG
The DNA here is from genome assembly GCF_021028975.2 of Sphaerodactylus townsendi. NCBI lineage: Eukaryota > Metazoa > Chordata > Lepidosauria > Squamata > Sphaerodactylidae > Sphaerodactylus > Sphaerodactylus townsendi. The sequence continues at coordinate 42,822,151 of NC_059426.1, read as the reverse complement.
AGTGGTATTTCATGTTTATATATATAGATAGAACTGGCCTGGTGGCAACTCCAAGCTTTATGGAATGAAACCTCTTTTACAAATAAAGAATATAAATGAGCCCTTTTGAAACTGGGCAACAGGTTCATATTAATCTTTACTAACGATGGTTTAGTGACATAAGAACATAAGAACATAAGAACTAGCCTGCTGGATCAGACCAGAGTCCATGTAGTCCAGCACTCTGCTACTCGCAGTGGCCCACTAGGTGCCTTTGGGAGCTCACATGCAGGAGGTGAAAGCAATGGCTTTCTGCTGCTGCTGCTCCTGAGCACCTGGTCTGCTAAGGCATTTGCAATCTGAGATCAAGGAGGATCAAGATTGGTAGCCATAGATCGACTTCTCCTCCATAAATCTGTCCAAGCCCTTTTTAAAGCTATAACAGTTGCAGAACTAACTAACAGTTGACCTTCGTATGTCCTCACTAAGAGTCATATTTTCCATATTTTCTTAGGGCATCAAGTTTTCCAGTGTGTATTTTCTTGAATTGTTTGATTTAAGAATGGTGGGCCTACCCTTGGTGTAAATGGAATATATTTTAGGAGCTTTGTTTTTCAGGGGGAGTTCGGGTGGGGGAGTGGCTATGGAGGAATGTTTGCAAAATTGTTCCTGGTTCCACTCCCTAAAAATATTAGAAGTTATGGCTGTCTTTTCAAATGAATAGGTGGATAGATCTAATCATGTCTGCTTGTTAGCATGAAGCTAAGTGACCTTCCTTGGTCAATAGCAATATCCCTCTTAATACCAGGGACTGAAAGGAGCAGCAACAAGGGGTGGCTTGAGCCTGTTTCCCCTCCTGTGGGAGACCTTGTTCATCTGGCTTGTCGGTCTAGCTGGATCCTTGATGTGATCCAGCCCGGCTGCTCTTAGGTTCTTAGAAAAGCTGCAGCCATCTGTATTGGTTTCCTTTCATTATAGTCCTAGGCTGTACCATCCAAGTACCTTATTAGTGTAGCTAGGAAATACTGTTATCTCGGTGTTTCAGATGGAAAAAATGAAAGGCATATATTTCTAAATGGGATTCAATTTAAGCCACAATCTGGTCTGGCTAATTGTGCATAGGAGAACATGAGGACAGATAAAAATAGAACTGGCTTCTGCCCAGTATTAGAGAAATTTCTGTTTCCTTTGAGAGTGCATATCCCCTGCATTTTTTTTCTGTATTGGATTTTCCACTTTTCTAGCAAGTTTATTACAAATCTAAGCCTGACCTATTCATCTAATGACCCATTAAAGCCAACCAATGCCTTCCAGTCATGTATAGTGGTCCACCAGGGTCTTAGTAAACTTGTTGTGTTTGCTGTTTGCTTCAGACTGTAAAAACAAAGGAGCTGTCTGGATCTGAGCAGGTCATACTTCTTAACTGGTGAGCTGCATTCAGAATGTCCATTCTCTAAACCAGCAATCTCCAACATGGTACCCATGCCAAGGATTTTCTTGGTCCCTTCTGGATTCTTGATTTTTGCAGTTAAAATCTGAAGAGTCTTGAATGGAACAGAAAAAAAAAGAACTCTGTGAGAGTCCCCACTCGTGGTTTAACAGGAAAAGCAGTGGGCTCATTGTGTGCAGGTCATATACCCCCAACTTGACGAAAACATATTTGATTACATCTCTGGCCTCTGCATCCTCTCTGAGTAGCCTGATGGAGTCAGAACCCTCTGTTCTCAATTAAGTTGAAGACTCAGTGCAGCCATGATTGGACCCACATCCTATAACTACCAGTCACCAGCTAAAACTTCACTGGCACATATTTGCTAGGTGGCTTTAGTGGTAGTCTGCTCTACAGAGCTACCTTTGGTGGTACTTTTCCTTTGGTGGTTGTGTGGATTACTGTGCCAATTTGTGTGAAATGATTTAAAATGTGAAAGCCCTCTATTCACACTTCCAGATGGAAATAAAAGTTTTTAAATCCGGTCCTCACACAACTGAGGCCTCCCCCCCAATTTTTCAAACAGAAAAGTTGGAAAATTTGAGGGAAAATTGAAAAGAAATTCTCACTAACTGTTTTTAGAAGAGTAAAATGCTTTTTAAGGCAAGGTTTTTCCACTTTCAAAATATTTAGCATGAAAAAATATGGGCACTTTTCCAATTTTTCCAATGGAAAAATATGCGCATATTGCAGGTACTCATGTTGTGTTGTCATGGCTTCACAGACATACCCCTCAAAAAAAAGAGAGTAAAACGACGTATGTGGGATCGCCAGGCAAAACAAACCTTATTCGTGTACTTTTTACAGTGAAATCATGTGCAGATGAGCTTCAAGGAGAGGAAGCCTCCATGGGAAACCTTCACCAAATGGTGGAGGCAGGAGAATGGTGGGTCAAGTGGCAAAAATTAAAATAAAAGAGCTGAAGCGAGGGAGAATTTTTTTTTTCAAAGCAAGCAGGAGACATCTTTAACCTATTTCAGGAAAAAAAATCACTAGTTTAGTGATTTTTCCAAAAAAAAAAAAAACCCCTGGTGAGAAAAATAAAATGACAGAAAAACATTTTAGGGAGAGAGCTGTGAGAACTTCTTCCCCAAAACACTTTTTTGTGACATCCTCAAGACCTTATAATTCTGCTGTGTGGAAAAGGCCATTATGAGGTACAGCCACTTTCCTGTCGACATAAAATTTGTCCTCTTTCATCCTAAGGAGAAACATTATAGGTTTAGGCAGGGGATTTAGCCTGGTGGGCCACTGCGAGTAGCAGAGAGCTGGACTAGATGGACTCTGGTCTGATCCAGCTGGCTTGTTCTTATGTTCTTCTCATGTTCTTATGAAACTCCACTTTGAGAAAATACTTCAATGATAGCCTTTTTTTAAAAAAAGGCAGCTAAGTTCAAAGCCTGAATTTTACAAGATTTTAACTTGAGACTTGTTCTTCAGGTTTCTGTTCTTCAGTGCTACTTAAAAATAAAAAAGGAATACAATAGTGTATTTACTGTATCATATTCCCTTTCTGAGCCTGCTATCTTTATTACAAATACTAGGGAATTAGGATTTCCATCCTCCAGGTGTAGCCTGGAGATCTGGAATTACAAGTGATTTCCAGGCTTCAGAGATCAGTTTCCCTGGAGAAAATGGCTGCTTTGAAAGGTGGATTTTATGGCATTATATTCCCTGCCAAGGTCTCTCTCCTCTCCTTAAACTTCTTCCTCCCCTGGCTTTACCTCAAATTCTCCAGGAATTTCTTAAGAGCCAGCAAGGTGTAGTGGTTAAGAGCACGTGCACTCTAATCTGGAGAACTGGGTTTGATTCCCCACTCTGCCACTTCAGCTGTGGAGGCTTATCTGCTGAACCGAATTAGCTTGTGCACTCCAACACATGCCAGCTGGGTGACTTTGGGCTAGTCACAGTTCTTCAGAGCTCTCCCAGCCCCACCTACCTCATAGGGTGTTTGTTGTGAATGGGGAAGGGGAAAGAGTTTGTAAGCCCCTTTGAGACTCCTTATAGGAGAGAAAGGGGGAATATAAATCGAAACTCTTCTATTTAACCTGGTGATGGCAACTCTAAACTGAATAGAAATTACCTCTGAGTAAATACCCTTCTTAGGAAAATACTGAAAGCCTTAATTGTCATTAAAAAATCTTGCTGCATGTACATTTGGATTCAGATTATAGCAGCTGAATTATTTCTTGCAATTAGCCTTCTGGCGTGCTTGATATTTCATATTCATTTGAAGTCCTCTGCCCACCCTGGAAAGAGTTAATTCAGAACACTGGAAAAGATCTGTTCTACATTGTAGTCAGTCAGTGGTTCATAGCAAACACTGTAAAGGAAATAGTGGGCATAATTCACTGTTGGAACAATTGCATTGAAACCTGCCTTCTAATTAATTCTTGAGGCTTTTAACACTGTAGTCTAACTTGATAAGGAGTTAACAGAGGTAAGGTTCACAGTGTAGGCTTCAGGTATCCCACAGACAACACTGTTTGAAGCTTATCTATTACTTTTGCATAAACTGAATGGAATTCCAGATCAGAAACTGAGTGTGAAATTTTCTTGATGTATGAAGAGTCATGCAATTTTAGTGTTTTGGTGCAGAACTTTAAAGAATTGCATAAAATAAGGAGTCCCACCCCACAGGTGGAAATACTTCTGTCCATAGAAATGCTGTGTTGCATTCAAGCCATGCTTTTGGTTTTGAAGCAACTGTGTTCATTCTTAATAGATTTGCACTCAAATGGACCCTTGAAACTACCTTTTACATGGAGTAAAACCACTGATCTATTACGGTATAAACTGCATACTCTGACTTGCAATAGCCGTCCAGTCTTTCAGGCTGAGGCTTTTCATATGACCAATCATTTTTATTTATTAAAAAATTATACTCTACCCTTCTGACTGAGATTCAAGGCAGATTACAGAGTGGAAGTCAATACAATCAACAGAAAGGGACAACCTAAAAGCAATGTAACAGGATTAAAATTGCAGAAATCTGAAACAAAGGCTCATTATGCATTCAATGCTTACCCTGAGACTATTTTCTCGGAGGTGGGGTGGGGGTGGGGCTCCACATCTCTCTGTTTACATGCAAGGAGACCCCACTGTTTGCTCTGAGCCTGGCTGCCATTTTTCCTCATTAATTTTTAATATGCATATCCCATCTTTAAAGAAAGACACACCCCTTTTTACAGGTGAGGCAACTGATGCTGAGTGAAAGTATGGAGCGCCAGCGACTTGATTGACCTGCCTTTGCCTGAGCACCTGTCAGTGGCAGCAGAGCTCCTCCCCTCCAAACCACCCTATATCCTCCCTGCTTTGAGATCTTGGCAGCCTTGGGCTCTCCCAGCCTCCTAGGACTGCCTGCATAACCCTCTTTCGGGTGAGCTAGTTATGCCTGCCCAGAAGTATGCAGGGAAAAGTGGAGAGGAGCAGAAAGGCAAAAACATCACTGAACAAAACACATGCATGTGTGCATGCATACACACACACACAAAGAAGGTATGAGACAGCAGAATCGGGAGGTAGGGTGGGCAGTAATTAGGAGGGTTGCTTTACTTGCAAGATATATTGTTGAATCGATAGAATGCTGACATTTAAGCCAAAAAAAGGGGCCATTGATTGCTTTCAAAAGGGTGGAGAGAGAAAAGCTGAAGTGAATGTAATACAGAGCCATCTCCTCCGCTTTCCCTCTGGATCAAGAGGGAAATTTTGAGTTTTCCCTGCTCTCCAGCAATACTGGGCTCTTGGGATCTGCCGTTCCCTGCCTGCGTAGGTGGCTAAAACCTGTGCACAACTGGAAATCAGACCCCAAATAAATGTACGCTCCTCACGGGGCTGACCACAAATGCATAATAGGCTAAAGTCTGACATGTTAAATCATGTCCCAGAAATTATATGGTAGGATAATATATACAGCAGCAGATAGTATGTAGCATACACAGTAGCATAGTCCACAGTTCCTTCCCCTTCATTAAAGCCTCTTTCTGAACTATTCTGCTATAGCAGAGGCCCAGAACCATTTTGAGCCTGAGAGCACCTTCAGAATTTTGATATAGCATGGTGAGTGCAATTGCAGGAGGAGATAGCCAACCACAAATTGAAACGAACTTCTAATGCTGCAGGAGGGAGAGCCACTCACAAAATGACAGAATGTGGTCACACATAACTGTAATAGTGACTCCTCAACCTTTCAGAAATAAGTTCTATTTAATAGGATACATTTTAAAATAAACATATCGTTGGGAAATATCTTCTTGCATACGTAAAGTTACCTTCAGTCATGCAGTGAAGTTCCTTGGGCTGGTAACTGCTGTCAAGCAACTTTCTAAAAACAGGCATGACCAGTAGCCTCACTTGGCCGCAGTCAAGTGGAAACCACATAGGGAACCCATGCATAATCTTGTAAAATGTCTTCCTGAATAGTTTTGCATAATTTGCAGAATTCTGGGAGAGAGGGAACCTTCCGGACATCCTTAGGCTGGCCATTCCATAAGGTGGGGGGAAGGGGGCACACCAGAGAGTGCATGTGTATGTGTAGCTGTTGATCTTGCCTATTTATAGGGTGACACCTGTAGAAGGATCTGCTCAAATAAACAAAGAAGTTGTGGCAGAGCATAGTGGGAAATGCAAATTTGAGGGTCCAAGGCCAAGAAAAGGTTTGTATGCAATACCTAGTACGAATTAAGCTTGGTAACTGATGACCACCAGCCCCTGAAGTGACTGCAGAGTATACACGATCCAGAATATGCATGATCTAGGATTAATCTGCATGATCCATCTAGCTAAATGAGTTGGAAGAAAATACTTCTTTGCTGCTATATGAACTAGCTTCTCTAGCAGTAATGTTAGATCCAGTATAACCACTAGGCCCTTATCCATCAGCAAGGGTAATATGAAGCCCATTGAATGTGCGAAGCTCAATGTCCTTTGGGATCTCCACCTTCCCAGTTAGCACTACCTCTGTCTTATTAAGAGTTCATTTCAATTTGTTTACTGTTATTTAACCACAACAGAAGGGCAACATTTCAAGGCCTCTACTACATCCCCAGGAAAATTGGAAAAAGGATATTTTGATAATTGATATATGATCATTGAACATCATTGATATATTTATGAGAACCAAACCCAAAACTATGAATAGTTTGTCCAAAGGTCTTTGTGTAGAGAGTTTGAGGAGTAGAGTTGCATCCCACGGAACCCCACAGGGTATATCCCACAGTTATGATAACTGTTCTGTGATTCCAACCCTTTGAGCCTGGTGTGTGAAGAGTGTTTTGAACCAGTCCAAAGCACATCTTCTGATGCCTGTTTCTGCAAACACTTCCACAAGGGCATGGCCCACTGTTTCAAGTCTGCAGATGAATCCAATAGGAACAACAAAGCGGGATAATTTTTGTCCACATTTGGATGGAAGTCAACAATTAAAGCTGCCAGGGGTATCTCTGACCCATAGCCCAGACTGAAAAGGGTCCAGAGCAGATGCGTTATCTAAGAAGACTTGGTGTTGATACGCTTCTGCTCTCACAATCACTTTGCCCAGAAAGGGCCGATGACAAACAGTAATTGGCCAGATAATTTTTCTGAAGAGATAGTTTTTTTAGTCAGCAGATAGATAACTGCCTCTGAATGATCAAATGGAAGATGATGTTAGTCAGTCATCAACTTATTACAGACATTGATGTGATCCTTACATGAAGTTACTACCAGAATGGGCAAGGGTCCAGGGCACAAGCCAGTGGCCTTCACAGATCCCGGGATCCTTCAGCATCCATTATGGAAATTGAGTCAAAATGGTCCATAAATAGATCAGACCATGTATTAGACCTGTGATCCCTTGTACTGGAGGTGCCAAAGATGGAACCTGGGACCTTCTCATGCAAAGCAGATGATCTGTCAATTAACAGTAACTTCTTTTCAAATGCAACAGTGAAGGTAAACAGAAGGAGGACAGAAAATTGGTTGTAAATATACGTTAGTCACTGTGTGCAGCCTAGAAGGGATGGCTGTTGCTATCAGAACATGTGTTTGGATGACTGTGACTGTGTGTCTTTCAGTTCTTGTTTGCATTGCATCCTGCAAGGTGGTCTACTCACGAGTAAGCCGCTGCTTCAACAGTTGCTTTCTGAGATCAATATTTTTTCCTCTTCTGTTGCTGTTGGCCAGTGGTGACAGAGGAAAGACTTTCTTAAAAAGCAGGTTAAAAAAGAATTGGACAGATTCAGAGAATCTGATTTGATAGATTCAGAGAATGGTCACGCAGTGATTGGGGGCCTCCAGCCATGCAAACGATGCCTGTCTGCACCTCTGCTGCATCTTTTTGTGGCCTGTGCTAGAGCTGCTGCCTGAGGAGCACAAAGCAAAGAACACGTTGTGTCACCATAAGAAAACAATTTCAGAACACTAACAGTGCTTATAAAATCCTCATAGACCAATTACCCACGGCTGATTGGTCCCCGCTCTTGCCCTGCTCCGGCGCGAAAAGTTGCACTCCTCCGCTGAAAACAAAAAGCATGCCTGGGGCAGGAGGAAACTTGTCGGGACAAGAAATCTTGCCCCAGTGCTCCTCCTCTCTTGGTGTGCTGCAAAGAGGAAGCACGTTGGGACAACATTTTTTGCCCCGACTTTCCTCCTCTCTCAGCGCACTGCAAAGAAAAAGAATGTCAGGTCAAGATTTCTTGCCCCAATGTGCTTTCTGTCTCACCGTGCACCAGAGTGCCAGTGGGTAATCAGACACTATGTATTAAAGCTTGCTTTTCGCAGTTGTGGTATATTATCTTTTCTACAAACTACATGTTAAGAAACTTTAGCTTACATAAAATTAATTAGCAGTAATAATTAGCAAACGACAATATCCTGCAGTATCCTTTAGGCAAATTAAAATTAGTTTGTTACCTAAAAAGATAATTAAAGCATTAAAGTTAACAAAAGAACATGCATTACTGGGATGTCACATTTTGGAAAGTAGTGTTTAAAAGTAGTCCATGTGCATACCTGGAACTTTTAAAAACCTTTTATACAACATTAAAGTAGCAATCTAAAGCACGCCTGCTCAGAATTTTTAGTATGTCTGTTCCGTGAGGTTTATTCTCAGGAAAGCATAATAACATTTTGAAATCACATTACATCAAGTTTGGTTGGTTTTCTAAATAGAAGTCAAACTTCGGGAATGGGCCGGGTAGAAATTTAATAAATAAATAGATAGATAGATAAATAAATAGATAAATAAATAAATAAATATTATCATCTTTTACCTCAGCCCCAGAAGGTATGAGGTAAAGAAGCTTGTAATGTGTGTACTTTTCTCACAACTGATAACCAACAGCTGCCCTGCATGCATCTGGGGCTAGGCTCACATTGCATATTGACTAATGATTTCTGGATTTTACAGCTTTCAATTGAATGGGCCTGACTGACTTGAAAGAGGCAAGGTGTACAAACCAAGAAGTCTCTCACCATGGTCCCTTTCATACAGGCTCCTGAAACTGGTTTTGGCTTCTGAAGGCAAAGTGAGGGTTTTTTTTGGTAATGTTTCACACACTTAAAGGATGAAGTGCAACAGCAACAAAACAGATCAAAAACTCCCGAGGGAGATCAGGACCCTGCGGGACTTACAAGGTTTCCACAGGACCTGCAAGATGGAGCTATTATGCCAGGCTTTTCTATCTGCCCAGCCTGGTTGGCTACTGAAAATTGATTCCCATGTTACCATCTTGGCCTCCTGTGGGTACGGAAAGGAAAGTGGGTTTCTGTCATCTGTTGCTGATATTTCTGTTTGATTTTACTGTACTATTGATATGCCTGTTTTTACTGTTTTGTTGTTCGCTGCCCTGAGCCCTGCATGGGAGGTCGGGATATAAATTGAAATGTAAAATAAAATAAAAGCAGGTTTTTGAAATGCTGGAATAGGGTTTCTTCCTGCAGGAGGATGGCATTTTATCCTTAAGCTGTGTGAAACCTTTAGAAAAATCAGTTTGCCTTCGGAATCTTACACGGATTAAAGAACCTTATGGAAAGGATCGGGATGTGGAATTGTTTAGCCTCAGGGGTGCTGTGTGGTTTCCGGGCTGTATGGCCGTGTTCTGCCAGCATTCTCTCCTGACTTTTTGCCTGCATCTTTGGCTGGCATCTTCAGAGGATCTTCATCTTCAGAAGGCATCTTCAGAGTGAAAGCCTTCGACAATACATTATTTAGCCTCATTTCATTCGATCTTTGAAGCTAAGCCGGGTCTATACGTTTAAGGAGACCTCCAAGGAGGACTTCAGAGGAAGGCAATGGCAAATCACTTTTGCTTATCGTTTGACTTGAAAATACCAATAGTTGCTGTAAGTTGGCTATTATTTGACATCACTTTATTTGCGCAGAAATATATATATATATACACACATATATATACACACACATATATACACATACACATATACATACATATATACATATATACATACACATAAATATGAAAGGGACTCACCTCTTAACTTTTTGGGTGTTCTTTTCAAAATAAGATTGGCAACCCTTTTATGGATAGCAGACACACTGGACATTTTGGCAGGGAATCTCTCTCCTTTTTTTGGGATTGACCCTGACAATATCTACACTATGGACTTATCCCACCATTTTCTCTTCCAAGGAAAATGTAGTTCATGGAAATAGGAAGCTTGCAGGAATGGAATTTTGAATGGAATTTTCTGTACTGAATGTGATTTTCAGCACTTTGGCCAAATTAAAATCCTTCCAAATTAATTTGAAGAATTGTTAATTAAACTTGAACATACATTTTTAATGTGGATATAATTCTAGAATGTGAGTTTTAAACCAGGAAACCCCCAGGTTCAAAATATCACTTCTCCCGCAAACTTACTAGATGGGTAAGATGAGAATATTAAAAGCCTGTTTTACATAGTTTGCCATAGTAATTCATGTAGAACATTTTCAATATTAGAAATGCATGCTATAAATGCTGAAGGTGGTGCTAATGGTTAATTTCTGGTGTGAGGAAATATTTTCACAGCATACTTCCTCAATTCTTTGCTAGTAGAAACTAACCAACTATGAGTTTTATTAAACACATGGAGTATAATTATCTCGAGAGATCTTCACAATATCTATTCGGATCTCATGACTTGGACAAAAAGCAAATCTTGTGATCTTTCTAATTGGTGAATAATTACCTAGCCTTTGTTTCATCTTCAAAGGGCAGCATGAATGCTAATGAATAATCACAGATTCTCTGAGGAACAGGTGAGTATATATGATGGCCACATAACACCTGGGATTCTGAAGGAAAAAGACAGTGACTTGTATTTTTTTTCTTAACTAGGCCACTGATGATCATCAGGATTAAATTTAAGAATCTGATGTCTGTCAGGTTGCCTTTTCTTTTCCCCAGTAAGGGTACTAGTTTTGTTGTGTGCTAGACTCCTTCAGGCTAATGGGGTTATGTGTGTCTGAGTGAAGATATATGGTTTTAGTAGCTCAAACTAAAATTATCTCTTTAGCCTGGTTTACAAATTAACAGCTTGGTTTCAGAACAAAGTCATGTTAAGCAGTCAGATATTGCCATTGCTTTGACCTCTTTTACTTCTGTTTGGTGCTTGTTTGTTTCTCCCCTTCAAGCCATTTCTATCTCTATTGACCTGAGTGGTAGGTTTAATTTGACTGGGGAAGGTCCATAAGTGAGCATTGTGCTTTGGGTGGAAAATCAGTTTAGGATATGGCCATTCAAAGGGCCACCACACGAGTGAAATCCAGATAATCAGTACCATAATGAAAGGGAATTGGTCAATAGTTGGTCAGAAGAATCTGCCAAATAAAAAATAGTTTTTTTTTCAAATAGTTCAGAAGAATGGCTTCTAGACAGTGGAAAAATTATTGTAATTTACTTGCAGCTTGGACAAGATGCATGGAAAGAACTTGTATACAAATTTTTCAGGAACACCCCCCCCCCCCCCAATATTCTAGGAAACATGGAAATTGGTGGAAATTTAAATACTACATAATATTTATTAAACATAAGCTTATACTGATTTAACAGCATAAATACATCATATGTAAGGCTCATTCCGCACATGCAGAATAATGCACTTTCAAACTGCTTTCAATGCTTTTTGAAGCTTTGCGGAATGGCAAAATCCACTTGCAAACAGTTGTGAAAGTGGTTTGAAAACGCATTATTTTGCATGTGCGGAAGGGGCCTAATTTAACATATGAAACTGTAATGTTTGACATTCATGAAATTTAAAATAATACTTTTGTACATGAAAAGTAATGAATATAACCAATAATACAGAAAGACACAGGTGAAACATGCTGTACCCTATGGTAGTGCATCTTAGTTTTTGACACTTCATATATAGTGTAGTATATGAACCATACCAGTGCAGTATGTAAAACAAAACAATTTTGTGTACTCACAATAGGACTAGCAGCATATTTAGATATCAAATTAAACTTTGATGCCACAGGTTTTTGTGTAAATTTGATTCAAGATCTGAACATTACTTGATGTCTCCTTATCTGGAGAATTCAGATTACCCTGTGTACTCCACACACACCAGGTGGGTGACCTTGGGCTAGTCACAGTTCTTCTGAGCTCTCAGCCCCACCTACCTCACAAGGTGTTTGTTGTGAATGGGGAAGGGAAAAGAGTTTGTAAGCCCCTTTGAGTCTCCTTATAAGAGAGAAAGGGGGGATATAAATCCAAATCTTCTTCTTCTTCTTCTTCTTCTTCTTCTTCTTCTTCTTCTTCTTCTTCTTCTTCTTCTTCTTCTTCTTCTTCTTCTTGAACTTTTCAGTAGTGTATTATACATGCGTATGACAAATGGACAAATGGACAAAATTATTTAAATGTCACACATTTGGAAAAATATTGTATATGACTTTGGACTTACCTAATGCTGTAAAGTTGTTTGTTGTAATAGTATTACTATGAATATATTTCAAGATTAACTTGTGGAATTGGGGGGTTTAATAATGGAGACATTTCCAGATTAACTTGGATGCCACAGGTTTTCGTGTATATTTGATTCAAGATCTGAACGTTACTTGATGTCTCCAAATGTAGGCAATACTTAAGAACATCAAATGTGTATTTTATTTTCAGGGTTTTATGTTCTCTTTTCTCCAAGATCAGAATATCCCTGGGAGTTTATTCAAGTTTATTCAAGTTGTAAGAGAGGCGGAGATTTTAACTCATATGTGTTGTAACAGGGACATGAATGAAAACAGAGGGAGAAGGGAGTTGGGTATTAGCATAATCTCTTCCACTGTAAGGAAGTGATCTTCTGAAGGGTGGGATTTGATACTGAGCTGTCCCTCATCTGTGGTTAATCTTTTAAAAAGGAAAGCACAGAAGCTTGAACCACTGTCTGGCACAGGAGCGCATTCCGGCACTGATGTGAGTGTTCCCTGGGGTGGAGCCAACTTTAGTTGGCTTCCTCAGCCCTTTTCTGACTGAGAACGCCCCCTTTTGCTGGCATGAACTTGTTCCAGCAAAAGCGGTGGTGCAGCCCATTGGGCTGCATAAGAGCTTTTCACTGCCCTTGGAGGATATTCCTTGTTTGCCTGCTGGGCTTGCCTCTTTGGAGGCGGCAGGGCTTAGTCGTGCTCATCTGCTTCTCATCTAGCATTGGACTGGCCAGTGTATAGCACATTTATTTATTTGTAGTTTTTTTATACCGCCCCTCTCCCGAAGGGCTCTGGGCAGTGTCCAACATAGTTAAAACGACATGAATGGAGCATATAACAACACATCACATATAATATCAGCTCCACTGATCATAACATTAAAACCCCATAAAACAGCGTATCATACAAAATATAAATTTGGCATCCTGCTTAAAATCTTAATAAAAAACCCTCCCAGGAAGGAAGGAGAGTGGGGCCCCGTAAGTGTGAAGGGGCCCAAAGGAGAACAGAAGGGGGCACGCATCAGTGGCCGCCCCCCCCCCAAAAGCCCGGTGGAACAGCTTGGTCTTACAGGCCCTGAGGAACTCACCGAGATCCCGCAGTGCCTGGACAGCTGGTGGTAGAGTGTTCCACCAGGCAGGGGCCAGGGCCGTAAAGGCCCTGGCCCGAGTGTTAAACAATCTACACCATTGGGTTATAATTCTTAGGTATGCTGCACATATATACAATATATGTTCATTGCATAAAATGTTTATTGTTTAAATATGACTAGTTTTGGCAACTATCAATAAGCTGTAATATGTTTGATAATGCATTATTAAATCGTCCACTATTTTCATTGTTATAAAGGTTAAAGTGATATACAAATGTACTGGTAGTCCTACTGTAAATGTATGATACCTTCTGCCCATTACTACAAAAATTTGATTACTACAACATTTGTCACCATGGCATTTATATTTTTAAATTCCATAAATATTCCAAGCAGTACAGTTGTATATGCTAAGTTACAATGATGCATTTTATGTTGTTAAAGCAATACAATAAATTCCAGCTTGATAAGAAAGTAAGCATTCATATTTCAACTTACTGTCAAAATTTCAAATTGCTAAAGATTGTACTTTTTACAGTATAAAGAATATGTTCCCTTTTGTGATAGTCTCAAAATGTTGTTGCCTTCAGGTCTAACTAGTTGAAGTAGTGTTGTTAATAATCCTTCCCAATTGACCCTGCAAATATATTTAGTTACTCAAAAAATTCAGAAAGCATAAGTCTTAGCATCATTAAAGATCTTTTGCTGAAATGCAAGATATTACATCGTATTTGATGCATTCTAGTGAAATATTGTTAAAGCATTGCTTCCAGACTTTAAATCACAGATATAGTGAAAGTGTTTTTTTTCCTGGTACTACTGATAGTTATCTCACAATGTGTGGGAATAATGACCTCTCAATGGCCTCTCCATTAACTCTGTTACTGCAGCCAGAGTTTCACAGTGATGCTGTAGATGAAGAGTCTTCAGTTGGGCGCCCTGTTGCTCTCTCTGAACAGCAGGGTTTCTACTAAAACAAACAAGCTTTTTAGTATACTGAAGGTCCCAGTGTTTGGACAGCTTTGTTCAGACATCACCTTACACTATACTGAAATGAAAGCATTTAAGCCAACTCAGGGATGCTGTTTAGTTGCTGACCCAAACTTGCATACTTACATTTCAGTAGGTGAATCTCACTGACTCAAGACGACCAGTTTGAAATAAGGGGTTCTGCACCATTGTTGCCATATTGTATATGTTGCAGACTTTTTTGCTCTAATTGGAGTCCAGTGCGTTGTGGAATTTCAAAAGCTGCACTGTTTGTAGGTGGATTCCTGTTCTGCTTTTCCGCTTTGTGAGCAATCCACAAAAACATGTACTGAATATGTGGTTTGTTAATAGCCATATTGTTTGAAGAATAGCGTCCCTTGGTGACAGGGATATCTAAGAAAAAGGTGCGAGTACTTTCTCTTTCTAAATCTAATTGAGACTGAACTCTTTCTAGAAGCTTAAAATGCCGAAACTGAAACTATTGTCCTTTGGTCACGTAATGAGAAGAGTGTCTGGAAAAGACAATGCCAGGGAAGATGTAAGGCAGCAGGAAAAGAGGAAGCATGACATGGATTGAGTAAATCACAGAAATCACAGCACTCAGTTTGTAAGCCCTGAGCAAAGCTGCTAACAATAGAATGTTTTGGAGGAATTGATTCATAGGGTTGCTGTGAGCTGGAAGCAAAGACACAACACATGAACACACTTTCTCCTTCTAACTGCTTGAGAGAAAATTGAAGACAAATCATATGTTACATAAATTAGATTTAATCTTGTTACCTTGTGGAGAATAACTTCATTTGTCACTTTACTTTTGAATACCTGTGTCAGTATATTTTCCCATAGCATGTATGTAATTTGCCATCCTAAATAGTAGCTTGCTTCTTTTTGATACTTATTTACATCCTGTGTATTATGAAAACTTATCTGAGTTTAGAAGCTCCAAAAGTTATTTAGTACTGGCGACATGCTACCACAATGCCTAGGGTGATCTTGAGATGGAAAATGAAATCAAGGAGGTATCCAAAGGAGGAGTTATAATAATGGGTAATTTTAACTACCTACATATTAACTGGAGCTATATGTGTTCCAGTCTGAGACTGGCAATCTCACCAAAACGATGAAAGTTCTAGATATTCTAAATGAGTGTCCTGGAGCAGCTGCTCATGGAACCAACCAGGTGAGAGGCAATCCTGGACCCTCAGTTGTGCTGTATTTGTATTATCTACCTTTATTTGGAGTGGGATAACATGGTGACCGGGGAGGTAGATGCAGATTTCCAGCAAGATATCCCCAAAAGAGGCATTGTCTGTCACTCTACTACTGCCAAGAGATGGTTGTGATCTCTACAATTTTTGATTTTCCCTAGTTTCTGTGCCCCTATTAGCCAGGGTTAATTGAAGTGGCTTTTCTGTTGTCTATGAAAGATTCTAGCCCAGTGTCACCTTCCACTGCTGCTGCCTAGTAGCTACCATTCAAGTATTCCTCCACCCCCATCAACATTGAAACTATCTGTTCTGTTCTGGCTGTTGATCCCTGAAGGGGGTGGCTACATCTTAGATTGATGTTTCAGCTGTTACCATTCTACCTTGAGTGACTTTGCTAGGAGTTTAGCTTTGCTGGCATACACAACCTTCCTCACCAAGTTAAGGCGTGCATCCAAAAGAGGACATAATTATTTAATCAACTCTAATTGTTTCCAGCTGCCTGTGTTGACCTAAATTACACGTCACTGCAGACTTAAATTCAACACTCGCACAACTCACTGCATTTGCCAGCAAAATGTATTAAATGTACTGGGTTGTAATATTGTACAAATATTTCTTGGCAAAGGGGTATGCAGATTATAAATTCTGTTGGCAGACAAAATGTCCCATAAGCCCCTATTCCTTTCTGAGACAATGAATCCATCTAGACTTTTAACTAGAATTTGATAACTTTTCCTGGGGCTATTGTAAAGACTTCTTACAGTGGAAAAGGGAGGATTAGAAAATATTTGCAGTATATTTTCTTTATTAATAATAAACTTCCACAGCCAATAACCACAAAGAACAGTGCATAGTCACTTTTTGCTTAAGTCCAACAAGTGCCATTTGATTCAACCCAGTAGTTGTTTTTAGTCTTAAAATAATTTTGAGTGTTTTGCAATATCCATCGTTGGGTAAAAACAGATGTGAAACGACATCAGGACCTATCTTATTCCTCCCAGTAAGCATGTTTTTATCTGCCTTCATTTAAGGTTCTCAGGGTGCTGAATATGGTTCTCTTGTCCTCATATTATCCTTTCCACCAACCCTGTGAGTTAGATCAGGCTGAACAGTGACTGACCCAAGATGGATCTGCCAAATTCTAGTCCAGTAGTTGAAACGAGAAATAACTTAATGTGTGGTGACTATTTTCAGAAAGTTGCTGCTGGATCTAGCCCTTAAATCCTTGTTAAGTTTGCCTTCTGTGTCCCCATGTTAAGTATTATTGGTCAGAAGGCTGCAGTTCAAAATTCAGAAGATACACTTCTGTCTTGAAGAAAACTAACCTCTGGGGTATGTAGATTTTAAAAGGAAATAGAAGGTACGGTTGCAACTGAAGAAGACTGACCAGAAATTGTCTGAGTAGTGAGGGCTGATGCAGATGTCTGAAGCATTGGTATAAGGGAAAATGTTAATGATTTGTACTTTCTGTCTCTGTCCAAGGGATGGTAGTGGTCATATATCCTTTTACCATGGTCCCAATGGTGAATGTTCTGTTGATGAAAGCACAGAATGCTCACTATCGCCATAGTAAAATGTGCAATTTTTAAACACTGTGGATGTTCCATGAGATGTCAGCAGTACAAATAAAATGGTCAATATTATAATGGCCTTTTACAGATCTATGGTGAGACCTAATTTGAAGTTCTGTGTGCAGTTCTGGTTACTAGGTCTCCAAAAGGATACTGCAGAGCTGGAAAAAAGTACAGACAAAGGCAACCAAGAAGATCAAGGGAACATTTTTCCTTGGAGGAACATTTTTCCTTGGAGGAAAAGTTAAAGAGTCAGGGAATCTCATTTTAGAAGAAGTTGAGGAACATGAGGCAACAAGCCTTTCAATAGCAGTGCCAGGAGGCAGCATCAGGAGAAGGCCTTGGACTTTTTGACCTGTTTGTTGGCCCTCTAGGATAACTTGTTAGCTGCTATTTGAAAAAGGTTGCTGATCTAGATGGACTACCAGTCTGATCCAGTATGGCCCTTCTTATGTTGTGAGTAGGGCACCTAATGGTGCCAAATTGTGAAACCGACTTCTGAATAAACACAGTACAGAAACTTTTGCTGAATTTTTTTAGTTACATACCCCTCATTCAAAAGAAAATGTAGAAGTCATTTATTCATACTAGTGTGAGAATTCTTGCTTTTATGCCTATGTGACCAGCTATGGTTGTCTATTCATGAAAAATTAATGAGAACTTAAAACCTGAAGTTGCGTGTCTTTGGGGCTTTCAAAAATATATCTTCTAGTCTTAATCGCCACACCACATTGGCTTAGGGTTAGAAATATGGAAGGAACATATATTGATGACTTTATTCTAAGGCATAGGCTCATTCCGCACATGCAGAATAATGCACTTTCAAACTGCTTTCAGTGCTCTTTTAAGCTGTGTGGAATAGCAAAATCCACTTGCAAACAGTTGTGAAAGTGGTTTGAAAATGCATTATTTTGCATGTGCGGAAGGGGCCATAGTCTTGAAACTGGAGCCTTGAAGTGAGTTGGCTAACAAAATCAAACTGTAAGTCTCGACCTGTCAGAATAGGTAACCACTAGAGCTTCATTTTCTGTGGCTATATATGTAAATCTCTTCATGGTCGACTATTACAAAGGTCTGTTTTCTGTCACAATATGAACTGTGCAGTTTTTGAGAATGATGATCAGCTTCTGAAAGTGAATTCCAAAACAGAATCAACATTATTGTTGACAGTTAAGATGAATCAAGGGATCCGGGGGGTAGGATGGGGGACTCATGCAGTCATGCTCAGTTTTGATGGAAAGACACACTTGGTGGAGAAACAGATTTCCAACCCCAAGTCTCCATTAATCAGTTGCAGAGTGGGAAGGGAGCCAACATTTTCAAGTAATGGAGAACGATGATTAGATTTTCCCCTAGCTGCTCCTTTTTCCTCTGCTACTGCCAGCCAGTGTTCTCAACTCATCAGAAGGAAAAGTAGCTGGCTAAGAGTGGTTTTTAGCTGCTAACAGTTTCTGAGCTTATCTAGTTTCCTTGACTGAATTTTTCACATTTCAGAAAAAAATATTGAACAAAAAAGTATGTCTGCCTGCTGTAGTTTAGATTTGACCCAGTCGAGCAAATGATATGCCAAGTGTACGAAACCGTGTGTCAAAATAAATTTGCGGCTTAGATGTGGCCCTCCGACCCATTTTTCAGTGCAAACCAGGCTGTTCATTTGTCTAGTGTTGCAGGAAAGGGATAAGACATCCATTCAGGAACTAGCCTGCTTTCAAGTTACACATGACTCTTTCCAAAGAGGCGCTATCATGTTTAATATTTCAGTGCCTTGATCTAGCTTGAAGGAATGTTGGCTTTTGCTCATTCTCCCATCCTTCCAGACACAATGCTAGAAGATCGGTTCAGTCCAAGCTCCCATGGCTTAGCTAGCTGTGTGGGGAGATTCATTTCAAAGCTTTCTTAAATAGTGGAGATGGTCTCCCCACCTCATTCTCACAGGACTGTGTTAACAAATATAAAATATTCATATGCTTTTGGGGAATGAAACTTGCAAATTAACTGGTAGACTAGAAACTGAGTTTAGCTGGAGTTTCATTCAGCAAGGGGAGAGAAAGAGCAAGCCAGTCTCATCTTGTAAAAGGCAGTTTGCTTTTGTAAAAGAATTTAAGAACAGATATTTGACGATCTCTAAGGTTAAGTGCTCATGTTAAAGCTGTGTTCACCCCCCTATTCTGGCAATTCCCTGGTGGTATGAGGAAAATTGCCACTGTGTTATTACAAAGAGATATGCATGAGCAAATTGCCAGCTGGAAAAAAGAACAGGTTTGAAGAACTTAAAGTGGTCTTTAAATTGTGGCTACAATATGAGTTCTTCCTGTTATATGGAGAGGGACAATGGCCCTATTATATGAGCTCTGATGGATGATTGTTAGAATAGAATTTGGAAGATCTCCTTTTCTGTGCCCTTGGTCACTGCATGGCAGCCAACAATTCTATAGCTCTGACTTCCCTCTTGTTGGTATCTTTATGCTGGGAAGATTTTACTTTCTAATTTCTGACTGCTAGGCAGCTCTTAAAGCTACTGACATGAAAAATGGCAAGCTACTGACCGGAAAAACACCACTCTTAAACTGTATACTGTTTATTATGAATACAATGTCTGACATGGGTTAATTTTTTAAAATATGGGATTGGATTTTGATGCAGAGATTCTTTTTCGAAGCCGAACTTATCTTGTGATCTTGAGTAGAGTGAAAACATAACTAAGGTTGATCTCCCTAGACCAGGGGTCGGGAACCTGCGGCTCGCGAGCCGCAAACGGCTCTTTAGAGCCTGTGGTGCGGCTCCACGCCCCTTCCTGGGCAGCGTGGGATTCCGCCCCCTTCCCCCGCGCAGAGACTGCCGCCGTGCCGCCGTCCCCGCCGCCGCCGCCGCCCCCCGAGAAGAAAGCGGCCTCCGCGCCGCCGCCACCCCCCCCCAGAGAAGAAAGCGGCTCCGCGCCACCGCCCCCCCCAGAGAAAAAAGCGGCCTCCGTGCTGCCGCCCCCCGGGGAGAGAGAAGAAAGCGGCCTCCGCGCCGCCACCGCCCAGAGAGAAAAGCCTGCTTGGCGCCCCCAGGGGGGAAGAGAAGAAAGTGGCCTCCGCGCCACCGCCGCCCCAAAGAGAAAAAAGCCAGCACCAGCCGTTCGCCCAAAAATCCCCGAAACAGCTCAGCCCTGGAGTTGGCAACGCAGGGGATTTTTTTGACAGGTCGAAGAAGGGAGGGGGAAGGAGCCGCAACAGCGGTGAAAGTGAAACCAGCCGAAGCAGCAACAGAAGCAGCAGAGTCGAAACAACAGCCTCCGCTGCCTCCCCCCCAGAGAAAAAAGCGGCCTCCGCGCCTCCGTCCGCCCCCCCACAGAGGCGGGGGGGGGAAGAGAAGGAAGTGGAATCCCCCCCCCCCAGGGTGCGGCTCCATGAATTTTCTTTTCCGGGGAAAATGGGCCCAAATGGCTCTTTGAGTCTAAAAGGTTCCCGACCCCTGCCCTAGACATTGATGGGATCTCTTCCCCTTGTATGAATATTTCTTTCCCTTTGATGCTTAAACTGGCATTTTGTTTACTGGATTACTTCTTCCCAAGTGAGGAAGGGTAGCTGCCTCTCTTCCTTTCCAATGGACCAGTTTGCAGTCCAAATGGCTAAAAAATGATCACTCAAGCTGCCTTGCCACTCCAGTCTGCTTTGGATCAACCCTTAGAGTTAGCTTGGATGTAATCTTTTATCTTTGTGACTTTGTGGTTGACAAGCATTATGAGAGAATTCTGGGTGGATTCATTCATAAATCAAAGCACTTTTTAAGTGGCTGGAGAGAAAGGAGGCACTTTGGGTACATCTTAGCACCTGGACTTAATTAAACTGGGTCTGTATCGTAAAAGGTATATTTGCTTTGGTCAGGGGTAGGGAACCTGTGGCTCGAGAGCCGCATGCGGCTCTTCTGCCCTTGCACTGTGGCTCCACAAGCTGAGCCGCCGGCCCTATCCTTGCCCACCCTGCAGGCAGCAGGGCGGGTGAACCAACTGCCCACAGTCGGCTGGGCCGTGCCCCGGGCTTCCCCTCTCGCCCGCCCCGTTGGAGCAGGGCGGGCACTTTCCCGGCGGCCGGCAAGGCCGAGCCGCTGGCTTCATCCTTGCCTGCCCTGCAGGCAGCAGGGCGGGCGCATCCATGCGCTTCTCAGAATGAGCGGAGTAAAAGGTAAAAAAAACCCTATATATATATATATAGTGCTATCTTTATTTTAAATGTCAAAAATTATTTGCGGCTCCAAGTGTTTTCTTTTCCCGTGGAAAACGGGTCCAAATGGCTCTTTGAGTGTTAAAGGTTCCCTACCCCTGGCTTAGGTATTTGTACCCCTCTTTTCTCCCCAATAGGAATCCAAAGTGGCTTATGACACCATTCTCCTCTCCTCTAATATATCTTTATTAAAAAAACCCACACTATTAGATTGGATAGGCTGAGAGAATAGTGTAACTGGTTCAGAGTTATACATCAAGTATAGCTTTGTCTCCAGGATACCCCCTAGATCAGGGGTTGGCAATCTTTACCACCCAAAGAGCCATTTGGACCCATTTTCCACCGCCCCAAATATCTATTGAGCCGGAGGCCTCCGGTTTGGCCCCTCCACTCACCTTTCCTTCCAGCACTGCTCTGTAGGGCTGGAGGGACACGCCCACGGTGCCCTTGGACCTCCAGGCTATGAGGAGCCGCAGTATAAGGCTGAAAGAGCCGCAGGTTTCAGACCCCTGCCCTAGATATTCTTGAGAGAGAAACTGAGTTGTTGGTCAGCCTCAGCTGTGCCAGTGAATACATAGGTTGTGCAAGAGAGATTCAGCAATATTTTTTGTACTATCTATACTGCCACCAGAGCAGAGCTAAATATAGAGACCAATTTCTATGTACAAGTCAGTGTTCCTGGAATCAAGTGCATGCATTAGATCAGTGATGGTGAACCTTTTCGAGACCGAGTGACCAAACTGCAACCCAAAACTCACTTATTTATCGCAAAGTGCCAACACGGCAATTTAACCTGAAAACTGAGGTTTTAATTTAAAAAAAAACACGGTTGGCTCCAAGGTGCATGTTACTCGAGAGTAAGCTTGGTGATAGTCGGTGGCTTTGCTTTGAAGCAACCGTGCAACGTTTCGAATCACGACCCTAGTTGGATTTACTCAGAAGCAAGCCCCATTGCCAGCAACCGAGCTTACTACCAGGTAAAGGATCATCCTTCAGTTCTTCCCATGAAAATCTGTGGGGTTTAACAGCGCTTAACAGGGTTACTTACACTGCTTCCCCAAAACTAGGTCTTAGGTTTAATGCTAATAATCTCCCTGAAATAATTACACTATTATCACACTGGGGGCCTGGTGGGGGAAGGTGGAGGGTTAGGAATAGGAAGTAAAACTTTTGCTTTCCGAAACCCAATAAACACCCCACCACCAAATAGAAGTAAAAAGGCAGTCAAGGAAGGCAATCCTAAGCAAGAATGCTGTGTGAGGGGTGGGATAACTTCAGGAAAGCTAAATTTGTGGAGCAGCCATCTGATCTGCGGTTTTTCCTTCATATGTCATCACAGCACTTGACTTGCCACAAAAATGTGGGAACAGAAAAATAAATGTGGGAACAGAAAAGTAAAAGCATGGAGAATATTTTGAAATGGACCTCTCTGTCCCACATTTGCCTTTGTCAGAATGGCCCTAATTCTGACGGGGTGGGGGGGGGAGGGATGCTCAGGGTGGTAAAGGATGGTCCTCTCCCTTTCCTGCCAGTTGGTTGAGGCCTGGTTTAGCTCGGTGTGAAAGGTGCAAGATCTCTCCTCCCCGCCCTGGGCTCCCAGGCACTAAAAGCCCCATCATTCTCTCTCCCAGGGGAGGGGGGTCCTTAACAAACAGTTCACCCCAATCGGAGCGAGCATCTGAATCCCACCACTGTGGCTGTCCTGCTCATGGCAGACACATTCCTCCCAGTGGAAGCCCCTCCCCTGGGCTGCCACTTTTTAACCCAACCACCAAAGTTTTAGTTTGGTTCCAAAAGTTACATGCCAAGAAAAGCATGCCAGCCTCCAGTCTCCCAAGCCTTGTGGGGGAGAAGGGGTACTTGGGGGGTGGTAGATGGTACTTACAGCAAATCAGGTTGACTCAAGAGGACCTCCCTGAAGCTCAGCCCTAGCCGGCAGAGCGCCTTGTGAACGGCCAGCCTGTGCAGCGTGACTCCTAATGCATCTGCTGGCAGCCACCTCTGTCTGGGCAAGGGGGGAAGGAGGAGGGGGAGATGGTGGCATGCGTGCCCACAGAGATGGCTCTGAGTGCCGCCTTGGGCACTCGTGCCACAGGTTCACCATCACGGCATTAGATGGACCATGTAGGGTCTACATAGAGAAGAGTAGACATTGCATGTGCCTGTGTAAACAGCTCCCAAATGCCCAATTCCTTTCTATGTGCAAAGTTGGGGAAAAACGTTTTGTAAGTTCTTTTAGCAGTTTTCACTTGGGGAATTGGCTCTTGAGCAGGAGTGGCTCCCTAGAAGCCAGTACTAGAGATGGCAGCTTCTAGGCTTGTGCTATATTTATTTGAAACATGACTTGTAATTTATACATATAAATATATGTATGCATTACAAAAGCATTTTAAAAAGACGCTAAGGAATGCCTGGGTAGATAGCACTGAAAAATGTCAATAAAATATATATTGTGAAGGGTAAGTCCTTAATACACACAGAATTGCACATTTGGTTATTTTTAAAGATTTGGTTGGATTGGAAAGCAGCTAGGGACAGCATATTCACATGGCACTTTAAAATGTTTAAGAGGTTTAGATCAATGCATTCTACTTGTAATTAGCAGCTAGAGGACTAGATGGTACACTTTTCAGAGTGTAATTAGTACACTAATTGCGTTTGACTGTTTGACCATGGTTACATACTGTAATTGAGGTGGGATGGTGAACTTTTTCACCGGATCTACTCTAGGTCTTAACTAATGACAATGTGATATAATGAAGTCTGCAGAGACGTCAAAACGGCTTGAATAAATTTGACCTTTCCCAAGCCTAGGAAGGGGGGTGGTGATAGTTGGAATTAAAAAAAAAAAAAAGCTCAGAGGCATTGGGGAAAAGTTGTAAGCTGTTGTTAAAAATGGCAAATTGGCAATCCTGGGGGGAGAAAAGGATAAAAACCAACAGAGAAC